>NW_024412400.1:75321760-75329816 GCF_014898765.1 Herpailurus yagouaroundi | reverse complement strand
GCTGAAGTCGGACGCTTAACCGACTGCGCCACCCAGGCGCCCCAATAGAGAGCTTTTAAAGCACACAGAGCCCTTTGCTGCATTAACAGCACTGGACATGTCTGCCAGGTCAAAAGAAAGTATAGTCTTTCACGATGTATGATGGCATATTTTCACACTTTTTATAGAACACATTCATTCAGTCAGTCTTGAATACGTTTCTCAGCATACTTCTCTACTTTGCTGTCTCCGGTTGTCTTACCCACCACCATATCCGTTTCTCCGTGAGAAAATGTAAGTACTGGGGCTGGACGGAAGAATCTTCTGGATTCTGACTATTAGAATAATCAGAAAACGCATCACCTGGATCCTCTTAAACACTTTGACCGTTGACGAGCCCACTGCAGAGACAGCCCAAAGCTCTCCCAATCCTTTGGGCCCCGATCGTTTTCTGTATCTACAAAAGCAGCCACCCTCGCTGGTGCTGGCAGAGCTCAAAATGCCCAGACCTCCCAGGCCTCACGTGAGGAGCCTCTCCACAAATCCTGCATCACAGGTGGGCGACAGAGGAGCCATTTCAGTTCCGGACATCATTGCTGATGCTGCCCCCAGGTGCTTCATGGTAGCCAGCTGTGACTTTCCACTCTGGCTTCTTTGCCTAAGCCCCACACAGCTGCTCTGCTTATCGGTGTCCTCTGAGAGAAACAAGAAAAAAAGTGGCTCTTTTATGAGTGACACTTATGTCATCTTTCTATTTGAGTCAACGGAAAAGAATTCAAAACCATCAGATAAAATCTTGCAGCCACGTTGCACTAGTTATTCAATTCATTTATAGCTTTATAGTGTTGCCTGTTGCCCATGAGAGGGATGCATTTCAACTTGTTGGTGAGGGGTGGGAATGCTATAGCCCTGGAGGAAAGTGCCCTGGCTGAAACCGTTCACTAAAAGCAGTCTGAGTCTGTGAAACCTGGCTGGAGTCTGAGTCTGCACTAAATACCAGCTGTGCCTTATCAAATAATGAGAGAAGTTCGAGATCCTTTAAACCAGCATTTCCCAGAGCATATTTTGCAAAGTAGGTGGAAGAGTGTAAGGGTTCGATGAGTTAATCTCACAATCAAAAAAAAAATTTTTTTTTATGTAGGTTTCATGCCCAGCACAGAGCCTAACGCAGGGCCTGAACTCATGATCCTGAGATCGAGACCTGAGCTGAGATCAAGAGTCGGCCATCCAACTGGCCAAGCCATTCAGGTGCCCTGAAAAAAAATTTCTCTAACCTATTTTTAGAATACTACATATTCGATTTCTCATTTGGTTGATACGAGTTAGTGAATTAAAGGAACTGAGAACTCTTTCCTGAAGGAAGTCTGTACGTTTCTGTTAAACTCATGACTTCTCAGGGTGCCTCACTGGCTCATTTGGTAGAGCATGTGACTCGATCTCAGCTTCATGAGTTCAAGCCCTACGTTGGCCATGGAGCCTACTTAAAAGCAGAAAACAAAAAACACTGCATGATTTCCCAAACTTAGCTGACCACGGAATCCTTCTCTTTGTGGAAGATAACTTAAAGAATATTTATGTCTCATGAAACAGTGTGGGTTATGTGTGTAGGCTGCTCTGCTCCACACAGTCATTTGGTGTCCCAGGTTCCTTCCTTCTGATGTTTCCTTGGGAACCTAGCTGGGAAGCTGTTGCCCAACCACAGCTTTTTTTTTTTTTTAATGTTTATTTATTTATTTTGAGAGAAAGCATGAGCGCAGGGGAGGGACAGAGAAAAAGGGAGAGAAAGAATCCCAAGCAGGCTCCACACTGACAATGCATAGCCTGATGTGGGGCTGGAACTCACAAACTATGAGACCATGACCTAAGCTGAGATCGAGTCAGATGCTGAACTGATTGAGCCATCCACGTGTCCCCCAACTACAGCTTTGACAACTTTGTGTCACTGTCACTTACCAGCCTGAAGTAAAGCAGGGACTAGAATCCATGTCCTCTAACCCCTAGGCTAGGATTCTATTACCACACTAGTTTTTGCTTACTCAGTCGACATGTTTCAAGTGTCTCTAGTGTTCCAGGATTACTATCAGAGAAAACAGAAAACACAGCACCAATTCTCTATAAAATATTTGTCAATTGCATCTTTAATCTGGTAGCATTCTTTATGTATGGGTAAACTTTCAAAAATGGCTATTAAAGTAGCAAAAATTATAGGTTTATATCATAGTATTTTAATTTACCAGAGAACACATACTATGGGAATAAACAAACATTAGAGGAACAGAGTAGAGAATCTAGAAATGGACCGAGATACATCTCAGAATTTAAAGCATGAAAAAAGGCATTTCAAATTAGTTCTGAACAAAGAAGATGAATTGTGTGTGCAAGTGGTGCTGGGACCACTGTATAGCACTTTGGGGGCGGGGGGGGGGGAGGGAGGATAAGCCCTTAAAACTATTCATATTGTTCAATTATGTGACTTAAAGAAATCATGCAAGTCAAAACGTTTAAAAATGATTTTGAATAGAGTAAAGCTTTTCTAGGCAAAAACAAAAACCAGAAGCTACAAAAGAAAATCTTGACAATTCAGACTACATAAGAGGCAAAAACAAATATAGAAAAAAAGAACAATTAAAGATTCAAAACAAATACATTTTCAAAACATGGGCATAAAACTAATTTTCCATGATATATAAAGAGCTTTTACAAATCAGCAACAATAATAGAAAAAATGGACAAAGGACACAAATATACACAGAAAAAGAAATTCAAGGGGCACCTGGGAGGCTCAATCGATTAAGCATCCTACTCTTTATTTGGACTCAGGTCATGATCTCATAGATTGTTGGTTTGAGCCCCACATCTGTGCTGACAGCCAGAGCCTGCCTGGAATTCTCTGTCTCCCTCTCTCTGCTCCTCCCCCCACCAAAATAAATAAATAAACTTAAAAAAAAAAAGAAATTCAAAATCCAACAAATACATGAAAAGAAGCAAAACAATGATACTCATTTCTCGTTACCAGACTGTCCAGCATTTAAAACTCTGATGATACTCCGTATTGGAGAAGATACAAAAAAACGAGCACTCTCAGACTGTTGGTAAGAATGTAAATTAGTACTAGCTTTTTAAAAGACAATTTTTAATAGCTTTCAGCATTTTAAAATATGTATATGACTTGATCTAGCAATTCCACTTCTAGGAATTCATTTTAATGATATATTCATACAAATGAACAAGTGGTACAGGTGTTCATTTTAACAGGAAAACAAGCAGTGAGAGATAGGGAACACCCTAAGTGTCTGTGATAGTGTTAAAATTTATCCCCAAATTGATACTCCTGTCTTCAAAGAGCAGAGTCCGATTACCCTCCCTTTGAGTGTGGGCTGTACTAATGACCCTGATAAATAGAATGTGGTGGAAGTGATGGTAATTGATTTTTCACACTGGGTGCTAAAAAGCATTTTGGCTTCTTCCTCATTCTCTCTCTTGGATTACTCACTGTGGAAGAAGTGAGCTACCACACTGAGAGGACAGTGAGGCAGCTGTATGGAGAGACCCACGTAGCAGGAACTGAAGCCTCCTGCCAACAGTCATGAGCCACCCTGGAATTAGATCCTCCAGCCCTAGTCATGCCTTTAGATAACTGTAGCTCCATGTCTTAACTAAAACTTCATGAGAGACCCAGAGCCAGAAGAATTCAGCTAAGCTGCCCTTGAATTCATTACCAGAGGACCAGGAGACAATAGATGTTGTTTTCAAGTGCTAAGTTTTGGGGGGTAGTTTGCAAAGCAAAAAGAGATAACAAATGTATTACATAATAAAAAGCTGGTTAATAAAGTATCATACTGGCATACAAGCAAACTCTATGCAGTTTTTAAAAGTAATGTTTTCTGCTTGAGATGTAGGAAACTATAAAGAGCACCATCCTCATACTTACAAGATCAAAAAATCTGGAAAATATGCAGATTCACTTTTCTTGGACCCATGAAAGAGCTCGGTTCATAGGGCAACCACATGACCTGAAATCTAAGAAAAGGCACCCACAAAGAGAGATGGGGCTCAAGCCCTTGCTTACCTGAAGCAGGCACTGCTATACACTAGCAGGGAGAATTTAGTTAATGGCCTAATATGGGCTTGCAAGAGAAAATGAAAACCCTGGGGGCCGCAGATACCATGGAAATTTGCATCCACTTGCAAACTTTTTCCAATAACCCCACTGGGCACTCACAAAAATGATTAGCAAAAGTCCTAAGAAAGCAACCCTCCCGTCACAGACCAGGAGAGGGGAATATCAGTTGCTGTAGAAAAGGCATGCAACTATGCTCAGAACCTATTTCCTTATCTTTCCTACAGAACAAAAGCAGAACCAAGTGCTGAAGGAAGGGCAATAAACACAGCCTTAGAAGGCTGATAAATCCAACTGGAACTGAGGAAAGACAACAGAATAAAAACCAAATCTCTGATCCTGAGGGAGAGACAGGAATATGTGCCAGGTCCAGAACTGCTCATAGGGGGAGGAGAGAAACTTTGAAGATCACACACAGCCTCCCACTCCAAGACCTGGGGACATAGTCCCCGCATGACTGAGAATCAGAACAGAGCACTCACTCTCCAGCCCTCACCACCAGGCCGACTGACAAACATTGGCTAACAAGCAACAGTGGGATACTACAGGAAGAGCCCAAGGTGCATGCTGAGAGAGGCTTTCTGACATATACCAGGGAAGACCTAAACTGAGGGTGGAGTGGACACGTCCATACCCTAAACACAGGTAACACTTGAGGAATTGGAAGTAACTATAGCAACAGCAGACCAAGGATCTACACAGAGGAATGAAGACTACAAGAAATCATAATCACATGAGTAAGTACAAAAGCTTTTTCCCCCTATTATTTATTTCTCTTTAAATGATGATTGATGGTTTAAATAAAAAATAACTATATGTTGTGGAGCTTATAATAAATGCAGAATTAAAATGTATGGCAACAATAGAACTGAGGCCAAGAGGGAAGAAGTTGAAGTATACTGTTGTAAGTTTCTATATTATAGGTGAAGTGTTGTAGAATCATTTGAAGATCCGTTGTGATACCTTAAAGATATATACTGTAAACTCTAAAGCAAACACTAAAATAAACATGCAGAGTTTTAAAAAATAATCCAACAAATGAAATAAAATGGAATTTAAAATATGCAACTAATGCAAGAGTTGGTAGAGAAAGAAGAGAAATGAAACCAAGAACAGACAAGAAAAATAGGAAACAATGGCCAAGATGGTAGATATAAACCTGACCATATCAATAATCATATGGTCTTAATACCTCAATTAAAGAGGAGTGATCATCAGGCATCTGGGTTGCTCAGTGGGTTGAGTGTCTAACTCTTGATTTCAGCCCAGGTTATTGACCCCAGGGTCTTGGGATCACACCCTACATCAGGCTCCATGCTAAGCATGGAGCCTGCTTGAGATTCGTTCCCTCTCTCTCTCTCTCTCTCTCTCTCTGTCTCTCTCTCTCCCTCTGCCCCTCTCCCTCACTCACTCACTCTCTCTCTGTCTCTCAAATAAATAAGTACTTTAAAAAAAAAAGAGTGATTGTCAAATGGATATTTAAAAAACAAACAAACAAAAACACCACCTTTGTGGCCTGCTTAAAAAAACACACTTTAAGTATTGTTAGATTAATTAAACAAGGAGTCCATTAGACTAAGGTGGCTTTAATGTCTTAGTAGCATAGGCAAGCAAACCAAAACCTATGCCTATAATGCCTCAAGATTAGGAAATTGAAACCTAAGCACAACCAATCACAAACAGCCAACTCAATTTTCTCAAATAATGCAACCAATTAGGCTATAGCCAATCAAATAATTTCCTTGCTTTGCTTCCACCTCTTCTCTATAGACATCTTTCCACTAGTTCCTGACAGTGAGCACTCCTAATCACTTCTGGTTTGTCACTGCCCTATTTGAATTGATTTTTGCTCAAATAAATTTTTTTTTAATTTTTAACATTATTTATTTTTGAGACACAGAGCATGAACAAAGGAGGAGCAGAGAGAGAAAGAGAGACACAGAATCTGAAGCAGGCTCCAGGTTCTGAGCTGTCAGCACAGAGCCCAACGAGGAGCTCGAACTCACAAACCAGGAGATCATGACCGACCCGAAGTCAGATGCTTAACCGACTGAGCCACCAAGGTGCCCCTCAAATAAGCAAAAATTTTAATATGCCTCAGTTTATCTGTTAGTGGTATAAAGACACAAATAGATTAAAAGTAAAACAATGGAAAAAGTTATACTGTGTTAGCACTAATCCAAAAAACAAAAACAAAAACAAAGCTAGAATGACCATGTTAATATAAAACAAAGTAAGTCTCAGAATAAAGAATATGGCAGACTTCAAGCGGTATTACAAAGCTGTAATCATCAAGACAGCACAAAAACAGACACTCAGATCAATGAAACAGAAGAGAGAACCCAGAAATGGACCCACAAATGTTTGGCCAACTAATCTTTGACAAAGCAGGAAAGAATATTCAATGGAATAAAGACAAGTCTCTTCAGCAAGTGGTGCTGGGAAAACTGGACAGCAACATGCAGAAAAATGAATCTGGACCACTTTCTTACACCACACAGGAAAATAAACTCAAAATGGATGAAAGACCTAAATGTAACACAGGAAGCCATCAAAATCCTCAAGGAGAAAGCAGGCAAAAACCTCTTTGACCGCGGCCGCAGCAACCTCTTAGTCAACATGTCTCTGGAGGAAAGGGAAACAAAAGCAAAAATGAACTATTGGGACCTCATCAAAATAAAAAGCTTCTGCACAGTGAAGGAAACAATCAGCAAAACTAAAAGGCAACCGACGGAATGGGAGAAGATATTTGCAAACGACATATCAGATAAAGGGTTAGTATCCAAAATCTATAAAGAACTTATCAAACTCAACACCCAAAAAAACATAATCCAGTGAAGAAATGCACAAAAGACATGAAAAGACACTTCTCCAAAGAAGACATCCAGATGGACAACCGACACACGAAAAAATGTTCCACATTAAGGGCACCTGGGTGGCTCAGCCGGTTGAGCGTCAGACTTCAGCTCAGGTCATCATCTCACAGCTCATGAGTTCAAGCCCCGTGTCGGGTTCTGTGCTGACAGCTCAGAACCTGGAGCCTGCTTTGGATTCTGTGTCTCCCTCGCTCTCTGCCCCTAACCCACTCGCATTCTGTCTCTGTCTCTCTCAAAAATAAATAAACATTAAAAAAAATTTTTTTTAATGCTCCACATCACTCATCATCAGGGAAATACAAATCAAAACCACCATGAGATACCACCTCACACCTGTCAGAATGGATAACATTAACAAATCAGGCAACAACAGATTTTGGTGAGGATGAGGACAAAAAGGATCTCTTTTGCACTGCTGGTGGGAATGCAAACTGGTGCGTCCACAATGGAAAACAGTATGGAGATTCCTTAAAAAATTAAAAATAGAACTACACTATGATCCAGCAATTGCACTACTAGGTATTTATCCAAGGGATACATGTATGCTGTTTTGAAGGGGCACATGCACCTGAATGTTTACAGCAGCACTATCAACAATAGCTGAAGTATGGAAAGAGCCCAAATGTCCATCGATGGATGAATGGATAAAGAAGATGTGGTACATATATAATGGAGTATTACTCGGCAATCAAAAAGAATTAAATCTTGCCATTTGCAACTAATGTGGATGGAACTAGAGTGTATTATGCTAAGCGAAATTAGAGAAAGACAAATATCATATGACTTCACTCATAGGAGGACTTTCAGATGAAAAACAGATGTACATAAGGGAAGGGAAGCAAAAAAAAAAAAAAACCCGGGGGGGGGGAAAAAAAAATGAAACTTTTAAATTTGGAAAAAAAAAAGGGGGTTACTGGAGGGGTTGTGGGAGGGGGGATGGGCTAAGAGGGTAAGGGACATTGAGGGATCTACCCCTGAAATCATCGTTGCACTATATGCTAACTAATTTGGATGAAAATTAAAAAAAAATAAATAATTTTTTAAAAAGAATAAAGAATATAACCAAAATAAAGAAGATTAT
>NW_024412400.1:75264573-75321360 GCF_014898765.1 Herpailurus yagouaroundi | reverse complement strand
AAAAAAAAAAAAAAACCAGGGAGGGGGACAAAAACATGAGACTCTTAAATATGGAGAACAAACAGAGGGTTACTGGAGGGGTTGTGGGAGGGGGGATGGGCTAAGAGGGTAAGGGACATTGAGGGATCTACCCCTGAAATCATCGTTGCACTATATGCTAACTAATTTGGATGAAAATTTAAAAAAAATAAACAATTTTTTAAAAAGAATAAAGAATATAACCAAAATAAAGAAGATTATTAAAAAATGATAAGGTGATTAATCCATCAAGAGGATATAGCAATCCTAAACATTTACCCATCAGTGACAGAGCTTCAGAATACACAAAACAAAAACAGAACTGCAAAGAGAAATAAATCCATAATTACAGTCAGATATTTCAACTCCTCTCTTGCAAGAATTGATAAAGCAATAGAAAATCAGGAAGAATATAGAATATTTGAATAACATATATCAACCAATTTAACCTAATTAACATTTATAGAACATTGAATACAACAACAGAAGAATACACATACTGTTCTTAAGTGTGCACGGAACATTTAACAAGACAGACCATTGTAATGAGCTGAATTGTGTTGTCTAGGGGCGGGCGGCCCGCCCCCCATGTTGTGTTGGCCTTAGCCTAGAAATGCCTGAGGCACTCACCTGAACTGCATTACTCATACAGAGCCCCCACAAACATTTCTTCCTACAGGGGCTAATATTGTGGTTGGACAGGCCCTTGTGGTTCTTACTATGACTCCAGGATGCACTTCAGCAAGAAACCATCAAGGAACTTTGCAGATTTATTACTCACAAATTCTGAAGGTACATGGGATACCTGAGAGCCACATGGGATACCTGAGATCATGGGTAGAGAGAGGAAGAGAGCACAAACCTGGGTCTCTGCTTGGGTTAGGGTCCATGGCTGGAATGTCTAGATTCACTCTTTATTTGCTAATTTTAAGCATAAGAGAGAGAATTAGGGAATGGGAAGGGAGAAGCCAAAACAATGTTGAATAGAACAAAGTTGGAGGGCTAACAATACCTGAAATCAAGGTTTATAAAAAAGTTACAGCAATCAAGACAATTTGATCCTGACATAAAATGATAACAGTGGAACAGATATATATGGACAACTGATATTCAACAAAAGTACAAAAGCAATAGTGTGAAGAAAGGATAATCATTTCAATAATTGGATCTGGAACAGCCAGTTTTCTCTATGCAAAACAATGAATTTGCATCCACATCTCAAACCATATACAGCCCTCAGTAAGATTAATAGATTTCTCATGAGAAATCATTGAGGCCAAAAGGTAAGCTGATATATTTAAAGAGCTAAAAGAAAAAGATTGTCAAGTAAAAATTCTATATCCACAAAATTATTCTTCAAAAACTGAAAGAGAAATTATGACATTCCAGATAAACAAAAACTGAGCTAATTTATCACTTGGAAACCTACCCTACGAGAAATAGTAAAAGGAGTCCTTCAGGCAGAAATTCAAGGTTACTAGACAGTAACTCGAATCCATATGAAGGAATAAACCAGTAAATGTAACTACATGGGTAAATATAAAAGACCTAATAAATATATTTTTTGTTGGTTTGTCTTAGCTCTGGCTGCTATAACAAATTACCATAGACTGGATGCTTAAACGACAGATTTATTTCTCAGTTTTGGAGGCTGAGGAGTCTGAGATCAGGGAACTGGCATGGTTGGGTTCTGGTGAGGGCCTGCTTCCTGACCCATAGACAGCTAGCAACCTTCTTGCTGTTTCCTCCCTTGGTGAAGAACAGAGTGAGGGCTAGCTCTCTTCTTCTTCCTGCAAACACTCTAATCTAGTCAATGGCTCCACCATTGTGACCTAATTACCTCTGAAAGTCCCCACCTCCGAATACCACCATATTGGGCCTTCAATATATGAATTTGGGGGGAACAAAAACAAGATAGCAAGATAGTCTTTTATCTGGTGTAAAAGACAACTGCATAAAGTCTTTTATCTGGTGTAAAAGACAACTGCATAAAGTAGTCATTATAAACCCATGATGATGGATGTACGATGTATAAAGAAGTAATTTGTATGGCAATAGCAAAAACTGTGGAGGGAAAGCAGTGGAGCTATATACAAGCAAAGGTTTTATGTGCTATTGAAATTAAGGTGGTATTAGTACTAGAGGGTGAGATGTTCAATATAATATTCAGGGAAGCTACTAAGAAAGTAACTTTTAATATATGGTAAATAGGACAAGGGAATTAAAACCGTATACCAGAAAAATCTTTTTAATCCATAAGAAGACAGTAATGAAGGAGTGGAGGAACAAAAAAGACATAGAAAACAAAAGCAAAATGACAGGCATAAATCTTACATTTAATGTAGTCACATGAAATGTAAATGGGTCAAACACATCAATTAAAGTGCAGGTACTGACAGAATGAATTAAAAAAACATGACCTCATGATATGCTGTCTGCAAAGACACACTTTAGACTCAAGGACACAAATAGATTGAAAATAAAAAGGTGGAAAAAGATATACCATGTACAGAGTAACCAAATGAGAGCTGGAGTACCCGTAGTAATATTAGACAAAATAGATTTTAAAACAAAAATTGTTAATAGAGGCAAAGAAGGACATTGTCTAATTATAAAAGGATCATTCTATCAAGAATATATAAAAATCATTAACACAGAGAAGCCTAACAACAGAGCCCCAAAATATGTTAAGGAAACACTGACAGAATGGAAGGGAGAAATAGACAATACAATAACAGTAATTGGAGTCTTCAGTACCATACTTTCAATAACAGGTAAAACAACTGGACAAAAGACCAAGCAGGAAATAGTCTTGAACACTACAGACAATGGGAATGCTCCAGCCCCAACAAAAGCAGAATACACATTTGTCTCAAATGCACATACAACATTCTTCAGGATTGGTCATATGGTAGGCCATAACATACTGACTTGTCTCAATAAATCTGAAGGTATTGAAGTCATAGGTATGTTCTCTAATCCTATTGGAATGAAACTAGAAATCAAGAACAGAAGGAAATTTGAGGAATTTACAAATCAGTGGAAATTAAACAACAAATTCCTAAATAACCCTAATAATGGGTCAAAGAAGAAATCACAATGGAAATTAGGAAGTAATTTGGGATGAATGAAAATGAAGTCACAACACACCGAAATTTATGGGATGCATCTGACACAGTGCTTAGAGTTTCCAATGGCTTCTGATACACCCAGATGTGGCATCTCTTCTCTAGTTAAAAGCAGGAATCCTGAAAAACAATTCCAACACTCTGATCCTCTGATCTGCTCAGGAGATTGGTTCCAGACATCCTCCAGCAAATGTTGACTGGATCAACCATTGAGCCTTCTCCCCCAAAAGCCACAGAACCTTTACCATGTGCCAAGCTAACCCCTGTTTTCATGTACAACTTCTTCCTTCAAAATGTTCAGTGGCGCCCATGACCTCTTGGGTTGAGGCGAACTCCTCAATCTGGTGTTTTGGCCTCTCCGAAATGACACTAACTTGACATTTCAACCATACTCCCCACTACTCCCAGTGCCCTCTAGTCAGGCTCATAACCACTCAAGAGATTTTGCTCCCTGTGTGCCAGGATACAGGGCACAGATTTCAGGGCTAGGCAGGCCATAATGCAAATCTTAGCCTATTGTATGATGCTGAGTGTTTCAGTTTCCACATCAGTAAAACTGAGATTTTAAAAACCTACCTTGAAGAGTGACATATGCATTACACAGTGCCACACACACAGTAGAGGGTCCTTCTATAGAAATAAATAAATAATAATATAATAATTATTAATATTAATATTTATTAATACTATTTATTGGTTGTTATATTAATAATAATAATATAATATATTATTGGTATTCTCCAACTATCCACATCCTATATGACTTTCAAGTCTCTCCAAGGTCTAACAACCACCAAGTCATCTCTGACTATTGCTTTCCTCATCTAGTGTAGCTCTAAGCAGCAAACCATTGGTCAGTCACTCTGGCTACTATTGTATATTAATAAATATTATTTCTCACCTAGGCAATAAGCAACTTGAAAATTAATATCATATTCTAGTCTAGAACACCTCTTCAGCAGTAGTACGACATAGTGCTTAAAATCCTAGACTCTCAAGCCAAACTGGATTCACAACCCAACTTCTTCATTTATTACCTAAGTGACTTCGGTTAACCTCTCAGTGCTCAATTTCCCCATCTGTGAAATGGGCCAGCAATGACAATTGTTCCCAGATAGGGCGGCTGTAGGGCTTAAATGGAGTAAGAAGAGTGTCTGGCATATAGTATCTGCTTAATTATCGTCTGTTGAATAAATTGACTCAAAGTCCAGAATATTAGTCCAAAGTTGCTAAAATTAGATTTACTGATACATATTAATCTTCACCTTCCACCATAAAAATTTCAATTTGGAAACACACTATTCGCTTTGGTAAACTTGCTTGATTAGAGTGTTTATAGCAACATAGATCAAGTCATTGTAGCCAAAGTTGTTTTTCAGGAAATTATTTGAGACTAAGCTGAAAGCCCTAAACCTAGTATTCAGGAGGGTATCCTAATATACTTCCTAAATGTGTATTCCTCACTGGGACTCACAGCCCTAAGAGATAAATCATTGTTTTGTCTAATTAGAAGAGAAAGGAGATAGGACATGGGAAGGTTGCCTTTCCAAGATATTGAATATTTTTTGTGTCTGAGATAAAGCACCTGAGAGTAGGCAATATCATGCCTATTGTACAGCAGAAGAAACTGAGGCTCAGAAACATTACCCAAGGTCATACAACTGGTGGTCAGATTCAAACCCAGCTCTCCCTGACTCCTAAGCTTGTACTCCTTATATTCCCTACAAGGTGATGTGGCCATGGGCATAGAGCAGAGTTACCTCAGACTTTTTGTGAATACACACAGAGACAGTGCTCTAGACACGGAGTTTGAAGACTCCTGCTCACCTTCATGAATGAGGGGTTGGCTTTCCCCTGGCTGAGAAGAGTCTTTGGGTTTACAGAAATGTACTTAAGATCTTAGAGAAAAAAGGAGGCCTAACTTATGAGAAAAAGAAGCTGGCACTGCCACAGGTCCTCCACGTCCTGTGGAGAAATGGTCTCAGATGCCCTTCACCTTGGCTGGAGTAGGGGGAAGGGTGTGATCCCCGGCCCTCACAAACACTAAAGGCAGAGATGAAAGTGGCTGCTTTCACACAAGGGCCACTTCTGGTTTCCTTCCCCACTCAGCGCACCACTTGGGAGGGAGTTTCAGCTACTTCTCATAATGAAAGTGACGTTGGTTTCTCTGCCACAAGTGAATGAGGGGCAAAGAGAGGTATCTTCTTTGTTCCTGGAGCCTGCCCTGGAATTAACCTTGTACTATTCAGAAGATCAAGAAGTGCTAAGCCTGGCAGCAGTGCAGCAGCAGGGCCAGCCCTCGGCGAGGCCTCTCTCTGGCTCCCCAGTCATGCCCTGGCAGCTCTCTGCAGCGGTAGTGTTCTTCGTGTCCCTGGCTGGTGAGTGACCCCCATGGCTTTCTGTGCTGCCTCTGGTCCTATTAAATCCTAATGCATGCTAGTGCCACTGACCAAGGTAAGACAGGAGAGACTGGATATAGCTGCATGGCCTTAGCTACTGTGGTATTTGGTGTGGGAATATCTCCTCCTCAACACAGGGCACGCTTTCATTTTTTTCCTCAAAGGCTTTCACAGCTTGGGCTTGTTGTCCGTGAGTCTAGTAGAGTAGGTGTCAACTCGAGAAGACAGTGACACTATACCTGGGTCCCAAATGGGTTCTGGGCACCTTATCAGGGCAAGTTTGTAGAAATCACTTAGAGTTAAGAGATGGAGAATTGAGCAGGGGCTTAGAGATCGGGCTGTTGCTATACTGTCTGGGAAAAGCACATTATGCCTTGCTTTTCCTGTTTATCACGAACGGAAGTGCCGTATTTATATTATATAAACAGCGAAGTGTGAAGGTGAATGAGATGTGGTCTGACAAATTATGCCATTTCAGAGAGGTATAAACCGAGGAGTCAAGAAATTTTTTTTTAAGTACTACTATAATTCAGATCAGAGAAACTATCTGGGAAACTGAGCTTTTTTTTTTTTTTTAAGTTTATTTATTCTGAGAGAGACAGATCAAGTGGGGGAGGGACAGAGAGAGGAGAGGGAGAATCCCAAGCAGGTTCAGTGCTGTCAGCGCAGAACCCTACTCTGGGCTCCATCTCACAGAATTGTGAGATCATCACCTGAGCCAAAACCAAGAATTGGATGCTTAACTGGCTGAGCCACCCAGGCCCCCTGGGTAACTGAGCTCTTAATGATTATTGTATGTGCCCACCCTCTGCTTTTATGAAGAGCATTTTGTCCCTTGACATTGGGTCCTCTTGTGTGCTGTTATCTACTTGATGGCTAATCCACAATTTCTTCTAGAAGCACTGAGTTGAACACTTGAAGGAACCAATTCTGTCCATATGGCCCTGCTAATAACATGCTCACATGAGGGATGCAGAGGCACTTGACAACAACATGAACTGTCAGGAAAGTTGGGTGAAGAGTCAGGCCAGTGTCCTAATCCAGGCTGCTTTACTTCTGCCATGTTTTCAGAATTAGAGTGTCACATTCTTCTGGAGGCAAAAGGCAAACTCTAAGCTAATAAAAAAGCAAAAGATCTCAGTCTAGCAGTAACCCTCCATGACCCGTGTGTGAGCACCTGTTCAGAGAGGGTCAGATGACTGGCAGGGTCAGAAACACAATGAGGGCTCAATAAATTCACAGGCAGTTTCAGAGGAAGTGTCTACCCTGCCCTTTCCTCTCTGAGCTGCAAATTCTCTAGGGTGAACCTAGTGAATGAAGTGTGTGAAGGGGCCCCATTTTCCAGATGAGGGTACTGAGGCAGGTTAGGGAATTATCCATAGTCACTCAGCTAACAAGTGGCAGCCTGAGATTTGTATCCAGGAAGCCTGGTGCCAGGGTCCATGCTCTGTACCACTGCACCACACAGCCCTGTATGCATAGGTTCAAGAGATACTTGTTGAACTGGAGATGAGCAAAAACCATTGGACATTTTGGTAGGAGAGACATAGCTTCCAGGTAAACTAGCTCTGTAATTTTTATCCAGTCACTTTGCTTCCCTGGTGTCAAATTCTTCCCCCATAAAATGAAGGGATTTAAGTTTGTATCAGTTGTGTTTAGATTCAGCTGCTCATAGGAGACAAAAGATAGCAAAATAAATGAGATAAATGCTTGTTTCTCCTTCACGTGAAGACAAGTCCAGAAGAATTCACACCAGGTCTGGTGAAGGGCTCATTATTATAGGCCCACCCTCCTATGTGTGATGTTCACCTGCAAGGTCTTTTCATGGTTCTAAGTGTCTGCTGCAGCTCCAACCATCACATACAACTTGCAGGCTGGTTTGAAAAGGAAAACACAAAGGCAACAGAGAGGTCTTGAAGGTGACTAAGCAAGCAGCCCTACAAGCAGCCCTCCTGGAAGGCCCATATAACCCTACAACTTCTACTGCTTTGCCTCAAATCCAGTCACATATTCCCACCGAGCAGGAAAAGAGTCTTGGAGGCCGGGTTCTCTATTTCAGGCATCAAATCCTCAGCTTGAATTTGCAGTTCTGTGACTAAGGAAAAAGGGGAGGCTGGATTTGGGAGTAATTAGCCAGCAGTCTATGCCACAGGACTGGAGTCCCTTCTTTACGAGGGTCCTTTTTGAATCTCAAGTCCCACAGGAAAGTAACAGAGATAAGATTTACATCTTTTTGCTAAAACTGAAGTTTAAATCGTGCCAGAAACAGTCTTCCTGCAGCACCCAGCTGGGGCTACTTCTGCTGCCTGGGGAGGTGCCAGAGAAAGTATCTGGGGGCTAAATTCAATTCCCTGACCCTGGATATGGCCACAGGGCTCCATTTACTTGCCAACTGTGTTCCCAACTGCAGACAAAGTGTAGCCTCCAAGACCTGCCAGGCCTGTTCCCTCCTGGCCCCTTACCTCACTTCCCAATTCTTATGTCCCCACCATACTTACCCCCTTGCTGTTATCCAGACATACCAGGCTCTGAAGACCCTGTGTCTTTGCACATATTTTTCATCCTGCCTGGGATACCACTTACTTTCTTATCTGCCTAAAGAATTTCCCTTGTGTTGGATTCCCCACTGCATCCCATAGCACTCAATACCTCCTTCTATAATAACTCTGGTCACCTCGAGGAGTGTGGTCCAGTTATGTGTCTGCCTCACAAGGCTTTGGGCCCCTGAGAACAAAGACTCCATGCCTGGCATGGAGCTTGGCTCAGAAGAAGCCCCTCAGATCTGTTGAATTGGGTGTGGCAGGGAAACCAAACAAATGCTATCTGGGAAGGACCAGCCATCTGGAAAGTACCTAGAGAAAAAGCCCTTGCATGGTCACTGACTTCCCCAGGGCTTGGCTGAAAAGTCATCTCTCAGCTCCTTCTGTGGTTGTAGGGGGTCCCAGCCTTCTCACACCTCTTCTGGCAGGTCATCATCTAGAGGAGTCCAAGCAATGGGTCTCAGTCCTGGGTACCTGTTGGCTGAGACTCCTGAATCCTGGAGAGAAGATGGTGGGGGTTGGGGGTATGGGCTTCACAAATTGGCATGTGAACTCCAGAGCTGTGTTCTTCTGAGTAGAGGAAGAGTTGACACAGATTCTGAGCTTTGCCTTGCCCTCACCTCTGCCCACTGCCCTCTTGATGGGTCTCAGACAGACTGGTGAAATAAACGAAACCTTTACAGGGTCAAAGGTCCTGTTTAAGAACTGTGACCCAGTTTTGACAAAGATTGGTCATATATGTGTGGTCATATGCATAGATTTTACAAAACAGTGTATTTTCCAGAATATTATTTCTATTAAGTACCTAATAAACATTTGAACTTTCTAGAATATTTTATAATGCACAGCATATCTACCCCTGTCAGTTATCCATCTAATTCCTGCCCATCTTTTATATCCCACAGTTCTATGGGGAAATGGGGAAGGGAGAAGCCACAGAAGGGAAGGAGAAGACTATTAGAACAATATTTCCCAGTTCTATCCGGGAACACACTCTGGTTCAATCTGTAACACATTCTGACATTTTTGGTCCAGCCACCTGCCGGCCCAGCCTTCTGCCCACCACAAAGCCACACACCATATAAAGACACCATGGACTGCCATCATCTCCAGCCACCCCACAAATACTTCCTGCATACAAAGCACATCTTGATGGGTATCATGAGTTGTCTGGTCCTGTTTCGGATGCTGTGAATTCATGAATGACCAATGTGCTTTTCCCCCTTGTTTGAGTTCACTCATCACTACTGAGAGAGGACTTTTAATTACAGTATGAGAAAGGCTCCCCCTTTTATAGGGTGTGCTACTCAGTTGAGAATATTTGCTTTAGCTCATAAGCATAAGCTGTGCACAGTGAGATTTTATCAAGGATCTAATATCTCCCCAAGAGAACAAAAAGCAAATGGTTTCCAGTCTCTCAGAATTCTCTGAATCAGGCTTTGCTTATCACTACAAGATATTCCTGGAAAGTACACCTGGGAGTGAATTCTCTTTCTCCATAGTAATAGTATAAACTTAATGGAGTTTCTGTTGTGGTCATGACTGAGGAACCAGCAACTCAGGTTTGGCCCAGATGAATTGTGAAAGTAAATCTTCCACAATTGTCAACCTTCATAACAACCTTGAAATGGAAAGTTTTGCTCCAAATTCTACAACATAGGCATAAAAAATAAAGGCTTACAAAGTAAAGCTGCAGTGCATAAAATCCACAACTCTCACGTTATTATACATTTCAAATTATCTACATGAGCATTTTAGATAAAAAAAAAATACCTTTAATAATAGTCTCACATAATGTCATTAATAAGCCTTTCTAAAAGGTCATTTAAGACAATTTTAACTGATATTTTTGCCTTTCTCATTTTTCAAGCCAGCTGTGCAGAAATATTTCACAAGTGTTTCTAGTAGGCTTGAAGTTAGAATTTTTCTTCTGGAAAATAATCACTATTTTAGCATCTGAGCCTTTGAAAACCTCACCACCGACCGCCATTATGAGGGTTTGGTGAATTGGGGTCACTGGAGAAACACCCTGCTGTTCTTCTCTGTTTTTGTCTCTTCGCTCACTGTTCTTCCCAGTGACACACACACCATCTCCACTAATCCCAAATCCAAGGGCAGGCTTTGGTTCAGACAGGGACTCAAGTCTTGCTTCCAGAACTTACTAGGTGTCTCACCTCCACAATTTACTAGTTGTGGGATTATGGTCAAGTCGATGGGATTTTTCTAAACCTGAGTTTCCTCATCTGAAATATGGATAAAGATAGAACCCATCAGAGGGTTTTTTGAGGAACTGGTGAAAGATGACCCTTGACCTGAGGCCTGCCACGTAGTTAGTGTCCAGTAACTTGGAGATTTTATTGTTATTATTACAGGAAAAGTAACCACTTAGAAATGTAGTGAATCAAAGAGCGAGATAGTAAAGGAGTTTATGGATAATTTTGATTAGATGTGAAACACCAGCATAGAGTGATCTCCTTTTTCCTTTTCCCCATGTTTTCCCAAGTCACTGGCCAGCACTGGGGAGCTCCAGCTCCAGTGAGTGTAAATACAATGAGCAAATACAATGAAACCATAGCATTGAAGAGACAAATCCATCTCTCAGTGGACCTGATCATAAACTCACAAGGAACATCATCTGCATTGTTTTCAGTTTTCTGATTTGCTGTGTGTTTGAGAGGAGGCAAGGATAGAACTATTTGGGTTGAAAAAGAGCCAGAGGCCTTCTACCCTCAAGAGATGGCCCAGGAGACACTTGTGATAAGTACTGGGTGCTGTACATAAGTGATGAATCACTGAATTCTACTCCTGAAACCAATATTGTACTGTATGTTAACTAAAATTTAAATTAAAAAAATTATATATATAATAAAAAATAAATTAAAAAAAGAGAGAGAGATGGCCCAGGAGAGAACCTGTGACAGTAACACACACTACAGGTATGCTTAATGGTCTAGGAAGACTTCACTTAAACCAACTAGTTTGAGCCTCACAATAATCCTAGAAGGTCTACAATGGTATTCAGTGCTGTTATCCTCATTTACTCATCCAGTCATCTGTTCATCCAATTCATATGAACACTTCTCATGCATAGGCACTAGTGGTAAAAAAAAAAAAAATGCACACAATTCCCACGTTGAAGTTACTTTTAATCTTGTGGGAGAGATTCACAGTCAATAAATAAACCAATAAATAAACATATAATCAGGGCTATCATTGTGCTGGTACACACTGTCTGGCCAGGCTTACTGTTAAATATGTTAATACCATCCCCTTATCCCCTTATATAATTACAGGTTGTGATTAGCCCAGTGCAGGCAATGAATATAACACTGTGATGTGGAATTGTGGGGTGGGGAGCTATTTTATGTAAGGATGACAGGGAAGACTCTGAAGAGCTGGCATTTAAGCCAAACTATGAAGGATAGCCCACCAAATACGTCAGAGCAATTAGGGCTTAATTTTCTTTCCTGGTTGAGAAAGCCTGGGCCATTCAAAAGGTTAAGCAAACAATAGGAACCAGACAGAAACTGATCTATATTTACAAAAACTGGCAGCAAGGGGTGCTGGGGTTAAGCGCCCAACTCCTGGTTTCAGCTCTGGTCATGATCTTACAGTTCGTGAGTTCGAACCCTGCATCGGGCTCCCTGTTGGCAGTACAGAGCCTGCTGAGCCTGCTTGGGATTCTCTCCCCCACACCCTTTCTCTCTGTCCTTCCATCCCCCAAAATAAATATACTTAAAAATTGGCAACAAAATCAAAAATGGAAGGGAAATGAACCTCCTATCATTGGAGGGAATCATGCTTACATTGGATGAACACATGGCAAATTTGTAGGTACAATTCACACATCAGATTAAGGTTTGGACTAGAAGATTGTTAAAACTCCTTTCAAATCTGGGATTGTATGATTGTGTGTAAATGAACATGTTTGGAAAAAATAAAAAAATCATATTTATCTTTAAAAGATTTCAGGGACGCCTCTTGGTTTCAACTCAGGTCATGATCTCGCAGTTCGTGAGTTCAAGCTCTTCATTGGGCTCTTCACTGACAGTGTGGAGTCTGCTTGGTATTCTCCCTCTCTGTTCCTCCCCTGCTCAATCTGTATCTCTCTCTCAAAAATTAAAAAATAGGGGCGCCTGGGTGGCTCAGTCGGTTGAGTGTTCGACTTCGGCTCAGGTCATGATCTCACGGTGTATGAGTTCGAGCCCTGCATCGGGCTCTGTGCTGACAGCTCAGAGCCTGGAGCCTGCTTCAGATTCTGTGTCTCCTTCTCTCTCTGCCTCTCCCCCTGCTCATGCTCTCTGTCTCTCTCTCTCTTTCTCTCAAAAAAGAAACATTAAAATTAAAAAAAATTTTTTTTAATGTTTTTATTTATTTTTGAGACAGAGAGAGACAGAGCATGAGCAGGGGAGGGGCAGAGATTAAAATTAAAATTAAAAAAAATTTTTTTTAATGTTTTTATTTATTTTTGAGACAGAGAGAGACAGAGCATGAGCAGGGGAGGGGCAGAGAGAGAGGGAGACACAGAATCTGAAGCAGGCTCCAGGCTCTGAGCTGTCAGCACAGAGCCCGATGCAGGGCTCGAACTCATACACCGTGAGATCATGACCTGAGCCGAAGTCGAACACTAAACTGACTGAGCCACCCAGGCGCCCCTAAAATTTTTTTAAAAAATAAATAAATAGTGGGTGATGGGCATTGAGGAGGGCATCTGTTGGGATGAGCACTGTGTGTTGTATGGAAACCAATGTGACAACAAATTATATAAAGAAATAAAAATAAAAAAAAAATAATAAACTTAGAAAAGAATTCAAGGTAGAACTACCATGTGATCCAACCGTTACATTTCTGAGTATATGGATGTGAAGGTGACAGAGTCACTATCTCAAAGAGAAATGTAAGTAAATAAATAAATGAAAGTGTTAATTTCTAGTGAAGAAACATTAAAATGTCGGTGGGGGAGGGACTCACTAATGTGAGCTATGAGTGTGGTAATACTTTTGTTTCCTAATTTGCAGTGATTTTGCATTATGGCAGTCAAATAAGAGCTAAAGTGTTCCCAGAGACTGCGGACTATCAGCCTACAACCGCAACAACAGTGCAGGCCATAGCAAAACCTTTCCTACAACCAACTAACCAAGTACCTCCCAAAACTTCAGCAGTAAGATCAACAGATGGTCATGTCACCTCTCAGAGAGCTGCCACAACCTCCAGCTCTGAACCCCCAATCACACACACAACAATAAGAACTCTAGTAACAACTTCCTTGGAAACTATAAACAGTACCCCATCTACCAGCACCACAGTCCACACCTTAGTCACAACCCCGGCCACACCCAATAACTCACACACAGCTGCTCCAGGCACTGAGGCCTCCATTGGCTCCAGGGCAGCGCCAGGTTCACTGCCAACCACCATCACCCCACCAGCCCATACAACAGGAAACAGCCCCACAACTAGGAAAACCACCCAACCCAGTAACCAGACCACCCTTCCAGCAATGTTGTACACCTCACCACATAACAGCACAACTAGTCAGAAGTCTACTCAATCCATGCACACCTCAGGAGCCACCACAGCTGCACACAATACCACCCAAACAGCCTCACCTGCCACCATGGCTCCTGGGCCCACTCTGGCACCTCAGCCTTCATCAGCCAAGACTGGAATTTATCAAGTTCTGAATGGAAGCAGGCTCTGTATCAAAGCAGAGATGGGGATAGAGCTAACGGTTCAAGACACAGAGTCGGTAAGTTGGCGCCATAGGACTGTAACACTATCTTCAAAAAGTTTGAGTGCAATGTGTCTTGGTAAGAATAAACATCCCCCTGCATCTTGTGTCATATTTTAATGAAACAAATAGCTGCAGACTCCTCTTTCTCCAAGGTGCTCCATTAAAAGGTGAATGGGTGCCTGGGTTTTTGGGGTGCCTGGGTGGCTCAGTCGGTTGAGCAACTGACTCTTGATTTCCTCCTGGGTCGTGATCCCACAGTTCATGAATTCAAGCCCTGCGCCGGGCTTTGGGCTGGCAATAGGGTGCCTGCTTGGGATTTTCTCTGCTCCCCCCCCCCTCTTTCTCTCTCTCTCTCAAAATAAATGAATAAACCTCATATATTAAAAAACAGTGAATCTGTTTTAGAATACATATAAAAACAGAAACCAATAGTGACTGGATAGAAGAAGGCACACATCCAAATTGTAACCATGCAAACCTCTTAGTTTTAGCCAACATGGGCAGAGTGTTGGGGTAAGTTCAGTGTTGAGCCCAACCTGGCCTTACGCCTCCTGATGACCTCAAGCCTCGGCAACTTTCCTGTGAAGTGAGAGATTTGGAGTAGTCTCCATGGTTCTAGCCAACTGTGACATTAGTATCAAAATTCCAGATAAAAAAGATTAGAAGGAGTGGGGATAGGGCTGAGATTATTTGCTTTACTGAAGGAATCACCATTAAAGCAATACTTTATTTTTTGCACAGGTTTTATAAAATTTCCACATTCAGGTTTTCATTTGAAACTGAAGTACATTAGACAGAAACGCTTTCTTGTAGTACCTTTTAACATGTTTAATTTATTTATTTTTTTTAAATTGTTTTCTTTTTCTTAAGTTTATTTATTTTTGAGACAGAGAGAGACAGAGCATGACAGGGGGAGGGTCAGAGAGAGAGGGAGACACAGAATCGGAAGCAGGCTCCAGGCTCTGAGCCATCAGCCCAGAGCCCGATGCGGGGCTCGAACTCACGGACCGTGAGATCGTGACCTGAGCTGAAGTCGGACGCTTAACCGACTGAGCCACCCAGGCGCCCCTTAACATGTTTAATTTAACAACAATCAAATTCCATTTGGTATATTGGGAATAGACTGGCTATAAATTATCTATCAAGGAACTCTTTCTGTAGGGGAACTCCTTTAAAAACTCTTTTGAACATAAAGCAGTTTGGAAATTATAGGAGTTTTCGGGGGACTTTGAAACTTTCAAGTGAACATAAACTAGACTTGAGCTTCAGATTCACTTACTAGCCTTTGCGCCTGGTTCCCTAGCTAGAATTTTCTTCTTCATCTCATTAATCTGATCTATTGTATTTGGTTTAGGTTTTTTCAACTCAGAGATACTTCAACATCGACCCCAATGCAACGCAGTCCTCCGGGAACTGTGGCTCTCGAAAATCCAACCTTCTCTTGAATTTCCACGGTGGATTTGTGAATCTCACATTTACGAAGGTGAGGGCTGAGCTCCTTCATACCAAATGGCTCTAGCATTGCTTTCCCTTTCTTTCACCCTGGGGCCCAGTGGTGCAACCGCACACTTCACTTTCAGCTCCAAAGGAAGTAGATCTCAGAGCCCTTTGAGATATTCCCTGATAAGAGTGAGGGGTATGGAGATGGAGAAGAGGGAAGTGTCAACATCTTATGTTTGCCTCCTTCCCCCTTCAGCCTCCTCTGTGCAGTCCAAGAAGGGCTTCAATGCCTCTTAGGGGAGGCTTGGCTTTGGGGAATCCAGCCACAGGTGCCCTTTACAAACTACCCAAAGGAGGAAGCTGTACAGATCAACAGACTCATAGAAATTCCCAGTGGGCACACAGAAACAGAATTATTCTAAAACCACGATCAAATGTCACAGTGGGTTCTTTCCAACTGCAGCAGGCAAGATTTAGGTACTAACCTGGCACTGGGTTTCCCAGACCATATTATGAAAAGGGTAGACAACAGAGTGGAGTAGAAATACTATGGATGTGAGGTCAGAGAGTCTTGGGTACAAATTTGACTCTGTCACTCGCTCACCTTGTGACATTAAGCAGGCAACTTAACTTGTCTAAACTTTATTTTCACATTTGAAAAATGGGGGAAAGGAATTAAAGATCACCTCTGTAAAGAGCATTGTCCAATACTTGGAAAGCAGATGTTCAATAGCCAGTAGCTATGATTACAATGACTGAAGTAGGCAAATGTCTTGGGGATACAATGATGGTCATCGCACTCTCAAAGGAGAGACTTGCCCCTGCTTCTCTCAAAGTGTCTTTCAAACAGGCCAAGCAAGAGCCTGGGAGGAGGTGCTAAGAAAACCCTTGCTGCTGAGACTTGGTGTGGGCCTCCTTCTTATCTATCAAATGTGACCCCTGAAATTAGAGGGGTATTGGGTAGGAGATCTTGCGGAGGAATGAGTGTAGGCTTTGACCTGAAACAAGTCAAGATTGGCTCTCAGCCACATGATCTTGGACTAGTTGGGGCATGTTTTCTCATCTATAAAATGGAAATAATTACACCTCCTTAGTGGGACCCTTGGGAGAATCAGAAATGGTAATGTGTAAATTGTCTAGCACAGTGCTTGGTACATAACAAAGTTCAATAAAGGGCTGTTGTTGTTGATGATGTTAAGTTGGCGTCAAAAGCTTTATCCTCCATTATCCTCCATGTACATACTTTTCTCCATTGGAAGAGATGCACTTAAGAAGCCAAGGGGTTCCTTTCAGTACCAAATGGTAAAAACATACTCTCTCACACCAGAAGAACATTCCGGGAAGAATCTGTGCTCTACTCTGGGACAACTGAGGTTAAACCTTCAGAGGGGTCAGGAATTGTTTTAAAGTCATTTCAGCAAAAGGGCAGAGGATACAAGCACAAGCACTTACGCTTTAGCTCAAGGCTTGATTCCGCCCAGACTACTGCATGTGTGACTGATTGTCTGAGGGAAAGCATTAGAAAACTCCAGTGTTTGTAGCACTCGGTGGCCACTGCCTTAGACAGGCCATCAAGCAGGGGTTTCTTTGGCACCTTGTAATGTCTCTTTTTGCTCCTTTTTTCTGTCTCCTGATGTCCTCTATGCCTGCCTTTCTAATGCTTTGGGACTGGACTCTGATCAAACTCCACCCGAGTGTTGAGCCTCTGCCTTTCTGGAAATCTCTATGCCTCCAGAGGTGTGGACAGGAAATGAATATAGAGATAGAGCTGGAAGGACCAGCAGTGCGTTTCTCCCTCCATCCATCTCTGGAAGGAGCAAGGAAAACCCCTATCCAAGGCCCCAAGTTGTCAATAGCTGCTTTGCCAGAGTCCCTCCAACCAAATTCACTTTATTCATTTCATTCCCCAGCACCAATTTCTTAAGCAGCTGACCTTAGCTCTACAATAAGAGGAGCAAAGAGGCTTATAGAAAGTAAAGTCCCACCAGCCTTAGTCCTTCAGGAGAATTTCTGCATTTTAGAAGAGAACTTGTTTAAGCCACTCGTAGCCACAAATTCAAGGATCACAGGTGCTAAACATAGAACTTAATGAGAGAATAGGCTAGGAAGAACTTTTTTCCGTGAAACAGGCAGTCTTTATTTTTTTATTTTCTCGCATTTGACAAAGACTTCACTTTCCCATGAAGTCTGCATAAGGAAAATGTCGGAGTAATGAGATGACAGAGGCAATCCTCGGGAGTGAGGCGACAAAAGGGAGAGGTAGAGAGTGCCATCTTCCCCAGAGGGGCTGCCACTCCTCAGCTCTGCCTGGTGGTGCCAGTGGCTGGGCTGGCACCTCTCCCTGGGGACTGTCACTTTCTTTTATGGTGGACATTCATTCTGGATGGTCGGGTCTACATTCTAAGTGGCTTCTGCCTTGCTATACCAGTTGTTCAGTAGTTTACATACTATTTCCCTCAGGAGGTAATGAGAAACCAGTGTCATCAGATCTTCTGATTGTTCAAGACAAGGCAGAAATCCAGACTCTTTTATTTTTAAATGTTGGCAGCACACTTTTTGAAAACTTGAACAATGCTGGCCAAACAGAACACAGTTGTAAGCCAAATTTGGCCTGTGGATGCTCTGCCCTAACATGTGGACTGTGTGAAATGCATTTAGGCAGGAAGGCCATCTAGATTCTTCCACAAGAGAAATGGCCTCAACAATTCTGTTGGCCACTTTTCAAACATTGCTACCTTCTAGACCAGTGCTTCTCAACAGCAGCAGTATTAACATTTGGGGCCAGATAAGTCTGTGGTGGGGGCTGTCTTGTGCCTTGGTGGGATACTGAACAGTCTCCCTGGCCTCTACCTACTGAATGCCAGTAGCAACACCCAGCCCCATTTGTGACAACCCCAAATAACTCTAGACATTGCCAAATGTCCCCTGGAGGAAAAATCACCCCTGGTCGAGAACCACTGCTCTAGAGAAAAAGAGAGCCTTGGAAAATAGCTTATGTTCATTGTAACATAATAAATGTTATAAATGAGAACCAAGTTGTAGAATGGCAAATGGATGCTGGTGAGCAAGGCTGAATTAACAGCCTGAGTTTACTGAGCACCTACTTTGTCCTGAACACAGAACCAGACATTATAGGAGAAAATAAAAGAAATACAGGCTATAGTTGCAGGTTTCAAAACATGTAAGATAATTCTTAAGTTTTTAAATTGAAATACTGCCAATAACAGAAATGTAAAGAAAATTCTGTATCCTGAACTGTCCCTTGATGTTGTTCAATTGGGACTTAAATTATCCATGTCATTTCTACATGACCATGAACAAGTCTCTACCTCTCTTTCTGAGCCTGTTTCCTATGTAAGATGGGGCCAACCAGTCCCTATTTTTTGGGCTGCTGTGAAGTTGAACGAGGCTAATATATGTGACAGTGCTGAGGGTGGCATCTGGCCCATAGTGGGGTAGGAGAGGAGGGTTTCCTTTCTCATTTCTCTCATTTCATTGTTTAAAGAACTGAAAACCTTTCCATGTCAGTGTCTCATTTGATTAAGGTGACAAAGCTGAAAGTTGTTCAGACCCTTCAGGTGCAAGATAAATATACCTCCCTTCCCCCACTCCCCACAACTTCCTTCCTGTTAGGATAAGTTTGGCTTAGAATATCTTTCAGTAACTTTGTGTAGAGTTTATTTTTCCGTGCTCAACACTGTCCCCTTCTCATCCACCTGGTGGGCAGGGCAGCTCAAGGCTTCCAGCCCTGACTTGGAAGTGGGACATGGGAGAAATCAGTGGCCTGGGGGCAGGGGTACTGAGTCAGGGAGTGTTTTGCCAGCCAAGGTCTGGAAAGTGAATGCTGTCCGCCACCCTGGTGTATACCCAGAGCCTTGCAGGGGCATTTGGAGCCCTATTAACTTACAAACTCCTGAGAACTGTTATCAGGGTTCAAATGCTAATACCCTCAGAATGCACTATTTAGAACTTCCCAAGAATGCTGTACTATTTCATGCCCTATTTTCCCTTATGCTTTTCCCTCTGCCTGGAATGCCCCTACCATCCCTCAGGCCCTTCTGCATTCATGCTTGAAGATGGCTCAGATATCTTCACCCTATGAAATCTCCTCACCCCCCAGCCCCCACCTCCATCCCAGACAAAACTGGGAGACTTTCTTCTTTTGGTTTCCTGACCCCTCATTGGTTGTTCCCTGACCTCCATTAATGCACTTGTTGCACATTTTACTGTCTTGAAGGCATGTCTGTGATTATTCACAGTGCTCAGCCCTGACTTTGTATATAGTATATCTTTAGCAAATGTTTGATGAGGAAATAAATCAATAAAGGGGTGAATCTAAATTTCACAAAGACTCTGGGCCAAGCTGCCAAAAAGTAGATCAGCAGCTCCAAAGAAACAGCCTTTTTGGCTTCCTTTTGCTGTATACAGAGCAAAGGTTTCCTGATGTAGTCACAACAATGCTGAGCAAAAAAGGTCTGATCGATGTTGAAGACAAAATCCGCATCCTGAATATCTGTGACTATGAAACTCCTACAGTGCATTTTGCTGAAGTTAAGGAGAGGACGCAGGGCCTCAAGGTCATTGATATACTGCCTTCCTGAGCAAGTTGATTGGCTAGCTTGCTCTGGACCTGGTCCTTTGCTAAGGAGGATGTTTAGGTCCCTTGAGGAATCAGGACCTCTCTAATGAGATATTGCAGAGCTCTTAGATACTGGGAATGAGGAGCCACTGTGTCAGCATCCCATTTGTTGAATGGTGAAATGGGACTTTTGTAAGTGATCCATTCAAATGGGCACACTGTAAGTACTGAAGTACCACATTTAGCTGTTGGGAGTCCTTAGCCCCCTTTTGTCAATGCTGATGGATACACAAAAGATTTTCACTTTGTTTTCAAGAATCCAGCATGGTTGATATTTGTCACTCTCCAACCTGAACCCCAAATACAAAAAAAAAAAAACCCCATCTGTCAGAGAATCACTTTGTGGCCATCAAAGGAGAAAGCAGATACTATGAAGTGCATGATGTATAACTTGTAATTCCCCCTGGACTTTGGGTTAAGTCTGCCATCTGCTTGAAGCTCCCAAGCCCTCCAGCCCGTCCTCTGTACCCACCTGACTCCCATTCCCCAGAGCTGAGGTTTCAGCTCTGTTTCTTTAATCAGTAGTACTGTCGAAGCTCACCTCACTTGCTTGTTCTCTATCTGTGGTAGATCTGAGATCTAGGAAATAGACAAAAAATGCTCATTGGAGTGCTATGAAAGAGGTTTACAATTACTAAGGGGCAATTGAATTTATTATTACCATTGTGAATAACACTGGTTAAATTTTTTATTGTTTATTTGGGGGTGGGGGTGGGGGAGGGCAGAGAGGGAGAGAGAGAATCCCAAAGCAGGCTCCGCACTGCCAATGCAGAGCCTGACATGGGGCTTGATCTCATGAATCATGAGATCATGACCTGAGCTGAAATCAGGAGTTGGACACTTAACCAACTGAGCCACCTAGGCGCTCCTACACTGGTTAAAATTCGAGTGAAGACTCTGTGGTACATTTTTTACATGGATTCTTTCATTTAATCTTCACATCAAACTAAAAGGTAAATCTTGCTATAATTTTCCTCATCCTTCTGGATAAATAAAAAAAATTTTTTGGAATGTTCACAAAGATTTGACAATTCAAGTAGCTACATGGGAACAAAAAATATTTTTAAATTAGTATTTAAAAATTATTAGCAAAGCTTTGTTCTCCTAAATAGGAGGTTAACCACTCTCTTTATAACGTTTCATTACCAATTGATTTGTTCTGCAACCTTGTTTTTCATTGATGGTGGGCACCAGGAGTTGACAAGCTGTGGCCCCCAGACCAAATTCAGGCTGCCACCAAAAAATTTATAGTCTCCAGCCTAAGAATGGCTGTTACATTTTTCAATGGCTTGGGCAGGGGGAGGAGAATATTGCATAGCACATGAAAATCATATGAAATTCAAATTTCAGTGTCTATAAATGAAGTTCATTCGAACGTGGCCACACTCGCTTGTTTATGTGTTGTCTGTGGCTGCTTCTGGGCTACTGTAGTGGAATTGAGTGTCAGCTACACAGAACCGTGAAGTCTAAAATATATACTGACTGGCTTTTTACATAAAAAAGAAAAAAAAAAACTTGCCAACCCTTTATATAAAATAAACTTCAGGGGGACCTGCTGGCTCAGTTGGGTAAGCACCGGACTTCAGCTCAGGTCATAATCTCACGGTTCATGGATTTGAGCCCCACGTCAAGCTCTGTACTGACAGCTCAGAGCCTGGAGCCTGCTTCAGATTCTGTGTCTCCCTCTCTCTCTATCCCTCCCTCAATTACACTCTGTCTCTCTCTCACATGCGCGCAAAAATAAACATTGAAAAATGTTTTAATAAAATAAAATAAAATAAAATAAAATAAAATAAAATAAAATAAACTTCAGAGGCACCTGGGTGGCTCAGTCGGTTAAGCATCCGACTTTGGCTCAGGTCATGACCTCCAGTCCATGGGTTTGAGGCCATGTCAGGCTCTGTGCTGACAGCTCAGAGTCTGGAGCCTGCTTCAGATTCTGTGTCTCCCTCTCTCTTTGCCCCTCCCCAACTCGTGCTCTGTCTTCCTCTCAAAAATAAATAAACATTAAAAAAAATTTTTAATAAACTTCAGCCCCACTACCATTCAAATTATGCTAAATTCTGAACTTCTGAATCTAAAAATAAGTGCTTTGCTCTAGTTTAAATAAAAGACAATTTGGGGGCACATGGCTGGCTCAGTTGGTGGAGTATATTAACTCTTGATCTTGAGGTTGTGAGTTCGAGCCACATATTGGATGTAGAGATTACTTTAAAAAAAAAAAAAGACAATTTTATTTTCTTTAAGAACATCCTGTGACACCACAACTGCACAGAAAAAAGTGGGCACAATTGTCTAGATAAGACTCATTTGGTATCAGTAGGGTAAATTTTATAAAACTAGGAATCTCAAGGATACTAAACATCCTTCTGTCCTTTTGTTTACGTGAATTCACCTAACAAATGCTTTTCCTTTATCATAACAACAGACATCAGCTCAGGCCTAGGAAACATTTGGCTAATTTTGACTCAGTCAAAATGGAAGGAAACCTGGATACCAGCTCCAGACTGTCCTATTACATCATTAAGGTGAACTTAACAGTGAATGTGAGCACTCTGCCATCTGCTCTGGAAGGCCTCACTTTTGGCATTAGCCCTATAGAGCTGGGGAGCAGGAATGGCTCTTCCTGTCAGGGCTGGCTTCATGAGCATGTGACCTGTGCAGTCAGCCGGGCCCCTGCTTGGCTTAAGATTTGCTGCACCTCCTAAAATTCTTAAATGATTTTTGAACAAGAGATCCTACATTTCCATTTTGTACTAGGCCCCACAAACTGTGTAGCTGGTCCTGCTTCCAATAGATGGCTAAATATGGACACCTGCATTTCAGGGAATGTGAAAGAAAATTCTTGCACAACGAATTTTTTTTTGTCTAAACCTACATATCCCACAGAGGAAAATGTAGGGCAGGATCCTGTAGACCAGATTTTGTTTTGTCTTGCCTACAAAGAATGTGAATTAGAGGTAGATGCTTAACTCCTCTGAGCCTCTTTGTTCTCAGCTGCCAGCTGGGTTGATAATATTTATTCTCTCTCAGGGGGGTGTTGTGAGGCTCAGAGGAGGCAATGTAGGTGAAAGCATGCACTTAGTAAACTGTGAAGCTTTTATAGAAATACAGAGCTTTTCCTATGTGAGAATAGATCAAGCAGATGCCACAGGGAGGGGAAGATTCCAGGAGGTCACCTGTGGACCTCAGAGCTGGCCTCATCACTGCTCTCTTACTGTTCCTTAAGGCAATCTCGCACTGCCACCTAAGCAATTTCAAAAAACAAAGTTATGCTCACGTCAATGTTCTGCTTAAATCTCTTCAAAGGATCCTTTCTGCTCTTAGGATAGGGTAGGGATCTTGTAACAGTGACTTTGAGCCCTGAATTACAGGTCTCTTATATGCTAAAAAGGACCCCAAATAAAGAATAACCTGAGTAGTGGTTTGTGAAAGTGACCCAAGAAGGGCCTGGGTCACAGATGTTTCTCTCTAAAACAAATGGATGGTTCAAGCACATTGTTTACCTTGCCTTTGAGACCTAAGACTGAGTATGTAGAAGGAAGGAACCAGGTCTTCTCCTCCTCCTCTTCCTCCCCCTCCTCCTCCTCCTCCTCCTCCTCCTCCTCCTCCTCCTCCTTCTTCTTCTTCTTCTTCTTCTTCTTCTTCTTCTTCTTTGACCTAGAACAATCCCTGGTGTGGAGTGGATATAAGAGGAATTAAACACTATACTTGGAGACAAGAAGCTTGGGGTCATATCTTCCCCTGCCACCCACTAGGGCTGTGACCTTGAGCATGTCAGTGAGCCTTTATTTCTTCTCATAGTTGTTGTGAGGATTAAATAAGGCATGGCATTGAAGTGTCTCCTCCAGTGCCTGGCATAAGGTAAGAAGCCAGTATGTGGTAGGTGTTGTTCAATGAATTATAGGATCTAGAGTTGAATGTGTCAATAGCAGCTAGCTTACCTTACTAAAACAGTTTGTATTTCTGGAAGCCTTATTTTGTATAGGGAATCATCATTTCATCTACAAATAATACACAAATGGACTGTAATATAGTCAAGATTATTATTACTAATGACTAGACTTTATGACTAGACTTGGAACTTCTAAAGGTAACTCCATTTTGGATTCTGATTTTGGTTGCTCACTCTTACTCATGGATAGTTTTCTAATGAATGTTTACAAATAATAACTGTAAATCACCTACTTTAAATTCCCCCCCAAAAAATAAAAAAAATAAAAAATAAGAAAACTCAAAACCTCCTTTTTAAACTTACCCTTTCTGGGGCGCCTGGGTGGCGCAGTCGGTTAAGCATCCGACTTCAGCCAGGTCACGATCTCGCGGTCCGTGAGTTCGAGCCCCGTGTCGGGCTCTGGGCTGATGGCTCAGAGCCTGGAGCCTGTTTCTGATTCTGTGTCTCCCTCTCTCTCTGCCCCTCCCCCGTTCATGCTCTGTCTCTCTCTGTCCCAAAAAAATAAATAAACGTTAAAAAAAAAATTAAAAAAAAAATAAACTTACCCTTTCATATCTTAGTTCAATTCCCTTTAATGTCACACCTTTAGTCTCTCAGGAGATTATAGGGCTATTTTGTAATGGTTCATTTTGTTTTCTAACAATTCCTAAATAAATCTGGAACATTGCCTTATGTTTCTGAACATGGTCACTTGGGGTCTTCATCTAGAGAACACCCAGTGATCTCAGAGGAGATCATTTTTTTTCCAGAATCCCTCATGGTGGCCCTATCTAGCCATTTTGGAGACATGAACCCTTTAATCTATTTAAAGCAATTGATACTCTCCCCAGGAAAATGCATGTAAAATTTTGCACACCCAAAGAGTTTATGAGCCCCATGAAGTCTACCCATGGTAGTCTTTAAGATGAGTGGTCTCAGTTTGAATCTCTACCCTAAGATATTAATTACTAGTAAAAGCTTACTGCATACCCCTCCAACCTCTCCATCTTCCAGATGTGTATGTATTTTAACAAGAAGAAACTTGGTCCAACTGAAGGGTCTCTGGGCTGGTGGAATTTGAATTTTAGGCTATAGCAACAAGTATAAGTACAGACATTTGGGGGCAAGGGTAAGCCATTACTTATTATTTACTTTGAATAGTTTTTTTGAAGTTTTTTTTAAGTTTTCAAACACAATTATGGCTCCATACCAACATACCCCCAAATCCCCATATCCAGGATTTAATAGTTAAACAAAGTTTGTAAACCAGGATCGTAAACATAAAAACTGATTGCCCAAAGGTTAACACACTGCTGTTTTACAGGATGAAAACTCCTATTATATCAGTGAAGTGAGAGCCTATTTGACAGTCTCAAATCCAGGTAAGTAGTCAGAGAAGGCTGTTCCACCAGCTCTGGTGCTGTGCTTCTGGTTCACTCATTTTTCAGTCCATTGAGTTTACTAATGTTTGATGCTGCTTTGGAGAAATAGACTAAAGCAATACCCAGGAGAACTTACTACATCTTTGCTTCAGTTTGCTCATCTGCTCACGAAGGAGGTTGGACTAAATTATGTCAGATATCATTAAAGCAGAGATCATTAAATCAACAATAAAGAGTTTAGTGACTTTTGGACAGACTTGCTATTGATGGTGCAGTTTTTTCTATACTCTTGAAATTATGCATTTATTCTACAAAAATGTATTAGTGCCAGCTGGGTGCCAAGCCCTCTAATAGGCAGTAGAAATCCATTTATCCAAACATATAGTCCCTGCTGTCATGGAACTTACATTCTAGAAGTGAGGAAAGGAACATAAAAAGATCATTAAATTATAATAGTTAAGTAGTATTAAGTTCTATGAGCAAACACAAGCAGGTCCTTGTGGAGCGGACTGGAAAGATATTTTAAGTGAGACCTCTAAAAAGGAAAGCCTCTCTGAAGAGGTGAGGTTTGAGCAGTGAGATACCCCATCTGGGGGCATCTGGGCCTGGGGAAGCTTTTTTCCGGTGGCGGGAACAACAGATACACAAGTCCTAAGGAATGAAGTTGCTCATGTGTTCAGGGGTCAGCAAGAGAGTGAGCAAAGCAGCAGAGAAGATCTGTGGGGCATCCAGGCCAGAGCATGTAGGTCTTGTGGGTAGGTCAAGGTAAGGACTTTGAATTTTAGTCTAAAGTGTGAAAGGATGTCATTGGAGGGTTTGGTATAGAAAAATGATATATCATGTTTATATTTATAAAGATTCAGTCCAGTTGCTACATAGAGAATTGCCCTCAGTGGGGCCATTCGAGAGAACTCCTACAGTGTTCATGTCTAGAAAGGTAATGCTCCCAGTCAAGTTGGGGGAATTGCTCAGAGGGATCAGACATTTCTCTGGAAAGCCCAGACTTAGATAACAAACCACTGTTGAGCACCTCTTAGGTGCCAGGTACTGTACAAACAGTTTTCATGTCTGTTTTCTCCTTTTTAAACTTCTATCTTTTGACTGGCTTAAACTTATCTTATTAAGGATAAGTTCTTACTAAAGAAACTTGCCAGGAAATGAAAATGTGGAGAAATGTCTATCTAGAATAGTAGATATATGATACTGATATTGTTCAAGAGGATGTTGTCAATGATTATTGGTTAAAAGTAAGTAAGATGTCATAGTTGACAACTCACTTTCACATAGTAACTCACGTAGACATATAGGCTGGGGAATAAATATTATGAATGCTAACATAAATTAGCTAATGTTATCACTAGGCATGGACCAAATTTTAGCCAGGAATAAGGTAGTGATGTCTCAAGAGGCAAGGGAAGGATAAGTCAGACCAGAAGCTAAGTTAGAAGCTGAGAAAGGGGATAAAAGAATTCTAGGTCCCAATAATCCAGGCTCAGCAGTAGTAGCAGGAGCTATAGTAGTCACAATAATGACAATTTGCACATCAGTGGTGATGGTGATGGTATTAGTAACAGTAGTCAGTTGTACTTACAGTGGTAGCGACTGTTGTAATGTTATTGGGAGTGATAGCAGCAGCAGTAGTAGTGGTCGTAGACAACTACCCTGGGGTATAACACATGGTATAGTAGTACACATGGATAATTCAGTACATCATGTAGGACATTTGCATGTGCCAATAAAGAGTCTACAGTAAATAGTACAGTAATGGCAGGAGACAGCAATCGGGTAGTGGTTAAGATAAAAAGCTCTAGAGGAGTACCTGGGTGGCTCAGTGGGTTGAGCATCTGACTGTTGATTTGGGTTCAGATCATGGTCCCAGGGTCGTGGGATCAAGCCCCACATCAGGCTCCGCACTGGGCATGGAATCTGCTTAAGATTCTCTCTATCCCTGTGCCCCTCTCCCCTGCTCATGCTCTCTCTCCCTCTCTCTTAAAAAAAAAGATAGCAAGCTCTACAGATTGCTTGAGTCCAAATTCCACTTACTAATTGTAGAATCTTAGGCAAATGTTTTCAATTCTCCAACTCTCCATTTCCTTGTCTGTAAAATGGAGAAAATAGAACCAATCTCAAATGGTTGTTAAGAGAATTAAACAGGAAAGTACACGTAGAGTACCTGCACAGCACCCGGCACGTAGCAAGCAGACCCTTAATGTGGGATGTTACCTTAGGCACAGGCAACACATCCAGAGACAGAAAAGGAGGGAGACTTTCAAGCTCCCTCATTAATAGCCCATGGGTATTCCTTGCAGGCACACTTTGGTGAATTCACTAAGATCCATAGTCTGGTCCTCAATCATGAGAGCTGTCAGCACCCCCTTATGTATTGTCTGTTTCTTCAAGGAGGCTGATGTTAAACCAAGGTCATGAAATTGATGCATAAAATCAGAATGCAAATTTGTGCATTTTTCATGCAACTGTTTCTTACACCCGTCATGCCAAGGGGACTAGATAGTTGGGTCCTCTGGCCAGTGAACTTTCTCCCATTCAAGAAGCCAAAGTATAATCAGAAGGGTGTTTGATGAATGTAAAATTAGAGCAAATGGAGTTAATTATATGATTAAAATGTTTAGCCCCATCCACCTTGAAGCGGGCGTACCTGTCAGGAAACAAACAGGGCCAGTCCTTAAGCAGAACATTCTCTCCCCAGCAGCACTTAAATGGGCAGAGGTGGGCCTCTCCCTTCTCTGTTTCCATGTGGATGGATGTAACAACCCTTCCTAATGATGGGATTAGCCTGTCCTCTTGCTGTATTAATATAATCTAGTAATATGTAAACGCTCCACTTGGAGACTTTGGATGTCTATTCTGATTCATTAAGGGTTCATGTGATTGTCACAGAGAGAAATCTTGCTTCTCTTGTTTCTGAAGTTTTTCTGGGCACTTCTCTGTAGTCCCCAAACACTGACAATAGTCCCCATCACTGCCCCCAATGACTTAAAACAACTGAAGAAAAAGTCCTAAAAGTTCTCATTTCAATGTTGTCACATTCTAATTCATGTGACTTTGCCCCCACATGCTATAGAATACAGGAAAAAGTCCCCAAAGAGCAGAAGAGTGGTTTTTCATGAGGACAGGGCAGAACCCCTGAAAGCCATATGTAAATGAAGGCCATTTAACTATACATGGGCCACCCAGTAACCGCTGGAACTCATTGGATATATGCCAAGATTCTGATGTGTCTATAATTCATCTTTGTGTTTTCAGAGAAAATTTACCAAGGAATGAAAAGTGCTATGGTGATGTTTGAGACTGTGGTTGGGCATTCCTTCAAGTGTGTGAGTGAGCAGAGCATCCAGCTGTCAACCCAGCTTCAACTGAAAACAATGAATGTCCAATTTCAAGCCTTTGATTTTGAAGACGACCAATTTGGAAATGGTAAGTTAAATCTTCATCATGTCACAAACATAAACTTCAGAGACCCAGGGATAGTATCAAGTTGTTTTTTGTGTGTGCAGTTGTCAAAGGGACAAGAATCACATGAGCTTCCTAGAACAGTATGATTCTATAAAGCTTTTAGGGCCAAGTTCCCCTCCTGCCATTCCTCTGAGTCAACCAACCTCAAAGTCAGACACCTTAACCCACCCTTGTCCTCCCACAGCAGGATATGTTCTCTTTATATGACTAAAACATGTATTCTGACTCCTCCAACACACACACACACACACACACACACACACACTCACTCACTCACTGAATCAAAAAGTCAGAAAATACCACCTACAACTTCCTCTTTACAAGCTATTGAGTACTAGTTAACTCAGGTATTTTGAGAGACTTTAAAGATCCTGAGTATTAGTAATATCTAAAATTCAAGATTTCAGAATAGATTCTTTCCCACTTGCAGAGGGAAAAGAGAAAGATGGAATATTTCCAGATAGAAATATACTCTGTTGGGCACCCTGTTTTCAATTATGAACTCAGTTCTCCTGACTAGAGCTTCCTTGTAGCTGGTCTTAGTTCCCATTCAACTTCTGCTTTGAGTTTTAACCACCACAGAGGGAAGCAGGTCCTAGGAAGAAGGCCAGGGACAGACCAGGCTGACTTTCTGAAAAAGTCCTTTTTTTCCCCGCTGGGAAAATGGGTTACAAGGATTTCTACATATGTGCAGGAATTGAATTTCAGTTTCTAAAACATTCCTTTCATAATAACTAATGACGTTATGACTACCTCTCAATTTTCATAAACAGATTTAGCTGGAAGATTAGCTGTAACTTAAATTTCTGTAATGTGAATCCAACTTCTCTTTGAGTTCCATTATAAAATTGAAGATGTGCCTACAAAAAAATTCTGACATACTTGCTGGGAAGCATTGAGCAGAAGAAGGAATAAAGTGTGGCTTGCCTCAGATCCCCTAATTTCTGTAGGTTTTGTCTGAGTCTTAAAATCTCTGCCTCCATTTTGGACCTTTACCACAGCACCAAGATAAAAATAGTAATATTTCTTAGTAGGTTGGCCCCACTCTGTCATCTTATCTGAAAACTTCCAATCTGGGGAAACTTAAAAATTCATAATGAGGATTTGAAAAGCCTCTGTTATTAATCATGTGACCTTAAATGAGGTACGCATTTGCTCTTCCTCTGGCTCAGAACCTCTGTGAAGCAGGAAGTGAGCAGGTGTATGAAACCTGGTAGTGGCAGAGATGAGAAATAACACCTTTCAGCAACATACACCTGACTTCTATTAGCAGTGCCCAAAGGGAGATGTAGAAAACTATCTTTTCATTTTTCCCCTTCCTTCCCTCACCCTCTCGTCCAATTCTCAGCCTCCCACATTCTCAACCCATTTTAGGGAACTAAAATCCCAGAGCCTGAAAATGATTTCTCCAGTCCCGGACTGTCCGGCAGCCACTGTAAGAAGCAGCGTTTGAATAGAAAACTTTGGCCATGCAATTTGACACAGGTCCCTGTTTCCAGAGTTGGGAAACATGACCCCAGAACTTACTGTGGCTTACAGTTCTGATCCTGACTCTCTAGACCAAACCAACATTTCCCAAAGTTGGATCTGCCTCCCGGCTGCATCGGAATCCCCTGGACCCCACCTCCAACCCATCAAAACTAATTTCCAGGATGTGGGGACTGGGTATCTGCAGTTTAATTTAGTCCTTAAGTGATCACAAGCACTGCACATTTCAGATCATTGTGTTGACCCTATCTTCCTCGTTTTCACCTGTGTGTCTGAGGCAGCAGGTGGGAAGCCCAGCAGCTCTGTCTCTCTCTGGGTTTCCTTCTCTGTCAGGCTGAGGCAGGCAGGGGCAGTATCACTTCCCAGCATTGTGGCCAGCCTGTAACACCTGTTACTCTGACTTCAATTGCAGCGGATGAATGCTTCAGTGACAGAAACAGGAGAGAAATCCCTGTGGCTGTGGGCCTGAGTATCGCAGGACTGCTTGTCGTTTTGCTAACAGCATGCCTGGTGGCCAGAAAGAGGCCCAGTAGAGGATATGAACGCGTGTAAAGCCCACCTTCTTCCAAGTGTGCAAGGTTAAGGCCTTGGGAATTCGGGCTTCGTATTCAGCCTGAAGTGAAGGAATCAGTTCTTCTAGTAGCCTATCCCACCCTCCCAATCTTATTAGGAAACCCAACTTTCCCCCAGGGGCCGTCTGAAGGCTAATTAAAATGTAGCCACCACTTTCTCCTGTTGGCATAGGGAGGCTGTGCCATATGGGCTTGAATTCCATCTTCCACACCTGGTAATAGAGGGCTGGCTTTGAGAATTAGGGATAAGAAGCAGGGACATGCTTGGGAGAGGGAGAGAGCAAATACCCAAAGGGAGAATTGTAGAAGGACATTTTCAAACAGCACTGATTTTTCTTACACATTTTGAAGAGTCTCAATATCTAGTTAAAATGTATACATTACTTCTTTAAAAACCAATCCATTTCAAAATAGATTCTAAAGTCATTTAAAACTCCTGAATTGTGCCCAATTCCTGATTTACTTGAATTACAGAATGGTGTTAATAGACTATTGTTTTTAAAAAGACATTCTATGCTATTATAATGTGTTATTAGTAAAAAAAAAAAAAAAAAAAAACCTAGATAGCTTCCCAACATTTCATTTTTTTTAAATGTTTATTTTTGAGAGAGAGTGTGCGAAACACAGAAGGTGCAGGGGTGGGGGGCAGGTGGCAGAGGATCCAAAGTGGGCTCTGCACTGACAGCACAGAGCACAATGTGGGGCTCGAACTCATGAACCTTGAGATCATGACCTGAGGGGAAGTCGGATGCTCAACTGATGGAGACACTCAAGTGTCCCCCAACATTTCATTTTTTAAAAATAGAAAGCACATATCAAAGATCTTGCCAAACGAAAGAGGATCCAAATTCTTCACCTTCATTTGTTGTCTGCCTTCTTAACGCTTTTTTTCTCTGCTTTATTTTCTTTGATTCTAGTCTATACTTGTACATTTGTTAATTTGGGCCACAGTAGGGAGGGGATGCAGGCTAAGCATCAAAAATGATCAGGAATGGCAAGCAGACCAGGTAGATCTACGCCAGATTATCACCCACTTTTCCTTTTAAGCAAAGCTTTACCAAGAAAATCATAAAGCAGGAGGTTCCTGACTGGACGGGGAGGAAAAATTCTATCAAATATGGCTTGGAATGTTACTTGTGCTTTTCTATTACATTGTTTAAATGGGAGAATCGAGGTTTTCATTTCAGAGACAAGGGGGAGGAATGGGCTTCTGGATGCTTTCAACTGCTTTTCCTAACAGGTAGTTTTGTTTTTCTGTATTTGCCAGAGGTGCCATTCATTGTTTTGAACAGGAAGTGTGTGAAAGTTGGCAACAGCTGTATAACCACTGCTTACCTAGGGCATGTACTGGCTTTCCCTGGAAGGATTTTAGCTGTCTCCACTTTCTCAGAAGTGAGGGTGGGGAGGGCAGAGGTTCAAGAGAGCTTCAAGAGCCCCTGATATGTTCACAGTGTCAGGACATTCCTGTTTCCTTCTTATAACAGTTGATGTTGATGAAAATCTGGGATGGGAGGACCTGGTGTTTCCCAAAGTAACTGTTTTACCAGCGAGGGCTTGCCTTTGGAGAGATGCTCTCTCTCTCCATCTTCAGCAGGTCCTTCCAGCCGGTCCCTCCAGCCGGTCCCTCCAGAAGTACCCCGTTCCTGACTCCTGTACTTGAAAGGTTCTATACTGCAGAGCACAAGCTGCTTATTCACCATGCTCCTCACCATCCTGTAGAATGACTAAAGGAATGTTCCTCTTCTAGTGTGTGGACATTTCCCCCACAGCACACGGGAAAGAAGCGGAATTAAAATCAAGGAGAGGGGGATAAGGCAGTTCACTTAAGTTCAATTTTCCTTTCTACCATCTTCGGTGAGTTCTTTAGAGTGGCTGCTGCTTAGAGTCCTGTTGTGTACCCCCTCACACACACCCGCCAATTATCTTTTAATTTACTGTGAATTAACATTCTAGTAAGCAAAAAGAGCAAAGCTGTCCTTTGAAAGACTGGTAAATAAAGCCCGGATGCGTTCCGGCCTCTCAGTTCTGCCCACTTTCTGCGTGAGTTCCGGGGAGGGTCTCGGATTGAGAATGCGGCCCGCTACTTGTTGGAAAGTGGCTCTGTCTCCGCCCCTGGATCCCTCTGGAGCTGCCTCCGAGTCTGCCTATTGCGGCTGCAGGTCCAGGGGCCCGAGGCTTCCTGCAGAGCGCTGCTGGTAGCTTTCTGGCGTCGGGGCAGGAGGCTGCTACGCGCACCCCGGGAAGCCCTGCCCAGGAGGCTGGGGTGGGGGTGGGGGGTGGGGTGCCGGGGCTGGCAGGCGCTTGACCCTTGCCTTTAGTGAGTGTACCTGCTGCTTGCCTGTCCGGCGAGTTTCAACTCCATTTTCTCTTCTGCTGAGGATAGGGCATCCTGAATTCGCCCCTCCCTCTGCAACCCATCTAGAGATAATAGAAACCTTCACTAATGCCCACCTGGAAATAACCGTCCATTGTTCATATTGATGTATTTCCCTCTCATGAGTATTGTTTTGCTAACTGGAAGCATACAGAGTACACAATTTGAAATCCTTTGTTACCTGTGCATCATAAGCATTTCTCTATGCTATTAAATTTGCAAAGTGTCATTATTATGGCTGCTATCATGAATATGCTATCAACATTGTATAATAATTTACTTAATTATTATGTTTAGAATTGTTATTGTTTTTAGGTTTTCCACAAATATGTGATTAAAGAATTACATACGAATTACAAAACAGACAAGACGTTGATTAACGTGTAGAAATGTCTGCCCAATTTTGGTTTTGCCCCATACAGTAAATTGGTTAAAATGGTTATAATTTATTCTGCAGTACTGATTCTTAATTTTTAAGAAAAAAATGGAAGCAAAAGATATATGTAGGTGATTTAAAATTTGAATAAACAAGTATTTAAATTAAATTCTGTTAAATTTTTAAAGTTGTTTTAAGTATTACAGAAATACATAAAATGAAAAAGTAGAGTTAAAATAGTGACTAAATTTTCCCCACAGAATTTTCCTTCCTCATTATCTAGTAGATGGGTGGAAGGGGAAAGGGTGTTTAAAAATCACCAGTAGCAGTGGAAATATAAGCTGATGCAATACACTTTGAAAACTGGTGAACAAAAAAGAAACAAGATTCAGAGGAAGAGTTGAGAGCTCAGCAGGACACCTGCTTCCCTAGCACACACACCAAGAAGCCATATGAGAGAGAAAAAAAAAATCCTGTGAACACATACTACCATTCCTAAAACTGGAGAGAAAAAGCCTGGTCATTTTATCTCTTCTCATCTGGAGTAGTGAAAATGGCTACTGGGAAAAGGAAGCAGGGTAAACACAGAGACTGATAGAAGTGAACTGGGGAACCAACCCCAAATCCCAGGGTACCCCCAGACTATAGCTAATTCCCAAGGTACAGAAAAGAAGAAAGAATCCAAATAGGTAGTTCAATGGGAAACATTAACTGATCTCACAATGGGAAGAAATATCCTAATTTACCCAAATGATGTTAAAGGAAATTCAATGTCATGGATGAAATGCCCAAGCATAAGCAAGATGAAACAAGGTACATGACCACTATGCAAAATTATTGCAGCAAAAGAATGTAAGAATAAGATGAGATTAAAATATGGCTACAGAGTTTTAGTTTGGCAAGATGAAAAATGTTCTGGAAATGGATACTGGTGATGGTTGCACAAACTGTGAATGTACTTAATGTCACTGAAGTGTACACTTGAAAACAGTTAAGGGACACCTGGGTGGCTCATTCAGTTAAGCGTCCCACTTTGGCTCAGGTCATGATCTCACGGTTCGTGGGTTCAAGCTCCTCGTTAGGCTCTGTGCTGACAGTTCAGAGCCTGTAGTCTGCTTTGGATAATGCATCTCCCTCTCGCTCTGCCTCCCCCCCCCCCAAAGTAAATAAAACATTAAAAAAACAGTTAATTTTATGTTATGTATATTTTACCACAATTAAAGGAGGGAGAGTTAGAAAGGAATATAGTTGATAAAATACAAAGAAAACGTAACTCAAGAAACAGAAATCCCTGACAATTGATTTTGCTGAGAATCGCTTAATAAGAGTGTGAATTCCATATAACCAGAACTCAGGGGTGAAATGTTATAATGAAAGAGTGAGGTGAATGGGAGAGTTCATTCCTATGATTGAACAAATTGAGTACCAAAGCAATGCACAGTAACAAATAGTAAGAGGCAGAATAGAGCTGAAAAATGAGTTATCTTCAAGAGAAAAGAACTGAAATAAGCATTTAATGCAGATAAAAAATAAGATCATACCATGATAGGGCAGCTGCTAGGCATGGGAGATATTCAGATTGTCTAAAATAAGGATAATTGGTGCCTCTGAAGTAGAGAGTTCAAAAATAGGAAGAAGATAAATTTGATGGTTTTAGAGATTTTGCTTAAGATAAATGTTTGAAGTTGCGGATTGCAAGAGCACAGTGTAACCCAGGAAAAAATAGACACAGAAAGCTTAACGTTGGGCACCTGGGTGGCTCAGTCGGTTGAGTGTCCAACTCTTGATGTCTGCTCAGGTTATGGTCTCACAGTTGGGATTGAGTCCTGCATAGGGCTCTGTGCTAACAGTGAGGAGCCTGCTTGGGATTCTCTCTCTCTCACTCTCTCAGCTCCTTCCCCACTTGTGTGTGCATGCATGTAGAACACACAAGCACTGAGCTCTCTCTGTCTCTCAAAATAAATATTTTTTTAAAAGAAAGCTTAACATTAAGATACAGCCAAACTAAGCTATAGAACTTTAAAGATAAAGAATTCTTTAGACATACAAATTCTCCCTCTCCATTAAAAAACCAAATCACCTATAACATTTAAAGCCAGCAAACAACATCTACAAAATCCTAAGGGAAAGAAAGTGTGACTCTGAAATAGGAGTTTACTAAGATAATAGGCAGGTATCCTCAAACATGAAATAATTCAAGAGATATAACACCAAAGAGCTTTTCTTAAAGATAGTGTTTGACAATGAAATTTCGTAAGATCAGAGAGAAGCCACATTATAAACAAGAACATAAGCAAATATCTCTCTGGAATAGAGAAGCCACAGTTTTTTAAAAAAAGCATTTTATCTATTTAAATAGATAAATGGAAAAAGCATTAAACAACTATGGGTCTGAAAATTTATCATACAGATACATCTTGTATATGACAACCATGTACATGGTTTTTCATTACAACATTATTTGTAATAGTAAAAGTTTGAAACCAGAGAAGTGTCCATCAGTCTGGAACAGATACATCCCACAACAGAATATAGTTATAAGCAAGAATGAGAACATACATTTTTATGTATGTATAGGAAAGTTACCCAAAATATATTGTTAAATGAAAAAACATAATGCATAATAGTGAGAAAAGGAGGAAATAAAATATATTTTCATTTTTGCTTATACCTGAAACATTGGAAATGTATATGGAAAACCAGTGGTTAAGACAGGGGTAACAAAAAAGATGAGACAAAGGTGAAAGTGGAACTTCTCAACATACAGCATTTTGTATTATTTTGACTTTGAATCAGGAGTGTGTGTTATATATTTGAAATATATTTTTTTAAACTATTGGAATGATAGTTATCAAATAGAATTGAAATGTTATAAACCAGAACAATGATTTAAAAAATAATATATCTATTCAGGGGCACCTGGGTGGCTCAGTCAGTTAAGCATCTGACTTTGGCTCAGGTCATGATCTCATGGTTGGGGGTGGGGGTGGTGCAGGGTCGTGAGATGGAGCCCCTTGTTGGGCTCTGTGCTGACAGCTGGGGACCTGGAGCCTGCTTCCCTCGCTTTCTGCCCCTCCCCCACTTGTGCTCTGTCTTTCTCTCTCTCTCTCTCTCTCTCTCTCAAAAATAAACATTAAAAATTTTGTAAAAAAATAATACATTTATTCAAAATTTGAGTTGGGACTAAGAGAGAGAGAAGGGAATCTGTTAGTGCTAATCTTTCAAAACATTATCAATAGATAATGTCTAAATTGGAAACACAGAGTTTAGAAAATGCATACTGTCTCTCACTTATTTCATAACCTCTTAATGCACTTCATAATCCTTTAGTGTGTATTTATAGTCTCTTTTTTGAACCTTAAAGAGATCTTTTATGAAACAATACTTCCTGTGACAAAGTTACATTTATTTGAAGTTTGGTAGTTTTCCCAGTTTTGTTTTAGCTTTTTTCTTCTGTGAAATCAATTAAAATAAGCAATTTTGGTAAAATAGCATTTGTATGATCCTATTTTAATAAAAGTATGTGTATATATTTTTCTGCCCATGTCCTTATAGTTGTAAAGAAAGATGCCTGAAATTATATTTGTCCATGTTTTCGCAAGGATAATTTCTGGGTGGGTGGTTTTCAGGTGATTGGTTTGTAAGGGTTCTGGGGGAGGCTGGCCCAAAATGTACCACAATGGCATACTGATTATTTTGAGTCGAAGCTACTTGGGAAACGGCCAGTGCAAGGAAATTCAGACCCTCCTCGGTCACCCTGAAAGCAGGAAATCTCCCATATGAAAGGTACCCTCCCTGTAAAACACACAGTAAAAACACATCCTGTCACCAGAGAGAGGAACGTTAAAGCCAAGAAAGCTATAGAAACAAACCCTGTTACTTTTTATTAATCTGCTATCTCAGCCCAAATTCCACTTAGAATTCCTTACTAATTGAAGCTCCCAAACATCTGTTCTGTCAAATCCTCACAAATGCAGTATCTCTTTGTTTAAAATGTATAGAAACTGCCTGCATTGGTCATTTCTTTGGGTATCAATTTCATTAGTGATGAATTACTGTGCACATATAATAAAACTTAGGGTTTTTTTCCTCCTTTTAATCTGTAATTCTTAAACCAGCTGGAAGAATCTTGGAGGAAAGAAGGAATTTCTTCCTCTCCTACAGTTTTTATTTTTTTATTTGTGCTTTTCTAAATCATCTTAATTATTTGTAAAGAGAAAAATATCATTTTTTGAAAATTGAATGATGTTTTGTCAGGCATACACATGAGCACACACACACACTCATCTATGTACAGAGGAAGCAATTGCCTTCCAAGGTTTGCACTGATTCATTGAAATGGAAGAATTGTGGTGATCAGATCATTGTTTTCTTTGTGTACTTTTCTGCATTTTATTATCATTATTATTATTTTATTTTATTTTAGAGAGAGCATGTGCATGCACATGTGAACAGGGGAGGGGCAGAAGGCGAGGGCATCTCAAATAGGCTCCACACTCAGCACCGAGTCTGCTGGGGGGGCTCAAGGAGGCTCCACACTCAGCACAGAGTCTGATGGGGGGCTCAATCTCATGACTCTGGGATCATGACCTGAGCAGAAATCAAGAGTCGATCGCTCAACCGACTGAGCCACCCAGGTGCCCACTTTTCTGCATTTTAACAGCATTTAAGCTATGTGATATTAAATACTGTTAAATTATATGGAAAGCGAAGGCTGCTGTCTACTCCCATCCCAGCCCTTCCCCAGCATCTTGTCTATCTTTTCACTTCTGGCATACCTGCAGTTTTTTGGGGGTTCATGCAACACTCCATGATTTTAGGGAACTTCTCTGTCAGCACACTGAGATCCACCACATTCTTTTTAGTGGCCACAGTATCTTCTATTGTATGGATATACCATTTAACATTTTTCATGGATATCTAGATTGCCCATTTTGCTCTCATAAAATGAGATTATTGTAACATATCTTTGTGTACTTACATGAATAGATCTTTATAATACCCTATGGTGGAATTATTTTAGCATATGTGTTTCACATTTTGGTCAATAGGTAGGTGCTTTGCATTTTGTTTTAACATTTTTGTATCTTTTCCTAAATCATTCTAATCAAATTAACTTCTTAATTTGTCAACGTTCTTTTTTACCTAAGAAATACACATTTACTAATATACTAAATAACAAAATTGTGTACTCCAAAAGGGCTTATCATGAAAAGTAACATTTCCCTGCCCTTCCTCTAAGAGACAAAGTACTTTTTATTTTTTTTTAATTTTTTTTTCAACATTTATTTATTTTTGGGACAGAGAGAGACAGAGCATGAACGGGGGAGGGGCAGAGAGAGAGGGAGACACAGAATCGGAAACAGGCTCCAGGCTCTCAGCCATCAGCCCAGAGCCCGATGCGGGGCTCGAACTCACGGACTGCGAGATCGTGACCTGGCTGAAGTCGGACGCTTAACCGACTGCGCCACCCAGGTGCCCCTTGAGACAAAGTACTTTTAACTAATTTTAATAATTTCTTATGGTAACTATCTCAATAATTCTTTTTTTTAATTTTTTTGAAGTTTATGTATTATTGAGAAACAGAAAGAGACAGAGCATGAGCATGGGAGGGACAGAGAGAAGGAAGACACAGAATCTGAATCAGGCTCTAGGCTCTGAGCTGTCAGCACAGAGAGCGAAGCAGGGCTTGAACTCACAAATGGCGAGATTTTGACCTGAGCCAAAATTGTACGCTTCATTGACTGAGCCACCCAGACACCCCTCAATGATTCTTTTAAAAAATGTTAAAAAGCTTTTCTATTTCTCAATTTATTAGCTTTAAACTTCTTATTATGGCAGATAAGGATTTCATACTCTTAACAACATCCCTTCTATTGTTATATCACTGTTTTTTGTTAAATCAATAAGGTATATATTATCATCATTATGTAAATATTGTCCACTGCCAAATGAAATAGTATAGGACAAGCACAGGGCGTGTCTTGTACAGATTTGTTGAGTCTCTATCGTTCTCTCTCCCTGGTCCCTCGTGATCTTTTTTTGTCTGACCTCAGGTGAGAATTGATCCTTGGTTTGTTTTGATATTGGTTCATGCGACGATCTCATGAATATATTCTCATATCTATTCTTTTTATTTTTCATGATCTTATGAGATATTTATTCAAATATTTGAAATTTTCATTAAAATTTTTCTTTGCATTTGTCTTAAACTAAGATGATATGATGTTTTACCTTACAAACCCTTGCCCTCACCTTGTTCTTCTTCATCCCGTTCTCCCCTTAGCCATCTATAGGCCATTACTTTTATTGGTTTATCATGCATTTATCCTTCCAGATCTTCTTTAAGTAAATGCAAGAAATATATCTTCATTTCCTCTTTACTTACATAAAACATTGTAGTACTATATGCATTTTTCTCTGCGTTACTTCTTTCCCCTTAACATGTGCTGGAGATTTTTCTTCTTTACTTTTTTTTTATTTGAGTACAGCTGACACACGGTGTTACATTAGTTTCAGGTGGACAAAGTAGTGTCCATAATAAAACCCTATAGGTTATTATGTTCACCACAAGTGTAGCTACACCTGTCACCATGTACCGCTATTATAATATCATTGACTATATTCCCTATGCTGTACCTTTCATCCCTGTGACTTATTCGTTCCATAACTGGAAGCCTGTGTCTCCTACTCCTCTTCACTCATTTTACCCGTTCCCCTACTCCCCTTTCCTCCCCATCAGTTTTTTTTTTTAATGTATTTATAGACCTGATACTGCTTTTTGTTTGTTTATTCTTGTGTTTTCGATTTTTAGATTCCACATATGTGTGGAAATGATATGGTATTTGTCTTCCTCAATCTGACTTATTTCACTGAGCATAATACCCTATAGGTCCATCCAGGTTGTTGCAAATGCAAGATCTCATTCTTTTTATGGCTGCATTATATTCGATTGTAAATTATTCATTTATTTTGAGACAGAATGTGCGTGTGTGCACAAGCGGGGGGGGGGAGGGGCGGGCGCAGAGAGAGAGAAAGGGAGAGAGAGAAACCTAAGCAGGCTCTGCGCTGACAGCTTGAACCCACGAACCATGAGATCATGACCCAAGGGCTTGAACCCATGAACCACGAGATCATGACCTGAGCTGAAACCAAGAGTCGGATGCCTAACCAACTGAGCCACCCAGATGCCTCTAAAGAAAAAAGTTTTGACAAATTTACAAATGTTCATTTTTAAGCTCTCATAAATAATTAGAACTTTAAGTGTAGCAAAAAAATATTTTACAAAGTAGATAAACATCACATGTTTTCAAGAGATCAGGTATAATCTAACAACAATCTCTTGTATGTAAGCACATTCTACTTTTCAGAGAACACACCTGGAAGAAAACATGTCTAACGATTATTAAGTATCTATTAATTGCTGGGGGTGCCTAGGTGGCTCAGTCGGTTAGGAGTCAGACTCTTGATCTCAGCTCAATTCCTGATCTCAGGATCCTGAGTTCGAGCCCTGCATTAGACTCCATGTTGGGCATGGAGCCTTTAAAAAAAAAAAAACAAAAAAAACAAAAAAACAAAAAAAAAAACCTATTAATTGCTGCAAAGATAAGGGTATCTTGTTTAATCCCCCAAGAATCTTATACATTATTTGCTTATTTTATAAATGAGGAAATTGCAAGGTTCAATAACTCATCCAAGTTCACACAGTTAGTGGTGAAATTAAAAGTCAAGCTTGGTGGCATATCAACTATACTTCAATTAAAAAAAAAAAAGTCAAGCTTGGATTTGACTCAAAAGTTCATATTCTTCCCACTCTAGTCTGCTTTCTGGTCTGTCCTCACCAAACCTTACCTGCTATATTGTATTTTTTTCTTTCTCCCTCTCTTAGTTGACGAGTGTTCATCTGACTACACAATTGTGCTTCCTGTGATTGGGGCCATTGTGCTTGGTCTCTGCGCTGTGGGTTTGATTGTCTATGGAATCCGCCTAAGACGTGAATCATCTGGATACCAGAGAATCTAATTGGTTCCCAGAGGAAAAGAAAATAATGGAGTTTAGAGAATTCTTTCATCATTTCCAGAATGTTGGGGACTTCCCTTAGCGTGAGTCCTTCTGACAATATAAACCACTGTCTTTCACAAAAACTAAGTCATTTCTGATTTAAATTCAAGCAACAAATCAATTTCTACGTATTTTTTGTTTATTTTATGAAAGATATAGTGAGATGCTTGAGTATTTTCCAGTTTCCTTCAAAATATTTTAACCATTCAAATCAACATTTGAGATATGTTAAATTAATATAATGCATGTAAAGTGGTATATGCTCCCAAATTATAAACTAAAATGTTAATTGTAACTAAATGCTACCTGTGCACATTGGAATTTTATTTTATCCTTCATCTTTCCCAATAAAAAAAAAATGCCTCTTCTTTGTCTATAAAATGGACTTCCAGAACTTTTCTTATCCATGTTTTATATGATATAGATGTCTGATGATCTGCTTGCCTCCTTTCCACTTTAATTTTTTTTAATCATCAAAAATCCCACTATATCACAGTTTGTCTAGGTTTGATGTGGCTCCAACAAGAGGAACAAATCAGCTTATACTTTTAATCTTGATGACTCCTCCTGCAGAATCACTAAAGGCTAAGAATTAGGTGGCTACAGACAACAGAATTAAATAATAATCGAGAAACATAATCCTTAATAGTTGAACACATATATGCCAGACACTTGGCTAAGTTTAGATACATTCCATTTAATCCTCCCAACTTATAGATGAGTAAACTCAGACTTGAGGAAATTGATCACCTCAATGTCACCCAGCTAACAAATGGCAGAGCCAAAATTTGACTGCCAGTTGGTCTGGTGCCAACATCTACGGACTTCACTACATCAACTTGGCTACAGGAACAATGACACTGAATTCTGCCTGAAGCCTCACACCAGCAAGTGCTCCTTTTTTCACAGAGAAAAGGAATTTCTCCAGAATCATAAGAGATAAGGGGACATGAAAGGACTTGATGGATAATGAAATAGGAGATCTTTAATAAAGCTCTCTGCCTCCTTGAAGGAGACTAAGGGGCTCTGCAAAACATCAGTTTCTCATTTTTATGGGACTGTGCAGCTGTGGATCTAAAGATAAAGGAATGGAGTAAACATCTCAACTCATTCTTTATTTCTTTGAAAACAGAAATCTAACCTCCAGCCAACTTTTCTTTCTTGAAGGTAGATCCCCCCCTTGTGGTAACTTGCTTCTTCTGCTCTGTTAGAACCACATTTTCTATTCTAGTACACTTTATTCTGTAGAGCAGCCTGCCAAGAATTGTATTCACTGCTTGCTCTTACAACTAAACAAACGAACCAAGTATACTAACAGAAAAGACCACATACCCCTAGAATTCTTTAGGAAAGGAATAATTTGGGTCACCCCAGAGTATATAATGACTTTCCTGATTTGTTCTCTTATGAGTCAGTAGGCTTGGCAAGGTCCTCAGTTTAGTCTTAATGGAATATGAGTTGAATTAGAAGTTTTTGTAATAAAAACTTATTTTGGAGGTTAATTTATGTCTTTCATTTCTGATAACTCAATTTTCATGCTATAAAAACTTTTTACTATGGTAGTGGAGAGTTTTGCTTGAATCAGTAAGTTAAATCATCTTTCTATAATTCGTTTTGTTTTATTCTCTACTACCACTTTATTACCAGGTAGGAAGACCTACTTGAAAGAATCTGAATTTTTGAGAAGTGAACCATATTAAAGTTATAAGTTAAATCTCTCAACTCTTCGACCAGACTAACAGACTGGATTACTGGTTTACTTAAATGCTGCCACGAATTCATCCATCCATTTATTCACTCATTCAACCAACACTGAATAAGGACTTTCTAAATACCATATACTCTGTTGTGGATTGAGATAAATAAGAAGTCCTGTATTAGGTGTATTAGTCCTGTATATCTACGTAACAAGTTAACTCAAAACTTAGCAGCTTAAAACAACAAACATTTATTTTCTCACAGTTTCTGAGGGTCAGAAATCTGACAGCAGCTTTACCTGGGTGGTTCTGGCTCAGGGTCTCTTACCAGGTGGCATTTAAACTGCTGGCCAGAGTTACAGTCATCTGAAAGTTCAACTGGGGCTGAAGGATCTGCCTCCAAGTTCACACCATGTGGCATATCTATAGGAATGCTCACATCATGACAGCTGACTTTCCCCAGGTGAGTGATTCAAGAGAGAGACACTGACTACCTATTCCCAAAAGTTACATACCATCACCTGTGCTGTATTCTATTGGTCACACCAACCATCTCTGGTACAATGTGGGAGTAAAGACCAGGAGAGGTGGAAATCAACGGTGACCATCTTGGATGCTGGCTATTCCAGGTCCATTTTCAAGGTTCAATTACTGGTACTTTCTGGGGGAAATTCAGGTAAATAAATTCCAGTATTTACACTAATAATAATGGCTTAATAGGAAACTATACAAAGGGCAATGAGGGCATGGCCCTTTCCAGCCCGCTACCAACTCTATCCCAGGTGTAGCACCTCCCCAGGAGAGAAGCCTCTCAGGCTCTGGTGCTAACAGTGTACGGACCAGCTGCTGCTCAGGCAGATTTGCCTTTTCACAAAGGCTGGTAGTTGGCCCATTGCTCTACAACATTAACTGATAGCTTTGCCTCAGGGATGTGTTAACTCTCCGTCATAATATAATCCAAAGAGATCGGGACCACACAGATATCCCACAGGACATCACACTGAACCATTATTTTGATGACATTATGCTAATTAGACAAGCACAAAGCGATTATTATGTTGGAGGTCTTGGTAAGAAATATGTATTCCAGGAAGCAGGAGACAAACCCTATGAAGATTCAGGGACTGACTAGTTCATTGAAATTTTTAGGGAGCCAGGGGGTCAGGGCCATGCCATATGCCACTTCAAAATAAAATGCAGATGTTTTGCATGTTGCATTTCTACAAAGAAATCCTTTCTACAAAGAAGAAACCATAGGTTCTTAGGTTCTAGAGGCAACATTCCACAGCTAGGAAAAGTCGTCTGCTCATTTACCAGGTGACATAGAAAGTTATCAGTTTTGAATGGGGCCAGAACAGGAGAGGGCAGTACAGCAACTCTAGGCCATAATGCAATCAGCCCTACTGCTTGAGCTCTACAATCAGGCAGACCTCAGTGTGTTGGAGATATCAGTGGTGAAAAAGGGACAGTATGGAATTTTTGGCAACCTCCAGCGGGAGAATCATAACACAGGTCCTGGGTGTTCTGGAGTAAGGCTGAGGCCATGCCATTTGCTGCAGAGAAATAGATGCCCTTTAAGAGTCAGCTCTTGGCATGTCACTGGGTCCTGGAACACTTGACTTTGGGACACCAACTTACCCTATATCCAGAATAGCCCATTTTGAGCTGGATTCTGTCATATCCACTAAGCAATAAAGTCAGATGGGTCTAGCAGTAATCAGTTGTAAAATGGGTAATATGACAGAGGTCAATAAACTATAGCTCATGGTTTGGACATCTGTTTTTGTAAATAAAGTTTTGTGGAGTATAGCTATCCGGGCCCTTTTGTTTACATGTTGTCTATGGCTGCTTTACAACAGCAGAGTTGAATAGTTGTGATAGAAACTGGTCCACAAAATCTACATGGGGCTGGATCTCACAAACTGGGAGATCATAACCTGAGCCAAAACCAAAAGCTAGAGGCTTAACCACTGAGCCACCCTGGTGCCCCTCATTGTGGTTTTGATTTGTATTTCCCTGATGATTAGAAATGTTGAGCACCTTTTGACATAGGTGTTGGCTATTTGTATGTCTTCTTTGTAAAAGTGGCTATTCCAATCCTTTGATCATTTTTAAGTTGGATTATTTGGGTTTTTTTTGCTATTGAGTTGAATGAATTCTTTGTATGTTGTAGGTATTAACCTGTTGGCTTGTAACCCTCCTGGGAGCTTCCCAGGTGTAATCTAAATTTAGCCCCAATACAAGGAGGGCAAGGAGAGACCAAAGGAAGGGGCAGGTCACTCCAGGTTGGTAAGGTGGCAGTTTTAATAAGCAAGGAGAACTTACATATGAAGCTTGTCTTGGGCAGCAGCAAGACAATTGGATCCCCACACCTGCCTGCTAGATCTTAAAAGTTTATAAAGAGGTCCTAATTGGATTCAGTCACATATACCCTCCAGTCGTTTTCAACACCACATCACCATCTCAAGGCTGTGTCCTTGGAGCAGCCTCTGGGAGCGGGAAAGGCAAGCAGAACCCACATTCTAAGGATAGGGGAGGGAGTGAGGAGCCTTTGAGCACCTGAGTCCAGCTCAAGGATTAATCGTCAGTCATATCTTTTTTGATGACGTTCCCCAACAAAACCTCTTATCAGATACAGGGTTTGCAATTATGTTTTCCCATTCTTAAGTTGCCTTTTCATTTGACTGTCTCCTTTGCTGTGCTGAAGCTTTTCAGCTTGATGTAGTCCCAACTTGTTTACTTTTGTTTTTGTTGCCTTTGCTTTCGGTGTCATATCGAAAAAAATCATTGCCAAGACCAATGCCAAGGAGCTTTTTCCCTATGTTTTCCTCTAGTGGTATAAGAGAGAGGTCCAGTTTCATTCTTTTGCATGAGGGCATCCAGTTTTCCCAGCACCATTTACTAAGGAGACCATCCTCTCCCCATTACGTGTATCTGGCACTCTTGTCAATGACTAGTTGATCATATACATGCATGGGTTTATTTCTGGGCTTTCTACTTTGTTTCATTGGTCTGCTCATATTCTTTGACAGCTTTCTATTACATTATAGTTCTCTTTTCTTATTTATTTGTGGGAATTATTTATATATTAAGAAAAGTAGCCCTTCATCTGTGATAAGAGTTATAAAATTATTCCCAATTTACTGTTTGTTTTTTCCTAAGTGTTTTGCTCTGCATATCTTCAAAAAATTATATAGTTGAATTTATTAATTCGTTTTCTGTTATACTTTGAGTATTGTGTTACACTTAGAAAAAACCTTCCTCTTTTAAAGTCTCCCATGATGTCTTCTAGTTCTTTCATGCTTCCATCTTTTATACTTAATCTCTTATTCACTTGGAACTTATTTTGATTTTAGGTGTTAAGAAGTGATTAGGGGTTCAACTTTTTTTCTCAGAGAACTAGCCTCTTGTCCAAATATCACTTCTTTAATTATTGTCTTAAAATCTAACATGTATGTTCCATTTTATTGATTTTTTATTTTTTTAAAACCTCTTATAAACTAGCTGTTTTGTTTTTGTTTTTTTTTAACGTTTATTTATTTGTGAGACAGAGAGAGACAGAGCATGAACGGGGGAGGGTCACAGAGAGGGAGACACAGAACCTGAAACAGGCTCCAGGCTCTGAGCTGTCAGCACAGAGCCCGACGCGGGGCTCGAACTCACGGACCGCGAGATCATGACGTGAGCTGAAGTCAGCCGCTTAACCGACTGAGCCACCCAGGCGCCCCTGTATGTTCCATTTTAGCAAGGACCTGTTAAGCATCTATGAACACAGGTTTTTTTTTTTTCTTTTAAACTATTAGTAAGATTAATTAATTATATTAATATTGAATCATTCTTATATTTCTGGAATAAACCTAAGTCATGGTATATTATTATTTTCACATGCTACCAGATACTTTAATTAATAAAACATTTGGCAGTTTTTACATTGATATTCATAAGTGAAATTGGACTATATTATGTGTGCATGCTATCTTTGGTAATTTTGGTACCAATGACATGTTCTCTTCATAGAAAGAATGAAAGACTTTCTTTGTGTGTGTGTGCTCTAAGACAGAATTAATATCACTGGAGTCAACTACTATTTACCATTTTGGTGGAACTTCCTTGTGAGAGAAGGTGGGCCACGTGCTTTGGCGGTGAAGGTGAAGGTGGAACTGAAGGTAGTGGAAAGATAGTTCTTTGCTAACATTTTCTCGTTCTTCTATGGTAATCGTTTGATTAGATTTTCCATCTCAGGATCTATTTTGGTACATTGTATTTTCTTGTAACATCATCCATTTTATCCAAGTTTTCAAATTTATTTGCTTAAAGTTGAGCAAAACTAGTCAAATCTATAATTTGTTTTCTGTATGTGACTTTTTCCCACTTATTTTTTTTACCACAGCAAATGTGCATTGCCCCCCCCCCTTTCTGGTTAAACTATTTTGCTGTTATTAATTTCTTCTCTAACCTCTGGATTTATTAGCCTTTATTACTAGTTTCTTAATTTATTAATTTCTTTTATCATTACCAATTTCTTTCTTCTGCCTTTCTATGTTTATTTTCATATTTTTAACCCTTAAATTGGATAATTAATTTACTTCCACTATAAATTTGCTTATGAGCCAGCTTTAACTATGTCCAAACAAGCATCTGTATGCAGTATTTTTATTTTCTAGATATTCTGCAATTTCGGTTTGACTTCCTCTTTTTCCTAAGCCAACTAAAACACTTTTTTAAAAGTTCAAGTAGTTGTGACTTTTTTATTTTAGTTGTTTTTTATTTGTTTTTGGTTTTGTTTTTTTTTTTTTCCTCCCCTTTCTTGAGAACACTAGAAAGTTATGTATCTTGCCCTTCACTGCATTTGAGTTTTCCCCCGGGACTCCTCTTCCCCCACTTTCTCGCACCTTTAATGATAAAGATCAAGAGGAAAGTTCTCCTTAAAGCCCGACGAGAACGAGGGAACCCTGCGGGCCAGTAGAAGAAACAGCAAGCCAGCCCCGCAGGTCCTTCGGTGAATGAGGGCCAACCCCTGGTTCAGTAGGCGCTGCGCCAAGGAGAAGTAGGGACCACACCTCCGCGGGCTTGTGGACGATTGGCCAATCGTCGCCTCCGAAGTCCTGCTCTGTTCTTTGATTGGTTTTGACGGAGAGGCCCCCACCTCGCTTTAGAGGCCTAGCGCCTGACTGGGACCTGGACGGTGGCCTGTGAAGGACAATAGGCTTGCGGAGCGGAGGAAAGGTTTTGCAGGGAGTGGGAAGCAGCTGGTGTAACCAGAAGTCGGAGAGCGACCGGGTTGTGGAGCCATGGCGGCAACCTCTGCGGTGTCGGTGCTGCTCTTGGCGGCAGAGAAGAACCGGTGGCTGCGAGTCCCGAGCCTGCTGCTGCCGCCGAGGTAACGTGAGGCGGAGGGGCGGTGGATCAGCGTCCGGGGTCGGAGGCAGGGGTGGTGTAAATGGACTCCAGCACAACGAGAGAGGTGCGCGGGTTCCGAGGATCGAGCGGGAGGAGGGGAGAGCATTAGGAAAACCCCAGCCCCTTTCACGGTGTTCTGCTCTGCTTGGCATCGGGAGAGAGACCTGTTCACACCCAGCCCTTCCTTTTCTTCCCCTTGCTCCCCGTATCCACTCTGCAGCCTCTATTTGCCTCTGTTTTTCCATTTTCGGGCAGTGGGGGAGGGGTGGGGCTGGGCCTGCCACATCCCTGCTTCCCTCGCTACAGGGGCAAGAGAGACGCTTGTACCGCTGCTAACCGTTAACATGGTGCTTTCACTGCATTCCCTGTGTGGGGAGTGTTGATGAACCCCGTTCTGGTGAAGCTCAGAGGGGTCAACGACTTGCTCAAGTTTACACAAGGAGTAAGAAATGGAGCCAGGACGCCCCTCGAGCCCCTTTCGGTTCAGCTAGCCCCGGTCAGGTGTCCGGTTCAGAGGCTCTGTGGAGTTCTTTCTCATTATTGGAATGGATCGAGCTAACAAAAGTAAATTTACCTTCCAGAGGGTGAGAGGTTGGTTTGTTAAAAGTTCTCAGAGGCAAGTTTGAACAAAGCTATGACTCTAACTAACCTGACTCCAGATCAGTTTCAAATTTTGAGCTGTAAGTTTCAATGACAATAAATTTGGTAGTGAAGACATCCTCAGGTCTCCTGGTAGCAGGCTTCTTTACCTTGCTTTGTTTCTTCCTCCTCTTCACCTCCTCCTCTGTTCTGGAAAGACAGGGTAGCTTAGTGCTGAAGGGCACAGACTGTGCTGTCCGAAGCCAGGGTTCTCAGCTTTGCTACTCACTAGCTGTGTGCCCAACCTTGGGCACATTACTTAATATCTCTGTGCTTCAGTTTCCTGACTTAGGAGGAGGTGATGATACTATTCCTAGAGGAGATAATATTAGTACCTAGCACTGTGTGAATTAAATGAATGAATACATGGAAAGAGGCTCAAACAATCTGGTGCATATGAATCAATCCATAAATACAGCCTTTGTTTCAAGGTTTTTGTTTGCTTTTATTTTCCACAAATTACTGGAGAGGTATTTAGATTTGAGTTACTTAATTGTAGAACTAGCCCCAGAGTAAAATAAGGCAGTTGGTGAAAGTAATGTTAATGCTCTTTTCTTTCTCCTGGTGTTTCTTTTCTTAGGTTTCCAGGGCTCTTCAGGATATTACACAGACCATTTTCTCTCTCTTCCCTCTCCCTCTCAAATCTTCCCTACTGTGTGTAGAACTGTTCTCAGGTAGCTGTCATCCTGGAAAATGTTACAGTTGTTAATGGCATTAAGGAATTACAAATCTTATCATTATAGAGAGTATTTTCATGTCTTGTATGTCATGATTCTCCAGTAACTCAGAGAAATGAAGTCTAATGGTGGAATTTTAGAAATAAGAGTATACTGGTATAGAATTTATGTTGAATCAGGGTGGGATTATCTCATGGAAGCAACTTCTTAATTTTGTTTGTTTAAGCCATTGTTTTAAGCTATAGCTTGGATAATGGTGAAAAATAGAATAGACCTATCAAAACATCATTGAGATAGAGGATTATGTTAAGTAGTGTGTCTGTATGTGATTGTCGGTCTGTTTTCGCTACAAAATCACAGAGGAAAACTTTAGTTCAGCAATGGCCTTGAAACTTAATCAGGATCTTAAGCTGGATTTACCAAGAAACAGCCATTTTATAGATAAATCTGTCCAGGACAAGCCTTGAATCTTATAAAAAACTTATCTGAAGAATGTGATGGGAAGATGCTGTGAACCAGAAGATACCTTTTAAAGATAAGGAAAAACAGTCTTTCTCCTTGAAGATTAAGAGAATGAGGTCAGTCAAATTGGAAAGAAGTGGGAAAGCAATAGCCTCCTGAGAAAGCTGTCCTGCGGGACTCAAGTGCCAAAGCTGTGGGTCTTCCCACCAGCCCTTCACGGATGGCAACATCTGATTGAGTTTGCATCAGAAGGCAATGACTGTCTGACCTACTGTTATAATCCCGCCCCCTGCACCCCTGCCCCAGTGAAATGCTAGTTCTGTTCAGTTACATAGCTATATGCATAGTGTATACATGCTACACATACATAGTTGCTTAGTATCTAATGTACATTGTGGTTTTTATCGCCCACTGTGTACATGACCTAAAATGATTAGTTCTTTATGACCATAGTTTTAACAAATCTCCCATGTATGGGTGGAAAAGACTACGGTGGAATTCCTTCTGTAATTTGGTTTTTTCCCAGTGTATTCTTTTTAGCTGACACCAGATAGGCATTATACTTACACTTTTTTGTTCCTAAAGTAAATCTGGCCTGCTTTCTGTTACCTCTGGGTTAAAGTTTTGTTACTTGCTGTATCAATATGTATCATGGAACTTAAAAAATTGTTTTAGACCTTAGTAAACTTCTACCTAGTTAAGACACCTCAGACAAGTCACTTAGCCTCCCTGGTTCTCCATTTCTTATTAATACAAGGATTCAGCTTAAGTTGTCTACTTTGAAACTGAGAAGTATCTCTTGGTGTCTCCCGTCCTATGTGAGGACACTGAAGTCTGAGTTGTAAAGTGAAAACTGGGTCTTGAGAGCGAAAAAATCTTAGATGTTACCATAGTTACTATACCCTCCAAGGCTCGACCCCTCCTACAAAATCTTAGTATTTATGTTTTTGCATTAGGGGGCCATAATGAAAAAAGACTGGGGAAACACTGATGTAAAATGACTTGCCTGGTGTCACCAGCAGCTGGTCAGTGGGGGGTCTTCTGGCCCCACAGCCAGCAGTCTTTCTGCTGCCCTTGATCAGCTCCTTCTCTTTACTTCTCTGGGCTTAATTGTTCAAACCTTAATTATCAGGGGTTGAAGAAGATTGGTATTTTTCAAACTGTTGTGTGACCAGCATATTTTATTTAATGAAGTGGAATAGAACACAAAGTATCAAAACACAGAGAAAATGTTCTGTCACGAAAATTCTGTTTTGTGTGTGTACCAACTTGTGAAGTCAGATACAATTTTACTTGAGTCGAAAGAGTTTGAAAAAGCTGAACTGTATGATCTTGAAGTACCTTGGCTTTCTAATTGTGACCCTGTGGCCATTTGCCAGCCTCTGGAGCAAGCAGGTTAGGTGATCCATTCAAGGACACACAGTGCCAGAGAGAACAGCCAAAACTGTAACTTCCGGTTTCTAGAGTAATTTTCTTCCCTCAAAGAAAGTCTTATTAAGTTACTTTGTAGGCTTCAGGCTTAACTAAGGTCACATCTAGACTTGGTTTCAGGTTTTGAATTAATAAATCATATAGTGACTGAGGGGCGCCTGAAGCCTCCGACTTCACCTCAGGTCATGATCTCACAGCTGGTGAGTTCAAGCCCTGTGTCAGGCTCTGTGCTGACAGCTCAGAGCCTGGAGCCTGGAGCCTGCTTCAGATTCCGTGTCTCCCTCTCTCACTGCCCTTCCTCCTATGTACTCTGACACACACACACACACACACACACACACACTCTCTCTCTCTCAAATAAGTAAACATTTAAATTTTTTTTGATTCTTTTGAAACAACAATGACTGATCTTGTATATCCTGTTTAATTATTATTCCATTTGGATTCATTTGCTAGGAGATGGACTTGGAGGCAGAGAACCATGAAGTATTCAACAACCACAGGTACAGTCTTGATTTGCTTTGGCTTTGCAGATTATGAACTAAGAGAGGGAAATGCTTAATTCCTTAATTTGTGTATATAGAATTAGTGCTCATATATTTTTGAAATTTGGGATTTTCATGATCATTTTCTTAGTACGTATTGAGCCATGGTTTCCACCTCTTTTATGTCAAATCTCCCCTGTTGTTGAGTCTACAATATATACAGAAATAATTGGAAGCATTTACATTTATGTCGTTACTTCCGTCTGTTTGATCCCGTTCAGTGCCGTGAATTGGAAAGCATAACCCTGATGGTCTAAATCAGTGCTTTAAAACCATTCTGATAAGTGGCAGACATTTTTTCAAATAAAATTTTACGCGGAATTCCCAACGATAAAACGTATGAAAGTGTAGACACGGTTGATTGGGTGCAGCTTCCTCCCCACAACACACACATGCATACTTCATCCCAGCAGCTCCTGTGACCTGTGACAACTCAGACTCCATAGATCCCCATAGAAAAACATTGTTTTAAGTTATAGAAAACCTTATTTGTTCTAGAATAATAGCCATTATAAACTGCCCAGGAGCATTTATTTCATGTGTGATACGGAAGTGCATTTTACATATTAACACAGTAACACGTCCTGTGGCACGGATACCAGTGCCCTGGTGCGGCACTCAGTGTTCACGCAAGAGAGCCATACGTCCCTGTGTTTGCGTGCAGAGGGATAGAAGCGATGGAGTTGAGCGACTACAAGTTCAGATTCTGAGGTGAACCTAACCTGGGTTCAAATCCTGGACCTGCTATTTCTTTTAGCCAGTATACTTTCAGGACAAAATGAGCATAATTTTATTTTTTTTTTTTTAATTTTTTTTTTTCAACGTTTATTTATTTTTGGGACAGAGAGAGACAGAGCATGAACGGAGGAGGGGCAGAGTGAGAGGGAGACACAGAATCGGAAACAGGCTCCAGGCTCTGAGCCATCAGCCCAGAGCCTGACGCGGGGCTCGAACTCACAGACCGTGAGATTGTGACCTGGCTGAAGTCGGACGCTTAACCGACTGCGCCACCCAGGCGCCCCTAAAATGAGCATAATTTTAGGAAAGGAGTATCTCTTTTCATTGTAATTCCTTTATCTTTAAAATTTATGTAACAGTAATAGTATCTACTCCATAGGATTATTGTGAGGATTTAAATCCAGATTGAGTCTTTAGCACAGGACCTGAGGCATAAAAAGTACTTACTAAAGACTAATTATTATTAACTATGAGGGGTGTTTGGGGGCTATTGTAATTTGACCTTTGGCATATCAAAATATCTTTTCATTTTAAAGTTGAAAAAGCTGAATAACATAAGAGTGTATGTTAATAAGGGTATCTTGGATTTCAGGGGCACTTGGGTGGCTTAGTCGGTTAAGCTTCCGGGTCTTGAGTTTGGCTCAGGTCATGATCTCACAGTTTGTGACTTTGAGCCCTGCATCAGACTGTGCACTGACAGTGTGGAGCCTGCTTGGAATCCTTCCTCTCTCTCTCTCTCTCTCTCTCAAGTAAATAGACATGTTTTTAGGAAAGGGTATCTTGAATTTCAGTGAAAGGAAATGCACTAATATTAGTTAAAATGACTATTTGAGACTCTGTTATGCTAATTTTACCAAAACAAATGTTTATCAGCTGATTAATATAATGGAATCTTTATTTTGCTTTCTCATTCTTTGTTCTCCAATAACATTTGTGTATGATTTTCATGGTGTTTTAAGCAGGACGAAACATTGCCAAGGTCCTCGTTGCAAACAGAGGAGAAATTGCCTGCAGGGTGATACGAACAGCCAAAAAAATGGGAATACAGTCCGTGGCTGTTTATAGTGAGGCCGACAAGAATTCCATGCATGTAGACATGGTATGTTGTTAACAACTGAAAGTCAAATTTTGTGATTGTATTTGTTTATTATGTTGGTATTTTACTCCTTTATGTTGACATTTTATGTTTGCTAGTGTTAATAGGACATAAGTGGGTAAGTTCAAACTGCTCACTAATTATCCCTGTTGGGATACATTTTCTAAACGTAACACCAGTTTAACTGAACAGTGTGTTTTGCTGTGTTTAGTTGACTTACCAGCAAGGTCCTGTCTTATCAAGGGTTGGTTAAAACAGTTCACAGAATGTGGCCACAGATCATACTTTGAGTGGCACATATCCAGGTCCCTGATGTACAAGAAGGATCCAGATCCCAGTCTTAGCAACTACCACATACTGGCCAGGGGATCTTTGACAAGTCATCTGATGTTTCTGAGCCTTGGCTTAACTATAAAATTATAACTGAAAGGATCCCATTTCCCTGAGGTCTGTAAGTGCTACCAGTTGTTACTAGCTATTATTCACCAGACAGAGCCAACCATGGGTGAATTCAACTACTGGCCTTCTTTACGCCCACAGCAAGATTGAGCAGCGACAAATTCATGGCAACCAGCCTCCGCTCTCTGGGCACTTTTCTCTCTCATTCTGTGTGTTGACCATCTCAAGCCTGCTTTGTGCCATTCTAGCTGCTGACTCTCCCTCCACCCACCTATTCTCAGCAGATGATCTTGATTCACAAGGAAAGCAGAACTGCGCTTCCTGCCGCAGAATCTCTTCACTGCATCTGTGTCTGTCCTTGTCCCGTTCAAGACACTTATCTTCCTGTGCTCTGGAGTCCTCCTCTTACCTTTTCAAGGATCTTCCATCTTCTTTTCACACTGTATTCTGTCACTCTACTTCGTCTGCTCCCATGGCTTTGCTAAACACTTCCGAATTTCTATTTCTAGCCCAGACTTCATTTTGAGTGTGATACAGGTATACCCAGCTGCCCACTTGACGTGTCCACGTGGATATGTGACAGGTACCAAACTAATATGCCTGACGTGGAACTCATGACTTTGATCTGTGGTGAAGCTGCTTTTCCTGCACACTTCCCTCATTCAGCAGATGACACCACCATTGCCCCTAAAAACCATAATGCCAGAGATCTGGGAGTATTTGAACATCTTCTGTCTTCCTGCCACTCTACATCCTTCCCCTTCCCTATCTAGACAGTCACCAAGTGCTGTTTATTCTGTTTCCCAGACACTTCTTTCCGCTTCTTTCTGTCCTCTGCCACCAGTACCTTAAGTCGTAGCTGGCATCACCCTCACCGGCCCGATGTGGTAGCCTCCTCAGTGGTCTCCCTACTTTCATCTTGACCTCTCCCACGGTATGTTCTATGTTTCATCCAGACTGATTGCCTAAAATCAGATTTTTGATGTTACTCCTCTGCTTCTGCTTTAAATAACTTAAGCCTTTTTATCATCTACCGGACTAGCAAGAACTTAAAAGACGGATAATATTCAGTGTTGGTTAATGTGGTTAGAAATTGGTACATTGATGGAGATGTGTGTTGGTGACACCAGTTCAAGGGACGATCAACCAGGAGCTATTAAAATGTTACATCCTTCACCCAGCCTTGCCAACATACCTCTAGATCTCTGTCCAGAGACATGTTCACATGCATGTGCAAGCAGAGGCATGTATAGGAATGCTGCCAGCATCCAGTTTTTTGCCATTATGACCTAAATGTCTGTTCAGATGTACATGATTAAATGAACTTTGGTACCTCCATACTGTGGAACATTATGCCATTGTTATAAAAAATGAGGTAGACATATGTGCACTAGCAAGGAAAGAGCTCCCAAGACCTACTGTTAATGAAAACAACAATTACAGGAGTTTGATCCTGTTTGTGTAAAAACTAAAAACAAAAACTAAAACTGTATGTGTTTATGTAAATATATATAAATAAATAGGAATATGGATATGGAAAAAATATGTCCCAAAGATCATAGTGGTTTTATCTGGAGGAGTTTTGAAGTGAGGGAGAAGGTGGTGCCAAAAGACCCCTTTGCCTTTGTATTATTATTCACATTATTTTAATTTTTAAAAAATTTTTTTTTTAGAGATAGAGAGAGAGAGAAAGAGAGAAAGTAGGGGAGGGGCAGAGAGAGAGGGAGACACAGAATCCGAAGCAGGCTCCAGGCTCTGAGCTGTTAGCACAGAGCTCAATGTGGGGCTCGAACTCCTGGACCGTGAGATCATGACCTGAGCCAAAGTCTGATGCCCAACAGACTGAGCCACCCAGGTGCCCCTATTCACGTTTGTTTTTTTTTTTTAATTTTTTTTTTCAACGTGTATTTATTTTTGGGACAGAGAGAGACAGCGCATAAATGGGGGAGGGGCAGAAAGAGAGGGAGACACAGAATCGGAAACAGGCTCCAGGCTCTGAGCCATCAGCCCAGAGCCCGACGCGGGGCTCAAACTCACGGACCGCAAGATCGTGACCTGGCTGAAGTCAGACGCTTAACCGACTGCGCCACCCAGGCACCCCCCTATTCACGTTTTTTAGAAGGAGAATAGATTTGTGTTTTGTG
>NW_024412400.1:75196962-75264563 GCF_014898765.1 Herpailurus yagouaroundi | reverse complement strand
GACTTTTAACCGACTGCGCCACCCAGGCGCCCCAAGCATCCAACTCTTAATCTCAGCTCAGGTCTTGATCTCGGGGTCGTGAGTTCAAGCCCCACATTGGGCACCACACTGGGTGTGGAGCCTATTAAAAAATAATAAATGAGGGGAGCCTGGGTGACTCAGTTGGCTAGGCATCCAACTCTTCATTTTGGCTCAGGTCATTATCTCACGGTTTGTGAGTGCAAGCCCTACATTGGGCTCTGCACTGATGGTGTGGAGCCTGCTTGGGATTCTATGTCTCCCCCCTCTCTCTCTCTGCCCCTCTCCCATTTGCTCTCTCTCTCAAAATAAATAAACGTTAAACAAAAGTAAGTGAAAAAAATAAAGAGTATGACTTGTTCTCTCCACCATGGGAAGAACATATCTCATTTCTGCTTGAAGATAGAGCCAACAGCAACAACTTTGGATCTGTACGTACGTTTGAACAAGCGCAGCAGAAAGGTTACAAACTAAAAGCATGGAATAAATTATTTTGGCAGAGATTTAAGGGTAGGAGACAACAGTTTGTATCTTTACTGGTAAAGGCATGTTAGTACTATGGAATGAACGACGTTAACAGGCTTACAATCCTGTGATCCACTAGAGTGAATTGGTGGCTAAATACATACATACCTGATGGCTAGAGAAATTAGCTCCCTGGTTACAGTAGTGTTGTTGAGTTTTCCTTTCCGATATATTCAAATGCTCAAGAATTCTGTGATCTTAATATAAATCAGCTAAAACTTCTTGAGGCCATTCCCATAATGTGTGGTTGGACTTTATTTTTGTAAGGAAACAGCTGCCTTTCTTTTTAGTTATAGAGAAAGAATATTTATCTAGTTCATCAGAGTTCTCTTGAATTAAGTATCTGTTCAAAAGAAAGGAGGCTAGCAACACCTCACCTTGAAAATGAAATTAAGGAAACAGTTATATTCACAATAACATTAGTAAAAATCAGTTAGCAAAATCAGTTGAAGACCTATGTATGAAAACTATAACATGTTGCTGCAAGAAAAGAAGTTCTAAATAAATAGATAGATATATCATTGGAAGAATCAATATGTTACGATGGCAGTTCTTTCCAGATTGGTCTGTAAATTTAAGGCAGCCTTTATCAAAATCCCAGTTGGCTTTTTTTTGGTCGATATTGACAAGCTGGTCCTAAAATAGCCCAAAGGTCTAGTATATAGTTAAAAGAATCTTGAAAAGACAATAAATTTGTAGACTCTCAGATTTCAGAATGCATTATAAAGCTACAGTAACCAAGACAGTATGCTATCAGAAGAGTAAATATAGTCAGTGCAGCCAAATAGGAACTCCCCAAATAAACTCACACATATATGGTCAATTCATTTTTTAACAAAGGCGGTAAAGTAATTCAGTGGAAAATATAGTCTTTTCAACAGATTGTGCTGGAACAATTGGATATTTATATGCAAAAAGATAAACCTAAAATCACCAATGAAAAGGAGTGATGTGCTGATACATGCTAAAAAATGTATGAACCTTGAAAATGTTGTGTTCAGTGAAAGAAGCCAGTCACTGAAGACTGTATGTATTATGTGATTCCATTTATATGGAATGTCCAAAATAAGCAGATCTCTAGAAACAAAGTGGATTAGTGGCTCCATAGGTCTGGACATATGTAAGGAATGGAAGATAACTGCTAACAGGCATGGAGTTTCTTTTTAGGGTAATGAAAAGTTACGTTATTAGATCTTAGTAACTTAGACTATGGTAATGATTGCACAATTGTGAATAATAAGAAAAATCATTGGATTGGCTAAGTTTATGGCATATTAATTACATGTCAATGAAGATGTTTTAAGAATGCAGTGTCACAAAAATAAAATAAAAAGAAGAATGCAGTATTACTGCATATACAATAGAAAGGCTAAAATCAAAAAGACTGATAATACTTCTTGATTTTGGCTTGGGTCATGATCTTGTGTTTCATGGGTTCAAGCCCCACGAACTGACAGTGCAGAGCCTGCTTGGGATTCTCTGTCTGCCCGTCCCCTGCTCGTGCTCACACTCTGTCTCAAAATAAACAAATTTTTAAAAGCATGTAAAAAATAAAATACAGATTCTTCTATATGATCCAACAATTTCACTTATATACCTAAAAGAATTTAAAGCAGCGACTCAAACAGGTACTTGTACACCGATGTTCATAGCAGTGTTAGTCACAAAAGCAAAAGGTGGAAACAATCCACACGTCCATCAAAAGATGAATGTGTAAAAAACAACTGTGGAATATGCAGTAATATTATACAGCCATGAAAAGGAATGGAATTCTGACACATGCAACAACATGGAAGAACTTGAAAATATAATGCTAAATGAAATAAGCTGTACACAAAAAGACAAATATTGTACAATTCCATTTATATTAGGTACCTCGATTGGGTATTCACAGAGACAGAAAGTAAAATAGAGGTTATCAGGGACTGGGGAATTAATATTTAATGGGTACGGAGTCTCCGTTTGGGTGATGGCAACATTCTGGAAATGGATAGTGGTGACGGTTGCACAGCATTATGAACGTCCATTAATGCCAATGAACTGTACGCTTAAAAGTGGTTAAAATGGTAAATTTTATGTTGTGTATATATTACCACAGTAAAAAGGAGTATAGATTTTTCTGGTTCAGGTAAGTCTTCAGAACTTTAGTATGAACATTTCAGATATGTCTTTGGAAACAGATCCTGATAGTACCCATAGTGTACCTATCACCCGTGTAGGGAGAGGCTTCCTCAGAAATATGACGTCACCTGCATCACAGTACTAAGTTTGTCCTTCCATTCTCACTTCTAGGCTATCCATCCAGGATATGGTTTTCTTTCAGAAAACATGGAATTTGCCGAACTCTGCAAACAAGAAGGAATTATTTTTATAGGTCCTCCTTCATCTGCAATTAGAGACATGGGTATAAAGAGGTATGAGTTTATATCTTTTAAATATAACCATAGAAAGGTCAATTGAAATGGTGTACCTATAATAGATATGGTAATCCATGGTTGTTGTTATAGGCTTATGTGGTTTATCTGCCACTCCAGTGAGTTACGGAAATGTTCAATTCATTAGCGTTTCTAATCAATATCTGGATTAGTTTGGGGAATTTTTTTTAAAAAATATATTGTCAAATTGGTTTCCATACAACACCCAGTGCTCATCCCAACAAGTGCCCTCCTCCATGCCCATCACCCACTTTCCCCTCTCCCCCAAGTTTGGGGAATTAAAAACAAGGTGGGATGAACTATCACATGAAAAACTGGATTCCTAGTTATCACAAGAAAACTAATATTTTAATATTTGTGTTAATATTTGTTGTCTCAGACTGCAGTCTGTTTGTTTGTTTTTTACCTCTGGGATATTTTATTTAAAAAGTTCCTTTGTATTTTGTAGATTGGGCTGTTTTGTTTTTCTCTTGTATGAAATAATTCGCAGAATTGAGGCACCTCCTCTTTTTTATTCAAAAGCACATCCAAATCCATAATGGCTGCTGCGGGAGTGCCTGTTGTGGAGGGATATCATGGAGAAGACCAGTCGGATCGGTGTCTGAGGGAGCATGCGGGGAGAATAGGTTATCCTGTCATGATTAAAGCCGTCCGTGGTGGAGGAGGAAAAGTAAGATTGTGCGTGCTCATGTTTTTCATTTCAGGATAGTCTTCTCTGTTTTATTTAGTTTGCGGTCTTAACTATCTTGCCCTCTTAGGGAATGAGGATCGTTAGATCTGAAGAAGAATTTCAAGAGCAGTTAGAATCAGCACGGAGAGAAGCTAAGAAGTCTTTCAATGATGATGCTATGCTGATTGAGAAGTTTGTGGACATGCCAAGGTGGGTTTGGCTTTTTTTCTGAGTCAGATTTTTAAAATTAAACTTTAAAAGAAATGTAGGCAAACTATATGAAATGTAAAGTTCTAGTAGTACATAAGTACATTAAATTCCCCAATCCCACCCCCTGATGTAACCACTTAGTGTAGTATGGTATGCATCCCTCTGGGTATTTTCTAAGTGAATAGAAATACACATACGTATACTCACAGAGTACAAACTACATACAGAAGTGCAGTGAGTAGAACCTTACATAGTATTATATGCTAATATTACATCATAGCCATCTTTCTGTCAGTAAATATAGGTCTACCTTATTCTTTTTATTGGGCTTAATAGTTCCATAATATTGATGTACCATTAATTTATTCAGTCAATTTCTTATTGATGGAACTTAGGGTTTTTTTCAAAATAAAAAAAAGGGGGGGCACCTGGGTGACTCACTCGGTTAAGTGTCCAACTTCGGCTCAGGTCATGATCTCATGGTTTGTGAGTTCGAGTCCCGCGTAGGGTTCTGTGCTGACAGCTCAGAGCCTGGAGCCTGCTTTGGATTCTGTGTCTCCCTCTCTCTGCTTCTCTCTCTGTCTCTGTCTCTCTCTCAAAAAAAAACATTAAATTTTTTTTTAAAAATTTTTATAAAAAATTAAGTTTTATCTTACAGAACTCTATAAGCATCCATTGAGATTTTCAGAAATAGCTACCTAAATTGAATTGTAAGTGATATGTTAACAAGTAATAATACTAACACCTCACCCTTATATTTCACTTACCATAATCTTACCGTCCTAATTCTGATCTAATTCCTGCAACAATCCTGTGGGTAGGCCTATTCCTATTTTGCAGGTGAAGACACTGAGGAACAGAGTGGTCATATGACTTGCTTGAGGTCTCCCAGTTGGGAAGTGGTGAAGCTGGGATTTGAATTCAGAATTCACACTCTAAGACACTGTACTAAACTGCTTCTCTAGGTACTGCTATAACAAATGCCACGTGAATTTCTAATTTTTTTATTTTCTGGAATTTTACTTTCACATGTATTGCTTAAAATAAGATACTGACTATAAAAGCTTCTCGTTTCATAGATTTTGTGGTAATTATATATATGTATATAAAACCTGTTGGTTAAGTGACTCTATAAAGAATAATTCACTTGGGAACTATGTGAAAGGAGAGGGATTTATCTTGAAGGTAATATACCCTGAAGCTTCAGGCCCTTCCCTTGTCTGAGCCTCTTCTAAGATCTTCTACCTAACTTTGTATTCTTCTTAAAGATGGCCCCCAAATTGTTTTTGTTTCAAGTGCTACAAAACTTCGAATTGACCCTGAGCATGGCATGCTAAGCTAAATTCATTTAGAGTTTGATAGTAAAAACAAAAGTGAATTTTAAAATAGGCCAATTGATTAGGAGAGTGCGTCATATGCCACCTGTTAGTGGAAAGGGAGGCAAAACTTTCCACTTAATTTATTAAGGAAAATTCCAGGGTCAACTGAGGGCTCCCTTTCACAATACATTTCAAAGGAGAATAGGCTGACTATCCAAATTGACATGCTCTTGAGTTAGAATTGCCGTGGAGCCATCAGCTAGCTATTCCAGTGACCATAAGCAATAACATTTTTCCAAGATGTAAATTCTTTGCATGTGAAATGTTAGCTGTATATTACCTCACATTGTAATTTGTTTCCCCAATAGCTTGGAAGCTCTTGGGAATCAATGACGTGGTAGTATGTTCCTTTTTGTTTTCCCCTATATATCACCTGGCATGCTACTTTCTTCATGACAGGCATCAATAATAATATTTTTTTATAATATAGAAGTAATATAAATATTACTATATTTATACTTATTATATTATTATATATATTATTATAAACAAATATAAATTTCCACATTACAAACATGGAAAATACAGATGATAGAAAACAAAGTCACTCATAATCTCATTCTCCTAATATGAGTAATAGTATTTCTGTATATATTTATTCTGAATTTTCTAGTAATATTTTAATGTCATGGTAATTATACTATTTTACTATATAACAATTAATTATAGTAATTGATTAATTAATTCCTAAATAATTAGCTGTTGAGTTAATGGAGTGCCGGAAGATTGTCAAGGTGGTGCTTATAACTGAGGAAAGTAGATATCAAGATGTTTTATAAATCTGCTCAGAACTGTTGAGCTTATCTGAAAGGCTGGGGTAGAAAACAATCTTCAAAGTGTACTATTTTGGAAGATAAAAAAGAAATCAGGTTCCTTTCTCATTTTATATTCAATATATATTCTAGATGGGTTAAAAATGTAGCTAGGAAAATAAAAACTATAGAACTCTTAGAAAATACCAAGGCGTTCTTGGTTGACTCCAGCTGTCTCTGTCTATGTAGCCAGATCCCAGCAGTGGCTGAATTGGAACAGCTGAGATTTGGTGCGCCTCCTGGTTCTTACACACTGTGCTGCAGGATCTCAACGTTAGATAAAGCAGCACAGCAAAGGATTAGTTAGAAAAAGGAAAATAACAAAAGCGATCCGAAGACGACAGAAATCATAACAGAACACAGATCCTCAATTAGTTTCTCTTATAAGCAGCGAAAGGAATAAGTGTTTGCAACTTCTGAGAACTCGGAAAAAAGCTGCGTTGTGCTGCTGGTGTGTGTTCCTTTCAAAACCTGGAGTCCTTGCTACAGTGCCTCTTTCCCTGAGGCAGCTAAAAGAAAAGGGAGTGTCAATAGAAGTAAAATTTTACAGTTGGAATTTGAAAAGTAAACCATTCGATTCCAACACGTAAAGAGTTTGGAAGTTGTCACCCGCATCCGAAAAGCAAGTAAAAATCTGAACAAAATGAGAGTCAGTGAATTTTAGACGCACCAGAGAGCTGGGGCCGCAGGGCAGACCACCACCCTGAAATCTGGATGGCGCACGAATACAGCGAATCACAGCCAAGGTCCGCTTGCCCAGAGCAGAAGCCACTGCACCCATAAACTGATAGGAACACTTCGGTGGGGATTTTGGTAAATTACTGGAGTCTGGGTGTTGACTAGCTTGATAGTGAGAAACTCCTTAAGGTCCAGTGTTAGGGGAACCCCGAATTTTCATGAGTTTTCCCTTCAAGAACACCACCAGGTTCTCACAGTGAGAATCCAGGAAAAATTCCCTCCTGCTTGGGGACAGAGAGAGGAGAATTGTAACCATTTGAAATAGGCCCAGAGTGATCTGTTCTCCCTAACAAAGGCCAGCTCTGCAGGGGAAATTTTACCAGCACCTTTTCTGTCCTGTGAGAAGGGCAGTTAGCCAACCCTCACCCCTTTCCAGCTTTCCTATTTTATGTAAAGAAAGAAAAAAAATGCTAAGAAACACTAATCGGGGGCTCCTGGCTGGCTCAGTAAGTGAAGCGTGGGACTCTTGATCTTGGGGTCGTGAGTTCAGGTTCCATGTTGGGTGTACAGCTTACTCTAAAGATAGATAGATACAAAGAAAAAGAAAGAAAGAAGGAAATAAAGAAAGAAATAAAGAAAAAGAAAGAAAGAAAGAGGATGGTGTGCTCATGAGCATAGTCGCCTGTAGTATACAAGGATACAGGCCCAGTAAAAGACTGAGATTTAAGATTAGATAGATAGATAGATAGATAGATAGATAGATAGACAGGCCCAGTAAAAGACTGAGATTTAAGATAGATAGATAGATAGATAGATAGATAGATAGATAGATAGATAGATAAAGATAGATAGATATAAAATAAAATCCTGAGATTTAATCATTAGGTTACAGAATGCTTTCTCTTCCCTGTGCCCTTCTACCATGTCACCAGGGCCCCAGCATAATAATGGGGTTAGAACTGCAAGAACTGCAAGGCACAGGCTCTATTTAAGAAGAGTTCATAGTCAAAGACAACAGGAGAAACAAAACAAAACAAGGACCCTAGAGGATACAAGCCTTTGGTACCTACAGCTACTGCAGACATTAAACCCAGTCTCCTAGCTAGGTTAACATTAAACCTTGCATTAAAAGTCTGTTTGCCTTATTAATCATTATGTGATACCTCATGTACGGCTTTTAACAAAAGAAATTACAAGGCATGCTAAAAGGCAAGAAAAAGCACAGTGCGAGGAGACAAAGCAAACACCAGAACCACAAATTCTGGAATTATCAGATATAGAGGTTAAAGTAACTGATTAATATGTTAAGGGCTCTAATGGACTGAACAGACCACATGCAAGAACATTTGGGAACTGTAAGCAGAGAGACAGACACTCTAAGAGAAAAGTCAAAAGAAAATGCTAGGAATCAAAAACACTGGAACAGAAATAAGAATGCATTTGATGGACTCCTTAGTAGACCGGACACAGCTGAGGAAAGAATCAGCGACCTTGAACATATGTCAGTGGAAACTTCCCAAATAGAAATGCAAAGAGAAATAAGAATGAAAACAAACAGAACATAATGTCTAATGACTGTGTGGGACAATTTTAAAAGGTGTAACATGTGTATTATTTGAACACTACAAGGGGAAGAAAGAAAGCAAGAGAAATATTTGCAGTGATAATGACCAAAATTACCAAATTTTCTAATGTCCCAAAAACCAAACCATAGCACCAGGAAGCTCAGAGGACACCAAGCAGGATAAATATCAAAACATTTTTGAATACTATTCAGACTGCAGGAAACCAAAGACAAATAGAAAATCTTGGAAAAAAACACAAGGGATAAGAACCCCTTACCTATAGAGAAACAAAGATAAGTATACCAGGCTTAAGCAAGAATAGGGTGGAGTGAAATATTTATAAAGCATTGAAAGAAAAAAAAAAAACCCTAATATAGAATTCTGTGTCCAGTGAAACTGTCCTTCAAACATGAGGGAAAGAGAGAGACTTCCTCAGACAAACAAAACTTGACTTGTAAGAAATGATAAGAGAAGTTCTTCAGAGAGAAGGAAAATGATACAGGTCAGAAATTTGGATCTCCATAAAGAAAGGAAGAGCGTTAGAGAAGGAATGAGTGAAGGTCAAATAAAATCCTTATTTTTCTCTTCCTAATTGATCTCACAGACAACAGTTTGTCCAAAGCAGTAATAGCAAGAGATTGTATGGTGATGATAACTTAAAGGTAAATGAAAGGGGGAGGAAAACTCAAGAAGGCAGATCCAAAAACAAGAAATCACCTATTATTTTGTCAAGAGAATGTGCTGGACAATTTGGAAAATTTTAAATTGAACATTCGGTAGAAATGGTATATCAAGAAACTAAATTCTTCTAAGTGGTTTAATGAAGTGGCTTCATGTGGTGAACAAAAAGGAACAGAAATGAGCTATTGTGCTAAAACAGTACATTTACGAGAACTTTCCTGTTTTTTTTTTCTTTTTGACAATTTTTATTTTTAAAAACAGGAAAAGCACTTGCTGATCACTCATTTCTACATCATGGTGGTGAATATTTGAGGTGAACTACAGAGTGAACATATCAAAATAAAGCTACTGAGAAGAGTGCTTTCATGTTCACCAAATGGTCTGTTTATGCTTATTTTCCATAGTGTTATGTACATCTACTCTTTTGTTTTAAGTTTATTTATTTATTGAGAGAGAGAGAATGAGCAGGGGTTGGGGGCAGAGAGAGAGCAGGAGAGACAGAATCCTAAGCAGGCTCCGCACTGTCAGCGCATGACATGGGGCTTGATCTCACAACCATGAGATTGTGACCTGGGCCAAAATCAAAGTATGCTTAACTGACTGAGCCACCCAGGCGCCCCTGCATTTACTCTTAATATGATTTCTCAAAATTTTACTATGTTAGACTCCACTTTAAAGTGCCTTTTTTGTTTTTATGATATAATGGTCTAATTTTTTTTTAATTAATCATCTATATTACTTTATTTCTTAACCTTTTTACGGATGAGCCATTGTAATTTTTAGTCTGCCTTAGTTTATAAAGTCTGACCATAAGAGTTGATTTTTAAAAATCCCCTGATTGGGGTGCCTGGGTGGATCAGTCTGTTAAGCATCTGACTTCGGCTCATGTCAAGATCTTGTGGTCCAAGAGTTTGAGCCCCATGTCAGGCTCTGTGCTGACAGCTCAGAGCCTGGAACTTGCTTCAGATTCTGTGTCTCCCTATCTCTCTGCCCCTCCCTTGCTTACACTCTCTGTCTCAAAAATAAATAAACATTTTTTTAAAAAATTTAAAAGAAACAAAAAATAAAAATTCCCTGATCATAAAAACGTTTTCATTGGCTTTTTGAAAGTGAGTATGAAATGTGTCTATAATTTGTAATTTTGAGGTAGGATTTATCAGTGTTTTCCTTGACAGTTTGTACTTGTGATTTGCCCCTACTCTGAGGTCATAAATATAGTCTCCTATGTTTTCTGTCTCATTTCCTAATCACTTCATATACATAAATTTTTTTCTAGAATGTTTATTCTACAAATGGAAACTTTTTCATTGTGTTTTTAAATAGGCACGTAGAAGTCCAGGTTTTTGGTGACTACCATGGCAATGCTGTATACTTGTTTGAAAGAGATTGTAGTATACAGAGGAGACATCAGAAGATCATAGAGGAAGCCCCAGGGGTAAGGACCTTGTAAAGACAGCTTCTCTGTAACATAAACCTCAATCGCTCTGATTTTCACATCAGAAATCTGTGAAGTTAGTGTCTGAATAACTGCTTCCCAGTGGTAATATAATGGTAAGGCCCCAATGCAGCATTGAGGATGAGGAGGGAGTTGATATTCTTGGGCTACCATAGAGAGGGCGCACAACAGGGCAGTGATTCTTCTGGATGGTATCTAGGAAGATCTACTCTGATCCAAGTACAGACTGTGCCTGACTTATGGTGATTCAACTTAGAATTTTTTTACTTTACACTGGTGTAAAAGTGACACATACTTAGTAGACATCATACTTCAAATTTTGAATTTTCATCTTTTCCTGGGCTAGTGATACGTGGTGTGATGCTGTCTTGTGATGCTTGACAGTGGCTGCAAACCACAGCTCCCAGTTAGCCACACTGTCATGAGGGTAAAGGACTAATATACTTAAAATTATTCTTATCCGTGCTAGTTCTTACACTCAGTACTCAGTATTCAACAAATAACATGAGATACTCTACCCTTTATTATAGAGTAATTTTTACTTCAGATGATTCTGCCCAGCTGTAAGCTAATGTGAGCGTTCTGAGCATATTTAAGGTAGACTAGGTTAAGTTATGATGTTTGGTAGGTTACGTGTATTAAATGCATTTTCTTTTTTTTTTTTTTTCAACGTTTATTTATTTTTGGGACAGAGAGAGACAGAGCATGAACGGGGGAGGGGCAGAGAGAGAGGGAGACACAGAATCGGAAACAGGCTCCAGGCTCTGAGCCATCAGCCCAGAGCCTGACGCGGGGCTGGAACTCACGGACCGCGAGATCGTGACCTGGCTGAAGTCGGACGCTTAACCGACTGCACCACCCAGGCGCCCCTTAAATGCATTTTCAACTTCTGATATTTTTAACTTATGATGGGTTTATCCAACATAACCGTACTATAAATTGAGGAAGATCTGTATCTGACTTACAGTGAGCAACTGCATAATGTTTCCATGTAGATTTTAAATTATAGTTAATGGGAATGTTTGAGGAATGGATTGACCTGGTTCATTGAATGTATTTTTTATGAAGAAGATTCTTTATCTTAACTGCTATTTCAGATGTTCCTAAAATATATCAGTCCTCTAATATATGCCTTAGAGGTTTCTTGTAGAGGAGAGAGATTTGCTCCTATTTGGCAACTTTTGCCCCCTTGGAATTAATTGTTTACATTTCTTTGACCCTGCCTCTTGATTGATTTGTTACCTCTTCTTCGATTTGCATTTCTTTTGAGCCTGCTGTTGTCCAGAGGCTTCTCTCTTGCCCAAGGTTTTATACATGTTTCCTTTTCAGTAGGTACTTCTAGAAGGTCAGGATCTGAGGTTTCTGTTTAATCAGTTTGTTATTCTCACACTGTTTTCAAATTTTAATTTTTGTTGTAGAGTACATTGTACGGTTTGAGGTAAATGTCAATAATAATTTCAGTAAAGCTTTTTTTTTCAAACAATAATAGCTTAAATATATGTCTATTTTAAAATGTTAAAACCTTTGCCTACTTTTTAACCTACAGTTCTTTTTGTGAACCTGTCTTATTAACTTGGAATATCAAGGTTTACCGTTATTCTAAGATAATTGTTGGGCACGTGGCCCAGATTGCTCTGTCATCTTTAAACAAAATAGAGATCACTCAGAGTTTTCATATTGGTGCATGTAATTTGAAGCAGGAATATAGTCCTGAAAGTAATGTAGGTAAGTAAGTCATTATGCTGAATAATATCTGCAGTTCATAGAAATTACTCACAGAACCATTAAAGTCTGATATAGGGACAGTTAACTATGGTATGGGATGTATTTCTTGATGAAATGTATAACGTTAGCTATTTATCCTCATTATCGCTTCAATGTTTGATACCTAGAAACGCAATATTGGATCTTAATGGAAATTTCTAGTAGGGCAAAGTACTAATCAAAATTTAAATATTTTTTCACAGCCTGGTATTAACTCTGATGTAAGAAAAAAGCTTGGAGAAGCTGCAGTCAGAGCTGCTAAAGCTGTAAATTATGTTGGAGCAGGTATGCTAAGATTTACTTTGAATAGAGGAGAAGCAACATTTATGTTCAAAAGAAACATATAACTTTAAATCATTGGCTTTCAAGCTTTTACAAATTATATCCACATTAAGAAACACGTTTTGGGGCTCCTGGGTGGCTCAGTCGGTTAAGTGTCTGACTTCAGCTCAGGTCATGATATCACTGTTGGCGGGTTCAAGCCCCGCATCAGGCTCTGTGCTGACAGCTCAGAGCCTGGAGCCTGCTTCAGATTCTGTGTCCCCCTCTCTCACTGCCCCTCCCTCACTCTCACTCTGTCTCTCTCTATCTCTTGAAAATAAATAAATGTTAAAAAAAAGAAAAAGAAATACAGTTTATATTGAAACCCAGTATATACACATAAGTATTTATGTTTATATACATGTATATTTGAAAAAAAAATTCACTAAACAGTACTTAACCCTAATTATGTGTAATGCTATTTGATATTTTCTATCCTATTTTAAAATAAAATCACTAAAATGATTTCTTTTGCATTTTTTAAAATTAGTAAATAATTTTTTTAGAGCAGTTTTAGTTTCACGGGAAACTTGAGTGAAAAGTACAGAGAGTTCCCATACCCCCATGCCCACACTTGCACGGCCTCCCCAACTATCAACATCCCAGTGATTCATTTGTTACAATGAATAAACCTATTATGACATGTCATTATCATCTAGAATCCATAGTTTACATTAGGGTTCACTCTTGATGATGTACATTCTATGATATTGTTATACATTATACATTTGGAAAAATGTAGAATGACATGTATCCACCATCGTAGTATCATAGAGTACTTTCAATGCCTCTGGTATCCTCTGTGCTCTGCTTTTTATCCCTCCCTGTCTTTAACTCCTGACAACCTCTGATCTTTCTATTGCCTCCATAGTTCTGCCTTTTCCAGAATATATAGATGAAACCATACAGTTTATAGCCTTCTAAGATTGGCTTTTTTTCACTTAGTAATAGGCATTTAAGTTTCCTCCATATCTTTTCATGACTTGGTCATTTCTGTTTAGTGTTGAATCCTATCCCATTGTCTGGATATACCACAATTTATCCTGTCACCTACTGAAGGACATCTTGGGTGCTTCTAAGTTTGGCAGTTATAAATAAAACAGTTATAGGGGCGCCTGGGTAGCTCAGTTGGTTGAGCGTCTGACTTCGGCTCAGGTCATGATCTTGCGGTTTGTGAGTTCGAGCCCCGCGTCAGGCTCTGTGCTACCAGCTCAGAGCTTGGAGCCTGCTTTGGATTCTGTGTCTCCCTCTCTCTCTGCCCCTCCCATGCTCATGCTCTGTCTCTCCCTGTCTCGCAATAATAAATAAACATTAAAAAAAAATTAAAAAAAAAAACAGTTATAAAAATCTGTGTGCAGAGTTTTGTGTGGACAGTTTCAATTTATTTAGGTAAATACTAAAAAGTTTGGTCAGTGGATCATATGGTAAGAGTATGTTTAGTTTTGTAAGAAGCTGCCAGACTTTCTTCCAAAGTGGCTGTACCATTTTGCATTCCCACCAGCAATGTGTGAGAGTTCCTGTTGCTCCACATCTTCACTAGCATTTGGTATTGTCAGTGTTCCATTTAATAGGTGTGTAGTGGTGTCTCATTTTAATTTGTATTTCCCTAATAACATATGATGTGGAGCATCTTTTCTTTTTTTTTTTTTTTTCAACGTTTATTTTATTTTTGGGACAGAGAGAGACAGAGCATGAACGGGGGAGGGGCAGAGAGAGAGGAAGACACAGAATCGGAAACAGGCTCCAGGCTCTGAGCCATCAGCCCAGAGCCTGATGCGGGGCTCGAACTCACCGCAAGATCGTGACCTGGCTGAAGTCGGACGCCTAACCGACTGCGCCACCCAGGCGCCCCTGGAGCATCTTTTCATATGCTTACTTGCCATCTGTGTTTCTTCTTCACTGAGGTCTGTTCAGGTGTTTTGCCCATTTTTTAAATTGGACTGTTTGTTTTATTATTGAGCTTTAAGATTTCTTTGTATATTTTGGATACCAGTCCTTTATCAGAAGTATCTTTTGCAAGTATTTTCTCTCAGTTGGTGGCTTATCTTCTCATTCTTTTGACATTATCTTTTGCAGAGTGTAAGTTTTTAATTTCAATGAAGCCTGCCTTATCAATTATTTCTTTAATGAATCATGCCTTTGCTGTTGTATCTAAAAAGACATCACTATACTCAAGGTCATCTAGGTTTTCTCCTGCTGCCTTCTAAGAATTTTATGATTTTGTGTTCTAAATTTAGGTCTGTGATCCATTTTAAGTTAATTTTTGTGAAGGGTATATAAGGTCTGTGTCTAGATTCTTTTTTTTGCATGTAGCTGTACAGTTGTTCCAGCACCATTTTTGGAAAAGACTATCTTTGCTCCATTGCGTTGCCTTTGCTCTTTTGTCAAAGATCAATTGACTCTATTTATATAGGTTATTTCTAGGCTATGTGTTCTGTTTCACTGATCTATTTATTTGTTCTTTCCCTAGTACTTCATTGTTTTGAATACTGTAGCTTTATAGTAAGTCTTGAACTCAGATAGTGTCAGTCCTCCAACTTTGTTATTCTCCCTCAATATCGAATTGGCTATTCTGGTCTTTTGCCTCTCCATATAAAACACTAGAATCAATTTTTTGATATCCACAAAATAACTTGCTGGGGTTTTGACTGAGATTGTGTTGTCTCTATAGAACAAGTTGTGAGAACTGACATCTTGATGATGTTGAGTCTTCTTGTCAATGAACATGGAATATTTTTCCATTTTGTTCTTTCTTGACTTCTTTCATCAGAATTTTGTAGTTTCCTCATATAGATCTAGTACATATTTTGTTAGATTTATACCTATTTCATTTTGGGAGTGCCTGTGTAAATGATATTGTGTTTTTAATTTCAAATTCTATTTGTTCTTCATATATAGGAAAACAATTGACTTTTATATATTAACCTTGTATCTTGTAACTTTGATATGATCACTTACTAGTTTGAGGCATTTTTTGGTCAGTTCTTTGGATTTTCTACATAGATAAGCCATCTGTAATGAGACAGTTTCATTTTTTCCTTCACAATCTGTATACCCTTTATTTCCTTTTCTTGTTTTGCATTAGCTAGGACTTACAGTATGATGTTGAAAAGGAATGGTGAGAGTGGGCATCCTTGCCTTATTTCTGATCTTAGTGGGAAAGCTGGTTTCTCACCATTGAATATAATGTTAGCTGTAAGTTTTTGTAAATCTTCTTTATCAAATTGAGGAAGTTCCTCTCTATTCCTAGTTTGTCAAGAGTTTTTATTATAATTAGGTATTGGATTTCATCAAATGCTTTTCTGCATCTATTGATATAATCTTATGGTTCTTCTTTAGCTTAGTGATGTGATGGATTACCTTGATTGATTTTCAAATGTTGGACCATCCTGGGATAAATCCCACTTGGTCGTTGTACATACTTATTTTTACACATTGTTAGATTTTATTTGCTAATATTTTGTTAAGGATTACTGCGTGCACATTTATAAGAGATTTGATTTGTAGTTTTTTTGTAATCTTTCTCTGGTTTTGTTATTAAGGTAATATTGTCCTCATAAAATGAGTTAGGAAGTATTCTGTCTTCTGTCTTTTGGAAGAGATTATAGAGAATTGGTATAAATTCTATCTTCAGTGCTTGGTAGAACTCATCAGTGAGCCAATCTGGGCCTATTTTGGAGGTTTTGGAGGTTATTAATGATTATTTCAACTTCCTTAGTAGATATAGGCCTATTCAGATTGTTTCAGAGTGATTTTTTTTCCTTGTGTGACTTTTGGCAGATTGTGTCTTTGAAAGAATTGGTCTATTTCATCTGTTATCAAATTTATGGGCATAAAGTTGTTCATAATACATATTTAATATCCTATTAATTATTAATAGGATTATTAATGTATTATTATTAACAAGACCTATATTGATTTGCTTTCTTTCATTTCCAATATTAATAATTTGTCTCTTCTTTTTTTCTTAAATAATTTGGCTAGAGACTTGTATATTTTATTGATCTGGTTTTATTGGTTTTCTCTATAGATTTTCTATTTTGAATTTCATATATTTCTACTCTATTATTTCTTTTCTTCTGCTTACTTTGGAATTAATTTGCTGTTCTTTTTCTAGTTTTCTATAATGGAAGCTTAATTTTGATCTTTCTTCTTTTCAAATATATGGATTCAGTGCTATAAATTTCCCTCTAAGCACCGCTTTCAATGCAGCCCACAAATTTTAAAGTTATATTTCTATTTTTTTTTTATTTTTTTTTTAACGTTTATTCATTTTTGAGACAGAGAGAGACAGAGCATGAATGGGGGAAGGTCAGAGAGAGAGGGAGACACAGAATCTGAAACAGGCTCCAGGCTCTGAGCCGTCAGCACAGAGCCCGACGTGGGGCTCGAACTCACAGACCGTGAGATCATGACCTGAGCCGAAGTCGGCCGCCCAACCGACTGAGCCACCCAGGCGCCCCTATATTTCTATTTTTATGTAGTTTTAATATTTTTAAATTTCACTTGGGATTTCTTCTTGACCCATGTGGTACTTTGTAATATGTTATTTAATCTGCAAGTATTTGGGAATTTTTTTTCCAGCTGTCTCTCTATTACTGATTTCTAGTTCAATTGATTTTTAGTTTAATTGTGGTCTTGACAGCAAACATTGTATGATACCTGTTCTTTTAAATTTGTTAAGGTCTTTTCTATGGCCCTGAATGTGGTCTGTCTTGGTGAATGTTCCATGTGACTTTGAGAATGTGTAATTTGCTCTTGTTGGATAAAGTAGTCTATAGACATCAATTGTATCCAGTTGATTGGTGGTACTATTAAGTTCAACTATGTCCTTACTTCTCTGCCTGCTAGATTGTCCATTTCTGATAGAGGACTGTTAAAATCTCCAACTGTATCGGTAGACTCATCTGTTTGCAGTTCTCAGTTTTTTTGACACTCTGTTCTTAGGTGCATACACGTTAAGGCTGTTTCTTTTTGGAGTATTGACCCTGTGTCATTTTCCTTCTCTCTAAAGAACTTCTTTTAACTTTTCTTGCAAGGTAGATCCACTACCAATACATTCTCCCAATTTTTGTTTATTTGGAACAATCTTTATTTCTCCACAAGAAATAACTGTAACTCCACAAGATACAGAATACTAGGTTGATGATTTTTTTTCACTCAACACTTTGAATAACTCACTTCACTATTCTTGCTTGCCTGGTTTCTGAAGTCATATGTAATTCTTACCTTTTCTTCTTTATAGGTAAGGTGTACCCCCCCCCACCCCCACCTTCTTTCAGGATTCATTCATTCATTTGTTCATTCATTCATTTTTATTTTCTGTACTTTGAAAATGATATGCCTAGGTGTAGGGGGTTTTTGACATTTATCCTGCTTGGTGTTCTCTGACCTTCCAGGCATGTGATTCGGTGTCTTGACATTAATGGGAAAATTATCAGTCATTATTGCTACAAATACTGTTTCTGGTCTTTTCTTTTTTGTTTTTCTGGTATTCCCATTATGCATACGTTACACCTTTTCTAGTTGCCCACAGTTCTTGGATATTCTGTTTGGGTTTTCTTTCGTCTGTTTGTTTCTTTGTTTTTCAGTCTTTTTTGTCTTTGCTTTTAGTTTTGGAAGTTTCTGTTGCATATCCTCAAGCTCAGAAATTCTTTCCTTGGCTGTGTCCAGTCTACCGATGAGCCCATCAGAGGCATTCTTCATTTCTATTACAGTGTTTTGATTTCTAGCATTTCTTTTCAATTCTTTCTTTGAATTTCCGTGCTTCTGCTTATGTTATCCATGTGTTCTTGCATGTGTCCACTTTTTCCATTAAAGCTCTTAGTGTATTAATCAGCATGTTTTTAAGTTCTTGGTCTGATTATTCCAACATTTCTGTCATTTCTGAGTCTGGTTCTGATGCTTTTTCAATCTCCTTAAACTGTGTTTTTTTGCCTCTTAGTATGCCTTGTGATTTTTCTTGATAGCCAGACCTGATGTATCAGGTAAAAAGAACTGCATAAAAGAGGGCATTAGTCATATGGTGGTTAGGTGTGGGGAAGGGGAAGTGTTCTGTAGTCTTGTGATTAGGTCTGAGTGTTTTGGTGAACTTCATCAGTGCCTCTCAGTGGGTTTTTTGTGTACTTGTTTTGATTTATTCACTTCTGTGGGACAAGATGGCTGGAACTGTGTGTTTCCCTTCCTCCAGTTATGTTAATCAGGCTCTGATGACACTGCCATAGTTTAGGGTCTAGTAACATAATTTCTCTTACGGACGAATCTTGTCCAGGACAGAATTCCAGTGTACTTCAGATGGTTCCTTTTCCCCTTCCACTGCTGGAAGCTCAAGGGAGTTTTTCTCTAGTATTCACTGTGAGCACCTGGTAGAACTCCTGCAGGTAAAACTCACAGAAGTTTGGCGGGGCCAGGGGTCGGGGGAGACTTGGAGTTTGTAACCCTCAGAGTTGTCCACACTGAGTGTCCAGCAAATTGTCAATCCCAGTCCAGTTTTTCCTCCTCTGGTACTTGTTCCTGCAGAAGTTTTGTTTGCGGGTTTCTGCTTCAGTAAGTTGAGAATCTCTGTATTTGCCTGTCTTTCTCTGTAGGTTGAGGGGCAGTGGTTTGCCCTGTGACCTCACGTCTCTGATGGATCTGAGACACATTGTTGATTTTTCAGTTTATTTGGCTCTTTACTTTTGTCAGGTTAGAATGGTGACTTCTCAGCTTCTTCCGGGCCAGAAACTGGAAGACTTCGCTAAATCTTTGCAAGCCACTAATCAGTTATGACCCACAATTTGAAAAACAGTCTTAAATTATATGGAACTAACTTTCAGCTAAGTGAAAAAAAACTCAAACACAAAACACTACACACTATACGATTTCATTTATATGACATTCTAGAAAAGAACTATGATAGAAAACAGGCCAGTGATTGCTTGGAGCCAACATCCTGGGGAAGGGACTGACTGCAAAGGGGAACAAGGGAACATTTTGGATGATGGAAATGTTTTGCATTTTCATGGTGGTGGTAGATGTGTGACAGTATTCAAGTGCTGAAACCCAGCATACTGTCCTACACTTTAAAAAGTTAAATTTTATTATATGAAATTATGCCTTAATAAAGTTGGGGAAGATATAGCTTTAGTTGCTAAATAATCTTCCAGTGCATCACCAGCGAAAGGACTTTTTTTTTTTTTAATTTTTTTTTAATGTTAATTTATTCTTGAGGGAGAGACAGAGTGTGAACGGGGCAGAGAGAGGGTGAGACACAGAGTTCAAAGCAGGCTCCAGGCTTCAGGCTCGAGACTGTCAGCATAGAGCCCCATGTGGGGCTTGAACCCACCACCAGCTGTGAGATCATGACCTGAGCTGAAGTCAGACACTTAACTGACTGAGCCACCCAGGCGCCCCCCAGCAAAAGGAGTCTTTTTTTTTTTTTTTAATGTTTATTTATTTTTGAGAGAGAAAGAGTACTAGCAGGGAAAGGGTAGAGAGACACACACAGAATCCAAAGCAGGCTCCGGGCTCTGAGCTGTCAGCACAGAGCCCGATGTGGGGCTTGAACTCACGGGTGGCCGCTGGCGGGATCATGACCTGAGCCAAAGTCGGCCGCTTAACCAACTGAGCCACCCAGGCGCCCCAGCAAAAGGACTCTTAAAGGAAACCTCCAAAGCTTACAGTCTGGAGGAAACAATGTTATATTTTTTCTACTGGGGGAGAGTGAGGTGGGATGTTTCAGTGTGAAGTTCCAGGGGTCTTGGTGCACCGAAGCCATAACACATGGTCCAACCATGTTCTCATTACTGCGACAGTTGAGACTATTCATAGCTTGGGCTACCATTTGCTCAAAACCCCAGACATACTTTTCTATTGCTAGATTTCGTGTGGTTCCCTATTTTTGATTAAGAATCATTTGCTGCTGCAAAATGTAAGATAATTTTCTTCACGAAATGCAAAATTTTAACATTCAATAAAGGTAACAGTAAAAGTTGGTGTAATACATCACGGAAGGTTTTGATTTCTACTTATTATATGCTGTTGAAATGTGACTGTTGTGTTTTATCTTTTAGGAACTGTGGAGTTTATTATGGACTCCAAGCACAATTTCTACTTCATGGAGATGAATACAAGGCTGCAAGTGGAACACCCTGTTACTGAGATGATCACAGGAACTGACTTGGTGGAGTGGCAACTTAGGGTGGGGACGTTTTTTCTGTTAAAGATCAATCTTGAGAATATGTTACCTGCTGGCCTTCTGAAAGAAGGTGTCCTTTTGGATAGGGGTTCAATTCTTGTAGTTGTCACGAGGACAGGAAAATGGGATATTACAGATGATACTTCATTTGTTGCTGTGACATTATTGTCACTTTATGGACTCATATTTCTAACCTGTCACTTACTATCATTTCTCCTTAGGCAAGGCGCAGGTGAGCTGTTGCCCCTGAGGCTTCCTTGTGACCGCAGTATCTCAATACCAAAGCCTTGTGCTCTGCTTGAGGCCACATTATTCAGGGCCAGGCACTTGATTTTAGAGGCAGGACAGATGCTAGCCACTGTGAAATGAGCTAAGGAAGAGTTGGGAATGAAGAGCCAAAGTAACAGTCTAGACCAACAGAGTGAGCCACATGCAGTTGCTGACTTGTACACCGTTGTTGGCCTGTGGTGGGATAAGTATATCCCATTCAGAATAAGTGTTTAGAAATTTTTATAGCATTTTGCCATTGCTATGTTATTTATGTCTACTGTATGTTACCAAAATATAAGTCTATAATTGTTCCTTTGTTATAAATAGTTTGAGAAGCCCTGGCTTTAACTAGAGTTCCACAAAGCATATTCCTTCAAATGTGAATAAAAACTTAGTCTGTTTTTCTCTTATTATTGAAAACAATTGATTTCACAGCTTTTTTAATATGACAAAAAGTTTAAGAAGTGTAAATATTTTTGATCTCTGTAGAATTCTTAGTTCTTTGTATATTCTGAATCTAAATTTTTTTTTGCATGTTGTGATGTTAATGTCTTGATTATTTTCATAATTTGGTCTTTTCAGAACTTCTGTGGGCAATAATATGATGTTATTTTTTTTGGTTCCTTGGGGATGATTGGTGATTTTAATTGAACCATAAGATTCTTTTGGGCCTCTGTAGCCTCCAGGGCTAATGAAAACCAGGCACATCAGACTAGTAAGTGTTAGTAAGTAACAGAAAAATTGTGGATTTAGAAAGTTTTGGAAAGAGTGCCTATGTTTACAGAATTCAAGGAAAGGGGGAATTTTTTTTTTTTTTTTTTTTTTTTTAATGAAGCAGTAACCAAAAGAGTCCAGAATTTTGAAATCATGATGGATAAAATGTTTCCAGGGAATAAGGGAAGAGAAAGCTTTTGGATATAAGGAGAACCAATGGACTTTTATTTCTGCAACTCAAGAAATTGTAAGAGGCTCTTCAAAGAGGCTCTTCAAAAGGGAAGTAGGCTTTTCTTATCTGGGGAGGGATTCTAGAACTTAAGTATACCACTGGACCTCATTTATAATGCTCAAGGTACTTTGGAGTCTGGCTTCCAGGAAGAGGTAACACAAGGAGTCTCGCCACTTATTGAGTCAAGACTTCAAGCTCCAGGACCAGCCCCCTTGGACCAGGACCTCCCTAGAATGAGGCTACAGTGATGTGAGCATCCAGGCTGCAGATGCAGTTGGCTAGCCATGTTCAGGGGGAGCTGGAAAAGTATCCAAGGTCCAGGAGTTCCAAAGAGTCAAAGTCTAAGCCTGAGAGAACTCCCATGGCACAGATGTCCAAGTATGCAGAGGCATGGTTAGGGTCTATCTCTTCTGAGCTTAGACAGAAGCCAACTTGAGAGGAAAATAGATAGGCAAAGACAAGCCAGACTGAAATGGGGCTATATAGTCAGAAATAAGATCACATCTTGAAATATGGACACATGGTTATTCTTTTCTTTGTGTGTATGTGTATGTATGTGTGTATATACACATACACACATACGTACACATATATATATATACACACACACACATATATATACATACACCTATATATACATTATATAATGTATATATAATATATATTGTGTGTATATATATGTATACACACACACATTATTTTAGAGAGAGAGGGCATGCACACAAGCAGAGGAGAGGGGCAGAGGGAGAGAGAGAATCCCAAGAAGGCTCCATGCTCAGCACAGAGTCCAACCCAGGGCTTGATCCCACAACCCTGGGATTGTGGCCTGAGCCAAAATCAAGAGTCTGATGCCCAACTGACTGAGCCACCCACTTGCCCTCCTTGTTTATATTAAGACAAATGGAATTCTTTATTAAAATATTAAAAAGTAATTCGCTATAAAGGGTATGAATGAAATGGCAATAGCTAACACTTATGTAATGCTTACTATATGTACTTTTCTCTGAGGCATCAAGAGGTTAAGAAACTTGCCCAGAATATGAGTATGCCCAGAACAAGTATAGAGAAAGAATCTGAACCCAGGCAGTATGGCTGCAGAGTGTGGTTCAAAACACCATGCAGTAGGGGCACCTGGGTGGCTCAGTCGGTTAAGCGTCCGACTTCGGCTCAGGTCATGATCTCGCGGTTCATGAGTTCAAGCCCCGCGTCAGGCTCTGTGCTGATGGCTCAGAGCCTGGAGCCTGTTTCAGATTCTGTGTCTCCCTCTCTCTCTGACCCTCCCCCGTTCATGCTCTGTCTCTCTCTGTCTCAAAAATAAATAAAGGTTAAAAAAAAAAATTAAAAAACAACAACAACAAAAAACAAAAAACAAAACACCATGCAGTAAAGACATTCAATTTGGTCCATTTTCCTTTCATTCTTAACTGCTGTGGTTCCTGATTTACCTTATCTACAGATTTAAAGAGATGAAACCTTTGCCTCTTTTTCAAGCTTACCTGTTTAGTTCCAAGTGGTGCTAAATTACTTAGTTTTCTTCCCCTATATCTTTTGCTTTCTTGGTTTGTCCTTTTCTCATCTTGGAGGAAAACTTAAGGAGGGAGTAAAGAGAGAGAGTGACAGCATGTCTTCCAATAGCCTTTCCAAATGATACTAGTTGAAGAGAGAGAGTCATTGTATTGGTATGTAATAGTCAAAATAATACAATTGTACTAGTGATAAACAATAATGATCATCCTGTTTATAATCTGGTATCATACAATATATGTTAATATAACAAAATTGAAAAACCATTATGTTCCCCTTTCTGTCTTGCTTTATCACTCTCTTGGTGATGAAGAAGACAAAGATGGGGGTGCCTGGCTGGCTCAATTGATAGAGCATGTGACTCTTAATCTTGGGGTTGTGAGTTTGAGCCCCACAATGGGTATACTTAAATAAATACACTTTAAAAAAAAAAGATTCAAAGGTGGAAAATGCCACACTTTAGCCATAACTGTGAGTGTAGTCCTAAACACCAACTAATAATTAACTATTATAAAAAAAAAAAAAAAGATTGGTTTGGTAACTGAGCGCTAAAGTTTTAAATGGAAACTGAGACTATCTTGCCAGTAAGAAATTTTAGTTGTGATTACATTGAAGAAACACAGATTTTTATATTTATGATTTAGTTGTCAGTTCTCCTGCTTTCTCTATTTAAAAACTCTAGAAATCCATTGTAATTAATATATTATTTCCAAACTGCATCTGTTTTTAACCTCTTTTTGCTTTTGCCCAGAACTCAGGTAGGTGGATAAAATTAGTTTTTATTTGGCTTCATTATAAAGCCCAAATATACATTTTCCATAGAAAAAGGCAAGACCATCAACTTCCCAAGTCTCATAGGTGCCATAAGGTGGATTTTCACAGAAGCATATACTCTTCTTTTATCAGATTGCAGCAGGAGAGAAGATTCCTTTGAGCCAAGAAGAAATAACCCTGCAGGGCCATGCCTTTGAAGCTAGAATATATGCAGAAGATCCTGACAATAACTTCATGCCTGGAGCTGGGCCTTTAGTGCATCTCTCCACCCCTCAGGCAGACCTTTGCACCAGGATTGAAACTGGAGTGCGTCAAGGTAAAGTGAAATAAAACAAAAAGTCTCTGTCTTTTTTTAAGTGCATGATTATTTGTGGACGGCCTCTTTTCCCTGTGTCTTGGGGAAATGTTTTGTATGTTTTAGCATAAAGGATTTAGTTTATTTCTCATTAATCTTTATTTATCTTTCTGGAATAGTTATTTTTAAAGAATAACTAGTGTTTTTAAACAATACACCCTTTTTTAAAATGTAGCAGTACTTGTTCATACCTAAATAACAAACATTTTGTGTGTACTGTTTCATGTTTTTACTCTGCCTACTTCTAAAAGTGATTAAAGGTCACCGATACCAGCTATGCCCAACACCCTCCAACCTTCAAGGGACTTGATATCAAGCTGAAGGATTAATATATCAACTTGGTGTAAGCTAAACAATAAGAGAAATAAAGAAAAGTGAAAAAAAATAGTAACAGTGCAAGAGCTCTCACGGTTCGGCATATGATTAATAACAATGATCATAACAATTATTTAGCATTTACTATGTACTATGGACACTGTTCTAGGTGACTTTTTTATGCAGGCTCCTTTAACCATGAGAACTACCCTGTGAGTAGGTATTCTTAGCACCCCCATCTTCCAGATGAGGAAACTAAGGCACAGAGAAGTTAAGTGACTTGCCCAAGGTCACTCTTGGAGCCAAGATTCAGACCCAGTCTTTCTGGCTCCAGAGTCCATGCTCTGAGTTACTACTACCTTGACTTTAGTTGCCAGAGAAGTTTTGCAGATGGTGAATGATGAAAAGCAATTCTCAAGATTAGATGTTATATTAGGCTATATTAGGCCAGGAGCCAGGACACATTCGTAAGAGGAAGTCTGGAGTAGATTTTAGTAGGCAGATTAAAGAGCACACAGAAAAGTGAAGAAAGGAGAACTTAGCTAAAGATGTGTTTGAAGAATTGTAAGAAAATAATGTGGCTGGAGAAAAGTGTTCAGGATGGTGAATAGTTGGAGATGCAGGTAGAGATACAGGTTGAGAGCAAATCACACAGGGTCTTGAAAGCCAAAATGAGGAATTAGGACTTCTTGATGAGAGATTGGCAGAATTTTGAGAGCTCTGGCTAAACCACAGCAATATTTGATATTAATTTTTTTTTAACTTAACAGCAGAACATTTTAGAGAGGAAAAAGAACAGTTGCAATAGAAAAGAAAGAATCTGTGGAGCAAGCAAAACTTGCAGTGTAATGTAATAAAGGTTTTCCAAGAATAACAGAGGTGTAATTCCGAGAAGGACTCCCATATTTACATCTTAGCACTGGGAGGATAATCCATTCCAAGAAATTTACCCAACCTTTCTCAACTGCGTTCCCTGAGCCCCTTGTGGATTCATTGGGCCGTTTTCTTATTATATCATTTTACAGTAACCTTTTACTCCTTGTCTAGTTTTCCCATTACATTGTAAGTTTCTTAAGGGAGAGACTGTGTCTTCCATGTTATCTTGCTCAAGCCTGGGCCTAGAAGGTGTTCAATATGTGTTGGTGAGTGCTGGGCTGGGTAGGTGGGTGGATGATGGATAAGGGAGTGTAATCTAACCCCTTCATTTTATAGATGAAGCCCCTGGAGTTCAGAGGGGTCAAATGACCTACCCAAAATCACACAGTGGTCCTAGAACAGTATTGTTGATAACACACCACATCCTTTTGACCTGAACCATTTCTAACCAGTGAGATGTGCCTGGTTCGGATTTTTTTTTTTTTTTTTTTTTTTTTTTTTTTTTTTATTAACTGTTCCAACCAGCAGCTTGGTTGGCACAAGCTCGCTTACAACTGGGTCTTCGTGTGCATGGCCCTGAACTTACAGGGCTGCCTGGTTCAGATTCTTGTTCTCTAAGACTCTGTCATAGCAGTGATGGGTGCTATTTGTTTATCAGTTCTGCCAGGTATGGCACTTGGCCTTTTTACTGTCAATCCTCCTAAGAACCCTACAGTATAGTTGGATTGTTATCTGTATTTTTCTCATGAGGAGACTGAGGGGTGGAGGGAGGGGGATGCTAAGGGCAGAAGGGATGGTGACAGGAGAAGGTAGAGGCAGTTTGCGCTGGCTTCCAAGATGAGAAGGGAAAACAAGGTTCAGAGGAAGAGAGGATGGGGACAGCCAGCCTGTGTGATATTGGATCACTATTTTAGGTGCTCTTGGATAGCCATAATCTCCTTAGACTTGTGGTGAGTTTTTAAAGCCCTGTGAGCCTCATTTCCTCGTGAATGAAACCGTGGTAACGACTACCATGCAAGAGCTCCTGAGGATTAGGTATGAAGTGAACGTTAAAGCCGCAGCAGAGGGGCGCCTGGGTGGCGCAGTCGGTTAAGCGTCCGACTTCAGCCAGGTCACGATCTCGCGGTCCGTGAGTTCGAGCCCCGCATCAGGCTCTGGGCTGATGGCTCAGAGCCTGGAGCCTGTTTCCGATTCTGTGTCTCCCTCTCTCTCTGACCCTCCCCTGTTCATGCTGTCTCTCCCTGTCTCAAAAATAAAATAAACATTAAAAAAAAAAAATTAAAAAAAAAAAAAAGCCGCAGCAGAATGTCTTGCATGTCATATTTTATCATGTTAAGTTTGGACTTAGAGTGGCTACTGTGGTTTTCAATTTCAGGAGATGAAGTTTCAGTGCATTATGACCCCATGATTGCGAAATTGGTTGTGTGGGCAGCAGATCGCCAGGCAGCCTTAATGAAACTGAGGTACAGCCTTCGTCAGTACAACGTGAGTGACCTGGGGCCATGTTAGGGACCTTATGATCTGTGTATCTCCACCGCCAAGTATGTCTGTCACGATTGGTCAGCCTTTGTCCCTGTCAGCTTCTTTCCACCAATGCGTCAGGAACAAAATGATTTCACATTCCCATGGGTCAAAATAGAGTTTAAGGACTTCTTGATTCAGCTAGAAAAGAAAAATTGCAGGACTGAAACTATTAATGTCAGTGTTATACTTCACTGAAATCTGATATGAAATTCATATTCATCCTGTAGATAAGACTAAGTACACAAGTGTGGCCTACAGTCTGGTATTTTCTCCAAAGGAAAATAGTTATGTTCAGTTTTACCCATTTGACAGAATTTGTTGCTTTTCTGTAGCACATGAATTTCCTTGGTGCAGTAAGCCCCAGACCACACTGATGTAGCTTCATAAAAGGATTTCATATTAACCTGTGATATCCAGATTGTTATATGTCATTAATTTGATCTAACCTCTGATCTCTGTGTCTCCAACCACACTGGTCTCCTTGCCATTCCCTAGACATACCCAGCATGGAGCCATGTGTTCCTGTTCTCTCTTCCAGAATGTTCTTTCCCTACATGATCACAAAATTCCCTTCTCAGCATCCTCAGCTCCTGTTCACCTCAGAGGTCTTCCCAGGCTGCCCAATTTTTTTTAATTGAAGTATAGTTGATACACAATGTTATACTAGTTTTAAGTGTATAGCATAGTGATTCAGTTCTGTACCTTACACAGTGCTCACCATGTTAAGTGTAGTTACCATCTGTCCCCAAAGGTATTCCAATATTATTGACTGTATTGCTTATACTGTACTTTTCATCCCTGTGCCTTACTTATTTTATAGTGAGAAGTCTGTACCTCCTAATCCCATTCACCTATTTACCTTCTCCCTTCACAACCATCCCCTCTGGCAACTACCAGGTCCCTGTTTATGAGTTCGTTTCTGTTGTTAGTTTGTTTTGTGGTTTAGATTCCACAATATAAATGAAATCATATGGTATTTGTCTTTGTCTCACTTGTTTCACTTAGTATAATACCCTCTGAGTCCATCCATGTTGTTACAAATGGCAAGATTTCATTCTTTTTTTTTTTTTTTTTTTTTAAGTTTATTTATTTTGAGTGAGACAGAGAGAGCACAAGCAGGGGAGGGGCAGAGAGAGAGGGAGAAAGAGAATCCCAAGCAGGCTCTGCACTGTTAGTGCAGATTCTGACTTGGGGCTTGAGCCCATGAGGCTGCAAGATCATGATCTGAGCCAAAACCAGGAGTCAATGCTTAACCAACTTAGCCACCCAGGTGCCCCAAAGATTTCATTCTTTATTTTGGCTGGGTAGTATTCCATCATGTGTATACACCACATCTTTATCCTTCATCTGTTGATGGACACTGAGGTTACTTCCATATCTTGACTATTGTAAATAATGCTGCAATAAACATAAGGTTGCATATATCTTTTCTAATTCGTGTTTTCATTTTATATGGGCAAATACCCACTAGTGGAGTCACTGGATCATATATTTCTGTTTTTAATATGGGGGGAACTTCCATACTGTTTTGCAGTGGCTGTACCCAGCATGTCCTTCCTACCAACAGCACACAAGCGTTCCCTTTTCTCCACGTCCTCACCAACATTTGTTATATACCGTCTTTTTTTTTTTTTAATTTTTTTTTTCAACATTTATTTATTTTTGGGACAGAGAGAGAGACAGAGCATGAATGGGGGAGGGGCAGAGAGAGAGGGAGACACAGAATCGGAAACAGGCTCCAGGCTCTGAGCCATCAGCCCAGAGCCTGACGCGGGGCTCGAACTCACGGACCGCAAGATCGTGACCTGGCTGAAGTCGGACGCTTAACCGACTGCGCCACCCAGGCGCCCCTATACCGTCTTTTTGATACTAGCCTTTCTGACTTGTGTAAAATGGTATCTCATTGTGGTTTTGATTTGCATTTCCCAGATGATGAATGATGTTGAGCATCTTTCCATGTGTCAGCCATTTGTATGTCTTTGGAAAAAATAAATGTCTTTTCAGGTCCTCTGCCCACTTTTTAATTGGATTATTAGCTTTTTTGGTGTTGAGTTATAGGAGTTCTTTATATATTTTGGATACTAATCCCTTATCATGCATATCATTTGCAACTATCTTCTCCCATTCAGTAGGTTACCTTTTCATTGTGTTGATGGTTTCTTTCACTGTGCAAAGGCTTTTTAGTTTGGTATAGTCACAGTAGTTTAATTTTGCTTTTGCTTCCCTTTCCTCAGTAATCATATCCATAAATATGTTGCTAAGGCTGACATCCAAGAGATTACTGCCTATGTTTTCTTTTAGGAGTTTTGTTTTGGGTCTTACAGTTAGGTCTTTAATACATTTTGAGTTTATTTTTGTGTGTGGTGTGAGAAAGTGGTCCGGTTTCATTCTTTTACATGTAGCTATCCTGTTTTCCCAATATCAATTATTGAAAAGATGGTTTTTTGCCTCCTTTGCCATAGATTAGTTAACCATATAAGTGTGGGTTTATTTCCACTTGTTCCACTGATCTTCATTTCTGTTTTTGTTTCAGTCTACCATACTGTTTTTATTACTACAGCTTTGTGGTGTAGCTTGAAACCAGGTGATCTTATTTAAAATAGGACCCTTTGCTGTTCTCATTCCCCTTAACCAGCCTTATTTTTCTTCATATGACTTGATGTCATATTAGATATTTGTTTATAGATATTGTTATCTCTGTGAGGTTTTGTTCTTCGTCATGACCCCAGTACCTGGAGCAAGGCCTGGCACCTAAAAGGTGCTCAGTAAATGGCTATTAAATGAATATATGAATGGACCCAAGGCTCAGATAGCTGGTTTTACCCTTGACCCCATTTATTGGGTGGATCTAGGTTCAATGTATACCTTTTTATTTTTATATCAATGTGTAAAATTTGGATTTTAGTGTTGGAAGGAAGCTCCTTTGAGCTCATTTAATCCTGTCCCCTCCTCAGTATAGAAATCCTATGCTCTGTTTTCCTATTTTGTGGGAGTGTTCCGAGCAGCAAGTCTTTAGTATCTTGCAAATAAATCTTATATAAGTTTCTTAACATTTATCACTTACATAGCCTGAGGCAATTAAATGTCTCCACACTATCTAACCTACCATCATCTCCTATGTCCTCTTTATCATAAAGAATAAAATGTAGTTTACTATTTTTAAAATGTGTTGTGGGGCACCTGGGTGGCTCAGTTGGTTAAGCGTCTGACTTTGGCTCAGGTCATGATCTCACTGTGAGTTTAAGCCCCATGTCGGGCCCTGTGCTGACAGCTCAGAGCCTGGAGTCTGCTTTAGAATCCGTGTCTCCTTCTTTCTCTGCCCCTCTCCTTCTTTCTCTCTCTTTCTCTCTCTCAAAAATAAACATACATTAAAAAAATTTTTTTAAATGTATTGTAAAATGTAATTTTAAGTGTTAAGTCCAGATACATAGTGTTGGTGAAGTGAGTTTTTTGTTTTGTTTTGTTTTCCTTACGAGTTGTCCTGTCGCCATGTGGTACCTTAGTAGGTTTTTCAATTTTCTTAAGAGTTGCCCCTGATGAAATATCTTTAGTACAAAGAAAAGATTTCTATGGCAAATTTCTATGGAAAATGTTTTTTTCCCACGCACTGGGGATATGGGCTTTATTCTCTTCCTAGATTGTCGGACTGCACACCAACATTGACTTCCTTCTTAGCCTGTCTGGCCACCCAGAGTTTGAGGCTGGGAACGTACACACCGATTTCATCCCTCAACACCGCAAAGAACTGTGGCCCAGTCGGAAGGCCACAGCCAAAGAGCTTTTATGTCAGGCAGCTCTGGGTCTCATCCTCAAGGAGAAAGCTATGTCTGATGTTTTCAAAATTCAGTCACAAGGTATGGAATGTTTTTCTCTTTCCTCTGCTTGTCAGGATTTTATAAATAATCATCGGAGGTGCTTTTCTTTCTTTATGACACTTTTGTGTCCCTTTTCTTCTCTCAGTGGTTGACACTGTCCTCTGCTAAGTGGTTTTTTAGTATGTAGTAGATTCACGTATCATGGATGCATCCATAAACACTTTTTTAATCCATTAAATGTAACTTAACTAATTGCCTAATAGTGTTGAGCTGGGGCTCTTTTTTCAACCAAACGCTGGTCCTTCCTGTACCCTGTGCTGACCCCTTCCAAAGCTTTCTTAATTCGCTGCTTCTCAAGGGCCTACTTATTGTATCCTTGTACCTACCGCAACTTCCTTGGTCCTGGGGACTGAAGACAGAGCACTGGGGACTCTCATTACCTGTTAATTTATTGTTGAGTTATTTCCTCCTCTCCTTTTCCATTCTGTGATCAAATTTATGTCTAACTAGAGACCTAGGCATTTCCTCCAATCAGAGGATCTAAACATGGGAAGGAAAATGGCAGAGATTTATCCTGGTTGCCACGCGCACACATCTCTGCTTCAGCTTCCCCACTGAGTTGTTGCCCAACCTCTCCCTAACACCTCAGGAAGCTAGAAATTCATAATGAAAACTCATTAGCTTATTATTACAGATTCAGTCAGTTCTCCATTAAAATGTTCTTCCCTCTAAATTGAGCAAAATCTGGGGACACAGGGTGGCTCAGTCAGTTAAGTGTCTGACTCTTGGTTTTGGCTCAGGTCATGATCTCACAGTTCATGGGTTCAAGCCCCGCACTGGGCCCTGCACTGACAGCGTGGAGCCTGCCTGGGATTCTCTCTCTCCCTCTCTCTCTGCCCTTCCTCTACTCTCTCTGTCTTTCAAAATAAATAAACTTAAAAAATGAAATAGATTGCTAATCTGAGAGAATGCAAAACATGAAATAAGATAAGATAAGCAAAATCTGAACTCTCCCAAACTTGCTCCAAAATATATACTTTAGGCTAACTCTGAGCTTTGGAGCAAACAGGAAAAAAGAAAAATTAATCCATTTATCTCTTCATTATTTTTAGGATTATTATATTATTATAGGATTTTTTTATTAGGATCTTTAATTTCTAGATTCATTCAAGAAAGTTATATTGAGAGCTTAAAATATATAGCTACATCTTTAGGAGATGTGTGCTCTATTCTGATTTTGTCCTTTTACAATTCTAAATGAAATGCCTCCAAATATGCCCATACAGTGTTCCTAAGCCTGAATATAGCATTGTTACAATCAAGCATCCTCTTACTCTCTCCTTCCTTTTTATAATGTATACTGGCACACACATGAACTTCAGAATAAATTGCTTCAGTTCAGCTATGCCGTAGCTCCTGGATATTGTCCAACAGACACGCCTGTGGGCAGGACGAGTGACGCACAAAGAGGCTAAGTGAAAAGAAAAGTAGTGAGTGGTGGAGATTTTGGTGACCTGGAACGCATTTGCCCAAGAAGGGGAGACCACTGTGCGGCTTGTGCCCCCAGAGGAAGAGAGCTTGGGCTGCAAATACTCTGATTTTAGCCAAGCTGGAATTTTTCATATAACCTTTTCTGAGATGTAAATTAAAGTATCTAATTTAAATTTAGAGCAATGAGAAGAACAAAGAAGACACATTTGAGCTGCCAGTGTAAGACAGGTGTTTTATGTTTTCTTTTGAAAGGTATGAAGTCAGGCTTGGTGTTTGTAAATTTGTTGTTGAACTTTAATTTTTTTTCTAGATCGGTACTCCCCTTTTGCATCCAGCAGTGGAAGAAGACTGAATACCTGTTACACCAGAAACATAACTCTCAGGGATGGTAAAAAGAGTAAGTAATGTTTTATTAAAAGAGAAATGTGCTTTATAGAAATATATCACTTATCTGGAAAAAAAGGATTCAGCCCAGACATGATCGGTCAATTACATTTTTTAAGCTCCCTAGCCTAACCATTGGAAGGAGTACGAGAATTGATTGGCTCAGGTGGTACATTAGTGCTATTTTTCTTCTTTATACTTTTTCTGTATTTTGTAAATATTTGAAAAATATGTCATAAAATATACACAGCAAAATGACTGAAATGAAATATGCCACGATGTTAGTGAGGTTACCATTGGGTAGCAGGATTTAAGGGGATTTCCCTCCCTCCATCCCCACCCCCATCATCCTTCTTTGTTCTCTTTGCTTTGCACTTTTTCTTCAGCAAGAATGTACTACTTTTAAATAAGAAAAACAATATCCAAAACTACTCCAGTAGGGAGGATTACCCACCACTCAGGCATTGTTTCAGGTGGAAGAGGGTTACTAAGAAGCTATGATTTATTAAGTACCTGATCACATGTAAATTTTTATCTTCACTATAATTTAATTAAGGGGGAATCCCTATCATACCCATGTATGGCTGATGAAACAGGCAGAGAAGGTGAAGGAACTTACTCAAGGCTAGTGAGATTGACGTCCAGCCTTTCTGACCTTGACTCCTGTGCTATTTTTACTTTTCCAGTGGAAAATTGATTTTTGACTGCAAACTAATTTGAGTAGGTTGAGGGTGGGACTGATTTATTGTAATTGAAGCCAGGAGAGGCTAACATCTAAAATTTTAAATTTTTTATAAATTTGTGGCTGGAACAACGTACCAGAGGGATCAGAGTCCCATGATAGCAGCATCCCTTCTGCTGCTGAACAGTTTGCATAGGAAACAGGATGGGTGCAGAGTCAGAGCCGAGAGAGCTAGTTAACCTTGAATGTGAGGTGTCATTAAACTGTGAATGCTCCATTATAAAAATGTACCCAGCAGGTAGAACAGAATCTTCTTGCCGCTCATGGGAACCCCCTCCCCCTACCCCCAGACAAAGTAGAATCTTCTTTATCTCAACTCTGTGTAGACAAGCACTCAGTTTTTAGCAAATCCCCTTTTCATCTAAATTGATTGGATTAAAGCTCGAGATATTTTTTCATCATGAACCTAGATGGGCATTACTTTCCATGCACTGAGTACATGGAAAGAAAGTTTGCAAACATTCACTAGTATCTACTAATACCCATTTTATACTAGTGTGTTTATTCATTTCATCCTAAAAACCAAACCCTACAAAATCTGGGATTATCTTACTCTAGACTCCTATATACTGAATGTAAGTATCAGCAGCAGTAAAGTTTCATTGACCTCTTCAACCTAAATTAAACAGAAAATCATACTGGTGATTAAAATTTAGATGAGCCAACTGTGTTATTTGGTATGGATCTTCACTGAAGCACTTAGCAGTGTTTTGAACTATGCTGCATTTCTTGGAAATTTTTAAATTTTTTAATTAAAAAATAAATACATTATTGAAAACCAACATGATCGCTGTTCACTACATCCTTTTGGTAGTTATTTTTCAACAATAACCCAGGCCTGAATGTAATAATTTTCAGAAATGTTCTGGTGGGTCTCTAATAAATGCTAATTAACAGTAACCATGATTGAATAAGCGAGTACACCAAACAGGAAGTCTTAAGAAGCCAGAAGCATTTATGAATCTAAAGTAGAACTAATTCTTAATGATCTCAGTGAGAATTATCAAGTATTTTAAATATTTAAGGCTTGAAAAATATTCTTACTTGGTTCCTAGTGGCCATGCTTCACAGAATCCTGCCCTACCCTCAGTAGTAACAATAATAGCTAAGATTTATTGAGCTTTTGGTATATGCCAGCTATTAAGTTCTTTCCATGGATTATTTAATTTCCATTTTCAGAACAAGCCAATGAAATTGGTGTTGTTATTAGTGTCAACTTTATAAATGGGGAACCAAAGTTTAGAGAGATTAATAATTTTCTTAAAATCATAACAAAAGTAATTGGTGGAACAGAATTCAAACCCATACTCCAGGGTGTATGCACTTATCTAACACTGCACCATGCTAAACTTCCATACCTTATGAAATACATTAAGAGGATGGGATACCTGATTGGTTCAGTGAGTAGAGCATATGACTTGATCTTGGGGTCATGAGTTCAAGCCTCATGTTGGGCATAGAGCTGACTTGAAATTAATTAATTTAAAAAATAGGTAAGAGGATGTTTAAGGTTCTCTTGTGGAGGTCTAGAGATAACTAAGGGAGGGAGGAATAAGTTCAGTTGCCCTATAATATATGAAAGAATTTATTCTCTTTGATGAATTGTAAATGGGATTGTTTTCTTTATTTACCTTTGTGCTATTTTATTATTAGTGAATAGAAATGCAGTAGGGGGTGCCTGGGTGGCTCAGTCGGTTAAGCCACCGACTGATTTTGGCTCAAGTCATGATCTCACAGTTCATGAGTTTGAGCCCCTCATTGAGCTCCGTGCTGACAGCAGGGAGCCTGATTGGGATTCTCTCTCTGCCCCTCCCCTGCTTATGTGCTCACTCTCTCTCTCATTCTCTCTCTCTCAAAGTAAATAAATAAAACTTAAAAAAAATTCAGACTTTTGTGTGTTGATTTTGTATCTTGCAACTTCTGAATTTACTTATTATATCTAATAGTTTTTTGGGAGAGTTTTTAGGATTTTCAATATATGGTATCATATTTGCAAGTAATGACAGTTTTACTTCTTCCTTATCAGTTGAATACCTTTTATTTATTTTTTTGTCTGATTGCTGTGGCTAGGACTTCCAGTACTGTATTGAATAAAAGTGGTGAGAGTGGACATCCTTGTCTTATTCCTGACCTTAGGGGGAAAACTTTCAGCTTTTTATCATTGAGTATGATATTAGCTGTGGGGTTATCGATAGATGAATAGATAAAGAAGATGTGGTATATATACACAATGAAATATTACTCAGCCATAAGAATGAAAATCTTGTGATTTGTGATAACATAGATGGACCTAAATGGTATTATACTAAGTGAAATAAGCCAGAGAAAGACAAATACCATGTGATTTCACTTATATGTGGAATCTAAAAAACAAAGCAAGTGAATAAACAAAAAACAAAGAGAGAAACAGACTCATAAATATAGAGAACAAACTAGTGGTTGCCAAAAGAGGTGGGGGCGAATGAAATGGTGGGGGGGATTAAGAGGTACAAACTTCCAGTTATAAAACAAGTAAGTCATAGGAATGAAAAGTACATGATAGGGAATATAGTGAATAATACTGTGATACACTTATCATGGTAAGCATTTCATAATGGATATCATTGCTGAATCACTATGTTGTATATGCAAAACTAATTTAATATTATGTCAATTATAATTCAGATTTTTTAAAATGTTCTTAAAAAGACTTTTCCTGGCAATGCGTTTACTGTGATTCTGTTGGCATTCATGTCAGCTAAATACTTTTCATATTTCATAAATCAAAAAAAAACCTAATCTGTTGTAAGTGGATGTATTTTCTCTTAAGAAGGATTGAAAGATATTGACAAGACATAGGGTGGAGAAGTTTCATTTACTTATATGTTCATTACAAAGTTTCTGAAAAAATAGATGTTCTGAGTAATGTGAAGAAGAGAAAAAAAAGATGTGTTTGTCCCTACTTTTCTTCCTTAAGGAATTTACCATCTGGCAAAGGAGAAGTGAGTATGTTGGGAAGATAGATGGTGCAGTGGTTCATAATGCAGACCCTTGAGTTAGACTGTTATGGGTTTGAATTCTGGCTCCTCTGTTGTCTGTGACCCTTGGGCAAGTGACACACTGTCTCTAAGCATCAAGTGTCCTCACCCATAAATGGGAATGGTAGTGGTAATTACTTCCTTGGGTTGTTGTGGATATTAAATGAGACAACACATCAAAAGCTCATTGTACGTCACATAGCAAGTGGTCAATAAACATTAGTTGCCGTCATTATCATCATCATCATTAAACTTGCTACTATTGAAAGACAAAGTGGATATGTATGTCACATGTTAATTAAAAAAAGGTTGGAAAAATAAATTTTTTTAAAGTTGGTTGCAGAACAGTATGTATAAGAATATGTTATTTTTATAAAAGAAAAATACTAGTTTGTGCATTTTAAAAAACTTGAAGGGGCTCACATGTTAAAGAGTTCAATAGTAGTTATATCTGGGCAATAGAGAGGACTTTCACATTTTGCTTGATGTACTTCAGTATTTGACTTTTGTGAGGTTTTATTTTTGCAATTTTTAAAAAAACGGATAAAGAGAAAAATTATTCCATCATAAAACTGGATGAGGAAAGAATCATAATGGTGTTCTATATGCAGAAGTCTGTCTAAATGTTCAGAGAAGAGCAACTTCATTCCACATAGACTTTTCCCAAAGACCACAAATGAGCATGATGTCAACAAGGGGCAAGGTTTCAGTTGGGGTGGCTGGGACTGGTGACACAGTGAAGGGGGAGTGGAGCAAAGAGGCACAGTGGGGCGAAGGCTAGAGGCACATATGGAGATTATTAATTGGCCCATGTTCCCATTTCGTTGTAATATAGGGCTGTGTAGAAGAAGGGTGGGAAATACGACTGAGTTCAGGGCCTTCAGTACCAGGCCAAGTATTTTGAATATAGAGGAGACATGCTAGGCAGCATCAGCTGGAAGGGCTGAGACAGGAAGCAAAAAGTTCCAAGAAGACCTCAGAGTCAGCCAGGCCTTTGGCCATCAGCCTGAATCAGGGTTGAGTGATGGGAACGAAAGGACGAAATGAACAGGACAGGTAGGGAAGGACGTGGCAGCTTTGTAGTGGCTATTGCATGTGGAAAGCAAAGGAGAAGGTAAGGATGACAGGTTTTAAATCTGGATGACCAGGAGAATACTAGTGCCAGTCATGGAGCTCCCAGGGCGGGAGGGAATGCAGGCAGAGTGGGGACACGATTTGATTTATTGGACCTACCATGTTCACTTTAAGGTGCCGATAGAGCATCCAGCTGGGAATGACTAATCAGAGTTCTGGAGAAGGAAGGTCAGGGCTGGAAATAGATGTGAGCTGGCAGCATCAAAATGGTGGTTGAAGTATCAGGAGTCGATGAAGTGACTTTGGTCTGCATTCTCTGCACCACAGAGCTTTTGATTTCCATCTCCTAGCAAAGTCCGTAACCAATTCTGTGTCCACAAAATAATATGAAATATATTGTATATTATATTTATGTGGTCGGTTACAGTTTACAAAGCAGTTTCACATTTATTTAATCACTATTACATTCTCATACCCATTTAACAGGTCAGAATGGGGCAGAAAATCAGGACTCACATTTTAAAGGACAGTCAAGATCACAGAGGTGATCACACCACAGATGGCAAATTTGGGTCTTAAATGAGAATTTCTGTCTCCCAATTCATTGCAGTTCCTATTTTAACACTTTAACTTTCCTTGTTTAGAGAAAAATATCTAAAATATCCTACAACATTAAAAGAGCTAAAACTCCGTCTTTAAAAAATTTTTAATCTAGTATAGTTAACATACAGTGTTTTATTAGTTTCAGGTGTACAATATAGTGATCCAGCAATTCCATATATTACCCAGTGCTCATCAAGATAAGTACACTCTTAATCTCCTTCATCTATTTCACCCATCCCCCCATCCACCTCCCCTCTGGTAACCATCAGTTCTCTATAGTTAAGAGTCTGCTAAAAGTCCATTTTTTAAGAAACAAAAGTTTGAAATTCACTTTTATTGGAACTTACCTATAGATTTTTAAAAATCTTGTCAGGGAGTTAAAAGATGTTGGTATCCCTAAAGGCTGGTTATCTTTAGGTTGAAAGAGATTTTTAGAATCCCCATCTATGATTGTCTTCTAATTTTTCTTCAATTTTCCCCCCTTTTTCATAAAGATGTAGCCGTAGCTGTCACATATAACCTCGATGGGTCATATAGCATGCAGGTAAGCCTTACTGGTTTTCTTTGTACAGTTTAGAGCTAATTCTGATCTCTCTCATACAGAGGAGGGTCTTTTTTCACACTCTGGTTTCTCCCAAGCCATTGGACTATAGTTAGGAGAATGTCATGTGTTTTTTATTTCAGACCAATTTGGGGAAATTACCTCCTCTACACTTTCTGATTGTTTCCTCAGTTTGGCTGTGGTTCCCCTAAGTATGAAAACCTGTTTTAAAAAACTAGCATTGAATTAGACAGCTAACGAATTCCTGAAGTATGTGCATGTATTCACATCTAAAGCAGCCATTCACAAACTTTTTGGTCTCAAAATCCATGGATACCCTTACAAATTACTGAGACTCCTCAAAGAGCTTTTGTTTGTGTTAATTACATGTATTAATACTTACCATTTAGAAAATTTAACTGAGCATATTTTTCTTACTGTTATTTTTAATATATATTTTACAAAAGTATACATAATGTAAAATATACCATTTTAAACGTTTTTGAGTGTAAATACCATCACATTGTTGTACAACCACCACCACCTTCCATCTCTTTTTTCTTCTTGCAAAACTGAAACTCTGTACCCATTTAAACAGTAACACTCCATGTGCCCCCGTCCCCCCCACCCCCCCCCCCCCCCCTCAGCCCCTGGCAAACACCAGTGGGCTCTCTGTGTCTATGAATTCGGCTACTTTAAGTACTTCATATAAATGAAATCACTCAACATTTGTCCTTTTGTGATTGGATATTTCACTTAGCATAATGTCTTTAAGGTTCTTCTATGCCATAGTTTATGTCCAAGTTTCCTTCCTTTTTAAAGTGGAATGATACTTCATTGCCTCTGTATATTGCACTTCGTTTATTCGTTCGTCTCTTGATGGAGACTTGGTTGCTTCCACCTTTTGCCTATTATGAATAATGCTTCTATGTACATGGGGGACAAATATCTCTTTGAGACCCTGTTTTCAATCCTTTGGGACATACACCCACAAACAGAATTGCTGGTTTGTATGTTCATGTTCTATTTTTAATTATATGAGGAACTACCGTACTGTTTTCTGTAGGGGCTGCACCATTTTACATTCCTACCAACAGTATTGGGAAGGTTTCCTTTTCTCCACATCCTCATCAACATTTACTTTCTGGGTTTTTGTTTTGTTTTGTTTTGTTTTTTCTTTTTTTTAACAGCCATCCTAATGGGTGTGAAATGTTATCTCACTGTGGTTTTGATTTGCATTTCCATAATGAATAATGATGTTGAGCATCTTTTCATATGCTAATTGTCCATATCATCTTTGGAGAAATGTCTATTCATGTCTTTTGCCTTTTTACAATCAGGTTGGTTTTTTGTTGTTGTTGAGTTGTAGGATAAACTGAGAAAATTTAAAACCTAAGATTACACAAGCACACGTTCATTAGCTATCAGAGTAACACTATCACATGTCCTGCAGTCTCTAGAAAATCCCACTGTTTATTCATGAGAGAATGAGAATTTTTAAAAAAGGCAAATACCATTAGTATTATTATGAAGTAGTTTGATATTGTGGACCCCAAGAAGGGTCTTGGGGACCCCAAGAGATCCACAGGTCATAATTTGAGAATCTCTAGTCAAAATGTTTATGATAGCCCTCAATGAAAAGAATCCATTACACTGACAAAATGAAATGCTGGAAGGGTTAAAAAAACAATGTGAGAACTCAAACAAATTCCTATATATTAAAGTACAAAATCAGAGACTAGAATAAATCATTTGTAATATGAGCCAAGCGACGTTAAGTCCAACAAAATTGATTGATCGAGGATACTTTGGGTCTGCCAATACTATGAGATGCCATTTTCTTTCTTTCTTTTTAAAGCTTATTTATTTTTGAGAGAGAGAGAAACAGAGTGTGAGTGGGCAAGGGGTAGAGAGAGAAGGAGACACAGAATCCAAAGCAGGCTCCAGACTCTGCACTGTCAACACAGAGCCCGATGCAGGGCTCAAACTCATGAACTGCGAGATCATGACCTGAGCTGAAGTCGGATGCTTAACCGACTGAGCCACCCAGGCGCCCCTGAGACACCAATTTCTTAAACTGAGATTCAGAAAAACTAGGGGGTCAACGTATTTTAGTATATGAGAGTTGTAACTGATACTCGTACCTCTGGTTTGGGGAATGCTTCATATCCCTTGGTAAAGTTAACTCCAGATTGAACTACTACATTTCACAAATTTAGAATGTGCTTGTGTAAATCTTTAAACAAAACAGTTCCCCATCTAACCTTTATGTCCTGAGAATTTCACAAACATTCACATGGCTGTTTTAGTAGGTTACAGAGCACAGTAAAATGTCATATTTAACTTAGGATAGATGAGAAGCAGCATATAAATACTGCACTGTAACCTATTTCACCTTAGCCTACATCGTATATTTGAAAAGAATAGCCACAGGACTTTCACAGTAATCTCATGGGAATTGAAATGAAAAATAGAGAAGATTTAAATGGATTTCCTGTGTGTGAAGGAATTTTTTTTTCTTGGGTGTGTATGTGAGAAAACATTTTTTAAAACAGAAAGGTTTCATGTCCTTTTGTCAGCTTCCTTGAAAGATCAAGTGTGAAGTCTGTTTATTGGCACTCTCTCCTCAAGGGCAAAAATTGTGGCTGTCTCCAGCTAGTTAATCTTCTTAACTCATAACTCAAACCCATAAATTTTATCTACATCTTGGGGAGATAAAAGATACACCATCTAATTAGGTGGTTCTGGCCTTTTCCTTTACTGACATTGGCATAGTGAAACCAAATTTGACCTCAGGTACTCAGAAATGAATACTTAACATGTAATATAGTCAACCGAATTTTGATAATTTTACTTAATTTGATTTGTATTTCTATTTCACATTTTTATTGTTATCCTTAAATGAACATTTATCTGTAGCATTATGGCACTATAGATATGTTCTCTGGGTTTTTTTTTTTTTTTTCTTTTAATTACCTTAACTGCTATTTCTATGTAGAGTACTTTGTTTATGAATCTTAGGGGCAAAGTTCCTACAGGGCTTTTTTAAAAAAATATTTCACCTGTTACCTTTTGAAACTGTTAATAGTAAAGAATTGATTCTGGTTTTATTAATTCTGTAGGGTTATTTATTTTTTAAGAATCTTATTTTTCTGTTTTTTGTTGTTATTGTTTTTTCAGATTCAAGATAAAACTTTCCAAGTCCTTGGTGATCTTTGTAATGAGGGAGACTGCACTTACGTGAAATGTTCTGTTAATGGAGTTGCTAGTAAAACTAAGCTAATTATCCTGGAAAACACTATTTACCTATTTTCCATGGTAATGTCCCTTTTTTCTAATAACACTGTTGAGGTTTGTTTGGGAGAAAATTGCTTGACCGGAGGCATCTCACTAAAAGATTAGAAAGACCTTGCTTCCTTCCGTCACTGCCATGACCTTTCCTCTGTGTTTCCTTCTCCACTCTGTTTCTTTGCCACATTTCTGCCTTCCCTAGTTCTTTTGTCCACACATGTTCTCCCTGATAGACACATACCATTTTCTGCCTTTAATTCTGAAACATGCCCTTACATCCTTATTGTCAGAGAGTATCTCACTGCCCATTGGGCAATCTTCTCTCTGAGATTTGATGCCTGAATACTTTGCCCATCCTCCTGGCACTTGGAATTCTGGGGATTTGGGAGGAGGTAACCCCTGAGAGCGAGTCTATGAACTGGATGTTTCTTGTGGGGATGGGGGCAGTCAGAAGGGGTAGTGTCTTGGCAGTCAAAGGATGGTTGATGATCGAGACAGACTTGGCATATCTTTGGTCAGGAGCTTATTTCCTGACTCATTGCTCTCACGGGCCTGCTGCCTGATGAGCCCATAGTTTCTGCACGGGCAGAAAAGAAAATGCATTATCAAATACACTGTGTCCTCTTCAGAGTCTTCTCACATTTGAAAAACACCTTACAGATCATAGTCCTTTATATTCCAGTAATTAAACTACTGTATACAGAATCAAGGATGATTTCACTTTACTAGGCATTCCTTTCCATAGTTATTGCCGGAACAATACGGTGGTGGAGGCAGTTTGGTGGAGTGGTGATGAGCGGGAGTTCTGGAATGTGAAGCTGCTTTGGTTCAAATCTTGGCTCTACCTCTGAGCAGCTGTGTGACCTATGGCAAGTTAAACTCCCTGACTTCAGTTCCCCCATCTATTAACAGGAATAATAACAGTACCTCCCTACCTCATAAACTTGTTTTGATGACTATATATACACACACACACACACACACACACACACACACACACACGTATAAAACTGTTAAGAACAGTTTCTGGCTTAGTCTAAACACTTGATAGTGGAGATGCTACTCAAAATGGCTATCAGTGGCTATTTTTTAGCAACAGTTATGTACATTAATTCCTTTAATCCTGTTGTGAGGCATGATGCCAATACTCCTTTATAATGGGAAACCAAGACTGAGAGGAGTTTAGTAATTGCTTAAGGTCACAAAGCTAGATTAGAACCCTGGTATTAAAGATTTAACAAATAGCTTGGAAACAGTCATTACCTCAGGGTACAGTGATTTGAAACAGTGATTCAAAACTACAGCGATTTGAACTTGATTTCAGTTCCAGTTTGTTTTCTGTTTACAGACGGGAAGTACTCAGATTGACATTCCAGTCCCCAAATACTTGTCTTCAATGAGCTCAGATGGAACTCAGGAAGGTGCCATAGCTCCTATGACGGGTACCATTGAAAAGGTAATCATGTGAATGTATACAGAATGATGTTCAGTAAGGCCCAGTAAATATCTCCATTGAACTTAGTCATATATATTATTTTTCTCTCTCCAATCTCTCTCATTGGGAAGTATCCTCTTGAAGAAAACAAGAGACTGGGACACCCGGCTGGCTTAGTTGGTAGAGCATGTGACTCTTGATCTTGGGTTTGTAAGTTCAAGCCCTGTGTTGGGTATAGAGATTACTTAAAAATAAAATCTTTAGGGGTACCTGGGTGGCTCAGTCTCTTAAGCCTCTGACTCTTGATTTGGGCTCAGGTCATGATCTCATGGTTCATGGGATCAAGCCTGGCATCAGGGTCTGCACTGATAGCATTCAGCCTGCCCAGGATTCTCTCTCTCTCTCTCTCTCTCTCTCCCTCTTTCTCTCTCTTTATCTCTCTCTCTCTCTCCTCCCCCCCACCTCAAAATAAATAAATAAACATTTTTTAAAAATAAAATAAAATCTCAGGGCTCCTGGGTGGTTCAGTTGGTTAAGCATCTGACTCTTGATTTCACTTCAGGTCATGTCATGAGATCGAGCCCCTGCATCAGGCTCCATGCTGAGTGTGGCCCTCTTCCTCTGCACCTCTCCTGTTTGCTCACTCTATAAAAGCAGGCAGGCAGGCAGGCAGGAAGGAAGGAAAGTCTTAAAACAAGAGACTATGTGATAGATTGATTTTCTATGTTCAGTCTTCAATGAAAATACCCGTTTACCTAATTTATGATACTGTTATTTTTGAAAGTGGAAATTTCCATCAAAGTATAAATAATCTAAATTTGTCTTTTTATGATTAAAATGGAGCATTCACCAAGCACTACCCAAAAGGGCTATTTTTTAATGTCAAATTTAACACAAACAATTTATCATTAAATAACATTTTTTTTCCAATGTACATAACTACATGTGTGTTAAAATAAAATTTGAAAGGCTGGTACTGATGAAGAACAACGAGGTTTGGTGTTGAATGCTGTATATATTCAGAATTAAGATCCATGCTGAAGTAACTTCAAATGGTGGTAGATTAGTAGTGTCTTTTTTATATATACACTTGAATATAGTAGAGTTCCTTTAAATGCATCCAAGTCATAAAAATTCAACTCTATATTGTTGGTACCTAAAAAGAAGAAGGAGGAAATAACTATTTAAGTAGTGAAAGTGATTGCACCCCCTGTTCCCCTCTGCACATGTTTGTCCCAGAGGGAGTATGAGCTCAAAGACTTTGATCTGCCTTTAACTCACTCAATCTCACTTTCCATGTACATTCCAAAATGTAGGCATCTCTGAACATCTATAGGGGAAAAATGCACATTTTCCCTATAGCCGCCCCCTAGACCATTGATTTCATCAAACACTGTTATAGCATCACCCAGCATTGGGTGATTTGGGGGCTTTCAGAGGTGTTTCTCATTTTTCACAATTTTGGCTCTACACATTGACTGTGGAACCTAATTCCACTGTGTGATGTTTCTAAAAACTCCTTGATAACCATGTTAACTAAGAAGACAGTGAGACCATATGGGATATATGAGTTCACTTATACATGAAAAATGGAAAATAAAGGTTTGTTTTTTTTTCCCCCCAAGGTTGCCAATAATTTAATTCTTTCACATGAAGACCGTCTATACATTTACCACACAGGGCACTCAAAACTTGGAGCACTATCCTAGACTACCTATAAAATCTAGAAAACCAGGCATGCCCCACTACCCTGCCCATGACATTTAAGTGCATTGGTTCTTCCCCTGTTGGTGGTATGTCTTGTCTGTACATTTATGAAAACACAAAAGGACCTTGAAATATATAAAGCATATATATCTGATTCAGGGAAAACTAGATGGTTTGGGGTTGGGGAGAAGGAGCTAAGCAGTGCTCCCCACTGACAAGAGGGCCAGCAGTGCAAGATTGATCTGTAGGTCTCTGATTTGCACCTGTACACCTGTCTTTGACAGATAAGACAACCAGACAGACCCATACTTCTACTGTGTACATTTATATACCACCTCTGTGGACCACGAGGGACCTCTGTGTTTAAAAAAATTTTTTTATTGTTTATTTATTTTTGAGAGACAGAGACAGAGCATGAGCAGGGGAGGGGCAGAGAGCGAGGGAGTCACAGAATCCGAAGCAGGCTCCAGACTCCGAGCTGTCAGCACAGAGCCCAATGTGGCACTCAAGCTCACGAACCGCGAGATCATGACCTGAGCCCAAGTCGGACGCTTAACTGACTGAGCCACCCAGGCACCCCGGAACCTCTGTGTTTTTAAATATTAACCTGTCACTCTTAATCTCTAGGTATTTGTGAAAGTCGGAGACAAAGTAAAAGCTGGAGATTCTCTAATGGTTATGATTGCCATGAAAATGGAGGTAATGAAATCATAAGTTCACTTTCCAATTAAACTTAGGGAACTATCAGATCTAATTGTTCTTTTGCCTTATTTTGCAAGCTAATACCCATTTTAAATATTAAGAGCCTTGGATTGATGGAACATTAACTGCAGGAAACAAAACTAAAACCATCCTCCCCTTAAATATATTTTCATTTTAATTTGGTGAAACTGCACCTGTCAGTTGTGATGCTAAAATCAAAGAAATTGTCAATTCCTTAAATTCAGGCAGTTAGCCAGTTGACTGTTAACCGTTGGTATTTTCTAAGGCCAAACTTAGGATGCCAAGCATCAGTATCAAAGTGAAAACCTCAATCAAACTAGATTAACTATTTTAGGTCTTTAGAAATTGTAGGCCAGTAGTTCTCAGCCGGACCACATGTTACCGTCATCTGAGGGGGAGAGCTTTGAAAAACTACTTCCCCAGACTGGTTGAATTGGGATCTCCTGGAGTGGGGCCCAAGGATCGTCAGTTTTTAACAGCTTCCCGGGTGAGACTCTACTGTGAAACTTGTTGAGAATTACCAGCTAGACTAGAGCTTCCCGATTAGCGACCTTGCAGGTGTTACAGGTACGTCAAAGTAGTGACTCCTCACAACTGCAAAGCACACCATAAAAATGTTATTTCCTTCGGGTGCCATGCTTGAGAAACCTCAAAACAATTGGCTTTATTTTTCACTTTCGTCTCTGTTGCCTTACTGTGTGCTCAGTCCTCATTAGTATTACAGCCACGGTCGTGTCTTGTGTCCCTGCAGCTTACCATAAAGGCCCCAAAGGACGGCACAATCAAGAAAGTGTTCTACAAAGAAGGTTCTCAGGCCAACAGACATGCTCCTTTAATCGAGTTTGAGGAAGAGGAATCGGACAAAAGAGAAGCAGAATAAATGCCATCAAAGAAATGTCCAATTAAGCAGTATCTTAAATATAGTATCTGTACACCAAAAAGAGAAAGTGCCTTCCTGCTTTTCTCGGAGTCTAATAAACATCAGTTTTACTAAATGATTGTACAATTAGGCTAATATTTGAGAATCATGTACTTGGGTCACAAACACAATAAATTATTTATTTCATACTAATAAATTGAATTATATTTTTTTATTGAAAGCTAATATAGTTTGTTTCTGCCTCAAATTGTATACACTGTAGTGTCTTTTAGGAAGGCGGGCAGCAACTTGATCAAAAGAGAATGATTGGAAGAGAAAAGGTTGTTTAATTATTTCCCATTTACAATCATGATGAAAATGGACGTGTTTCAGAGACGGATGCAAATCTGAAAATATGATTGAGTTGAAAGTAATTTTTCTGGGGCACCTGACTGGCTCGTTTGGAGGAGTGCGCAACTCTTGATCTCCTGGTTGTGAGTTCAAGCCCCATACTGGGCGTAGAGGTTGCTTACATAAATAAAACCTAAGGGGTGTCTGGGTGGTGCAGTCAGTTAAGCGTCTGACTCTTGATCTCGGCTCGGGTCATAATCTTGTGGTTTGTAGGTTCTGTGCTGATGGCATGGAGCCTGCTTAGGATTCTGTCTCTCCTCTCTACCCCTCCCCCATTTGTGCATGCACTCTCCCTCTCTCTCTCTCAAAATAAATAAACTTTAAAAAACCTAAAAATAAATAAATAGGGGCGCCTGGGTGGCTCAGTCAGTTAAGTCCGACTTCAGCTCAGGTCACGATCTCGCGGTCCGTGAGTTCGAGCCCCGCGTCAGGCTCTGGGCTGATGGCTCAGAGCCTGGAGCCTGCTTGGGATTCTGTGTCTCCCTCTCTCTCTGCCCCTCCCCCGTTCATGCTCTGTCTCTCTCTGTCTCAAAAATAAATATACGTTAAAAAAAAAAAAAGTTAAATAAATAAATAAATAAAACCTAAAAAACAGTTATGTGGGAAAACATCAAACCCAAAACTGATCTATCTCCTGGCTGCCAAGAAAGCAATTCCATTGTCAAGAGAATGGTGAGGAAGTCCCAAATACTAAAATTGGAAATGTGGAGTTCTCAAGTCTGATTACACATCCTAGTTAGAACGTCTATTTTTCCAACAAGGCAGGATGAAACTCAGTATCCTAAGATGTGGGTGGGGGTGAAGACCGATGTCAAGTGACTGGTGCAGAATATAGGTATTTTAGGGGTTGGGGTGAGAGAGCTCTGTGGGCAGGTGTAATCAAGGCAGACCGCACAGAGGAAGGAGAACCCAGAGCAAGAGTGGGGAGGGGGAACTTGTAGACTAGAAATGAAGAAGCAAGGCTTCACTATTGAACATGAGTAAGGTGTGTTCTATATTCAAGAACAGATCTGCCCAACAGGAGTGGGAGGTCCTTGGGAGGCTATATGAGAAAACCTGTGACATTTAGGTTGGGGCCAGACTAACTGGCATGGAGGAGTAGGTTTGGATTTTATCTTGCAAGGGACAGTTATATTGAATTATTTTTTAGCAAGGAAAATTTGGGAGAAAATTTGGCTAGTAGAGCCCCTTTGAGAAACTTCGACATTATTTCACAAGGTTGAACATCTGCATACCCTATGACCTGACTTCTAGAAATGCACAAATGCACTTGTGCACCAAGAATGTTCATGGCCACATTACCCATAACACTGGAAGCAATCCCAGTTGGTTGGCAGGAGAAGGGCTAAGTAACCCTGGTATGCCACACAGTGGAATACTATGTAGCAACAAAATAAACAGGGTAAGAATATCCACAGGGATGAATCTTGGAATCATAAAGTTAAAGATAGGGTATTTAAAGTATTAGGTATTGGGCCAGGGGTTGAGATGGGTGAGGCATATAGAGGTGGATGCCAGCGACCGCTAGTGTTCTTGTAGGGCTTATGGTTGGTTGGTTATATTTATCAAACAATTATGCTTCATATCTAACATGTTACATAGGAACTTTTTATAATTCAAATAGTATTTTTAAAAATTTCATCTGGCAGCAATATGCCAGTGGATGGAGGAAGAGAAGAATAGAGCCTGGAACACCCATTGGGAAGAAGTTCCTGCAGGTATTTTAGCATGGGGTAAAAAAGGAGAAGGCCATCTCAACCAGCGCTTTTTGAAAATGATATTTTTCACAGCAGAGGCTACAAAACTAAAACAAACAAAACTCTAAAAGCGGGAAAAGCAAAGGCGCTCTGGTAGAAATTTGGGGTTGCTATTTGCCCCCTTTCATCTCTTCCAGTGGAATAAGATCAAGCTCTCGGTTTCCTTGTTACCTCGCTGTGTTGGTCAGAGGTAATAATGTTCATGGAAGGAATTTAAAGCCAGTTGTACCCACATACTGGTGGAATTCACCGCCTCCTGCGGTGCTGTGTGGACAGAGTTCCTTTGCACCTGACTGCCTCTGTTCCTCCTAAAGACAGCGTGTACCACCATACACACCAGGGCATCTGGAAACCAAGATGGTAAGAAACGTTTTTTTTGTTTTTTTTTTTTTTGCCCTTGCCCTAATTAATGGGAAACAGGATCCAGCTGTGTAGAACGCACCATAATTCATAGCATGATACACCTGTGCACTAGGTGCCACGGGGGCCAGGTGAGTGGCGTCATAAATTCTACTTTGGGTTGGGAAGCTGAGGGAGAGGCAGTGACATTTGAACGGGGCTTTGGAGTACAGCCACTTGCCAGCAGAGAAAGAAGGTAAGATAAGGCCATTGCAGGGAGAGGGACTAGCAAGGGCTAATAATAACAGTAAGGCATGGAATTGCGTTCAGCGTTCAGGGCACAGAGCGATCCGGCTTGGGCTGGAGCACCGGGGTGCGGCAGGCAGGGGCTGGGGAAGTGGCTGCCCAGCAGGGAAAGGACTTTATTCTGGAGGCAGCTGGAGCCCTGGAGATTTTTAAACAGGCATGTTTTTCAAAGCTGTTTCTGTCCACAGTCTGAAGTACAGATTGGTGAGAGGAGAGAGACTAGAGACAGGGAGTCCAAAACAGGCACCAGATACAGATGCCTGAGCTGGACAGGCCAGGTGGAGAAGACAGAGCTTGGTACACATCTCCAGGACTTAAGAGTAGCTTTTCTTTTGGATAACCTCCATTTGTAAGCATGGGTCAAAACCAGAGGTGTATGACTGGAAGACAGCAGTTGGCTACTTTATCTCCGACAGTAGCATTCTGGATGCGTTGTGTTCGGGTCTAGGACAAGGAAGAAAACAACAAAAGTTAAGAGCCCTGATGGCTGCTTTTTAATTGCTGGCGAGGCCACGTAGCATTGTAGTCTAGACAGCCTTGGAAGTTAAAATTCTTGCATTCAGACCCTCCTCTCGCGGCGGCTCACTGTAGTGTCTCTGGCAAAGTCATTTACACTCCCTGAGCTTCATCTGTCAAGGTGGGTGGCAGTGCTACCTCACCGGGTTGTTTTGGAGATTAAATGAGAAAATGTAGAGGTGGCCTTCAGCACTGTGCCTAGAACATCATTTACACGCAACTGATAGTTAGTATTAATTTTTAACTGCTGTTACTGCTCCAGAGCAATTAAGGAACTGCTCTAAATCCAGCTCAGCTGGTTATCCTTGTCAGCAAAATTCCCGGGTCCTGGGGTGGTGAAAACCTCTACCTGGACACGCATCACTCCGTCCCCTCTCTTCACTGCCCCCCCCCCCCCCCCCCCGGGGGGGGCGGGGGCCACGCCGGCCTCCTCAGATGGCACCATAGTCTGCCTGTGGTTGACAGGTGTTGGGCGGTGGCGCGGGGGTGGGGGGGCGGGGGCCTACGTTGTGTGGTTTCAGCCTCTGTGTGAGTGGGTGTTACCACTTCCGTAGGGCGGCCGAGTAGGGGGGTCTCTTCCTTGGCTGAACTCACTGTTTTTCCTCCACGACTGGCTTCTCTTCTCACCCTTGCACGCTTGCCGTTCTTAACCTTCAAATAGTTCTCTTAGGAATATTAGAAGTTGAAATGTACATCTATGTTCTGTGTACACGTGACACTTGCGGTTAAAATATTTACAGTGTTGATAGTAATACCTTGCACTTCTGTTGCACCTTTCATCAGGGGATCTCCAAAAGCACTCCTAGATTTTCACACCAAGCTTCAAGACACCCAGAAAGAGGAAAATGTGATTTAAACTGTGTGGTGAGAGGGAAGGAGATGGATGTCCCCAAATGCTGTCCTCCAAGCCCAGAGCAGGGAGCCTTGGGTCATTAGTGCCTTCCTGCTAATGACACACTGCTCCCTGAGGGCTGGCCCCAGGGAGCTGCAGCCTTAGGGTAGCGGTTCTACTCCACCAGACTCTATAGGGCATCCCAGGAGGCTCGGCCATGCTCCACAGCTCTCAAAGTCGCAGGCTTTGCCTATCCGACTAGGAACAGTCTTGCCTATCCGCCCCCACCCCCCATGAAGAACCCTAGGTTCCTTCTGGACCGGGGAGTGCCTGGATCATTAGCAGATCCTAGCTGATATCAATGATTACCCTGTCGCCCTGACATTTGTCTCCCATGTGCTGGATGATGGGAATCAGAATGCCCTGTGCCTCTAACTGGCTCAGACTCCTACAGCGAGTTGCAAGTGCATTGTGAACATTCTCCCCTTAAACCTCCCAAGTCACAGCCTTGGTGTAACTCCCTCCCTCCTAAGACGGCTAACATCATTCTTTGTACATACCACCCCTCATTAGCTTTGTGCTGAACCCTTCGTTTAGATTAGAAATAATTCTCCAAATCCACCACCTCCTCACCAAAAACAAAAACAAAAACACTAACAACAGCAACAAAAGATAACTTGGGACTTCTCTCTCTTCTCGGTTATTGTTACTCCTTTATCATTACTACCTATGTCATCAGGCATTGTGGTTTTTCCCCCATTACTGAAAGCAGGTGTCATGCTAATCACAATTCAGACCGGCATCCCACCTAACTCTGTTCTCCTATTGACCATCTGGCCCCACTTAGAGCTTCCATTTTTGATGTGTCATTGTAAGTAGTCTACCCCATCCACAATGAGTAACACTTGCCCTCAACCTTCCTTACTCCTCTGTAGCCAGACCCACCACACACCCTAACCCTGGAGTCATTCCACATTAATACAATACATCAAACAATTATTGAAGATCTATATGCAAGACGGGTCATAGGTCTTTAGTTCCTTGGCCATGTAAGTGCCATTAGTCTCTTCTCAGATAAGTAATAGGTAACACATGCCCATGGTTCAAAACCTAAAAATGTATTTTAAAAGGTATACAGGGAAGATCTCCCTCCTATCCACAGCCCCCACACCCCTGGCAACCTTGAGCCGCTATTAATTGTTTGTTGTGTATCCTTCCAGTGTTTCTCCATGCACTCAAAACCAAATACAACTCTGTGGTCTAATTTCCTACCATCTACAGTAAAGATCAAATTCTGCACTTTGCTTTTGTTATTTAACCATGTGTCTTAGAGATGCTTCCATAACAATATACAGGGAGTTTCCTTAGTCTGTTTCAGAGCTACACGGTTTTTCCATTTGTTCCATTTGTCCCACTAAATGGACATGACTTATTCAACCAGACATTTACTGGTGGACATCTAGGTTGTTTTCAAAGCCTTGCTATGACCAAAAAGTGCAGTGAATAACCAGACAATATTTCATTTTGCACATACACAATTATATCTGTTAGGATAAATCCCTAGAAGTAAATTGCTTGGTCAGAGACTAATAATGAATTACTTAAAAATTAAGCTAAAAACACCTACATTTGAAGGTATTGTTACGGTGCCCGCAATAACAACTCACATTTATAAGGCATTTTATGATGTGCTGATATTTTATCACCAAGGGAGGAATCACCTATATTATCCTCATAGAAATTTGAGGGAGCTGAGATTGTGAGAATAATATGCACACAATCATACTTCCCACACCTGTTGGGACCAAAACTGAAACCAGGACTTTTCATTCCCAAATCCTCTGCTTTCTTGTATAACGCTATCTCCTGAAGTAGCAAGGCAGAGGGAAAGGCAACTTTACTCATCCAAACTTGTATTCCCCTCTTCACATTTTCTGAGAATGTTCCCTCCTTGGCCAAATATCTCCTCGTTCTTTCAGATCTTCACCTGGAGAACTTAATGGTACCGTGGCCCCCATGTGTGACCAGAGAGTCACAGGTGTGCTACTTGCCAAGCCATCCTACTAGAAAATTCAGTGCAACTTACGGTGGAGTTAGAACCTTGGAGATAAAAAACGTTCTTTCAGAATGGGGGTTAACATTCAAACACCCTCCAGACAAGCTGATCTTCTGGTGGTCTCATTTCCAGAACAAGATCATTCTCTTGAAACCTTAAGAGAAATACCATAGCTCAACATCGGTGAGGAATTTGTTAATAAACGATGGGAGTGGGGCGTAGATGGACAGGGGGCAGGCAATGTGGTCTTTCAGAGATTTGTACTTCACAAAAAGACTTCGGACATCTCTGGTATTTGGGAAAACTTACTTAGCAGGTAGATTCAGTGATCATTTATGTCTTTTAAGCAGAAGGGTAAAATTTTGCCTTTCTTGTGGACAATTATGGAGACAGATTAAGAGAAAAGATATGACTCCTGAAGGCCAATATTTCATTACAAAAACGGAAAGAATTTGTTAATTTCAAACAATTTCCAGGGGCACCTGGGTGGCTCAGTCAGTTAAGCATCTGACTCTTGATTTCGGCTCAGGTCATGATCTAACAGTTTGTTTTTAAACCCTGCATTGGGCTTTGCACTGACAGCACAGAGCCTGCTTGGGATTCTCTCTCTCTCTCTCTCTCTCTCTCTCTCTCTCTCTCTCTCTCTCTCTCTCTCTCTCTCTCTGCCCCTCTTCTGCTTGTGTGTGCACACTCACTCACTCTCTCTCTCTCTCTCAAAAGAAATAAATAAACTTTAAAAAATAAAGACAATTTCCACAGAGAACAAACTAGTGGCTGCAGGAGTGAGTGGGGGATGGGCAAAATGGGGTGAAGGGAGTGGGAGATCCAAGTTTCCAGTTATAGGATAAGCGAGTCACAGCGATCAAAAACACAGCATAGGGGCTCCTGGGTGGCTCAGTCGGTTGAGCGTCCGACTTCAGCTCAGGTCACGATCTCGCGGTCCGGGAGCTCGAGCCCCGCGTGAGGCTCTGGGCTGATGGCTCAGAGCCTGGAGCCTGCTTGGGATTCTGTGTCTCCCTCTCTCTCTGCCCCTCCCCCGTTCATGCTCTGTCTCTCTCTGTCTCAAAAATAAATAAATGTTAAAAAAAAAATTTAGAAAAAAAACACAGCATAAGAAATACAGTCAATGATATTGTAATAGTATTGTATAATGACAGATGGTAGCTACACTTGTGAGCATAACATAACACCTGAAGTCGTCCAGTCACTACGCCCTACACCTGAAACTAATGTGTGTCAACTATACTTAAATCTTTTGAAAAGCAATTTTCTCACCAACTCTGCTTTACAGATTTTATTATATTGTCTGCAGCCTTTTATTTGCTAATGTAATTCTTTCAAAAAATCTGACTTACTTGAATGTACAAAAAAGTTAAAAACTATACAGTAGAATCTACATAAGAAAACTTTATGGGCAAAAGAATTTGCCCTTTCTTCAATCAGAATAACATACACACATGCCCAGAAATTTGATTTTGTTTAAGTGGTTTGATTTCTCAGAGATCAAACAGCTCTAAGAAGAACACACAGAAAAATATATCAACACCTTAATGATGAGTTCTTGATTCACAGTGAAAGGTGTACCAGTGAGTCAAATCAGAATACTCAGATTGATTTGACTGCTGTGTTTCTCCTGGTGTGAAAAGCACAGGGAAGCCACATTATAATGACAAGTGTTCTTGATAGGCAGGGACCCAGATGAAAGGAATCTGGTGCATTTTATACGATCTAACAATTTGATGCATCTCTCCCCACAAAAGAAATGCATACCAGCGGCTAAAGAGCCTCAAACAGTTGAAATCATGCTACCAGTTTTCTCTTCTGGGATTTCCTACTTTTCTACGTTTCACTTGGTCACCCCGATTTTACTAACATGTTCTTTCTTTAGATTTATGAAGTCACCATTGACCTATTCATCCTAAGCTTTCCTAATGATAGGAATCACCTGGAGTACTTAACAAAAATAGATCTCTGAATAAGAATTTCTAAGAGAAAGGTCTGGTGTTCTGTATATTTAACAAACATCCAGGTGATTTTTCCCAGGAGTGTTTTTGAACAGTTAGCTCAGTGTATCTCAAAATGTAACCTTCTGGGGTGCCTGGGTGGCTCAGTGGGTTGAGCATCTGACCTTAGTTCAGGCTCAGGTCATGATCTCCCACAGTCTGTGAGTTGGAGCTCTGCATCAGGCTTGCTGCTCTCAGAGCATAGCCCACTTGGGGTCTTATGACCCCCTCTCTCTCTGTCCCTCCCTCACTCACACACTCTCTCTCTCTCTCTCTCAAAAATAAATAAAACATTTTAAACAATGTAATGTTCCTACAAACCACCTGCTCCTGATTCCATTGGTCTGGAAAGGGTCTGAGATTCTCCATTCCTAACAAGCTCCCAGACCTCTAGCCAGGGGACAGACAGCATTTTGACTAACAGGTGGCAATGGTTCTCAAAAAGCGTTCCTGTACCAGCAGCCTGGGCAAAACCTCAGAACTTCTTAGAAATGCAAATTCCCAGCCCCACTCCACCTACACCTAATGAATCAGAAACGCTGGGATGGGACCCAGAAATCTGTTTTAACAAGGTCTCCAGGTGAGATTTTGATGCATCCTCAAATTCAAGAACCACAGGTCTATAGTTATGTTTAGCTGCTTCTCACTGCTTCTGATTGGGAAGTTCTTTCATTTGAGATGAACCTTTGCACATTTCTGATTTTATTCATGTTGTATATCGTTAGATAGTTTAACTCCATTTGGGGGGATACCTTATTAGCACCTTTGTAAAGTGCTGAGGAAATATTGGTACCAGAAACTCATCTTGGAGTATCTTGGGGGAACCTACTCTTTGTTACCTTTAAATTTAATTTGTATTAATGCAAGGTAATAGATCAGGGTTCACAAACGCCTCCAGGGACCAAGCACTCAGAATATTTTTTTTTAACGTTTATTTATTTTTGAGACAGAGCGAGACAGAGCATGAACAGGGGAGGGTCAGAGAGAGGGAGACACAGAATCTGAAACAAGCTCCAGGCTCTGAGCTGTCAGCACAGAGCCCGACGCGGGGCTTGAATGCACGGACCGCGAGATCATGACCTGAGCCGAAGTCGGATGCTCAAGCAACTGAGCCACCCAGGTGCCCCCAGAATATCTTTTAAGTGAAGCAGCAGGGTTTCAGGGAAGAGGCTGGCTTCAGAAAGAAGCTGTCCCTTGGCTCCACCCAGCCAGTGCCAAGGGGGAATGTGGGCTCAGAAGGGTCATGTCTTCCAATTGCTTAAAAGAAGTCAGAAAGCCATTGGTCTGAAATCTCTTGATTTTTCACGTGAAATGTCTTGATTTTTCAGTGTTGGCAAACTCTTCAGATTTGTTGTAAATATTCTGTGTGCCTAACAAGCTAGGCTTCTGTTTGCGACTCCACAGTGGAGGGACTAGTTAGGGAGGTGATTAATTCACCAGCCTTGCTCCCTCGACTTGTGTTACTGTCTCTCAAGAAGAGGAAGCCAGGTCTGGAGGTCCACTGCTGTGAAACCCAAACCCAAACCATTTACCATGTTCTCATGAAAGGCCAGTCAATTCTTCTAAGTGGCTCCCTCAGAAACATGTGGAACATTTCTAATTGGGAAATGGATGGTGTCACATTGTGTGATCCATCTGGAAGCAAAGAACGTCTAATAGTCAGGATTGCTCTGCCTAGGGGCAGATCCAGATTTTGTGAGTCCTGAGGCTTTTACAATTTGGAGGGACCCTATTTAAGAAAAATAGGTGAAGTTATGAATACAAGATTATTTATGAAAGTACAAAGAAATCTTAATCATATGTAGGAAATATTTACTTTTGCAAATTTTTGTTAAGTTTATGTATTTTGAGAGAGACCGTGCAATTGGGAGAGGGGCAGAGAGAGAGGGAGAATCCGAAGCAGGCTCCACACTGTCAGCACAGAGCCCAACACAGGCTTGAAGCACAGGGCTGGAACTCACATGACCTGAATTGAAACCAAGAGTCGAACGCTAACCAACTGAGCCACCCAGGTGCCCCTATTTTTGCAAATTTAAAAAGAACAAACGCCCACTGCCTTGGAAGGGCCTATACATCAGGGGCCTTAGAGCATCCTGAGTGTCCCCACACATCTGCCTCTGTCCCAGTGACCACTGGGTTGCAGGCAGGGGTTAGGATGAGGCTGGCAGTGTTGGCATTCTGGGTGCTGATGTTCTGTTTCTTGACCTGAGTGGGAAGGTGGATACCTTTATTTTAAAATTTGTTAGGCTGTTCACTTACATTTCTTATAGTCTTACGTATATTTCATAACTTGAAAAATCATTTGGCCTTTCTACATCAGCAAAAATACTCATTGGGTAAAGTAGTTCTTCAATAAACATTTGTTGAATGAACAAAAAATTGAATGATTTCAAATATATACAGCTAATACCTGACAAGGGCTTAAATGTGTAAGGATCCCTGCTAGGTGCTGTGTTATTAAATACATTATAGTATTTACTATTTGAGTAACAGGAGAGGTAAAATCTAATGAAAGAAATAAAATAGGGGTGCATGGAAGGCTCAGAGTAGAGCATGTGGTTTTTGATATCAGGGTGGTGAGTTCAAGCCATACATTGGGTGTAGATATTATTTTTAAAAAAAGAAAGAAAATGATTTTATTTTATCATATCTTTAAAAGTTTATTTAAGTAATCTTGACACCCAATGTGGGACTCAGACTCATGACCCTGAGATCAAGTGTTGCACACTCTTTCAATGGAGCCAGCCAGGCACACCTATTTCATCATTTTTATTTTTTTTTTTTATTTTTTTTTTTTAATTTTTTTTTCAACGTTTTTATTTTATTTTTGGGACAGAGAGAGACAGAGCATGAACGGGGGAGGGGCAGAGAGAGAGGGAGACACAGAATCGGAAACAGGCTCCAGGCTCTGAGCCATCAGCCCAGAGCCTGACGCGGGGCTCGAACTCACGGACCGCGAGATCGTGACCTGGCTGAAGTCGGAAGCTTAACCGACTGCGCCACCCAGGCGCCCCTCATACAATTTTTTAAAGTGTTAGGTAGAGGGAGCAGAAAAACAACATAAATTGGTATTTATCCAACATATTCTAAAGGCCAGATGAATAATATTTTGAAAAACTTGTATGGGGTGCCTGGTGGCTCAGTTGGTTAAGCATCTGATTCTCAATTTCAGCTCAGGTCACGATCTCCTGGTTGGTGAGATCGAGCCCTGTGTTAGGCTCCATGCTGCCAGGGCAGAGCCTGCGTGGGATTCCCTGTGTGCTTCTCTCTTAAAAAAAAAAAAAAAAAAAATCGTGTATAATTCAACCACACTGACATAAACACTCTTATTATTTTATTTCCTTCGGTCTTATATTTATAGGTACACTTTTTACATAGTTAAAACCATAGTGTCCATAAAATTTCAACCCTGATTGTTTTTACGTAACATCTTAAGCATTTTCTATGTCGCTACCTGGTCTTTATAATTCTAACTTTAAAAACAGCATAATTATTCCTTAGCTATTCCCAGTAAATGGTTGGAATATAATTTATATAACCATGCTTCTAGTCTTAGATGCAGATTATTTTAAATTTTTGCTATTATAAAATAATGCAGCTCTTAGCATTTTGATGTACATAGCTTTCTTTTTTCATATTAGGGTCATATGCCTATGGATACATATGCTTCCATTTTTTTCCCTATAAAGTCCTCTATCTCATTTGTGCACTTTAAAAAGAACCAGAGGAAAGTGAGAGAGGGAAACAGGTGGGGAGATGGTATGAGAGGGAACATCCTGTGCAGAGATATGTAACATTATTTACCTTGATTGAATATAAGACGGAACTTCATTTTTTTTGCATTAAAATTCATAGAACACATTTTTCTCCTATCAGAGGTGTTCTATTTCTTTGGTCCCCATGGATATTGTGCCAAAACCAACAGAATGGGTCACTCTCTGAAAATCCATCTCTCAAGTTGTCAGAAATTATGACAGCTATCAAGAGAGAGTTTAAGTAGCCAATGTTACAGATTTGCAATTGCCTAATTTTGCTACATATGACATTTCATTCCAACTTAATTGCAGAAATTGAGCATCTATATTGTTTCTGTTTTCTGTAGCAAAAATCTGGACAGGTAATGTGGTAATTTTTTTTTCTGATTTGTGAATGTAATTACATGAAGAGTCATAAAAAGCTCTTTTATTATACATGTACTTAATTACCTTTTGTGTAAAATCTGGGCATAAGTCTGGGCAAAACACTCAAAGGCAAGCATAAACAAAACACAGCCTCTCTGCTCAAACAGTTTATAATTTATTAGGAAATCAAGAACATAAACCTGAGTCAATTAACCTTCCAAGTAAAGCTCATGTTCTTAAAAACATGCATAAGACACCCCAGGGAAATATAAATACAAACTGGACACTTGAAGATATTAAGGAATATTGTTAGATTTTTGAGTTAATGGTATTGTATTTTGTTTTTTAGAGATATGGAAATACATATGAATAAAATGTTATAACATCAGAGATTTGCATCAAAATTATGCAGGCCATGGAAATGGATGGGGCATAAATGAGACAAGGCTGGCCTTGAATTGCTAATTGTAGAAGTTGGGTGATGGGTACGTCTGGATAATTTGATCTACTTGTGTATATATTTGAAAACTTTTGTAATAAATTATTACACCTTACTTAGTTTTCCTTTGATTGCGAAATCAAAATACTAAGTATGACTGGAGCCTCCGTGACCCACCACACACAATAGTAATACTCTCTCCACCTTTCTATCTACCCAGCTAGCCTGACTTCCATCTGACTAAAATGGCCAACTCTCTAGGGGCACCTGGGTGGCTCAGTCGGTTAAGTGTCCGACTTCAGCTCAGGTCACGATCTCGCGGTCCGTGAGTTCTAGCCCCGCGTCAGGCTCCGGGCTGATGGCTCAGAGCCTGGAGCCTGCTTCCAATTCTGTGTCTCCCTCTCTCTCTGCCCCTCCCCCATTCATGCTCTGTCTCTCTCTGTCCCCAAAATAAATAAACATTAAAATAAATAATAATAAATAAATAAAAAATGGCCAACTCTCAGTATCTGCGCTGCATTACTTTGAGGCCCTACCTGGAAGGGAGATGTTGACAAAGAAGCTTGCTTAGTGAGAAATCGTGCTTATTTGACCTCTGCTTGAACTTGAAAATCTATGTTTATTTGGGAATAAAACAGAAGTGATTCATCTTATGAATTTCCTCAGGGCCAGTGGAATCCTGAATTTCCTTGGATGAGTTTATTCATTCTAAGCTCTAATTGAAACCACAATATGGAAACTGGCTGGCTCTTCTCTTATATATTCTATCTGCTAGAAGCAGCAACATCTGCCAGCATCTCAATTCCTACTTCCTTGGCATTGGGTTGAATTAATCAATAGACTATATAACTAACACAAAAAAAGCCAAATAAAAAATCTTCCAGTAAAGCAAATGGAAAATTACAAAATAAAAGCTTAATTTTCTGTAGTTTTTCAAGTAAGGTAAAAGTGATTCATTTTTCTTTTGATTTGAAATGTTTTGAAAGAAAATTGAAATTGATAGTATAAACCTGGGGTACTCTCAGGAGCCATTTCCTTTGTTTTATTCCCTCTTTGTTGAAACTGTTCTCCCTTAACTCATTGAATTATATCACTGTAATTACCCAAGTCACTGTTATTAAGTAGAAAATCTGATGCCACCATTTTCATAGTCTACAGGATGATCCCATCAACAAGAAGGGAGTACTCCAAAAACCATGAAATACCCGGGAATACATCTAACCAAAGAGGTGAAAAATCTATACACTGAAAACTGTAGAAAGCTTATGAAAGAAATTGAAGAAGACACACAAAAAAATGGAAAAATATTCCATGCTCCTGGAGAGGAAGAACAAATATTGTTAAAATGTCAATAGTACCCAAAACAATCTACATATTTAATGCAATACCTATCAAAATAACACCAGAATTCTTCACAGAGTTAGAACAAACAATCCTAAAATTTGTATGGAACCAGAAAAGACCCTGAATAGCCAAAGCAATCTTGAAAAAGAAAACCAAAGCAGGAGGCATCACAATCCTGGACTTCAAGCTGTATTACAAAGCTGTAATCATCAAGACAGTATGGTACTGGCACAAAAACACTTAGATCAATGGAACTGAACAGAGAACCCAGAAATGGACCCACAAACATATGGCCAACTAATCTTTGACAAAGCAGGAAATCATATCCAATGGAATAAAGACAGTCTCTTCAGCAAGTGGTGCTGGGAAAACTGGACAGCGACATACAGAAGAATGAACCTGGACCACTTTCTTACACCAGACACAAAAATAAACTCAAAATGGATGAAAGACCTAAATGTAACACAGGAAGCCATCAAAATCCTCAAGGAGAAAGCAGGCAAAAACCTCTTTGATCTTGGCCACAGCAACTTCTTACTCAACACATCTCTGGAGGCAAGAGAAACAAAAGCAAAAATGAACTATTGGAACTTCATCAAAATAAAAAGCTTCTGCGCAGCGAAGGAAACGATCAGCAAAACTAAAAGGCAACCAACTGAATGGGAGAAGATATTTGCAAATGACATCAGATAAAGGGTTAGTATCCAAAAATCTATAAAGAACTTATCAAATTCAACACTCGAAAAACAAATAATCCAGTGAAGAAATGGGCAAAAGACATGGACACTTCTCCAAAGAAGACATCCAGGTGGCCAGCTGACACATGAAAAAATGCTCCACATCACTCATCATCAGGGAAATACAAATCAAAACCACAATGAGCTATCACCTCACACCTGTCAGAATGGATAACATTAACAACTCAGGCAACAACAGATGTTGGTGAGGATGCGAAGAAAGAGGATATCTTTGGCACTGCTGGTGGGAATACAAACTGGTGCAGCCACTCTGGAAAACAGTATGGAGGTTCCTCAAAAAACTAAAAATAGAACTACCCTACAACCCAGCAATTGCACTACTAGGTATTTATCCAAGGATTACAGGTATGCTGTTTTGAAGGGGCACATGCGCCCAAATGTTTATAGCAGCACTAACAACAATAGCCAAAGTATGGAAAGAGCCCAAATGTCCATCGAAGGATGAATGGATAAAGATGTGGTATATATATACAATGGAGTATTACTCGGCAATCAAAAAGAATGAAATCTTGCCATTTGCAACTATGTGGATAGAACTAGAGGGTATTATGCTAAGCGAAATTAGAGAAAGACAAATATCATATGACTTCACTCATATGAGGACTTTAAGACACAGCACAGATGAACACAAGAGAAGGGAAGCAAAAATAATATAAAAACAGGGAGGGGAACAAAACATAAGAGACTCTTAAATATGGCAAACAGAGGGTTACTGGAGGGGTTGGGGGAGGGGGGAGGGGCTAAATGGGTAAGGGACATTAATGAATCTACTTCTGAAATCATTGTTGCACTATTTGCTAATTTAGATGTAAATTTAAAAAAAGGGAATAAATGCTTAATATTTTGAAGGCTCAGTTTCTAATATCTATTCTAATATAAATATCCAGTTTTATGGTTCTCAACCTCTTTACCCTTTCAGATTCTCCTTATTTTTATTAACAGGGATTTTTGTTTTAAAACATTTTTTCCCTAACAAATGATGTGTATTTATTAACAAATCATCAAGTAATTTCTTCAATTTTAAAGTAACCAAAGAACACATATAATTCATAATGAGCTTAGAATAATATATATTACCACCCTGCACTCAAATAGTCCCAGGTAAGATGGAAGAATTGCAACTTGTTAGCAGTAGAAAGCTTTTATTTTTTCTTTAGCCAAGCCATTTCTGTTAGACTTTTTTACATACTGAAAATGGTCTGTGATCTATATTACAACCTTTGCAAACTGTAGTTGGGATAATAGCTCTACTCATTATATTATTTGGAGCTCCTATAAAAGAGCCTTGGTAACAAAAAAAAAAAAAGGGTTTTTTTTAAAGATGATATTCCCCCTTCTCATTGATAGGCATTATTACACATAAAATTGCACGAACTAGTAAATAATCTCTTGGGTATACGCTTTCTTATATTCTTTCCTTTCTGTGTTTTCTTGCTGTAAAACCAACATCCCTGGCTCTTTGCTGGAGAGAAGAGGCGTCCTAAGGCTGCCATGTGGACATGAGCTCACCAGGCAGGGAGGTGGTAAAACAAGTGGTTTATTTTGAAGCTCTTCATCTCCCTACCAACCATCTCTTCTCCCCCTGGAGTTTTCAGTCCAGTTTCAGCTCATTGTTAGGCCAGTAGAAAATACTTTAGGAGACCTAAAAATGTATGACACGTGGTCTCTGCCTTTGAAGGATGCACAGTCTAGTCATTAGTAAAGGGAAAATGACGTGGGCAGAAATACCTAAGATGAAAGGCAAAATGAGCCAGGTGCTCTAGGGATTCCAAACAGCCTGCTCGGGCTGCACAGCTCTGTGTGTGTGTGTGTGTGTGTGTGTGTGTGTGTGTGTGTGTGTATAGGGAGGTGTCACTTCTAGCCATGGGGCTGGGGAATTGATAGAAGAACTGGGTATTGAAAGAAGAGGAGACCCGTGGAGGGTAAAGCTAGGGAGATAGGGACAAGGGTGTTCCTGACAGAGAAACAGAACCACTAGGAGATCTATCTTGTCTGTCTATGGTTACAGGTAATTAGTCTTACACAATCGTGTGAGGTGGTTAAGCAGTCTCTACGAGCTGTTGTCTCCATGTCCAGCGTTGGAGCTTGAAGTCCATGGTGCATGCAGTCAGGAAGCGATAACGGATGTCAAGTAGGGAGATCGAGAGAAAGCTGGAAACCACAAGCGTGAGAGAATTCCACAAGGATAGACTGAAGTTTGTGTCTGTTCTTGTGACCTCTGACCTTGGTGTCAAGGCTACTCTGTAGAAGCTAGGACCCTGTGTCATAGAGCTGAATGCAAACACCTGGCTCCAGAGTTGGAGGAGCTGAAGGGAGGATCCAGGATCCAGCCTGTAGAAGAGAAGCTACAGGCTTAGTTGCTGCTTCGTGCCGATGAGGTGAATCGGCACACTGTGTGTGTGAGTCACAAAATGGCTGCTTCCCTTCTGCTCTCCAAATCTCTGAGAATCTTCCCTATGGCCCACCCTAATAGAAAACAGGCAAGAAAGGGAATTCAGGGAAATATAGGTCAGATAAGTCACAGGCCATCCATCACAAGTTGTATCCAGAGTATGGAGCTTCTGAAAATTAAAGAATTTGGATAATATCGATAAGAAGTGGCTTTTGAGCCAGAGAAACAAGAGTAAAGCTTAAGGACAGTAAAGTGGGGAGCAGGACAGGTTGGAGGGCCTAACTTTAGGAGCTCAGAATGCTGGTGAGTGATAGCAAGGGGGTTCAGGAAGCTGGAGTAGAAAGGGAAGTGGCAGGGCCATGCCTAGAAATTTTGCTGCTCTGGCCAGTGCACAAAGCTTGCTTTTGTGTGTTTGGGGAAGACAGCAGATCTACATACAAAGCATTGCCTGCTCTGGACATTGATGTATTTCTTTCTCCTATCCATTTCCTTGAGCCTTAAAAAATTTCAATGCCCTGGGTCAAAGTCCCAAGTTTGTGACCCCAGAAATTTGTGGTCCTGAAAAGAGAATATCAGTGGATATTTGTCATGTTTTATGACACCCAACAATAGCAATTGAAAATCCTTTCTGTGTTTGGGGAATTTTCCATATTAAGGGTCCTCCTAGAAGCCAGTACATCACTTTCTTAGCTTGCTTTTTTTTATTTTTATTTAAAAAAAATTTTTTTTCAACATTTATTTATTTTTGGGACAGAGAGAGACAGAGCATGAACGGGGGAGGGGCAGAGAGAGAGGGAGACACAGAATCAGAAACAGGCTCCAGGCTCTGAGCCATCAGCCCAGAGCCTGACGCGGGGCTTGAACCCACGGACCGCGAGATCGTGACCTGGCTGAAGTCGGACGCTTAACCGACTGCACCACCCAGGCGCCCCTCTTAGCTTGCTTTTAACTAAGGAGATTCCAGTTTATAAGAGAACAGGAAGAAGCAAGGGCCAAACAATCACTTTTTTATTACTGAGTAGTATTCTGTTATATGGATATACCACATTTTCTTTATCCGTTCACCAACAGATAAACATTTGAATAGTTTCCAGTTTTTGTCTATTATGTACAATGCTGCTATAAACATTCTTGTACACGTCTTCTGGATAAACATCTAGTAGTACAGTTCCTGGGTTATATGGTAACTTTTAGTTTTAAGAAACTGCCAGACTATTTGCCAACAGTTTCTGTTCTATATTTCCATCAGCAATGCATGAGGGATCAGGTTTCTCTGTATGTTCACCCAAACTTGGGAAGGTCCATCTTTTTAATTGCAGCCATTCTTGTGAATGTGTAGGATTATCCTGTAGTTTTAATTTATATTTCCCCAATGACCAATGATGTTGAATTTCCATATAAATTTTAGGATCAGCTAATCAATTTCACAAAGCCTACTGGGATTTTGATGGGGATTGAACTGAATCTATACAACAATTTAGGGGAGATTTGCCATGCTAAAAATATTGAGTCTTTCAATTGATGAACATGGGATAGTTTTCCACTTACTTAGATCTACTTTAATTTCTCTCAGCAATGTTTCATAATTTTCAGTGTACAAATCTTTCACTTCTTTTGTTAAACTTATTCCCAAGTATTTTATTATTTTTTGATCCTATTGTGTTTTAGATTGTTGCTAGTATATAGAAACACAACTGATTTTTAAAGTATTGATCTTGTATCTAGTGGCGTTGCTGAGCTCATTTTTTACTTCTAGCAGTTTTGGGCAGGGGGCAGGGGACTCCTTAGAGTTTTCTATGTATAGGAAAATATCATCTGAGAATAAAGAGAGTTTTACTTCTTTTTTCTAATCTGGATACCTTAAAATTTTTTTCTTATCGAACTGGCTACAACCTCAGTTCAAGGTTAATTAGAGGTGGCAAGAGCAGCTATCTTTGCCTTGTTCCTGTCTTAGGGAGAAGCATCCAGTCTTTCACCATTAAGTATGATATTAGTTCTAGTTTATTTTGTTTTGATTTTTTTTTTTTTGTAGATGCACTTTATCAGGTAAGAAACTTCCCTTATATTCCTAGTTTGTTGAGAATTTTTACTGTGAGTGGATGTTAGGTTTTGTTAAATGCTTTTTTTGCATTTACTGAGATGATTGTGTTCTCCTGTCTTCATCCTATTAATATGGTGTGCTATATTAACTGATTTTCAACTATTAAACCAACGCTGCATTTCTGGGTAAATAATTTTTTCATACATTATTGAATTTGGTTTGCTAATATATTTTAAAAGGCTTTTGCATTTATGTTTTTGCATTTATGTATTAGTCTGTAGTTTTATTTTCTTTGATACCTGTTTTTAGTTTTGAATCAGGAAAATACGGGCCTCATGGAATTGATATATCTGCCTTGCTTCTACAGACACATAAATAGAATTTATTGTAATTTTTGCATTTATTTGTTTCTTTTTCCTTCTGAGAAACGATTGTATAGGTTATTTTTAAAACAGAAACTAGATCTTACCTACTGGTAAGATTACTAAAACTTAATCAATGTTTCATCTGAGAACCTGTGCGGGGCCCTCTATTCAGACTGTTTATTGCAGACATGGACAGAGACAGATGGCATTCCAGGACCTAAGTACCTCAAAGTCAAATTTCCCAACTGATCACAGACAGAAGAGGAAGTTGCCACCTTATTTTTCTCCCCTGTAGTGTAGAGGGATAGAAAAATGTCTCCTGAATATCCATTGACCATTGTTGTAACTTCTTATCATAGCCCCTTGATATTTGGGGAAGAAATGTGATAATTTTGTATACATAACCAATCAAGCTGGCTCCACTGGTCAGTGTTTCTAGACGCCAGAGCCACAACAAGTGTCAGAAGAATCTGTGTGTTGATACAGTGATTGGAAGGAAATATCCAGCCAGTGTTTCCCTCATCATGTAACCTTAATATTTGTTACGATCATGGCTGATTTGGGTTATTTTTCAGTGTTTGAAACATAAAGAACAATCACAGTGCCCTCCTTGAGGGTGCCTTTTGATTAAAGAGACATCCAAATGTCACAGGAAAGAACTGCTTTCTTTTTTTTTTTTAATTTTTTTTTCAACGTTTTTTATTTATTTTTGGGACAGAGAGAGACAGAGCATGAACAGGGGAGGGGCAGAGAGCGAGGGAGACAGAATCGGAAGCAGGCTCCAGGCTCTGAGCCATCAGCCCAGAGCCCGACGCCGGGCTCGAACTCACGGACAGCGAGATTGTGACCTGGCTGAAGTCGGACGCTTAACCGACTGCGCCACCCAGGCGCCCCAGGAACTGCTTTCTACCAAACATCACTTTATTTTTTTTTTCAATGTTTATTTATTTTTGGGACAGAGAGAG
>NW_024412400.1:75191601-75196862 GCF_014898765.1 Herpailurus yagouaroundi | reverse complement strand
CCCCCAAACATCACTTTAAATGACTCTCACCTTAAAACAAACCAGGTCGCCTCAGCTTGAGACTCACTGCTATTCATTCTGTAGAAGTCCATTCATATGTTACCTCTTCTAGATTGAGCAAGTGCCTACCACAGCATTACATATGCTGTCTCATTTACTCTCTACACAGTACTCTGAAGTAGGTATTTTATAGATGAAAATACTAAGAAATATGCCAACATCACCTTTATAATAAATGGTAGAGTCTGGTTGCAGCACAGATCTAGGTAACATGAAGCCCATCCTCTCCTGCTACACACAGCCTCCCCTCTGCCCATAGTCCTGCTGGGCTTCTCAGATGCAGTACTTGCACAACCATCTCGGAGACTCTTTTCCCACCTCCCATAGTTTCCATATCACCTGATTCTGATTTCCTAGGCAGGTGCGCAGGGATGCCGGGACCGTTTGGCTTGTTCTTTGTATTTCTAGTACCTCTTACAGTGGCTGATACGTAGGTGTTCAATGAATGTTGAAATACATGACCGAATGAGAACAATTATACTTCCTAGAGTTTTGAAGGAAGCTCAGATTTGAAGCTGGAAGGAAATTAAGGATTTATCTAATCTAAACTCGTCAGTCAGAGGAGTTGAGGCTCCAAGAAGACAGGTGTGATTTGCCCAGTCATATGGAGATAGACAATTTAGAACACAGTTGTCTTAGGCTGTGACTCTCTCATATAACCTCTAGGCCTATTTCCAAAGTTTCAAAGCTGATGCCACTCCTCACTTTGTAACTTATACAAAAGAAATACAAATGTAAGCAATAATAACAAGGGATCTGAATTTTTTTTTAAATTTTTTTTTCAACGTTTATTTATTATTTTGGGACAGAGAGAGACAGAGCATGAATGGGGGAGGGGCAGAGAGAGAGGGAGACACAGAATCGGAAACAGGCTCCAGGCTCCGAGCCATCAGCCCAGAGCCTGACGCGGGGCTCGAACCCACGGACCGCGAGATCGTGACCTGGCTGAAGTCGGACGCTTAACCGACTGCGCCACCCAGGCGCCCCAAGGGATCTGAATTTTAAATAATGTAACGATAACATTGCCGGAAAAAAATTCTGACTGCCGTGACTTCATAAAGGACTTAACAATATTCATTACTTCTTTTGAGAAATCATCCAGCTGAAGGCATTAGAAACAAATCTTAGACTCTTCTCAGATAAAAAAATCAAATGAAACACCTGGCTCTGGGCTGGTGGACTAAGACCTGGGCTCGGAGCCATACACTTCACCCGAGGTATGTCACATATGCCCAGCCTAGGGGAGGTATTCTCTTACACGTTTCACAGCTATGTTGTTACTCTGTAGGGCTGTATCCTATCGATCAGGAATGAAGATAATCCCTGCCTCTCTCCTAACCCCTCCCACTGGCTGTTCTTTCCAGCCAGACCTGGTCTGCCAATTGTGCTGTCACCAGCGCTAGCCCACCAGGCCTGACCCTAAGCCCTCGAGCTCCCTGCCTCCCCACTCAACCCCCTCCCCCCTTCCCCACACCCCTCTATCAGGTCAGGCTGTCAACAAAAATTGAGGGACCTCTTCAAATTCTCTAAAATTCATTATTTTGTTTCAAAGTGCTGATATGCCACCACAACGTTTTCCTTTCTGTCAGTTGAGAGTGGCCACGTCGCATTTTCTCTCTAAAGAATTTTGCCTAATCATCTCCTTTCCCAAATGTCCTGAAGGGGGTTCTCCCTGGTCTCTCACAGCACATTAACTCATTTGCGCTTCACTTGTAGACTCCTTCATTGACTTCCTCTTTCTGTATATTTATTTTCAAAACGATAATCTCACAACTTAGCTTTTTGTTATTTGTATGTTTTCTGTTTTGCAGCGCTTTAGGCTACTCTGACCCTGATACTAATATTTAAAAAAGTTTACACTATTTGCACACAAATCTTCCCTTTCACCAACTCTTCTCTTCATCCATCCCAAATAATATCTTTGAAAAGGGTGACCTATCTTAATGGAAATGGAGAAAATGGCATTAACTTACTAGATACTGTTTTGCTGGACAGCCCTGAAAAAAGCCCTGAAAACTCTAAAGTGGCTGTGATGTGTTTTAGTGTTTCATATGTCTTATTTTGACTGAAAAAAACCTTGTACACAAATCACGTTTAACAGGATGACATGGTCAGAGTTAGGCAGATATGGGTGTATGGTAGACATTTGCAAATTTGTACAGGTGACTTTCCTAGTTTGCTATATATACTGAAAATGTTACATACATATAATCGTGTATATTATTAATTCACTTATTCATATATTTATTATTTTTATATATTTACAGGCTTCATATTGCCCTCTTGCCAATTTTTTTTTGCCAGTTGAACTACGTTAGCTTCCCTAATACTAAATATTTTTGTACTACTATTGGATATATATAGATATTTCAGGTTTACTTTGGTTTTTATTTATTTCCTGGAAGTAAGAGTGCTTATTTCTCCCACTTGTGAAGCATCTATTTCCAGTGGCCAGACACTGTGTGGGCCTGTGCTGGCCAATATAGTAGCCATATGTGGCAACTGACCACTTGAAATGTGACTAGTCCAAATGCAGATGCACTTTAAGTATAAAATACATATCAGATTTCAAAGACTTGCCATGAAAAAAAAAGAATGTAAACTACCTCAATGTTTTATATTGAGTACATGTTAAAATGCTGATATTTTGGATATCTTAGGTTAGATGTTAAAAACAAAATAGGTGAAGCCTGTTTCAGGCTTTTAAATGTCACTACTAGAAAATTTTATTTTTTAGTTTTTCTAATTAAAGTTTATTTATTTTGAGAGAGACAGAAACAGCGTGAGCAGGGGAGGGGTAAAGAGGGGAGAGAGGGGGAGAGAGAGAGAAGAGAGAGAGAATCCAAAGCAGTCTCCATATTGTCAGTGTGGAGCCCGATGTGGGGCTCGAACTAACAAACTGTGAGATCATGCCCTGAGCTGAAACCAAGAGTCAGATGCTTAACCAACTGAGCCACCCAGGTGCCCCACTACTAGAAAATTTTAAATTTCATATGTGCCTCATATTTGCAGCATGCATTATACCTGCCATACAGTGTTATTGTAGGTATTTCATACACTTAGAAATGAATGAATGAGTGAATGAATGAGACAGGCTTTGTGGACAGCTCATAATAGTGGACCAGGAAGGAATCAAACAAGCATAGGGTTTGATTGAAACTTTTTACAATTCAACCCAATCTTTTTATTTTGTAATTGAGAATACCAAGTCCCAGGGAAATGTGTATGCCTTCCGTACTATCCACTGAATAAAGACAGGAAAGCAAGGTGTTGGTTCCACACCAGCATTTCCACTAAGGCACATGCCTTTGTGAGGATACCAAAAGTATCAAGGGATAAACACTCTGGATTCTAGAGGACCATCTACTGTACTACCTGTAGAATTGTTTCAGTCTTTATGATTTTAACAAATTTACTCTCTGCAACTGACCAGAGCTGTCCAAGACAGACACCCAGGCTGAGCTGCGGTCTCCTGTAGGAGGGACCAAGCGGGGCTGGGCAGGGAGGTGCAAGATGGACACCTCAGGACAGTGGGACATTGTGACATCATCAGTGATGGTCTCAGGTAGTTTCCCATCACTGGCCCTCCAGTCTCAGTTGTTACTGCAAGTCCATTCCTCTACCATGAGTGTGGAGCAGCTCAAATCAACAGATCCACATGTACCTTGAGGTGACAGACTGGCTCTGGTGAATACCCCCTTTTGTAAATTTAGAGGTGACCCTTTTGTTGGCTCTTTTGTGTGAAGGGGTCAGTGGTGTTCATTTTTCTAGGGACAGTCCTTAAGTTTCCTCCTTTTGTTCTGATTAAGGATTCATTTTTAAATAGTTCAGAATGTGGGGGAAGAGTCCTAGGCAGTCGGTCATCGCTTTGGCTGCACTGAAAATGCTTACCAGGGAGGGAGAGTCAAAAGGCTTCCATCTCTTCCCCCACTCTGATGAGTTAGGCGTTAATTTGCAACCATGGCTCTTATATTAGACTTTTTGCAACTACAAGGAGAGCCCATCCCTGCCCCTGAGGCCTCATCTTGTCTGCTTCACCCTTTAAAATATTATAATTCTGGATCAATAAGACCTAAAGGCCACGTTTTACTCAAATAGGTTGTATTGGTCAGTCTCATTTACTCTTACATATTTATAAATAGGCGAGCTTGAATTCAATAAGCACATTTATGTAAATGTTGGGCAAAATTGAGTCCACCCAAGTTAAGTGTGGGAGGGTGGTGGCTGTGCGTCCCAGACTAGTGCCTTTGAACTGTAACTATGTATACACAGTTACCCTGCAGGCTTAATTTTAGCTGGATGAACTACCAGAAATGTTAGCAATCTGTCTTTTCAGATTACTTTTGCTCTTTCTCTTTGCTAAAAGACAGATTTTTAAAGTATGGAACCTTGGTTTCACATGTTTCTTTAAACAGAACTGTAACAATTTTTATCAGCGAATATATATATATATATATCTTAATGTGAATTTTTAAACTTCTGAGGCAATTCATTTTCAAATACTTGCATGTTTTACCTTGAAAAATTATACCATCTACAGATACTCTATATTAGTCTACGTAGCTAGAGATGTACAGTGAATATATATTGTGCATGTACTTTGTGTGTATGTATGTATACATATATATATATACACATACACACCATATATGTGTGTTATATATATAGATGTGTGTATACACACACACACACACACACACACACACACACACAGGGAAGGAGGATAGTGGATTTCAGCTAGATGGTTCCATCTTATTTGTATTGAGATTGTCCCTTTGAAAAAAATCTTTACAAATTCTGTTCTTAACAAAAACCCTCAAAATCTTAAAAATTTGAAATCTCATGACAAAAAAGTAATACAAATATGTTAATGAATATGATCAAATATTGTAATTTATACTTTATCTTCAGGACTTTTCCATTTTAAAAATAACCAGGACAATTTTAACAAATATATTTTTCTCAGTAATGATGACTGAGTAATAATCCTCCATTTCACATTCAGTACTGTAGCTTGTAAGTGCAGTAATGGGTACAGTTGCTACTACATTTACCATCTGACCGTATGCTATAACATACATCTGCCAAGGAGGACAGACATTCCATTACAATAATAAACAACATAGGCATAGTCTTAAGGCAAATCAACAGATATCAGATATCTTCTTTCTTTTATCTGTTATCATGTAGCACATACATCT
>NW_024412400.1:75118853-75186601 GCF_014898765.1 Herpailurus yagouaroundi | reverse complement strand
GAGTACGGAAGTGCAACCTGTTCTCGTTTCATGAAATTAGGAGAAACAGACTTGCTACCTTTTGAGCACATGTTTTATTTGCTTGGGGTGGGAGGAGTAATTACTTTATTACGCCAGTTAAAGACATTTGTGATTTTTTAAAAAAACAGTTTGTCAAGTTATTCCCCCTCTTCTTTTTTTGTTTGGAGAAAAAATCGTCTTAGCAGCTTGAAGAAGTGGTAGTCAAGTTATCTGTTTACATTTTGGTAATCATGTAAATAACTCTGTTTCGTTCTCTGTTTTTTAGAAGTGAGGTTTGGCATTATAGTCTGAGCATGAGTTGAATTCCATGCAGGTTACTGTATGAATAGACAGTAAAAATGATATTGTTGTCCTTTTGCTCCTGGGGAACATAAAGGCCTCTTTGAGGAGGGCGTATGTGTGTGTCTGTGTTAAGGGAATGCCCCAGTATCTTTGCTTTTAGTTGGTCTTATTTCTGCTGAATGACACTTATCTAGCCCCAGCCTCCAACTTAGCAGAATTTTGGTATCATGTACGGATATGTGGTTATAGTTTGTCATATATTCAGAGGTAAGTTTCATGAAAATTTGCCATTTGTATTTGTAAGAAAACTTTGCCGTGAAGTCCAGGTTAACGTTTAGAGTGATATTGCAGTGTTGAAAGATCTGCTGGGGCATCTGAACAGTTTCTAAAATTTTAAAAGTATTTTGATGGTCACAGACGTTACTCCTGAAGTTTCCAGGCTCTTGGCATGTGGATGAGTAGTACGTTTGAAGTAATGAAATGTAATTGCCCGGTAAACACTCTGAGAGAGCACTGACATGCGCTCTGTTCATAATACTCTGTAAATCATCAGCATCCTCTGGAAACAGCTCTTGATAATGCTCATCACCTGTTCAGGAATTCAGGATTCATGTGGTTCATGCAAGAGTTCAGCTTGGATTGGAGCTCTTAAGCTTCTCTCCTTTTGTTAATATTAAATTAGCTAGTTTTGGAACTTAGCCATAACTCATCTAATTATACCAGTAGTGGCAACGTATCACTAATTTAAAACACTTTCTGTGGCTGAACTCCGATCATGTCACTAGAATTGTCTTGGTATGCTCTTGTTAGTTAGAAACGAAATCACCATGTTCTCTAATAGAAGTTAGGCCATAAGAATTTTGTAGTTAAGTTTTTATCATAAATATATAATTGTTAATAGTTTTTGGGCTATTGTTTTTCTGTGTATTTTAGCTAGGCTTATTTCTAGAAGGCATATCGTCAATTCTAGGGCAGGCTTAAATGATGAGATATCTGAAATATTTTGTATAAAAAAATTGTTCAGTTAACCTGACTACTTAGACCAAAAATAACCCCAAAACTAGACAATATTCTATTACTCCTGAAAATATTTTTAAAAGTATTCAAAACTTCTAGGTTGTTTTCTTATTTGTAAGATGACAGGATTGAATTTGATGATTTCTAAAGTTCTGTTCAGCTAAAAATTTTTATTCTAATTTCTGTTAGATGTGTAAAAAGTATGTACTTTGTAACCTACTAAATTTTTATAGATTCACGGCATCATAGTAGGAGTCAGAACTGGTTCCAGAGATCATCTGTTTTACTCCTTTTCCCTTCTACAGAAGAAGAAATTGAGGATCAAGGAGGTTTTGATTTTTTTGTTTGTTTGTTGCAGAACTGAAACTTTGCTCCTGGTTTACTGTTTCCCCCAGTATTTGTAGTATATGTAATCTTTTAACTCACATGAAATCTAGAGAAATTGTGAAAATTGGATTTGAAATTAAATTATATTATTCATTTAAGCAGAGGAAAATCCATGTATTATTAATGAATATGTTAAATAACAAAATTCAAATGGATGACTAATGGATGTTAATTACAGTGCTTTTAATGGCTTTCTAAAAAATGTGTGGACTTTGAAATTTAAGATTATATTTTCAATAAATACAGAGTTTATGAGTCCAAATGAATGTAGCCCTGTTTAAGGTGTCTGTTTAGAACTTGTTTCACATTATTTTGCATAGGCACAAGTAAAGGAGGGTCTTAATTCATTTCAGTAATTATTTATTGAAACACTGTGTGCCAACCACTGTTCTGGGAACTGGGAGTGTGTGTGTGTGTGTGTGTGTGTGTGTGTGTGTGTGTGTGTCACTGAAAAGATGAAAATCCCACCTCTTGAGAGGGCTACGTTTTAGTAGGAAGACACAAATAATAAACATAGTATATCTTTTTCTTCTATGTTAGAGGGTGTTAAGTGCTATGGGAGAAAAGCAGTGTTAAGGAGGGGAATTGGGGGCACAGGGGTAGTGGTGTCTGCACCAGTGATGAGGTGAATTTTGAGCAGACTAGGAGAGGAAGGATTAAGCCATGAAGAAATGTGGTAGAGAGAATTTGAGGAACAGTGAGACCAGTGACTGGAGCATTGTGTATGGAGGAAAAGGGCATATTGGGCATTGGAGCTGATGCGATCTGAGCGGGAAGGGGTGGAAATGGGCATGGTTGGGAATTGTAAGGATATTGGGTTTTTACTCCAAGAGAAATGGGAAGCCGCTGAGAGATTTTGAGTGGTATGATAGACTATTTCTGTTCTCCCATAGTGTCGGATTACAATATTGTAGATAATTATTTTTTAAAGCAACCCTTATTTTTTTAAAACAACCCTTTAAAAAATAACCCTTATTATAGTTTTCTTTACCATGTAGCTTCTGTGTAGAGGGTTTTGAATTCTGTTTAAGATGACTGTCTCATCTTCAATAAAAACTAGTTGACCATTGAGTTTACCTAACCATGCTAGTTAATAAAAACGAAACCTCTTCCGTAGATTGTTTTAGAATGTGTTCTAGTAGTTTGTACGAAGTTTAATAACTATATGCAGAAAATTGGACCTTTGGGGAGAAAGAAGGACATTAACATTTATTAAGAACATTGTGTCTGCTAATCAGACAATTTACAACTTATTAATCTCCAGTCTATGAGGTGGATACTCTTACCTCCTTTTAATGTATCTGGAAATGGAGGTTTACTGGTTCTAAATTATTTGACCAAGGTAAAGAGCTAGTATGTGGCAGAGCATGGTTTAGAAGCCTGGTCTCTGATTAACATACTTTGTTTAACCCTCCTTTTTTTTTTTTTTTTTCTTTCTTTTCTTTTTTTAAACTTAGCAGGCACTCTTTCAGTATAGGTGTGAAATTTTTGATTAGTTTCATTCTTGTTTCTTCCCTATCATATTTTGTAGTGACCTAGTTTTTTTCTGTATCAAATGAAATGATCTGATGTAAACATCTAAGTAATTGAAAAATTAACACTCTTTTGGTACATACAGTAAAAAAGTTGAAAGTAAAATTAACTCTCGTGGTGGTGGTTTTTTGTTGTAAGTTTTAAAAAAGCTGAGCTTATTTCAGTCAAGTGGCTGTTTCCATTATTGCCTTATAGGTTGGGTCAGGCATAATGAAAATCTGTGAGAAAACTTCCTTTTAAATTTCAGTGTGTGGTGTTCAAGTTGTGATAGCATTAGCCATGACATTTGATGAAGAGACATAGTTCCAAATAGGATTCAGTTGCTTTGTGGACACAAATAAGCTCTTGAATAACCTGCTGACTGTCTAGTTTACCTACTCATTTTAGGTGTACACACCCCACCTAAGAAAAAGCAAAAACAGAAGAGAAAAGTGCCAGTAAAGCATTTTTCATCACTTTATTGAATCCATTTTTAAGTAGTTGGTACCTAATCACTAACAGTGCTTAGACTGCTTGTTTGTATTGTAAAATTTTAAGAGAGATCTACTTTTAGAGTTCTTTAAAGAATTCTGTTGCATTACACTTTTTTTTTTTAATTTTTTTTTTCAACGTTTATTTATTTTTGGGACAGAGAGAGACAGAGCATGAACGGGGGAGGGGCAGAGAGAGAGGGGGACACAGAATCAGAAACAGGCTCCAGGCTCTGAGCCATCAGCCCAGAGCCTGACGCGGGGCTCAAACTCACGGACCGCGAGATCGTGACCTGGCTGAAGTCAGACACTTAACCGACTGCGCCACCCAGGCGCCCCGTGCATTACACTTTTGAATCCCTCAACACTGAACATGGCATTCAGCAGCAGATAAATTGCTCAAGTTCATGGCCCATATCTTTGTTATATTAGGGTATATTCATTTCAGTAAACATTTAGAGTGCTCATTTATTATTCATAGGATTCTAATATTTTTGGATTTAGGATTTGAATAGATACCAGATCTTAGAATTAGGAGATTTCATTTTTCAAGGATCATTTATTCTCTTTATGAAACAAATATCACATGACTTTTTAATGCTAGTCATTATTATAAGTTATTTAACTATGGAACTTTTAAAATCTTATTTAATTCATTCTTTGTTCTTTTGTTTTGTTTTTGCCTGAGTAATCTTTTTGTTAATTCGAGATTTCTTTAGAGAAGATGTTTATGGAGAGGAGAGGTAAGTTTAAATTAGCTACCTTAACTGCTTGTTAGAAATTCCAGTAATAAGATTGGGAGAATCAATTGAAATATGATGGCTAACACAAGTATTTTAAGGGTGTTATTTCTATCCTGTTCTAGATAATCAGGATTTAACAAAAATAACTTTTTAATAGTCAAAACAGTTGCTAAAATCAAAACATTTATTCCATTTACAGTGGAAGTCATCTTTTGAATAATCTATTAATTCTTAGGTGAGGAGAAAATCCGTTAAATTTATATATTAAAAAAAAATTTTTTTTTTTTTAAATTTTAAGTAGGCTCCACCCCCAGTGTGGGCCTTGAACTCACAATCCTGAGATCAGGGGTTGCATGCTTGACTGAATGAACTAACCAGGAGCCCCAGAATACTTTTTTTTTTTTAATTTTTTTAACTTTTTTTTTTTTTAATTTTTGAGAGACAGAGACAGTGTGTGAGCAGGGGAGGGACAGAGAGAGAGGGAGACACAGAATCCAAAGCAGGCTCCAGGCTCCAGGCTCCAAGCTCCAGGCTGTCTGCACAGAGCCTGATGCGGGGCTTGAACCCACCAACTGCGAGATCATGACCTGAGCTGAAGTTGGACACCCAACCAACTGAGCCACCCAGGCACCCCAGAATACTTTCTAAAAACCTATGAGGAAAATCATATAGAACCAAACAAAATTTAGCAACATACAAAACCAGTTTGAATCTTACAAATGTACTTTCTGAAATACTTTTTACAGTGACTTGCTATTATTTGAAACATCATTGACTACAGTATTACATAGTATATTATTCCATGTTTGATTTAGCATTGGTATAAGCACCTCTTAGAGAAGAGTTTGTCATTGAAAGTACAGGAAGGTTTTTGGAGGAATGGTAAGAGGCATAGGCCTAACCATAAATAATTATTCTAAACTGCAGATTATAATTTAAAATAATACTGGTTTTTGTTTTGCTGAATATTTGAAATTGTACTCATTTGCTTATATTTTGGGGGCATAACCTATACATGTATTTGTATTTTCTCTGGGTTTCAAGCCTTGTCATTGGAAAAAGAAATTCTGAGTTTCAGTGCCCCCCCCCCCCCAGTTTTCCATCTTTGTACATTTAAAGCTGTAGATTGTGGTTATCTTTAAAAATAGACTATGACATGACAATAAACATTTTTCTTCCTGTTGAGTTACTTTTTTAAAAAAATTAACTTTTCTTAAAAAATAACCCATCACCCTCTTCTCCTCTCCTTAAAACTTCTAAAAGGGAAGTTTCATCCCTAAATTAGCCTTTTAGTTAGGTTGTGAGGGAATACTTAATGGACAGTTTTTTAGTCAGAATGCAAATTGTTTACATTAGAATGGGGAAAGGTCAATTGATTACTTATTTAACTTTTCCATAAAAATAGGTGAAGAAATCCAGCTCACAATTCTCTTCCTCCTTCCAGTTCACACATAATTAGTCAGTGGTTGCACTTTTGCACTTTTTGTTTTCTCTTTCACTTGATGATAATAGAGAGTAAATGGAAAGACTGCAAGCCTTTGAAGCCAGGCACCATGGTTTCATTCCTGGCTCCAACTACTTTTTATACAAGTCTGTCCTTAGATAAATTGAACTCTGAGGCTTAGTATTCTCATTGGTAAAATGGAGTCAGTGATAACGACCTTGAAGGATTGTTAGTAATTTAAATGCCTAGCACAGTGTTGGCACCCACTAGGAACTCAAATGTTAGTTGCTAGTTTTCTGATTATGATTGTTAATCATATTTTTCTATTTGCATACAATTATTATTTTTTCTCTGGAGTATTCTTCATGGACTTGAAAGGACTCCTTACCATATATGTGCCAGGTACAGTTCTAAGAGTTTAGCCTGAATTTACGTAACCTTCACACCCTGTTTACAGATGAGGAAATTGAAGCACACAGAGAGAGGTTAAGTAATTTTCCCAAAGTCACACAGCAATTAAGAGGCATAGGTGGGATTAAAATCCTGCCAGTCTGGTTTGAGAGTCTGCACTACTCTACACTAATCATATATTGCCTCTCTGTGCAGGTAGAGGGGAAGAGGATTTCTAGCTTCTACCTAGATTCTTAGTCTGGCTTTCCTGCAGAACTTTGCCCCTAGGTGAAAATCTTCTCCAGGAGTGGGTAGTCTCATAAGTTGAATTGATTTTTTTCCTTGCACTTTTGACTTCAGACCTGTAATTTTATGGAAAAGTCTTTCATAGATGAATGGTTTGGGATATGGGTAACGTTTGGTTATATCTGCTGAATACTATGTATCATACATGGAAGGTATGGTTTTTCTGGACTTAAACTAGCTCTTCTAAGTTTCAGGTGAAGTTAAATTGTTAATCAGATGGTAAACCCATGAGAAGCTATACACAGCTGTTAGAACTATGGGTGATCATTACAGTGTTTTGATTTTTTAAAGCATGGTCTTTGGGAGCTAGGTTCATCAAATCCTGAGAGAACTAGAATTGAGTTAGAAAACTAATTCATTTAAAATATAAAGACCTTGTTATTTTTCTTTTTGGAGTTCAGACTGAATTTGAAACTTTAAGGGTGAGAAGTTGAAAATTCAGAATAATAGATATAAATGTGTTTTAATTTTTTGCTTAAGAAATACTGCTTAAAAGCATTTCCATTTTGGAATTGTTAGGACTTAGTTGACTAGGAAATACTTCTACATGTTCATTATTTTTATTCGTGGAAATAATAAGAGGAATTTCTTAACATCGTGATCATTGTTATTTTTATTTGTGGAGCATTTCTGTCTCCATTCTTCTATCGCTATAGACTTTATAGGATCAATGGTAAGATGTACTTGACTACATGATAACTTGGCTGTGTCCAGAGTATTGTGTTTATTGTTTTCCAGATAAACTGTTATTTTAAATGTGATTCATAAATTTCTTAAAAGTTTTTTTTCATACATTGAGTGAAAAAAATTGCAGACATGTGCTGGATTTAAATATTAAACAATATGTGTTGATCACCACATTTTTTATTTTGGAAAGATTAGCAATTAAGTGCTTTTTACTGTCCAGATTATAGTAATATTTCTAACTTTGGTAACCACATACAATTGTAATTAACTTTCTGTTACAAAAGACAACACTTCTTTTTTTCTATTCCCCTCCCCTCTCTCCTCCCTGCCTCCATTCTCTCTCTTTTTTTGCTAGAATTAAAAATAATCAGAATATATCCTATATTTCATACATTTTACTTATTTCAATCTTGAATTTCCTTGAAAATTTGACAATATTTAGATAATTTTCATATTTGAGTACTGAAGATTGTATTGTCTCATCTTATTTAATGCTTTATCTAGTGTGTTCCTTTTAAATAAATCTTAAAGTGAATGACATATACTTATGAGTGCTGAATCATTGTAGTTGTCACATGTTTTTGCTCTTAGGAAGATCCCCACTGCATTTGTAGTAGAAATAGAGAAAATCCATCTGTTTTTTTCTTTTTCAGTTTTCTGTCCACCCTCTTATCCCCTATGAAATAATTTTCTTTTTGCTGGCTAAATACCCTTTTTCTCTTCCTTAAGTTGATAGAAATTTAAACCTTTGATGCCATACTCAAAATCAGAAAACTTTGCCTGGTACTCCCATGTAGCCTGGGAAAAAAAAGTAGGAGTGTTAGAGGGCTCTAGAGATGTGGGAAGGGGCAGCTGTATGTAGTACACTTTAGCTTTACTCTAGGACAGCCTTTGCGATTACGGAATTGAGTGGATCTTCCCTAGTAGAGGGGAAACACATGCTTAAGATTGATTCTAGGCACAGAGAACTGAGAGAAGAATGGTAAGAGTACATTTTAAGTACAAAAAGGGAGGGTACTTACCAGACTTTGCAGGAATGGAATTGCTTATTGCTTCTTGGCCTATCGGGAACCCATCCAGTCAGTTCTACACCAGGTATCATTCATTAGCCTTTATGGTGTTGAAAGTGGATAGCTGCAGCCCTTTTTCTTAAAATGTATTGATCTTGCCCCACATACTAGAAATTTAAACCAGTTAAAATAGTTTAATTTACATGTAGGCATAATTTATTACATATACTTTTTTTTCAAATAAGATATGGAGTTAAATGATTCATTTGTATAATTTTGTTACTAGTTTGTGTGGGTAAGATGATTTTTTATCTTTGTTCCCCCAATTTTCTAATATCTGGCACTATGGCAGGAAGTCATTATAAGCTGAGCAGTTCTTTTTGGCTTGCAGAAGTGACTTAAGCTATAGTTCTCCTTGCTCTCTTCAACAAAAATGTTTCAAATTTCAGAGAGGAGAACACTGAATTTAATACTGTATGATGAAACTCCAAGTAATCCTGATTATTTTTCTGCCTCCAACTTTTAGGAGAATGGGAAAAAGTTAATACAGAGAGGTTAATTCAGGCTTAATTAAAAAGCAATTTCCTGGATGTGGCCTGTGTACTTCCAGGTTAATTTCCCAAAACTTTGTACAACATTATACAGTGGTCACTGATGATCGTAGTGACCGTCAGATACTTCCCTGTTCTTCAAAGAAGGATTAAAACATATGTCAGCATACTATATCTCTCAAGGGCAAAAAGCATACTCATTTTAAAAATAGTTTTTTTTTTTTTTTTTTTTTTTAAAGTTTTTGATTTTGATGACGTCTAATTTATCTCTTTGCCTTTTTTGTTACATGTGCTTTTGGTGTCATACCTAAGAAACCATTGTCTAATGCGAGATCACAAAGATTTATGCCCATGTTAAAAATAGTTTTTAATAACAAATCAACGTGGTTTCCTATAGGACTGGTATCTTCCTTGGCATTTGATTTCATTGTGGGTTTGTTGCAATTGAATAATAAATCATGAGGAGACATTTTTTCAAAAGCAAAGAATCCTAGACATCTGAGAGATGGGTTGTATAATGTGGTACAAATTATCTGGTCTCCAGAGTTACTACTAAAGTTATACTAAAGTTATTTATTAGAGTTATTACTAAAGTAACAGGAAGTTAGTGAATTTGTAGTTTCTTTAATGGAGAACAGAGGTTGAAATTTTAATCTGTAATCCTAAACAATAACATATTTACAGAGAGAGAAGAGTGTGGCTGACAAATCAGACTCCAGGGCATAAACAGTTTCAATACTGCAAGACGTGGGGTTGGTTTTCATATTTGATTTTACATATTCTTATTTTTACTCTGTAATAGGTGGAAATATTTTGCAGGAATGGAATTGCTTATTACTTCTTGGCCTATCAGGAACCTATCCTGGGTTTAGACTTTGGTAGTCTTTTTCTTGAAAATCTCAAAGGGCTTATAAATATGTACAGCATGCAGTGTGGTTTATGGAAAGATTACCAAGACTCAGATTCATGACATCTTTCTGTTCATGTCCCATTTCTACTAATAATAACCTGGGTGATTTTTGAACAAATTCCTTAACTTTCTGGGTCTCTTTTCTCATCTGTGATCTATCAGTTTGGGCTAGATCAAAGATTCTGGGGTTCTCAGATGTGTTGCTTCATCTACAGAACAGTTTCTATCTATTAATGTGTGTCCTACTCATGTGCTTTTTTCCCCTTCCAGTAGTAGCTCGGCAGGAACCCAAGTATTTTGCTGAGAGATGGTGTTAAGGACTTGGTAGGGGGGAGAATAATAGTGAGGAGGCTAAAATTGCACAGGAGTAGACCAGATTGGGGTGGGAAGGGAGGGAGAACATAGTTCTTGATACTGGGAGAGTAGTGGATCTAATTGCCCTGCTTTATTTTGCTTAGGGTTCAGGTCAGATGAGAAATGAATCTGTGTCAACATAAGGCAAGTGAGAAGAGGTTATTACAGTATAGAGGCTATTTGGAGAGTGCCTCTGCTAGGCTCAGGCGGAAGGAAAGAGGTGATTCTTTCAGGGGCAAAAAGGAAGAATTCTATTAAAAATTACCTTCGTTGGAAGGATCCAGGGTACTTGTTCATATTTCACTGCTTTCTATTTGAATGCAAATATGAGGAAATTCTCTTGATAATTATCTTGGTTCCTGAACACCGCCAGGAGAAATGTAGGGTACTCATATTTCGTTGCTTTTTCACATTTGGTAAAATAGCAAGAAAACAAGGGGGCGGGGTTGGGAGAATTGTACCCTCTATCCTTTATAATGGGTTTTAGGACTGCAGCTAACACCTGTTAATCTCGTTCCCTGGGGTCAATGACTTGTTCTGGCTGGCTAGATAATGTCACTTTCTTCCCCAACACTCCTTCTGTATCCCTTTAGAGCTTTGTGCTTGGTCAAGATTGTGAGAGTAGCTGTACTTCCCTTCTAGAGCCTTTATATATGTGATCAGGATCCACCTTTAGGAGAAATGTAGGTGGTTGAATTTCCTTTACTTTTTAATTTTTTCTGTAAAATAATACCAAATTTTGTGTTTCACATTAAAAATTTTGTCTTTTTGATTGACAGATCAAAAATAAATCTCAAAATATTTTAATATTTTATGAGGAAAAGTATTACTAAGAATGGTCAGCCATATAGAAATATTTAGTCATCTGTGATTTTACGTAGAGTTTCAATTTATTTTCTGGTTTCAATAGAACAAGTTGAAATCATCGCAGAAGGATAAAGTTCGTCAGTTTATGATCTTCACACAATCTAGTGAAAAAACAGCAGTAAGTTGTCTGTCTCAAAATGACTGGAAGTTAGATGTTGCAACAGACAATTTTTTCCAAAATCCTGAACTTTATATACGAGAGAGTGTAAAAGGATCATTGGACAGGAAGAAGTTAGAACAACTATACAATAGATACAAAGGTGAGTGCTTATGACTAAATGTTTTGAACCAGGTTTTCCACAGTTGCATGCTTCTTGTGAGGAATCAGACATATATAGAATATAAATTGGGTGGATGTGTTCTACAGAGCTCTGTAGATCTTAGAATTACTTCAAGAGATCTGAGAGAAATTACTTTCTTCTTTTCACTAAAATTTCTTCTTAGCCTCTTTATTTCTTTTTCCCTTATCTTCCCTCTTTTTTTATCCCCCATGATCCAATTTGAAAATAGTGACTGGGGGCCTGGATTTTCCCCCTCATTTTTATAAAACTCAGCTGAACCAATTTTAAGAAAACCTGCATAATAATTTTAACAACCTTTGAAGAATTATATTCACTTTTAAAAAGTTAAACAACATATAATGAATAAAGAAAAAGTTAATAGTTTCTCCTTCTTTATTTTCCTCAGGGAACCAATATTTAATAGCCTGGTGTAGGTCCTTCCACGTCTTTTATGTTTATACAGAAATAGTGTACAGTTTCTTTCAAAAATTTTCCAAAAGTGGGTTTATGTTTTATCCTTAACTCACCCCCCAGAGTCAAAAGATATGCATGTTTTTTATTCCTAGAGATGTTATAAAATCACATACAACCACACACTATATGAGTGCCTCTTTCTCCTTTTATTACATTAAAAATTTTTGCTGTCTGATGAGTAAATATCAATAATTGAATTTTTTCTTTAATTTGGACAACAGATGCGTATATTGTTGAGATTGGGATTGAATTGCAGAGTTTACAGTTTTTCTGATTTTCTCTTAAATGATTGTCATAGTAAAATGAACTTTGCTCTAAGTAAACAAATTCTGTACATAACTGTTAATTTATTGAAACAATTTTTGTTAATGTTTATTTTTGCAAATGAGCAAGCGAGCAGGGGAGGGGCAGAGAGAAAGGGAGACAAAATCCCAAGTAGGCTCCATGCCATCTGCACAGAGCTCTATGCAGGGCTCGAACCCACGAACTGTGAGATCATGATCTGAGCCGAGACCAAGATCAGAGATGCTTAACCAACTGAGCCACTCAGGTGCCCCCATAAGTGTAAGCTTAGAATGCCTAAACAAAATATGGATATGTTCAGAAAAAAATCCTTTTTTCCTGTACAGGAGCATCTGATTTTCTGAATGTGTGTGAGTATGGGACATTCTTTCACATGATTAAATGAATCAGTGAATAAGTGGAACTTTTAAATATCAAATGCCCATCTGTGTGTGTGTGTATGTATGTGTGTGTATCCTCCTGTTCATCTTAAGATTGCTAATTAAGGGACAAACTGGCTTTAAATAATATAGGGGGAAAATATCTGTTAGAATATTATCATTTCATATCTCTGATCTATTGTGATTTTTTTTAATGGATACTTTTTCTGGTTATAGGCATAACACTAATTTAGTATTGCACTGTTATTTTTAAAGATCCTCAAGATGAAAATAAAATTGGAATAGATGGTATACAGCAGTTCTGTGATGACCTGGCACTCGATCCAGCCAGTATTAGTGTGTTGATCATTGCGTGGAAGTTCAGAGCAGCAACACAGTGCGAGTTCTCCAAACAGGAGTTCATGGATGGCATGACAGAGTTAGGGTGAGTATATTATTACCACAGGAAATTAGGTATATTACTATGAGAATTACTATGTAGAATTGAATTGTGTTGTGAATTTTTAAATGTCAGTTTTAAAATTTACCAGCCTACAAACATTGGTATAAATATACTAGTTCCTTCCCATGTTACATAGTTTTCTGGGTTTGTCAAGTTATCTGTGTAGTTCAGCCTATTCCATTTGCATTATACTTTTATCATTTGTTTGTAAGGGGGAGGTTCATTAGCATTAAAATAAATCACTATGCTTTAATATTTAACATTCATAAGTGAAATGAGCAAGCTATAATTCATTTCTCAATGTGAGGTTCTGTGAACTCTGAATTTATAAACAAACTCCTAGAATGTAAAATCTTGGAAGTTATAATCACTTTTTGTTCCACTTATACTTTGACAGCTGATTAGCTAAATGTCTTGGGACCAATACATTAAAAGGTCATGGGTAGAGATTTTACTTACGGTGTCTAGTTGTCTCTATTTAATGAGAATATGAAAAAGTATTCAGTCTATGGATGGGTAACAGGCTGCCCTTTCTGTTTTTAGTGGATGATGAGTAATAATGGCTAACATTTGTTGAACATTCATTTTATTTCAGGAACTAATGCTAAGTTTAGTATTTCACCTGCCTCCTCACAACAATTTTGTTAGAGAAGTTGTGTTTATAGACCCATTTTAGAGATGCGGAAAGTGAGGTACAGAGAAATTATAGAATTAGGTAAGGATCTAATTAAAGATTAGAGTCAGGATTTGAACCCAGGCATTCTGATTCTTGAGCCTGAGGGACATTGTAATCAGTCAGGGGTCCAGACAACACAAAAACCATGGCAGTAATTTGAACAGAAAAAAATTTTTAAATCATTGTATTGTGTAAAAGGGGTAAAAAGAAAACTCAAAGGTATAACAGCGGTGGCAGTTGCAAGAAGCTGCTGCCATCCTTGTGGCTGAGGGAAGTGAACTAGGAAGGAACCTAGAAATCCCTGCAAGGCTGAGATTCAGACCTCCAGAGGAGAGGGTGTGGCTGCTGCAGGAACACGGTGCCTGTGATGCTTGCTTTGCCTGCCACTCTGGTAGAGAAGAAACTGGCTAGAGGCCACTTGCTGTGGAGCCCTGTGAGTTGCCACCATTGGTGAACACTGCTGGGAGCTCCGAGCACATTCAAACCCTTGCTCTCTGCAGAAAACAAACTGGGATAGGAAAAGGTCCTTCTTCTTCTTCCATCCATTCATCGCCCTCTATTGGTAGAACCTACCAGTGAGCCAGCTCTAAGAAAAACTGACGATTAGTAGTCATCTGCAGATAGTCATGAAATAGGGCAAAGAAGGGTAGGTTTAAAGCTGAGGAGCAATAAATTAATAGCTGGCCTAGACACTGTGTTCTACCTCCCAAGCCAGTCCTATCCTGAACTTGTTGGAATTTTCTATGCTAGGACAGGTTTCATTAGAACTCCTTTTCCATTTGAAACTGAATTCACATAAAATGTAATGAACTTCCAAATCAGAATTGTCATCTACAAACTAATGAGCTGGAAGGTGTTCTAAAGAACATAGAAGGGAAATAAAAGCAGAAATGATTAGAAGGAAAATGGGATGATGGGTTGGTGGAATTCATACAGAGTATTTTTGCCCTCAGGCTATTTTATGGAAAGTAAGATGGGTACAGAGACCCTTTCAATTCCTTGGAAATTGAACGCAAGTGTAGAAAAAGCTTAATACCGATTTGAGATAACCAGTTGGAGATGGAAGGGGGCTCAGCTGATACTTACTATTAGGCTTTGTATAACAACGCATTTTCAAGGGAATGCTTCCTTCCTCACCTAAGCAAGTGGTGAGGACTTGGACCGCTACAGTTTAATCTAATGATTGTTACGGTGATTACTGTACATTCTCATTTGTTCACTGCAGCTGACTCCTACAGTTTGGGTGTGTTGATAGTCCAGTGAATTACATAATTGGAAGTAATAGCTCATTTCTTTTAAAAATAGTAATTCTGATATTGAATCACTCCAGACCTTTTCTTCCTCTAGCTAACCCCATTCTTGTTTATGTAATGTAAAAGGATGAAACTTCAACTAACTGATTTTTTAAAAAAGTTCTGTGAAATATAAGCTGTCATAGGAGTAAATTTAGTCCTTAATTTATAGTGAAAAAGCTAATCTTTTGTACTCTTAATTTTACAATATAGATGTGACAGCATAGAAAAACTAAAGGCCCAGATACCCAAGATGGAACAAGAATTGAAAGAACCAGGACGATTTAAGGATTTTTACCAGTTTACCTTTAATTTTGCAAAGAATCCAGGACAAAAAGGATTAGGTAAGAATTTTTAAAAATTATATTGGTGTCTCAAATATATTCAAATACATTGATGGTGTCAGTTTTGATTTGTAGTAGAAAGTTTTGTGTTTTGAGCATAAAGTCATTGTGAAAATACCAATTATTGGAAAACAGAAACAATGAACTTCTAGTTAATCAGAAAATACCATGGACATTCAATAATAAGTTACCCTGGATACCATATCTGAACTACTGATTTTTTAAGAACTGCAATATAGAAAATAATTGTTAAAATTCTGATATACATTTGTACATTTATCTACTTATATATATTTTATATATTAGCTAGAAGATCTTATAGGATCATAGGATCATAAGTTATTTCAGCGTGGCTCTGTAGAAATGGCATTGTAAGATTTCTGAGTCATAGAGTGCCAGAGAAATCTATTCTTTTTGGTTAGGACTTATTTAGAAGCTATAAGAAAGAATAAAAGTGATGATTATCATTTGTAATCTTATCCAGAAATCTTATCCATAATCTTCCACTGTTAACAGTTTAGGTCAATCAATTTATGCTGTATGTAATATCCATACACTTGCTTTGGGGATGGCTGGGGGTATGGAAGTAAAAGCTACAGTGTAATTTACAGTTTACCTAGAAAGATTTAATGATAGGTAAGACACAATAATAAACGTGTGTGAGAGTGTGTTAGGTAAAAGGAGAAATGAGTAAAAGGAGGAATGGTTGGGAAGTGCTTCCTGGGCAAGATGGGATGTTAAACTAAAGGATATGGTATTTGGCTAGGCAAGGGAAGATAAAAGGTGTTTGAGAGGATGGTTAAGAATGAATGTCTCAAACTTGAGAAATAAGCTTGGCCTCTTTGTAGAAGAGAGAAAACCCTGATGTGATGTTAGTGGGAATGCTTATTTGGAGATTAAGTTGGTGAGATGTAAGGCTCGATAACCAGAGGCTTCTTTTATAAACAGGACAGAAATGTTTAAATTGGAATTTGTGGACAATGAGGATGCACTGAAGATTTTGATGATGGCAGTATCTTCCATTGAATGTGCACTTGCAGTGTGCCTGGCAGTGTGCTAAGTACACACGCTTCTTCATTTCATGTTTAGCGGTTTTAAGAGTTATTCTTTCATTCAGTAATTCATCACCTGGCATGTGCCTGCCAGATACATACTCATGGAGTGCAAGCCATTTTTTTATCCTTATTTTACAGATGAGGAAACAGGCGCAGGAAGGTTAAATTACTTACCCAGGGATGGAAGTGAGTTTCCTTTTGATTTTGAAGATACAGTAGTTGGAGAGGCTAATAGGGGCCTCTTGTACTAATCCTTCTTTATATTTTAAGTTAGAGGGAAAAAGCATTGAGAAAAGGACTATGTGAATAGGGATTATACCGAGGAAGTGGTTGAAAGCTAGCGAAGAAGGGATAAATGTGCAACATTAGTGTTGGAGAATTGGCCTGAAGAGTGACTGAACATGATTGAATTGATTGAAGATTTACAAAATATCTGTAAAGCAAAATGACAGGTAATGAGCCTCATTTCCAACTGATTCTTCAGTTTAGGTTGAATTTTTTCTTGCAGGAAACTACCTAATTTTGTAGGCAAAATAAGCTGGATGGTTAATATGTAGGGTTAGTTTCTTTATTATCTGTGACCATCAGTTAACTGGGCTGTTTTTTTCTAGTTTCCTCCTTCCTTCCTTCCCACAAATAAAAACTGATTACAGGTTTTGAATTTACATGTATACACTAAAATAATTATTTTTGTTGTGTTTAGAAAGGTAGCATAATATTTTGATAAGATTAAACAAAATGTTACAAATATAAAATGTTGACTTAAATGGGCTGAATCTATTTCGTTAGTTATGTCCCCAACCCTTATTGGAGCACGGAAATAATGATATTTTGGAGTGAATATATAGTTTTGATACTGAATCTTAGTTTTTATTGTATGTGGTAAAAATAAAGCAAAAAAATTTTTACTAGATATTGGATATATTAACATGATAGTAAATTGGAATTTTGGATTCTAGGGAAAATTGCAAAAAAGACTGTACAGAATTAGATTTAAAAATTTATTTTATTACCCAATAAGTATTGAGCTTAAGAAAATTGTATTAATTGTTTAATGGGTATGGAGTTTCATTCTGCAGAAAAAAGAGTTCCATTAATTGGTTGCACAACAATGTGAATGCACCCAACACTCCTGAACCATACACTTAGAAATGGTTGAGATGGTAAATTTTGTTATGTGTGTTTAATCCCACATTTAGAATTTAAAGAAAAAATAGAATATATAACACAGAGTGAGTCCATGTAAAATATGGACTTTAGTTAATACTTGTATATCCACATTGGCTCATCAGTTGTAAGAAATATACCACACTAAAGCAAGATGTTAAAAATAGTGGAAAACGGGGGGTGTGGAGGTATACTGGAACTGTCTGTACTTTCTGCTCAATTTTTTCTGTAAGCCCATAACTAAAAAATTCTTAATGTAAAAGAGAAAAAAATGTAATAGACAAATCCTAATTTCTCCCTTTGTTTTGCATTGGTGTTGTGTGTCAGGAAATGTAATGACTTGCTTAGTTGAAGAACTTAATTAAAAAGAAAACTGTTTTCTTGACAGCCTTTCTAAGGGCTCACAGGACTCTTAAATTACAGTACTTGGCAGGGAAGAATTAGAAGATCATAGGAGAGGAGGTGAGGCCCAAAACAAATTGGCAGAGTGACAGTGACAGCACTCTGGTTTATTTATAAATAGCTGTGCTAGTTATAATGAGAGCTGGTGTTTTCCATATTTCCTCATTTTCCTTGACACCTGATTTCCTTTGACACCAGGATAGGGTGCTTCCTCTGTCACCGTCTGCTTCAGTCACCTGCCATTTCTGGTAGTCTTCTGAATCTTAAATTAGAAAATTTATGAAATACCTTTCAAACCTATCCAAAGTTGCATCCATAGCTGATGCTCATTTAGTTTCTACTTTGGACACACATTGTTTTAGGAAGTGGTCCATTCTTGTCACAGAATACTCCTACTTCTTACCACACAGTTCTTCCTTATGAAGTGAACATCTTTTCTTCCACTGTGCTTATTTGTCCTCCCCTGCAGTACGAGGAAGTCTGACCATCGAAAGATTGCTGTCACTTACCCCTTCTTTTTCTTCCGGGTCAACATTCCAATTACTTTAACTGTTCTTCATTTGAGAAGAGCTTTGTTATTCTTGTTACCATCCCCTCTCAGGCACATTTCCAATTTGTCAGTTTCTCTCAAAATAGACTCTTACTTAAAGCTGAACGTAATACTCTTGAAGGAGGTTGTTTGTAATAGAGACTCTGTTCTTTTTTGTGAGACTGTCCATTCTGTTTAGTCAGAAATTACATTTGTTCTTTAGCAACCATGTCATGTTTAGGACACTCCTGAACTTTTATTAGACTAAAGTTCATAGGTTATTTTCTTGTGAACTGTGGTTCAGCTAGAATCTTATACCTGTGCAGTTGATTTAAAACATTTTAAGATTATTTGCTAGACATTTACTTTATTATTTAGAAATACTTTTATAGAGTATTTTTAAAGCAAATTTTCATCTATATAATCCCATTTAGTTCTTGTAAAAGCCGTTTGAGCTAACTGAAAACCTATTATCCTTTTCATTGTAAAGATGAAGAAATTCATGGTCAGAGAGGCTGACTTATTAAGGTCACTTTAGAGTTGGTAGAACTGGGACTCAGTCGCTGATCTTCTGACTCCATATTCTATATTCTTTTATATTATGTTGTGCTACCTGAAGATATTTCTAAGTAAACAAAGACATTGTGAATAGGATTGTTAATCACCATTCCATCCTCTCATGAGTTGGCAACATTTTGTTTCCTTTACAGACAATGTTTGGATCCAGTCTCAGTTCATTTCCATGTTCATTCAGACTCAGTTCATCACCTTTTATGAAATTCCACGTTGCCCTTGTGGATTTTGCTTGACACTGGGATTACCTCTGTTTGCAATTTTAATTTTACTTTAAAGGGCTTAAGAATTCATTCTGCAATATCTCAGTTTTAGGCAATGCTGTTATTTGCTTGTCTCTTTTTCTCTGTCTTTTCCTTCTAACTATTGTTGTTGCTTATTACCTAATTGCTCACTTTGCTTTTTTCCTATACTGCTTCAGAATCTATAAGACTACTTTTAAAAATTATTAAAAATAAATAATAGTGATAGTAAGGACTCATATGTTTATTTCCCAGGCACTGTTCTCGTTTAATTAACTCGTATTAACTCGTGTAATCCTTACAGCAGCCCTGTGAGAGTAGGTACTATTACCTTTATTTAAAAACAATTTTTTTAATGTTTGTTTTCGAGAGAGTGAGAAAGTGAGAGAGCAGGGGAGGAGCAGAGAGACAGAGAGACAGAATCTGAAGCAGATTCCAGGCTCCAAGCTGTGAGCACAGAGCCTGACATGGGGCTCAAACTCACAAACTGTGAGATCATGATCTGAGCCGAAATCAAACGCTTAACCAACTGAGCCTCCCACGGGCCCCCTATTACCCTTTTTTTAAAAGAAAAATTTCTTTTTTTGACGTTTATTTATTATTGAAAGAGTCAGAGTGTGAGCAGGGGCGGGAGAGGGAGAGGGAGACACAGAATCCAAAGCAGGCTCCAGGCTCTGAGCTGTCAGCACAGAGCCCGACGCGGGGCTCAAACTCACAAACTGCGAGATCATGACTTGAGCTGAAGTCAGACGCTTAACTGACTGAGCCACCCAGGCGCCCGTACCCTTTATTTTAAACTGAATTGTAGAGAGGTGAACTCACTTACCCAAGTTGCCTTAGCTAGTGGTAGAGTTGGGATTTAAGAGGCTCAACTGTAAACTCCTATTTTAAACCACTTCTCTTTAGCTAGGCTGTTCTCTTTGTCACTCAGGCAATTCTATCTAAAGGGCAGTTTTTCCTATACTTGTGGCAACTGACATTTTATCCCTGTACAGTCTTTTTCTTTTTTTTCTTTTCTTTTTTTTGAGAGAGAGCAAGTGGGGGAGGGGCAGAGAGAGAATCCTAAACTGGCTCCGTACTGTCAGCTCAGAGCCTGATGTGGGACTTGAACTCACGAACTGTGAGATAACCACCTGAGCTGAAATCGAGAGTTGGATGCCTAACTGAGCCACCCAGGCGCCCCAAACTTACTAAATCTTTTCAGGTATTCCCTTTTCATTGGAAAATATTTTTATCAACTTGTTAGTCTGTGAGCATGAAGTCAGGAGCATTTTAAGTCTGTCTGGGTGAGTTTGTAAAAAGTCTTCACAAAAATGATTAATTTTTGAGTCTTGAAGAATGAGTGTATGTTTCCAAGGCCAAAAGAAAAAGAAGCCACGTCTGTTGTGGAGAGATGGGCAACTTCAGTTGTTCAGAGGTGAGAGACATAGCACCTTTGAGGAACTGCAAGTAAATTCATTTAACTGGAAGTTGTAGATTTTATCTAAAGGCAATAGAAAAATAATCGCAGAGTTACAAAAAATTTTAATAGACTTTATTTTTTTAGCTGCTTTAGGTTTACAGCAAAATTCAGTAGAAGGTACAGAGATTTTTCTATATACCCTCTGCCCCCACACATTATATAGCTTCTCCCATTATCAACATCCCTCACCAAAGTGGTACATTTGTTACAGTGGTACCTATTTTGACACACCATTATCACCCAAAGTTCAAGTTTACATCAGGGTTCACCCTTGATGTTCTACATTCAGGGTTTGGACAAACATAGGATGACCTGTATCCATGATTATAGCATCGTGCAGAGAAGTTTCACTGCCCAAAAAGTCCTCTGCTTTGCCTGTTCTTCCTTTCCTCCCTCTTAACCCCTGGCAACCACTGATCTTTTTAGTGTCTCCATAGTTTCCCTTTTCCGGTATGTCCTACGGTTTGGAATCATGTAGTGTATAGCCTTTTCAGACTAGCTTCTTTCACTTAGCGATATTAATATGCATTTGTTTTCCTCCATGTCTTTTCATGGCTTCATGGCTTATTTTGTTTTAGCATTGAATAATATTCCTTTGCCTGGGTGCACCAGAGTTTATATAATCTGTCTGTCTACTCAAGGACATCTTGATTGTTTCAAGTTTTGGCAATTACAAATAAAGCTGCTGTAAACTTCCATGTGCAGGTTTTTGTGTGGACATAAGTTTTGAGTTCATTTGGGTAAATACCAAGGAGTGGCTATTGCTGAGTCATATGGTAAGAGTATGTTTAGTTTTGTAAGAAACTGCCAAACTGTCTTCCAAAATAGCTGTGCTATTTTGCATTCCCACCAGCAATGAATGAGAGTTCCTGTTGCTTCACATCCTTGCGAGCACTTGGTGCTGTCAGTGTTTTGGATTTTGGCCATTTCAGAAGGTGTGTAGTGGTATCTCATTGTTTTAAACATTGGAGAATTTTAACATGGAAGTTACACCACAAATTTGTATGTCTAAAAGGTCCATATGAAAACACTGTGGTTCTTTAAAAGGAGTGGAGGCAGAACAAGAATGATTGGTTATGAAGCTGTGTGGTGATTTAGCTAGACACGAAGAGGACCCTCACGTTGGCCCTGCCAGTAGGGATGGGGAAGAGAGAGATTTAAAAGGTACTTAGAAGCCAAAATGGAACTCTGACTGGAAGTGTGTGATGAGGAAGAAAGGAGTTTATCAATTGCGAACACCTTTAGGGGACATTTGGAAATGTGTAGGGGTGTTTTTTGGTTGTCATAATGACTGAGGGTTTCTTCTGGCATTGGATGGGTGCTAAATGTTCTTCAGTGCATAGGGCAGTTCTTGACAATGCGAAATTGTGTTTCATTGAGAAACACTGTAGGGTGATGACATTGAGAGAAGAAATAAGCAGGTCTGTAGAGGAAGATAATGAGTTCAGTTTGAGCTCTGTTGAATTTGAGCTGTTTATGGATACCCAGTTGAAGTTGTCCATAGGCAATTAGATATATGGATCTAAAATATAGAGATACAAGTTTCAAGATTTAGGAGTTGTTAAAGACAATTAAGTGTCTAATGTGAAAAAAGGCAAGGGTTTGAAAAATCTACAGGGATTATAAGTGGTTCTTGCTGACACACGGTATCACAGAACACCAACATCAAGTGGATGAATGGAAGAAGGGGACCCAGTAAAAGAGAATGAGAAAGACAGGACAGAGGAAAATAATAGAGTGCTATCATTAAAGCTGAAAGAAGTGACCTTTCCATCTAGGAGGCATATTCAATTTTGTCTAATATGGCGGACAGCCAAATCAAGGAATAAAAGTGTTTATTTGGTAGAGATTACTTTCAATCTAGTTTATGGAATTAAAAAGTGTGTGGGAGGTTAGGAAATGAGCAATGAATGTAGATTACAAAAAGTTAACCTAAACCTTCATACATGATACACATACACTTCTACCCTTGTCAGATTCTTTCCTTAGTGTATCACCTGACAAATGGGCATTTATAGGGTGTCTCATGGTTTGTAGTTATTTGATTATGTCTGTTGTTTCTTATCCTTATTTTGTGAAAATTTGTTGAAAAGGAAAAAAAATGCTAGTACTAGTAATAAGCTTAGTTCTCATAAATTTAGTGCATTTGAAGTGAAGAAGGAAAGCATTAAGCATGCTAATAGCCATTTTACTGCACCTGAAGCAGACAATTACATGTTTAGTTGGTAGAGAAAAGAACAAAATTAAAGACCCTGGAAAGAATATTGTCTATAGAGCTTTGAAGTCTGCAGAGATTAAAAAGGTATTATGGTTAGGAATTGGTGGCATGTTTCTAGTTTTCTTAAAACGTGGGGATCTGAATTTGACTTTTAGACATGCATTCAGAAGCACATTATGTATAAGAGTAGAAGAGTCTATGTACTGTTTCAAGATTTTCTGTGAAGGGAGGGAGAAAGAGGTAGCTAGTTAAGGGGATGAGAGACCCCAAGAAAGTTCTTTTTAAAGGGAGGAGCTACAACCTGAGCTGTTTCTTTGTGAAGCAGGAAAAGGCAGAAGACAAAGCAAAGTTGAAGATGTAGGGAGAGAGTAAAACTAATCGGTAGACAGGATTACTTGAAGAGGCAGGATGTATTGAGAACAGTGGTGTTAGGGGCTTATCCTTGGATAGGAGAAAAAAGTGCCACCTTTTCCACTGAGTTTGAAGGAAGACATAATGATGGATTTGAAGGTAAGTAGTACATTTGCACATGGAACTGTAGGAAGTTCATTCTTTCAGCGGTTTCTGAATGCCTACTGTGTGTTTCAGTCTACTAGTTTGGGGATATTTTGTCCCTATCCTTGAAGAAGTGAAGGTCCAGTGAAGAAGGGGAATTTTTTGCTTTATGGTCTTTATATTGTTTTTTGAGGTAAAATGTGAACCTCTTTGGAGTCTTTACTAGTCTCATGGTTCTTCCGATTATCAGGAGTGTTTTAGAGATCATTATCTAAAAGGACTTTTACTTGGGATATGATTTTTTCTGACCTAGAGATGTAAATTTACTCATAAAAAGCTTGATACTTTATCTTAATTGGTGTAATTCCTTGAAAGTGATCATAGGTCTTTCTGTCATGACAGGTATGGTACTTTCATGTGGCAGTATGGTTTCACTCTGTTCCACATGCAGTTAAATAGCCATTTATATCATCTTCATCAAACTTTTAAAAAAGCAAATCTTAGTTGATTAATTTTTAAATCAATATTCTTAATGGTCTCTAAAATCCAGGATCAGTCATTGTAGATAGCAGTCCTTTGCATTACAGCCTGAAGATGTACATCAGTGGTTCTCAACTGGGAGCAGTTTTGCACCCCAGGGTAGCTTTGGCAATGTCTGGAGACAGTTTTGGTTGTCACCACTGGGAGTAGGGTGGAGCTTTGCGTAGAGGCCAGGGATGCTGCTAATGTCATATAGGACAGTCCCCCACATCAAAAAATTATTTGGTCCCAAATGTCAAAAGTGCTGAGGTTGAGAAACATCGATGTACATTAACATTTTAATACTTACAATCTAGTCAAGTATGCTTTTCTACATTATCTAATTTAAACTTCAGACCCCCCCCCCATGAGGTAAGTGGCATTCTTTTTGCCCTGAAGGGTTGTTCATTGGTGAGGGAGACAGGATACAAACCTTAATCTTATCTCTGTATGAAAATTTGAAAACCTAAGTATTTAGGAAAAAAGCTATTTATTCATTCATTCATTCATTTTATTTATTTATTTATTTATTTATTTATTTATTTATTTATTTATTATTTATTTGGCTATCTTTGGTCTTACCTGTTTTTTTTTTGCAGGGATAAATATTCATGGAATTTGAAATACATAATTTATTTTTAATATTACAGATCTAGAAATGGCCATTGCCTACTGGAATTTAGTGCTTAATGGAAGATTTAAATTCTTAGACTTATGGAATAAATTTTTGTTGGTAAGTTCATGTTTTCTGCAGCTCATCTTTTCTCTGCATTTTTACTTTGAAGATAATATTATTTATTTGTTTTTAATATTTATTTATTTTTGAGAGAGAGAGACAGAGTATGAGCGGGGGTGGGGCAGAGAGAGGGAGACACAGAGTCCAAAGTAGGTTCCAGGCTCTGAATTGTCAACACAGAGCCTGACACGGGGCTCAAACTCACGACCGTGAGATCATGTCCTGAGCCGAAGTTGGCTGCTTAACTGACTGAGCCACCTAGGCTCCCCTAAATTAAAATGTTTTTTAAAGCATGACTAACTCAGAGCATGTAGTAGACACAGAATGAGAAATTTGATTATCATAGCTTGATTACACAGGTGGTTCTGCATTCTTGAATTTAGCATTGTTTAGACTGATGTTTTGAAACTTTTTGGTGATTTGGATGTTATTTGCTTATTTTTTTAAAAAACAGGAACATCATAAACGATCAATACCAAAAGATACTTGGAATCTTCTTTTAGACTTCAGTACAATGATTGCAGATGACATGTCTAATTATGATGAAGAAGGTAATGAAAGTTTTTTCTTAATTTTTTTTTTTAATTTCTTTTATCACACACTCTTGACCTTCTTGTCTACATCTGTTTTTCTTAGAGTTGGGATTTCTGTCTTCTGATTTTTTGTGCTCTTATGAACATATAAAATGCCTTTGTCCTCTTTACCAATCTCTATTCTATTTCTTTAAATACCAACTCAGTACTCCTGTCTTCCAGAAAGGCAGAGTAGTTTTCATGCATGTTTTAGATTTTCAGTTTACTCATTACTCTTCTTACTGTCCTTTCTATTTTTGTGTTTTTTATTATCTGTCTTGTCTTTGAATTTGATTGTAAACTCAAGTTTAGTGACTTTGTCTAATTTACAATGCACTTCAGCTGTCTACCATAGTACTATTGACATTCAGTAAATGTGATATTTGAATCCTATCAACTGAATGCTTTTCTGATATTTTGTCATGTGTGTATAAAAGATGGTGTTACCATCTACTACAAGTGATGTGCTTTTGTCTTTTGAGAGGTGGCAGTGATCTGATTTCTTCACATATGCTTATGTAGCCTCCCTTGAGAATTAGCAGGATGTGTTTTTGAGACTGTTGAATAGAGGTAGTCTTTGAGAAATCTCCAATGACCTTGGCCTCCATAAAAGTGTCCTGGAACTATGTAATCTAACCAGAGATAATATTATTTTTTCCCTTTGTTTTCATTATGATGTCTAGTCTTTACTAATAAGTGAGAAATGTCTAGTCTGGTGATAATTGTGCTTTCTGTTAGTCCTTACACAAAACTGGAGAACTTTCTGATTTGGAGGTTGGCATGTGGATGTGTAGAGGCATGCATATCTGCAATTTAAAATCTCTTAGCAATTTATTGTCCTGAAATAGGATAGAGTTTGAGACTTGCTGTTAATTTCCCTTGTAAGTTTGCCACAAAATGCCTGGAAACTTTTTTCTTCCTACCTAACTGTGCTCTCAGTGCTGGCAGCATGCCATTATAGCATGGCCATTTCTTAGGCTGCCAGTTTGGGGGCCTTCAGAAAACCATATTATTCATTGATTACTAGGAGAGTTATCATTTATTATTCAGGGGCTGATCAAGCGTTGGAATAATAGAGCAGAGAGAATACAAAAAGTATGTTAGGTAGGAACTCTAAAAAGCTAGAATTTTGGGAGTCTTCTCAGTGGGAATATTTGTAATGACACGCTTTAACTGTTACAGGGAAGGCATTTTAAAAGTAAAGGATTCTCTTAAAATGTTAGCCCTATTTCTGCTTTTCTTTCTTTCCCTTTCCCATACTTTTTTTTCTTTTTACAGGAGCATGGCCTGTTCTTATTGATGATTTTGTGGAATTTGCACGCCCTCAAATTGCTGGGACAAAAAGTACAACAGTGTAGCACTAAAGGAACCTTCTAGAATGTACATAGTCTGTACAATAAATACAACGGAAAATTGCACAGTCAATTTCTGCTGGCTGGACTGAACTGAAGATCAATCCTCACAATTCAGACTGAGGGTTGTGTCAAAACTTTAAGGATACATCTTGGACCATATCGTATTTCATTCTTCTAATGGTGGTTTGGGCTTGTCTTCTAGTCTGGGCCGCTCTAAACATTTATAATTCCAACATTGTGGATTTCATCTTATATCTGTGGACCATCCTAGTTTATTCTCCCATAAGTCTTAGGAGCTTTATGGTGATTATTTTGAGGTTTCCATTCTTGCATAAAGCACAATGCTGTCTTCATCAGAAAACAGTTTGGCATAAGAATTAAACATATGAACATCACAAACAATTTATAAAAACTTCTTAAATATATGCTTTGGGCTAGTTGCAAAGACTATGCTGATAGCACTTCCAATGAGAGTGATAATATTTAAGTGTACCGGATCTGGAATGGTGTTTTGGTTTGGGGGGATTTTTTTTTTCCCGGGCAAATCACATGTATTGTTGATGTGAGTAGAGTAATGATGTCAAAATAACCAATGTGAAAAATTTTTAGGATAACTTGGTGTGCCTACCTGAAAAATTTATTGTGTTTCAGACCCTCGATTTCAAAAGGTTCCACAGAACTAGTCTGCACTTACCTTACCCATGTTTATATATAGTTGTCTTAACAGGGAGCTTTTATTTAGAAAATGTCTGCATAATGTTAGATTCTACTCCTGTCTACATTATGCACTACATAATTGGATTTCATTATGATTTTGAAATGCTTATATGCCTGTCGAATAAGTTAAACTATTTAATTTGTTTTGAATGTTTTAGAGTGCTACACAATACAATATTCTAAATTTAGGCATGAGGGTTTTATTTTTTGTTTTGTTTTTTGGTTTTTTTGTCAGCGCACTATGGAACACAAATGAAATTCTCTTAATTTATAAGAAGATAGTAGGAATTAAATTTTGAAAATGGTTGTGATGAGCCATGAAGTTCAATCCTTATAGGTACTGCTTTCAGACAAATAGTCCATTTTTGATGACTTCTTATTTTGTTGAAATTCCTTTAACTGCTGATCACTGTGGTTGCCAAATACTTCAGGAGCAAAAATTTTCAAGCAAGCATGTACTTGATGCAAAATACCAATCTGGCTTTTATTTTCATAAATTAGTTTCTTCACCTTTTTTTGTTTTATTCAAATAAGCTCAGTTTTCACGTCAAAACAGAATTCTCTCTTGTGTGTATTTTTTTCATTACAAGACCCATGAACTGCTTTCATGCTGAAGATGCTCATTTCTCTGTTCACTTCCTGACATGTGAAGGGTTTATTGCTTTCTTAAACATTTCTGTAAGGCAAGTAAAAAAATGGAAAACTTCATATGTTGGATGACTTTGGTCTCTAGCAGGAAAAGATTTTGCTTGGTACATCCAGGCAACTCTATAAGGTCCAGTGTTGAAATTATCAAAGGAATGTACTTCAGAACAGCAGTACATTTTATGTAGATGTGGAAATGATTTTAAGAAACAATGACATCTTACTACTACTTTTTATTTACACAGTTCTGAAACTGACTAGAAAGCTTTCCCCATAAATATTATATTAATATTCCAATCATAACTTTAACTCAAGAATATAATTCTACCAAAAGAATATTTTGAAAATTTCTATTCAGTTTACTGGAATTGGTTATTAAAAAAAAGAAAAAAAGAAAAAAAGAAGAATCCTGCTGCTTTCAGTATTTCCTGACTTCATGTTTGTAAATATAAAGACGAACTTCAATTATGAAAAATTTAAAAAGATATATATATATGTACTATTTTGTTTTTGTCTGGAAGATTTTGAGTTATGGTATTGTTTTCAGATTGATTAATTTGAGTATGCTGTGTTTTAAAATGAGATCCCATTAGCTTTTTTTTTTTTTTCCCAATAGAAAATTGTTTTCTTCAAAGTCTGATATTGGTTCATGGCTTAGTGCCTTGGGTTTACAGACTTTTCCTTTTAAATGCAAGACCTTTTTCAACAAAATAGTGTTTGTCATCATTTTGGTACTAAACATTTATAATTACTGTGTAATTATAAACAAAAAATACATAAAGCTTTGAATATAATTATGTAGCATAAAAGTTAAGGTTGTTCACTCTATGATGGCATCTTAGAATTAAACAATACTATTACTAGGGCTGAAAAGAGAAGACTGGTTTAATGTGGTGTGATTATTTTGAGGATAAATGCCTGGTTACAGGGAATATTTTATACTAAAACAATGCTTATGCATATGGCCATGTATGTGTGTGCATGTGTGTGCGTTTGTGAGAGAGATTGACAAGAGTGAGAGATTGAAAGAGACATGTTGACACACACACACACACACACACACACGCACACCTTGAAATGCTTTAATTCATTAGTGTTTCAGTCTTCATTTTGGTAAACTCCCCAGGCGGATTCTTTGTTTTAAATTGAACCACAGGTACAGTTTCCTTTTTGCCAAATGTCAAAACAGGTACACATTTTAAAATGTACTGCTTTTTAAATAGTAAAGTGTATAAAATTAGAAGTGCCCACATCTAAAAAATACTTGAGATCAAGATTATCTTTAGTGACTATCATCTGCATATCTCTGTAAGTTCAAATGTGCTTCTTACAATCCCTGTCATATTACCAACAGAGGCAATAAAAGCTTCAGTGAAATTGCCATGACTAAATCTTTTCACATATTATTTCAGTGTAATATTTTTAAAGACTAAAATATACCTTAAGACTTTTCCAGGAAGAATAATTATTCATGGAAAGAGCATTGTAATGGCAAGTTTTGGGAAGAAAAGACATGCCAAGTCTTGTTTACTACATTTTTGCTACATTTTAAAAATGTTTACAACTATACTGGGCTGCTTTATTTAATTAACAGTACTGTAGTTGTGTAATATGGCATTATAAGTGTGTGTTCATTAGACTTTTAAGTTTTAATGAGAGAAAGAACTTAATAAAATAACATGGGATATCTTTTATATAATATCCTACTGGGGAATTCTTATTTAAGCAAGGTTATACTATTTTTTTTTTCCTCAGAAAGATTTAAGTGATGAAGTGTTCATCTATTTTTTATTTGATGATAATCAAGAAATTGAGTAGTTGTAGCTAGTTTAATGTGCACTTTGCTTAGATTTTTTAAAACCTGTTACTATTAAGACTTCGTATTGTAAACCTTCTGTAACTTTTATCTATGAATGACAGAAGAAAGTTCAACCTAATGAAAGAATTTTGGAATGAAAAAGGAAAGTGGTGCTGGGGAAATTTATTATAGTTCCCAAAGTATGCCTTTGTAAACCTGAATCAACTTTTAGCAAGAATTAATTTATGTAGTTCTAAATGTTAAGTTGTATATTTAATAGAAAATCATTTGGCACCTCAGCAGTTTTCTTTGTTACTTTATAAAACTTTTAACAATATGATTTATATTGAATACATAGATGTTTTGATAAAATTTTATCAAATTTGATTATGTAATGGTAAAATGTTTTTAAAATGTGAACTATTTAACATATATCTTAATAACTGAGGACACAATACCTGAATTGTGATTTCTACTTAATGTGATAACTAGGGTTCAAATTATGGCTCATCATTTAATTGATTATAAACAAGTATATTTCTAAACTCTTTACTTGCCTCCATTTTTACAGTCATAATAGCAATAATTTCTATTTTTATTTTATAGAAGTGTGATGAAGTTACGTATCATGATACCTTTACCTTTTATTTCTGAGGGGAAAGGGGTTTATATTTTGTAGTTAATACAATCTTGATAGTTCTTAATAGTACTAATCCCCTTGTCCAGGTTTATCCTTAGTTTTTGTCACCATTTTGGTTGAATATTTGCTTGATTTGTATCTGATTTCTGGAGGCAGATAGTGCTGGTTGATTTTTGTTTTGTTTTGTTTTTAATTTATAATACAGATACAGAAATGGTTTTACCAGAGCATTCTTGCCATCTTATTTTCTTTACTGCCTGTTGGGTAATTGGCATTTCCTGCTGACCAATTCATTTATTTAACAACTCAATGTATAGTGTTAAGTGGTTTTGGGCTTTTCTGCGGTTGATCTTTTTTAATTTGTCATAAATAAGGAAATTAAGATAAACAGTACACAACCTTTGTAGTAGGTAGAATTCCTAAAAAGTAATGTCTTTATTTGCGGAGTTTTAAAGACAAATTATTTGGGGAATCATTTTATGGTTATCCATTTAAAAAATTGAGATTCTAAAAAGTATTTTTTAATTTACTTCCAAGTTTTCTTATATGTATTGTTTAAATATTTTCAGTTTAATTTTTTTGTATTCGTGCTATGCAGAAATGTGACTTCTAATGTAGAGCATTGGTTTTAAGCCATACCTCGAGGCTGCTGTGTTCCATGAGGTTGGGTCACAGCAGGCAGGGTGCCTCTTCCACTTTATCCACAACTTTCTACTTTGTGTCCTGTAGGTTAATGGCATTTCATAGGAAATTTGGTTTGGAGAAAAATGGTTAAAAGAAGTTTTTTTTTTTTAAAAATGTCTGGCTTATCAGAAACATTACCACTTTGGCAGATTTTTCAGTGGAATGGAAAGAGATAAGTCAGACCAAAGTTAAAGCAGGTCTGATCATAGAAGACAGCACTGCTTTGAAAGAAGAACCCATCAAATTAAGCTTAAAGCAAGGAAGGAGGAATTTTGAACCAAAATAGTGGAAGCAAAGCTTGATTTGTTTGAAAAACTTCATTGTTTGAAACAGTGAAGAGGCAGTATGTGTAAGTGGCTTAATGATGAAACAAAAGAAAACGATAATATATTTAGAATGTATACACGTAGAAAGCATGTTCAATATAAATATTCAATTTTTCCTTCAAATTATGAAATACTGTAAGAAAACTTTGTATTTAATAGAACACTGGGCAATAGCAAGATTTTTACAAAAGGGAATAGTTGTAGGACGTAAGTTTAGGGGGAAAAATGGCTAAGAGAAAATGGTAATGTAGGCTGTAGACAATGATTTTATCTTATAGTTAACATGACACATAGGTACAGGAGAAATACTTGATCAGTAAGGTTTAGAGATGTATGTATGTACTTGGAATCCTTTAAAAATAGCATGTTGAGGCTTCAAGCAAATGCTAAAAATGTTCTTAATCCTGGTAATAGATCAGAACTCATTGTATTGAAATTATATGAAATGAATTAGGCTGTCAGCCAGAGCTTTAAAATAGTCACTTCTAAGACTGGTGTAATGGTACTTAAAAAAATAGCTTTATTGAGCTATAATTTACACATAAAATTCACCCGTTGTAAATACACAATTCCGTGGATTCAGTAAATTTATACAGTTGTGCAGCCGTTATCGCAGTACAGTTTTAGAACATTTCCATTAGCCCATAAAAGTTCCCCGCATTGTCCTTTGCAATTGATTCCCTCTCTGTCCCAGTCCTCGGTAGCCACTTAGCATGTTTCATAAATTTTCCTCATCTACAGATTACACATAAGTAGAATCATACAACTTGGAAGTCTTGTATCCAGCCTGTTGGCATGTTTTTTTAGGTTCATTCATGTTGTAGACTGTGCCGTACTTAGTTCCTTTAATTGCTACATAATATTTCATTGTATGGCTGTACTAATTTTGTTTATTCACCGGTTGATGGACGTTTGGATTGCTCATATTTTTTGGTTATTATGAATAATGCCATGAACATTCACCTATATATCTTTGTGTGGACATATGTTTTCATTTCTCAGGTAGATTTCTAGGAGTGTAATTATTGGTTTGGTTGGAAAATTTTTGTTTACTTTTCTAAAAAATTGCCAAACTCTTTTCCAGAGTGGCTGCACTGTTTAAAAATGTTCCTACCACAATGCATAAGGGTTGCAATTTCTTCACATCCTTGTGAATACTTGTCTTTTTTTTTTTTCAATTATTATAGTCATTCTGGTAGGTATGTATTTTAACTGTGTAAATTATACCTAGCATCCTAACTCGTGTCCATTGATTGGGTATGCAATTTGGGTGAGTATAAGGTGGCCTAAGGGATCGCTGTAAAATTACTATAGACATGTACTTAGCTGAAGATAGTATTTTCTGTAGCCACAGAGGAAAGTTATAAGCTTCCGGTGGGAGTTCTGGTCCCTCAGAACTCTGCTGAGGAGATGAAATGCATAGGTGAGTAGTGCTGATGGCTGGTGTTTGGTGCTGTTGTGCATATCATAGTTGATAAAGCTAGCTAGTTAGCCTGTGACTTGGTGGTAATTAAAACATTGTAGAAACATTCTGCACAGATGTGTTACAGTCCTTTTAAGTTTCCCAGAGCTCTTTTGCGTTGAGATAACTGGGAATTTCTTAAATTTGTAACAATTTAGTCACCGCCAGCTACTTGTGCTCTTCTACATAATGGGCATTAGAGTAGTGTTTTTTCTTTTTTTAACAGAAAATTTCAGACCTACACGAAAGTAGAATAATTAACCTACTTCAGCATGATCAATTTATGGCCTATCTTGGTTTATCTGTATATCACCCATCCTTTGCAATGCTGACCTATTCTGAAGCAAGTCCCACTTAGCAAATAATCCTGTTTGTATCTCAGTATTTATGTGTAAAAGGTAAGGACACTTAAATATAACCACTATACCATTACCCCACTTAACAAGTTCTTAGTAATTATCCAGTCAGTAGTTTAAATTGTCTCAATTTTTTTTTCCAGTTCAAGTCAATTCAAATAAGGTCCATACATTGCATTTATCTGTGTAAATCTTTTCAGCTGTGGATCCCCATATACATCCCCATATATAGTATCCCCCCTTGGCTTGGAAAACATTTATTTGAAAAAGCAGTGGTTGCTTTAAATTTGTAAATATTCATGCAATTTATATTTAAGGTGACATTTGGTGTGCTTAAAGAATGTATTTTACCTTGAAAATATTTTGGAAGTTAATGAAGTGTGGTATAAAAAGTATAATATGTTTCCTTAATTTAAAAAATATAATGGGACTTGTGTTCAGAATATATAAAGAGCTCTTACAATTTAACAATAAAAAGACAGCCCATCTTACAAATGAGTGAAGAATTTGAATAGACATTTCTCCTAAAAAGATATACAAATGGCCACTATGCACATGAAAAGATGTTCAACATCATTAGTCATTAGGGAAATGCAAATCAAAACCACAATGACCTGTCACTTCATAGCCACTAGTATTGTTTTAATCAAAAAGACAATAGCAAGTGTTGATGAAGATGTGAACAAATTGGAACCTTGTACATTGGTGGGAATATAAAGCAGTGCAGCCAGTTTGGAACACAGTTTGGCTGTACTCAATAAATGAAACCTAGGTTAGCATATGACCCAGCAGTTCCACTCCTAAGAAGGTAAGAGAATTGAAAATATGTATTCACTCTCCAGCCCCTGGAAAACACCCTTTTACTTTGTGAATTTTGACTATTTTAGATTTTTCATATAAGAATAACACAGTAATTATCTTTCTGTGATTGGCTTTTTTTCACTTAATGTCCTCAAGTGTCATCCACGTTACAGCATGTGACAGAAATTCCTTCCTTTTTAAGACTGAACAATATTTCATTGTAGATATATACAACATTTTTGTCAGTGGACATTTGGCTATTGTGAATAGTGCTGCTATGAACCTACGTGTGCACATATCTACTTTTAATTCTTTAGGATATATACACAGAAGTGGGATTGCTGGATCATATGGTAGTTTTGTTTTTAAATTTTTGAGGACCCCCCATACTGTTTTCCATAGCAATTCTACCATTTTACATTCCTACCAACAATGCACAAGAGTTCCAATTTCTCCACATCCTCACCAACACGTTTTTTCTTATATGTTAGCTATTCTAATGGTGTGAGGTGATATCTGTGGTTGTGGTTTGCATTTCTCTGATTAGTGATGTGGAGCATCTTTTCATATATACTACTTGGCCATTTGTATATCTTTGGATAATTTGGATAAATGTCTATTCAAGTTCTTTGCCCATTTTTGAACTGAGTTATTGGATTTTTTTGTTGTTGAAGGAGTTCTTTTGATATTCAAGGTATTAACCATCTGGTTTAACATGTTAAGTCCAATGTTCCCTTACTGATATCCTGTCTGAGTTATCTGCCCGTTGGTGAAAGTGGGGTATTAAAATTCCCTACTATTGTTGTACTGCTGTCCATTTCTCCCTCTGTCTTTGCTTTTTGTTTTGTTTTGTTTTGTTTTTTTCCATGTGGAATCTTTGGATTTTCTACATAAAAGATTATTCTTTGCAAACCGATCATTTTACTTCTTCCTTTTCAATTTAGTTGCCTTTTTTTCTCATATTTTTGCCTACTTGCTCTGCTAGGACTTCCAATGGCATACCGAATAGAAGTGGCAAGAGTGAGCATCTTTGTTTTGTTCCTTTTCTTAGATGAAAAGTTTTACATCTTTCACCATTGAATATAATAGTAGTTGTGGGCTTTTCATGTATGGCCTTTATTATGTTGAGATAGTTTCCTTCTATTTTTAGTTTGTTTTAAGTCAGGAAAGCGTGTTGAGTCTTGTCAACTGCTTTTCTGCATCAATTAGCTAGATAATGTGGCTTTGTCCTTCAATTAATGTGCTTTATCAGAATGATTGAATTTCATATATTGAACCATCCTTGCATTGTGGGAATAACTCCCACTTTGGTGTGGTATAGAATTCCTTAATGTGCTGTTGAATTTGGTTTGCTAGTATTTTGTTGAGAACTTTTGTATCAATATTCTTCAGGAATATTGGTCTGTAGTTTTCTTGTAGTGTTTCCTTGTCTGGCTAATTTAGTATCAGCATTGCTGGCCTCACAGAATAAGTGTAGAAGCATTCCCTTTTCTTCCATCTTTGGGAAGAGTTTGAGGAGGATTAGTATTTAAATGTTTGCTAGAATTCTCCAGTGAAGCCATCTGGTCTTGGACTTTTCCTTGTTAGGAAGGTTTTTTTTTTTATTACAGATTCAATTTTCTAACTAGTTATTGGTCTGCTCAGTTTTTCTATTTCTATAGTATTTAATTTGAGTAGGTTGTATGCCCATTTTTATATTGAGTTACTTTTTACATTGTTAACCTGTGTTTCCTATATATTCTAAATACTAGATCTTTACCAGATATATGATCTACAAATATTTTCTATTCTGTGGATTGTCTTTTCACATTCTTGATAGTTCCTTGTGACACAAAGGTTTAATTTTAATAAAGTCCAATTTATTTTTTTTCTTTTGCTTATACTTGAGATATCAAATCTAAGAAACCATTGCCTAATCTGATGTCAGAAAATCTACACTTAATGTTTTCTTATAAGAGTTTTATGGTTTGAGCTCTTACCTTTATTCCTTTGACCTATTTTGAGTTAATTTTTATATATTGCATGAAGTAAGGGGCAAATTAATTCTTTTGCCTGTGAATATCCAACTGTCCCCTTACCATTTGTTGAAAAGACTATTCCTTCCTCCATTGAATGGTGTTGGTACTCTTGTTGAAAACCAATTGCCCATAAATATATGGGTGTATTTCTGGATTCTTAATTCCCATCAGTCTATATGTCCTTCCTTATGCCAGAATCACATAGTCTTGATTGCTGTAACTTTGTTAGTTAAGTTTTAAAATCAGGAAATGTAACTCCTCTGACTTGTTTTTCAAAAAAATGTTGGCTATTTGGTGTCCCTCACATTTCCATACAAATATTAGCATCAGCTTGTCAATTTCTGCAAGAAAATGCCGCTGGGATTTTGACGGTTGTATAGAATTTGTAGATCAGTTTTGGAATATTTACAAGTTTTGCATCACTATTTTATGTGTCCATATGATATATTGACTGCCTTTAAGTTTTCATCATGGATTGCCTAAGTGCTTGCTGTGGCTTCCTATATACCTTTAGTCTACTTTTCTTCCAACCACTTTTTCTTGCTGTTACCTGGATGTCTTATCTAAAAGGCTTAATTAAGATCCTTTAGTGACTCCTCAGAGCTTTCAGAATTAATTCACTCATTCAAATGTCTCTAATCCCTTAATGTGTCAGATATTATCCCAGGAATATAGCAGTGAACAAAAAAATAAATGCTCTCCTAGAGCTCAAGTGTGGGGAGATGTAATAAGTAAAATATATATTGTGATATATAATGAGAAGTGCCAGGGAGAGGGGAAAAGCAGGGAAGGGGACAGGAGAATGTGCAATTTTAAAAAGGGTAATCAAGGAGGGCTTCATTGAGATAGCTGAGTACCTAAAGAAATGAAGTAATGGGCTGTGCATACATCTGATGAAAGCTTGCAGGCATAGCAAATAGCAACCATAAAGGCTCTGAGTTGGCAGCATGTTTGAGGAACATCAAGGAGGCTAGCAGGCTGGAGATGAGGGAGTGAGGAGAGTAATAGGAAGTGAGATCAAGGGTAACAGGTAGTAGGGTGCCTGGCTGGCTCAGTCAGTATAGCATGAAACTCTTGATCTCAGGGTTGTAAGTTTGAGCCCCATGTTGGGTGTAGAGATTACTTAAAAAATAAAATCTTAACAGCAAATTGTGTGTGGTCTTATGGGCCATTGTTACTGCTCTGGCTTTTATAGTGAGGTGGGAAGTCATTGGAGAGTTTGAGCAGAGAAATATCAGTTCTGTACCTGAGATTTAACAAAAGTGCCTTACCTGATAGGTTGGGGAAAGACTGTGTATGTGTGTGTGGGAGGGATAAGGTGAAAGCAGGAGACGAGTTGTAGTAGCCAGCCTCTAAAACATCTCCAATGATCCCTGCCTCATGAGATTCACACCCATGTGTAATCCCTTCCACTTGACTGTGGGCTGGACCTAGTGACTTGCTTCTACTGAGTAGAGTATGGCAAAGTGATGGGATATCATTTCTGAGATTGTTATAGTCTCCATTTTGCATGTTCTTTCTTGCTCTCTCACTTGCTCACTGTTGGAAACTGGCTGCCATTTTGTGACGTGCCTTTAAAAGAGGCCCACGTGACAAGAAACTGAAGGTGACCTCAGGCCAGTGAGGACCTGAGGCTCTTGGTCCAACAACCCATAGAGAGCTAAATATTGCCAACAACCACATCAATTAGCTTGGAAGCTGATCCTCTCTCAGATGAGCCTTCAGATGGGACTACAGTTCTGACTAACAGCTTGACTGTGGCCTTGTGAGGTACCCACATTGAATCTGCATTTAGATTCTGGGTCCCTCAAAACTGTGGGGTAATGCTTGTTATTTTAAGATGCTGAAGTTTTGGGATAATTAGTTACAGCAATAGATCATTTATAAGAAGTCAACTAAGAAGTTAATGCAATTATCCTGATGAGAGACGATGGTAACTCAGGCCAGGGTGGAAACAGTGGAGCTGACAAAAAGATATATTTTAAAGGTGGATCTAACTGGATTTTCTGAGGAACTAGGTATAAATGAAGGGAAGAGTGATGTCATAGAGGAGGAGGGGTTGTCCTAGCGAAGCAAGAAAGAGCTCAAAGATTATTCCAAGGTTTTTGGCCTGAGAAATTGGACGGGTGGAATTGCTATTAATCAAGATTTAGAAGATATGGGAGCAACAGGTTTTGTAGAAAAAGATTAGGAACTCAGTTCAGGGTACGTGTTTATAATGCCTATATGAGCCAATGAAATTCTGAGTAGGTAGATGAGATCACCAAAAATGAATGTGGACAGAAAAGAGAAGTTCAAAGACTGAACCCTGAGACACTCTAATGTTAAGAGATCAGGTTAGTGGGGGAGGAAATAGCACAGAAAACAGATGAGCGACCAGTGAGGTAGGAGGAAAAACAGCTAAGTGTTGTAGGAGCCAAGTGGAGAGATTATTCTGAGGAGGAGGGAGTGATAAACTGTCAAAGGCTGCAGATAGCTCAAGAAAAACAAGAATTACAAATTGAATATTGGGTTTAGCAATATGAAAGTCATTGTTGACCTTGATGAACAGCTTCGCTGGAGTAATGGAAAGAGAATGCTTGATTGAAGTGCATTCAAGAGAGAATTGGAGAAGAGGAGTTGGGATAGTGAGGACAGGCAACTCTCAAGTAGTTTTGCATCAAAGAGGAGCAAAGAAACAGTGTAGTAGCTGGAAGGGGAAGAGTAGATTTTGTAAAAATCGGAGAAATTACAAAATGGTTGTATGAGAAAGATGCAGTAGGCAGAAAGATGGATGCTATAGGAGAGGGATTTGCTGGTGAGTTGTCCCTGAGTAAACAAAGTTCTTAACCATTTAACTTAGTTAAACCAGCACCCTCTGCATACTACTCTCTGCCTGCATCCCAGTTCATGTGCACCCTTTGTGTAGTTGGGTTTTTGCACCTTGAAGGCTTTTCATGTATTTTCCTTAGTGTGCATTTTCCACTTTCTGTACCCTTTACTTTAAATGATTCCTAGTAGTTTTAAAAATAACAACAGAACAGCTTGAGTGTCATCAGCCTGGAAGGCTTTCTCTGATGCCTCAATCTGATTTAGATGGTTTTCCTCTGTGCTCCTGTACCCTTTCCTTCTATTTATTCTTTTTATAGCACTTACTACAGTACATGGATACTACTTGTCTATCTCCAATTAGACCATAAGAACAATATTGATAACAAGGACTGTGGCTTATTTGACTCTGAATCCTTGGCACTTAAGTGTTTCACACATAGTGAATATACACTAAATCTTTGAAAGAAGAAATTTAAGAATCCTCTAAGTTTCTTTAGTTCTTGTGGTAGATAAAAGCTCTAACATGCAAGATTGTTGACTTAGATTTGAAAATTATATCGATTAATCAATTAAGAAGAACATATATAGTTCTGATTGTTTGTGGATTCTGTATTTGTGAATTTGCCTACTCACTAAACTCTATTTGTAATCCCCACATCCATACTTGCAATACCTAGGCAGTCATTTTATGGCCATGTACAGAGTGGCAAAAATTTGAGTTGCCTGTCACGCACATTCCTACTTGAGGTTAAACAAGGCGATGCTCTGCTTTCATGTTTTAGCTCTCATACCTTATACAAATGTCCTTTTCTTGATATATATGGTGCCACGGTTTTCATATTTTATGCTTTTTTTTTGGGGGGGGGGTAGTGATTTTGCTGTTTAAAATGGCCACAAGTGTAGTGCTGAAGTGCTGTCTTGTATTCTAAGTGCAAGAGGCCGTGATGTGCCTTATGGAGACGATGCATGCATTAGCTAAGCTTCATTCAGGCATGAGTTATAAATTCTGTTGGTTGTGAGTTCAATGTTAATGAATCAATGATACATATTAAAAATAAAAATTGAGGCACTTGGCTGGCTCAGTTGGTAAAGCATGCAACTCTTGATCTCGGGATCATGAGTTCAAATGGGTGTAGAGCTTACATTAAACACACACACACACACACTATATATATATATATATATATACACTTTGTATATATACATACACTTTATATATATAGTGAATATATATAGATATAGATGTACATTATATATATGTTAAAGTGTCTTTAAAGAGAAACACACAAAAAGCAAGGTTATATATTGATTGGTTGATGAAAATGTAACCAGAGGCTGATTTCTCTAGGAACAATGGTTCAGTATTCGCAGCACCTTTATAACTATGAATGAGAATTTACTGCACTTTGGCCTCATTCTGAAGTTGCTGGTGAGATTCTTCCCACTGCTTTCTACAGATGGGAAGTAGGTGAATTTAGTCATTTGTAAAGTAAGCCTAATCAAAATGACTTTTTTTCATAACTTGCTATTATGAAAATCTGGTCTGAAGCTACCCCACTTGGTCTGAGTGGGAAAGACAGTACAGTAATTCCAAGGAGATCTATCATCCTGGAGATATGTTGGGTAGCCATGAAGTTCTCCTTTTACAGGTGGGTCAGACATTAGTGCCTAAGATGTTCCCAAGACTGTACAGTTGCCCATAAGTTGTGGTTACCTTTGGCTTCCCAGACCCTAGAAATCTGGAGTCATTTTATGCTTGATAAATGAATTGGTAATTATTTTCTCATAAAAAGAGAATTAGTGTTGTTGCTGAGATTTTGAAAAACATTCCAAGTATTAAAAATGTAGCTTTTTTGTTGTTGTTGAAATAGCCCTCCTCTTTTGGGTTTTGCCTCCATTTTTTGAGCACTCACTAAGCTTTATATTGTGCCAGGCACTTCATTGACACTTTACTATCCAATCTTCACAACACTATGAAATGCAGGTATTAATTCCAAGGCCATAAACATTGTTACAGTTTTTCAGTTTGTAGAACCTGGTTTCTATCTTTACAATCAACCCTTGAATGAGAAGTCTTAAAAATATTGAAAGAACTAGAACTCTACTGCAGAATAGCTAATTCATATTGCATTTTATGTGTAATTATTAAATATTCAGTACTTTTAAAGCAAGATTATTGGAAAAGAATGGATGGATTTTACTTCTTATTAAGATTTTTTATGAATTCAACACAGTGAGAACACACTGCTTTTGATATGTAGAATAGAGATATCACAGGATGCTTTCAACTATGTCCCATAAACAGCTTTAGAGGTGGTTCTATGAATAGCCAGTTTTTTTTTTTTAATTTTTTTTTCAACGTTTATTTTATTTTTGGGACAGAGAGAGACAGAGCATGAACGGGGGAGGGGCAGAGAGAGAGGGAGACACAGAATCGGAAACAGGCTCCAGGCTCCAGGCTCTGAGCCATCAGCCCAGAGCCTGACCCGGGGCTCGAACTCACAGACCGCGAGATCGTGACCCGGCCGAAGTCGGACGCTTAACCGACTGCGCCACCCAGGCGCCCCTGAATAGCCAGTTTTTTAATGTGTACATCTCAATATTAGTTTAGAGACGTGGCAATGTTGAAACTGAAGATGTGGTTGTATTTCCACGGTTACATTCTGGTAAGTATCAGAAAAACAGATAGGGCCTTGATTCCACTACTGATCATTGTAAACTTGAGGGTAAGTGTGTTTCAATTCAATCTGTTTTTACATCTGTCAAATGAGGGTTCCTTCTATATCAACAATCTCTGATTCCATAATGCCTTCATGTGAAACATAGGCAACAAACTATCTCCAATCTGTTGGATCGTTCTCTGGTGGAAGAGATGTTATTGAGTAACCTGAAGTGTTAAATAAAACCTAGCTCCACATACACTGTGGCAAAGTCCATCAAAATCTGTTCTTCCTACTTCCATAGTTCCTTGTAGCTGGCTCATGGTTACCTGTCTGGGGACGTTGCTTGGTGTAGATACATAACTAATTTCTTACCAATAGAATAATCAGATGTGATGTGTCTTAGTTCTGGATTAGTGCCTTAACATCATTATTTTTCCACATTTTCTCTTTATGTCAATTAGAACCCATGTCAACTCAACTTCAGCCATGCAGGTGGTGATAATGTCCCAGGATGGCAGATCAACAGGATGAAAAATGTGGATCCCTGAATGACTTCATGGAACAGGGCTAGCTGCTGACTGGAAGTCTCCACAGATTGTAATCGCAGAATGTTATACCTCTTCTCTTTAAGCCTCTTTATTGTTGTTGGGTGGCCGCTCCAGTGGCCTTATATAACCACTGTCTGCACTGAGTGTGAAAGACATTTTCCTAAAGGAAAAACAATTTTGAATTGGATACTCACATGCTTATTTCTAGATTTATTAACAAATCCGTAACTTGCTTACAGACACGAGGAAAAGAATGCTTAGTTCACTGGCTCAGATTCGGTGTATTTGAATTTTTTAGCTTGTTTTTAATGTAACCGCTTGGTCCTACTTCTAGAGATTCTGAATTGTTCAGCAGAGCTGGAGCTCCAAAAGAAAAGGAGCCAGCCACATGAAGACCTAGCAAAGAAGAACATTCCATGCAGAGAGAACAGGACTGCAAAATCCTTGAGGGATGAATGGATTTGGTAAGTTTGAGGAACAGAAGGGAAGGCAGTAATGTGGCAGCTCATTAGGTAAGAGAGAGTGACGTAAGATGAGAACAGAGGGGCAGGCAGGATACACATCACATATTATGATTTTGTGAGCCAGCACAAGGAGTCTGAATTTTAAAGTCCATCGGGATGTCTTCTGAGATTTTAAAATAAGGAAGGGAAGCATTTGAGTTTTGCTTTTAAAATATGACTCTAGGGACATCTGACTGGGTCCCCTAGAGTGTGTGACTCTTGATCTCAGGGTCATGAATTCAAGCCCTATGTTGGTCAAAGAGCCTACTTAACCAAAAGTAAAAGAGGACTCTGTTTCCTGTATGGAGAATGGTTCCCAGGTTGATAAGAGATTAGTGTCTAGACTTGAGGTGATGCTGGTTTGAACTGATGTGATAATGGTAGAAGAGAGGTGGGCAGATTAGGGATATATTTTGAAGGTGGGATCAGAGAATTTAATGATAGATGACTGACTATGTCAGGGGAGAGAAGGAAAGACATTCTCAAGTGGTTGTTTTTATTGTTGTTTATTTTGAGAGCGAGAACACTCGCAGGTGAGGGACAGAGAGACAGCACAGAGCCTGAAGCGGGGCTTAAACTCATGAACCATAAGATCATGATCTGAACTGAAATCAAGAGTTGGATGCTTAACCAACTGAGTCACCCAGGTGCCCCAGGAAAAAAAATTTTTAATTGGAACAGTTGTGTGGATGATGCTGTCATTAACTGTAATGGGAGAAAACTGGATTAGAAATGGGTAAAAAAATCAAGAATTCTGTTAGGGTTAGACATGAAATTTCTTATTCTCTCAAAACAAGTCAAAATAAGTAATGCCTCAAAGTATAGCCAGATCTTTTTCATGTTTCTTGTCTGGATTCTGTGAGCACTTTTGGGCAGGACAATTCTGTACTGGATCTGTACATTTTACCCCAGGAAGTGAATTATCAGTAGATTCCTTCCTCCCCAGTGTGACAATCAAAAATGCACACATTTTACTTTATTTTTTTAAAGGAAGCTCTGTGCCCATCATGGGGCTTGAACTTGCAACACTGAGATAGAGAATCGCGTGCTCTACCTACTGAGCTGGCCAGGCACCCCACAAGATGCACACATATTTTTTTTCCTTTTTTAAAAAATATAATTTATTGTCAAATTGGCTTCCATAAAACACCCAGTGCTCATCCCAACAGGTGCCCTCCTCAATGCGCATCACCCACTTTCCCTTCTCCCTCACCCCCTATCAACCCTCAGTTCTCAGTATTTAAGAGTCTCTTATGGTTTGCCTCCTTCCCTCTCTGTAACTTTTTCCCCCCTTCCCTTCTCCCATGGTCTTCTGTTAAGTTTTTCAAGATCCACATATGAGTGAAAACATATGATATCTGTCTTTCTCTGACTGGCTTATTTCACTTAACATAATACCCTCCAGTTTCATCCATGTTGCTGCAAATGGCAGGATTTCATTCTTTCTCATTGCCAAGTAGTATTCTATTGTATATATAAACCACATCTTCTTTATCCATTCGTCAGTTGATGGACATTTAGGCTCTTTCCATAATTTGGCTATTGTTGAAAGTGCTGCTATAAACATTGGGGTACAAGTGCCCCTATGCATCAGCACTCCTGTATCCCTTGGGTAAATTCCTAGCAGCTCTATTGCTTGGTCATAGGGTAGTTCTATTTTTAATTTTTTGAGGAACCTGCACACTGTTTTCCAGAGCAGCTGCACCAGTTTGCATTCCTACCAACAGTGCAAGAGGGTTCCTGTTTCTCCACATCCTCGCCAGCATCTACAGTCTCCTGATTTGTTCATTTTAGCCACTCTGACTGGCATGAGGTGGTATCTCAGTGTGGCTTAGATTTGTATTTCCTTGTTGATGAGTGATGTTGGGCATCGTTTCATGTGTCTGTTGGCCATCTAGATGTCCTCTTTGGAAAAGTGTCTATTCATGTCTTCTGCCCATTTCTTTACTGGATTATTTATTTTTTGGGTGTGGAATTTGGTGAGTTTTTTTATAGATTTTAGATACTGGCCCTTTATCTGATATGTCATTTGCATATACCTTTTCCCATTCTATCAGTTGCCTTTTAGTTTTGTTGATTGTTTCCTTTGCACACATATTTTAAAATGCATTTGGCAGGGTAGTTCTATTCCAGGTTGTACCTTTTGTGTACCTTTGTTAGTGCAAGTGGTCTTTATATTCCTATGTGTGTGTTTTCTCAAGCAATGAACACTACAAGTACAACTTATACCATAAGTTCTGTAAATTTTTTTTTACATAAAAGTTCTTATAAAAGATTTTGCATTATGCATATGGGCACTTTGTCCAAGCCAATTCATTCTATTATTCTCATTGTTAATTATCTGTCTTATACCACCACTGTGAGTCCACAATTACAAGACACCTAAAATATTAGAAAAGGTACCATATAAAAATCACAATCTAGTGACATTTGCTAGTCTTTTTGCAAGTACAGACTTGGAATTAAAACTGTTAGAAATGATAAATGTGAATAAATATAAAAAACTTCTTAAAATATCAATTTCTTAAATTGTTTAAAGAAAAAATGTTTTTTTGGGTTTATAAAAAAAGAAGTAAATACATAACAATAGTACAAAGGATTGGAAGAAAGGTAAATGGAATTATACTGTTGTAAAATTCTTACATTATTGATGAAGTGATATAATTAATCAAGATAGATTGGTTCAAAGTAAGGATGATGTATATAAATCCTAGGAGTAACCTCTGAAAATAGAGGTAGAGCTAAAAATGCAAAAGAGGAGAGTGAATGCTAAAAAATAATAAATCCAAATGAAGGTAGGAAACATAGAGACCCAACATAGAGATGGAACAAACAGAAAATAGGAGCAATGTAGAAAGTTTAAAGGCAAATATGTCAATATTTATACCGAACATCAAGGCTAAACACTAATTCAAAGAGATTGTTGGAGCAGATAAAAAGCAAGACCCAAGTAGATGCTTATATCTGAGAGTCACGCCTTAATATAAAGACACAGATGGGTTAAAAGTAAGAGGATAGTAAAAGATGAACTATGCAGGGGCTCCTGGGTGGCTCAGTCGGTTGAGCGTCCGACATCGGCTCAGGTCATGATCTCATGGTTCATGAGTTTGAGCCCCATGTTGGGCTCTGTGCTGACAGCTCAGAGCCTGGAGCCTGCTTCAGATTTTGTGTCTCCCTCTCTATCTGCCTCTTCCTCTCATGCTCTCTCTCAGAAATAAAAAAAAAAAAAAAAAAAAAAAAGATGAACCATGCAAAGAATAAGCATAACAAAACTAGTGTGGCTATATTAACATCAGATAAAGTAAAAAAGGACATTTCATATTGATAAAAGGAACAATTTATCAAACCATAACAATCCTAAATGTTTATGTATTTAATAAAAGAGCTTCAAAATGTATGTAGCAAAAATTGCAGAAATGGGCAAATCCACAATTACAGTTGAAGATTTTATCACTCATCATTCAGTAATTGATAGAATTGACCAAAAACAAAACACAAAACAAACCAAAACAACAAAAAAACTAGTATAAATATAGAACTGAAAATCACTATTATATCAACATAATCAATGTTTATAGAACGTTACATTCAACACCTGTAGAAAACATATTCTATAGCTGGTATTGTCTACACATTCTCTAGTGCACTTGGTAAGATTTTGACTGGGATTGCATTGAATGTGTAGGTCAGTTTGGGAAGAACGGACATCTTGACAATATTTATTATTCTCATTCATAAACATGCAATATATATCCCATCTATTTAGTTCTTTGGCTTTGTTCATTAGAGTTTTGTAGTTTCCTCATTTAGATCTTGTACATATTTTGTTAGATTTACATCTAAATACTCCATTTGTGTTAATCTAAATGGTGTGTTTTTAATTTCAAATTCCACGTGTTCATTGCTGGTAAATAAAGTAATTGACTTTTGCATGTTAACGTTATATTTTGCAAGTTTTCTATAATCACTTATTAGTTCCAGAGGTTTTTTGATCGATTCTTTCAGATTTTCTTCATAAATAATCATGTCACCTCTGAACAAAGACAGTTTTATTTCTTCCTTTTCTTAATGCATTAGCTGCAACTTCAGTGCAATGTTAAAAGGAGTGATGAGAAGGGACGGCTTTGTCTTGTACCTCATCTTAGTAGGAAAACTTTGGTTTCTCACCATTAAGTGTGTTAGCTGTAGGTTTTTTATAGATATTCCCTTATCCAGTTGAGGAAAGTTTTTATCATGAACGGATGTTGGATTTTGTCAAATGCTTTTTCTGCATCTGTTGGTAAGATCACGTGATTTTTCTTCTTTAGCCTGATGATATGATGGATTATGTTGAAACTTAAAAGAAAGAAAATTATTAAGATATAACTGACATACAGCACTGTAAGTTTAAGGTGTATAGCATAATGATTTAACTTCATTAATTGATTTTCAAATATTGAACAAGCTTTGATATCTGGGGTAAACATTATATTTAATTTGCTATTTTTTTTTTAATTTTTTTTCAACGTTTTTTATTTATTTTTGGGACAGAGAGAGAGACAGAGCATGAACGGGGGAGGGGCAGAGAGAGAGGGAGACACAGAATCGGAAACAGGCTCCAGGCTCTGAGCCATCAGCCCAGAACCCGACGCGGGGCTCGAACTCACAGACCGCGAGATCGTGACCTGGCTGAAGTCGGACGCTTAACCGACTGCGCCACCCAGGCGCCCCTAATTTGCTATTTTTAAAACCACTTTTATAAGCATTTATTTGAATATATTTACATATAACATTGTATAAGTTTAAGGTGATACATTCATTTGTATATATTGTAATATAATTGTAACTGTAGCAATCATTATCACATTATATAATTATAGCACAATATTAATGTCTATATTCATTATACTGTACTGGCTTATTTACTACTCATTTCAAGTTTGTACCCTTAAACACCATCAGTCTTATCCCCCCCCCTTTTTTTTTTACAGGTTTGACTTTTTTAATATTCCACATATAAGTGATACACAGTAGTTGTCTTTCTCTGACTTCTCTCACTTAGCCTAATGTTCTCAAGGTCCATCCATGCTGTTGCTGATGGCATGTTACTCTCCTTTCTCATGGTTGAATAATAATCCATTGCATATATGTACTGCTCTTTTTTATTCATCTGTTGATGGGCATTTGGGTTATTTGCATATCTTGGTTATTGTGAATAATGCTATGGTAAACATAGGAGTGTGTATATCTTGCTGAAATCCTGTTTTCATTTCCTTTGGCAATTGCTGGATTATATGGTAGATCTATTATACAATTTTTGAGGAACATTCATATTGTTTTCCTTAGTGATTGGACTGATTGACATTCCCAACAACAACATGAGGATTTCCTTTTTACCGCGTCCTTGCCTGCACATGTTGTCTCTTTGTTTTCTTGATGATAGCCATTCTAACAGGTGTGAGGTGACATCTCATTGGATTGTTTTATTTCTTTTTCTATTGGAATTTGATGTTCATTTCCCTGATGATTAGTGATGCTGAGCATGTTTTCATGTGCCTGCTGAAAATTCTGATGTCCTCTTTGGAAAAATATCTATTTAGTTCTTATGTCCATTTTTAATCAGATTGCTTTTTGTTAAGTTGTATGAGTTCTTTATATATTTTGGACATAGACCCTTTAATACATAGTTTACAAAAATGTTCTCCCATTCTCTAGGTTGTCTTTTCATTTTGTTAATTGTATCTTTTACTGTGAAGAGGCTTTAGAGTTTGAAATAGTCCCATTTGTTGATTTTTGTTTTTGTTGTTTGTGCTTGTGGTGTCATGTCCAAAAAATCATTGCCAAGACCAATACTGGTGAGCTGCTTCCTTATATTTTCTTAGTAGGAGTTTTATGGTATTACATCCTATGTTTAAGTCTTTGATTCATTTTAAGTTAATTTCTATGAGTGGTATGTTCAATTGCATTGTTCTGCGTGTGTTTCTCTAGTTTTCCCAGCACCATTTTTTGTTTCTTTTTTAAATTTTTATTTAAATTCATGACGTGGCCATTTTTGTACCTATAGATGTGCAGTTTGTTCTTTCAGTTCTCAGATTGATTTCTTGGGTGTTCAGAATGATTTGATATTTATCTAGCTGTGTTTGAGGGACCAGGCAAGCTTAGGGTCCCCCTCCTCCTCTGCCATCATAACTTCAACTCACACTTCTTTTCCCCAGCACCATTTTTGAAGACTTCAGACTATCATTTTGCCACTGGGTGTTCTTGATTTCTTTGCTGAATATTAGTTTACCTGCTGGGATTTAATTCTGGGCTCTCTCTTCTGTTGCATCGGTTGAAGTGTCTCATTGTGGCAGCATCACACTGTTTTTATTAGTATGGCTTTGTGTATGGCTTGAAATCTGGAAGTGTGTTACCTTGGACTTTGTTCATTTTTCTCAGTGTTGCTTTGCCTATTTGGGGTCTTCTGAGGTTCCATACAAAATTTAGGGTTATTTCTTTAACTTCTGTGAAAAAGCCTTTGGTATTTTGATGGGGATTGCACTGGATGGAAGAGCCATTTTAACAATTCTTCTGATCTGCGAACATGGGTAACTTTCCATTTGTTTGTGTCTTATTCCATTTCTTTCAGCAAAGTCTTGTAGTTTTCGCTGTACAAATCTTTTACTTCCTTGGTTAACCTTATTCCTAAGTATTTTATTGTTTTTGATGCTATTGTGAATGAGATAGTTTTGTTTCTTTTTCAGATGTTTCATCATTAGTGTAATGAAATGCAACTGATTTCTGTATGTTGATTTTGTGTCCACTTTACTGAAATCACTGATTAAATCCAACAGTTTTTGGACTGACTCCTTGGGATATTCTATATATAAGGTCTTATCAGCAAATAGTGACAATTTTACTCCTTCTTTTTGGTTTGTATGTCTTTTATTTCTTTGTCTTACCTAGTTGTTCTAGCTAGTACTTCTAGTACTATATTGAATAGGAGTGGTGAGTGGGCATCCTTGTCTTGTTCCTGATCTTAGAGGAAATGCTTTCAATTTTCCTCCATTGAGTATAATGTTAGCAGTGGGTGTGTTGTATGTAGTCTTTATTATGTTGAGGCAAGTTCCTTCTATACCCAATCTGTTATGAGTTTTTATCATGAAAGGATGTTATATTTTGTCAAATGCTTTTTCTGCACCTATTGAAATGATCATGTGATTTTTCTTTTTCTTTTATGTGATACATTACACTTACAGATTTGCATATCTTGGACCATCCTAGCATCCCAGGGATAAATCTCACTTGGTCATGGTGTGTAATCCTTTTAATGTATTCTTGAATTTGGTTTGCTAGTATTTCGTTGAGAATTTTTGCATCTATATTCATCAGGTCTATTGGTCTGTACTTTTTTTGTGGCATCTTTATCTAGTTTTGGCATCAATGTAATGCTGGCTTCATAGAATAAGTTTGGAAATGTTCCCTCCTTGATATTGTGGAAGTCTTCGAGCAGCATTGGTGTTAATTCTTTCAGTAATTCTTTGTAGAATCCTCCGGTGAAGCCATCCGATCCTGGAGTTTTCTGATTACAGATCCAATTGCTTTACTATTGGTCTGTTTGGTTTTTCTTTTTTTTTTTTTTAATTTTTTTTTTCAACATTTATTTATTTTTGGGACAGAGAAAGACAAAGCATGAACGGGGGAGGGGCAGAGAGAGAGGGAGACACAGAATCGGAAACAGGCTCCAGGCTCTGAGCCATCAGCCCAGAGCCTGACGCGGGGCTCGAACTCACGACCGCGAGATCGTGACCTGGCTGAAGTCAGACGCTTAACCGACTGCGCCACCCAGGCGCCCCCTGTTTGGTTTTTCTGTTTCTTCCTGATTCAGTCTTGGTAGGTTGTACATTTGGAGAATTATATCAATTTCTTCTAGATTATGTAATTTGTTGGCATATAATTGTGGCTAGTAACGATCCTTTGTACTTTTTTAGCACTAGTTGTAATGTCTCCTCTTTCATTTCTGAGTCTTCTCTTTTTCTTAGTCTAGCTAAAGGTTTGTCAATTTTATCTATCTTTTCAAAGTACTAGCTCTTAGTTTCATTGATCCTTTTTATTATTTTTCTTGTCTCTATTTCATTTATTTCTACTCTGATCTTTAATTTCCTTCTTTGTTCTTTTTATGGTTCCTTGAGGTGTAAAGTTGAGATCTTTCTAATTTCTTAATATGTGTTTATTGTTGTGAAATTTTAGAACTATTTTTACTGTGCCCCATATTTGATATGCTGTGTTTCTATTTTCATTTGTTTAGATATGGATTTTTCTTTTTTCTTTTTCTTTTTTTTTTTTTTTTTTAGCAGGCTCCTCACCCAATGTGGAGGCTTGAACTCACAACTCCAAAATCGAGTCAGCATGCCTCCTACTGAGCCAGCCAGGCATCCCTTATTTCCCTTTTGATTTCTTTGACTCATTGGCTGTCTAGAAGTGTGTTGTTTAGTTTGTACATATTTGTAGATCTCACTTAATTTCTAGTTTTACACCACTGTGATGAGAAAAGATAGTTGCTATGGTTTCAATCTTCTGAAATTTGCTAAGAAACGTTTTGTGTCCTTTCTATCCTAGAGTATATTCCATGTGCACTTGGGAAGAATGTGTATTCTACTGCTGTTGGATGTAATGTTATGTATATGTTTGTTAAGTCCATTTGTTCTAATGCGTGGTTCAATTCTAACATTTCTTTGTTGATTTTGTCTGCTTTATCCATTACTGATAGTGGGGTATTGAAATACCCAATTATTATTATAATGTGTATTTATCTTTTAAGATCGGTTAGTATTTGCTCAATATATATTGGTGTTTGGGTGTTGGGAATGTATATATTTATGATATATCTTCTTGATATGTATTGACCCCTTTATCAGTATATATCAGTATATAATGACCTTCTTTGTTTTTTGTTACCCTTTTTGGCTGGAAGCCTATTTTGTTTAAGACTATGCCTACCTTCTTTTGGTGGAATGTCATCTTCTATCCTTTCATTTTGAGCCTATGTGTGGTTTTAGAGCTAAAATGAGTCCATTAGGCAGCATGTAGTTTAAATACATCCAGCCACCCTGTGCCTTTTGACTGGTGAGTTCAATCCATTTACAGTTAGGGAGCTTATTGATAGGTAAGGATTTAGTACTGCCACTTTATCTTTTCCCTTCTGGTTATTTTATTTCTCCATTTTTCCCCTTGTTTCTACTTTTGTAGAAACTTGTTTGTTTTGTGTTTCTACACTTTGCGGCTACTGTGAGGTTTATATAAAACACATCATAGATAGAATAGTCCTCTTTTGGCTGATAGCAATTTATCTTCACTTCCTTTTTTCATCCTTTAACTCTTTCCCTTTTATTTTTGTTGCCACAAATTATCTCTTTTATAGTGTGATTTTATTACCACGTTGTGGTAGTGATTTAAAAAATTTTTTTTAGGGGCGCCTGGGTGGCACAGTCGGTTAAGCGTCCGACTTCAGCCAGGTCACGATCTCGCGGTCCGTGAGTTCGAGCCCCGCGTCGGGCTCTGGGCTGATGGCTCAGAGCCTGGAGCCTATTTCCGATTCTGTGTCTCCCTCTCTCTCTGCTCCTCCCCCGTTCATGCTCTGTCTCTCTCTGTCCCAAAAATAAATAAACATTTAAAAAAATTTTTTTTTTAATACTCATGTTTTTGAGAGAGAGTGTGTGAGCAGGGAAGGGACAGAGAGAGAGGGAGACACAGAATCCAAAAAAGGCTTCAAGGTCTGAGCTGTCAGCACAGAGCCCAACGTGGGGCCAAGCCCACGGACCACAAGATCATGACCCGAGCCTAAGTCGGATGCCTAACCGACTAAGCCACCCAGGTGCCCCAGTGATAGTTATATTTAATGCTCTTTTCCTTTTACCTTTGTGTTATAACTGTTTAATATACTATTCTAAAAAAGGACTATGGCTTTATAATTCTATCACCTTAAGCAGAGTTTTGGGTACTTTTATTTTTTCATTTCAGCTTGAAGAGCTTCTTTCAACATTTGTTTAAGACAGGTACTAGTTGTTGTGAACTCTTTTAAGTTTTGTTTGGGAATTCCTTTATTTCTTCTTCAGATATGGAAGATGACTCACCAGATAGAGTACTCTTGGCTGGAAATTTTTAGTTTTCAATACTTTGAATATATCATTCTACTCTTGCCTGGCCTATAGAATTTCTGCTGAGAAATCTGCTGATAGCCCAGTGGGTTCCTTTTAGCTTAGTGTCTGTATTCCCCTGCCTGCTTTTAAAATTCTTTATCGTGGACTTTTGACAGTTTTAACTTAATGTATCTTAGAGGTCTTTTTGTATTGAGATAAGGTTTTCTATTAGCTTTATGGACTCGTATATCCAGTTCTGTCCCCAGTTTGAAAAGTTCTCAGCTATTATTTCTTTAAATATGCTCTGCTCCTTGTTGCCTCTTTTCTCCTTCTTGTGTACCCATTAATCTTGTGTTGGCTCTTCTAATGGAGTCTGAAAGTTTTCCTAGGATTTCATTAAAAAAAAAAATCTTTTTACTCTGCCACTCTAAACATTTCTATATTCTATCCTTGAGCTTATTCTCTTGTCCAACTGATCTGCTCTATTTCCAATGCTTTGTAATGCATTTTTCATCTCATGTGCTGGGTTATTTAGCTACAGGATTTTTTTTTATAGCATTTCAATCTCTTTAGTTAAGTATTCCTTCAGCTCATTAATTTTATTCCTTAGATCATTGTATTGCCTTCTGGATTTTCTTGTATGTTGCTGAATTTCTTGGTAACAGCTATTTATCCGATAACAGTATTCCATGTTTTTGGGTTCAGTGCTGAAAAAGTCATTTTCTTTTTGTGATACTATATTAGTGTGGTTTTTCATGGTGTTTGATGCAAAGTTCCTCTGCTGCCACATTTGAAATAGCAAACACCATTCATACTTATGTAAGGCTTTGATTCTAACAGTTCAACTAGTTGGCAACTAGGAGCCTTCCCTTTGTTTTCCAGAAGGTGGCATGATAGCACAAGTTTTCAGTTTCTCTTACCAGAGCTGACTTGTTAAGGTTGGGAGCTGCAAGTATTTAAAAAAAAAAAAAAAAAAACAAACTGGTGGGGAGAAAGGGAAGAAAAAGGGTGGCAGCAGAATCAGGGGAGGTGTGTGTTTGACACTTGGGGCTTTGGGTGTGCCCACAGCCCCTATGGGGATCTTCCAGTAGTGGGGATTCTCAGAGGATCACTGGCAGTCCTCTTGCAATAAATTCCAGGGCAGACAGCAGGAAACACATTTCTCTCAGTTGTCTTTGTCATCCTCCCTTTCCTTTCCCCTTCCCAACCCAGTCACCATAATCTCTTCTCAGAGTGACAAGTTTCTCCAGCTGAAACATGTATGGCCTGGTAGACCCCCTACTCACCACTTTCACTTCCCACATCTGCTAGAAAGACTGTACTGGTCTATTGCTGTGTGTGCAGACCCCCTACTAACCCCTCCCCCCTTTTTTTTGGTTATGGATGTGTGTCATTAGTTGTAAATTGACAGGGAAAGAAAAAAGGAAAGACTCATGGTGCTATGAAGTGGACATTACCCTTCCTGATTTGCTAAAATTTTATCAGAGGACATCTCTGTGGCTCAGTTGGCTAAGCATCTGATTTGGGCCTAGGTCATGATCTCACAGTTTGTGAGTTCGAGCCCCGCATCAGGCTCTCTGCCCTTCCCTAGCTCGTGCTCTCTCAAAAATAAATAAAAATAGGGGCTCCTGGGTGGCTCAGTCAGTTGAGCGTCCAACTATATAGCTCAGGTCATGATCTCACGGTTTGTGGGTTTGAGCCCCGCATCAGGCTTTGTGCTGACAGCTTGGAGCCTGGAGCCTGCTTCGGATTCTATCTCCCTCTCTCTGCTCCTCCTCCACTTATGCTCTGTGTGTCTCTCTCTGCCCTTCCCTTACGCGCAGTCTGTCAAACATTAAAAAAAAAGTTTTGATGGGGCGCCTGGGTGGCGCAGTCGGTTAAGCGTCCGACTTCAGCCAGGTCACGATCTCGCAGTCCGTGAGTTCAAGCCCCGCGTCAGACTCTGGGCTAATGGCTCAGAGCCTGGAGCCTGTTTCCGATTCTGTGTCTCCCTCTCTCTCTGCCCCTCCCCCGTTCATGCTCTGTCTCTCTCTGTCCCAAAAATAAATAAACGTTGAAAAAAAAATTAAAAAAAAAAGTTTTGATTTTTACACGTATGTTCATACGAAATATTCCGTAATCTTTTCCCTATAATGTCTGTAATGTCTTTGGTGTGGTATTGGGGTAGTGCTGGGCTCCATAGTATGAGTTAGGAAGTATTCCCTCTGCTTCTATCCTTTGGAAGAGATTATAGAAAATTGGTATTTCTTCCTTAAACGTTTGCTCTAATTCACCCACCTGGGCCTGTTGCTTTGTTTGATATAGGTCTCTTCAATTGTCTATTTCTTGTGAGTTTTGGCATATTGGGTCTTTTATGGAATTGGTCCATTTCATAAGGTTATCAAATTTGTGGGCATAGAGTTGTTGGTAATATTCCTTTATTCTTTCAATGTCCTTGGGATCTATAGTGATATTGCCTCTTTCATTTCTGATATTGGTGATCTGTGTCTTTTTTTTTTTTTTTTTTCCTTAGCCAGGCTAGAAGCTTACCAGTTTCATTGATCTTTTCATTGAACCAAATTTTGGCTTCCTGAATTTTTCTCTATTGATTTCTGCTCTAATTATTTCTTTTCTTCTGCTTACTTTGGATTTAGTTTGCTCTTTTATTTCTAGTTTCCTAAAGTGGAAACTTAGATGATTGATTTTAGATATTTCTTTTCTAATATATGCATTCAATGTATAAATTTCCTTCTAAGCATTGCTTTCATTGCATCCCACAAATTTTAATAAACTGTTTCTTTTTAATTTAGCTAAAAATATTTTTAAATTTCTCAAGATTTTTCTTGACCCATGTGTTATTTATAAGTGTTGTTTAATCTCCCTGTATTTTAGGATTTTCCAGTTCTCTGTTATTGATTTCTGGTTTCAATGCATTGTGGTCCAAGAGCAGACATTATAGGATTTCTATTTTAAAAAATTGGTTAAGGTGTGGTTTAGGGCCTAGAATGTGGTCTCTCTTGGTGAATATTCTATGTGAGCTTGAGAAGAAATTTTTTTTTTTTTTTTTGCTGTTGGGATAGAGTATTCCATGTTATCTCCATTATATTCAGTTGATTGATGGTGTTGTTTATATTCTTCCTGATTTTCAGCTTGCTGGATATCTCCATTTGATAGGTGGATTCATCTATTTTTGTATCACATAGTTTGATGCTGTTGTTAAAACTGTTACATCTTCTTGGAGAATTGACCCCTTTATCATTATGTAATACTCTTCTTTATCACTGATAATTTTCCTTGCTTTGAAGTCTGTTCCTTTGAAAATCATATAGCTGCTCATGTTTTCTTTTGATCAGGATGGTATATTTTTCCCTATCCATTTGCTTTTAATCTGTCTTATTTTAAAAAAATTTTTAACGTTTATTTTTGAGATACACAGCATGAGTGGGGGAGGGGCAGTGAGAGAGCGAGGGGGAGACACAGAATCCGAAGCAGGCTTCAGGCTCTGAGCTGTCAGCACAGAGCCTGATGTAGGGCTTGAACTCACAAACTGTGGAATGGTGACCTGAAGTCAGACACTTAACTGAGCCACCCAGGTGCCCTGATTATTCACTTAAAAAAAAATTTTTTTTTAATGGGTGCCCTAGAATTTGCAGTAGGCATTTATAGCTAATCCAAGTCCACTTTCAAATAACACTTTCTAGTAGTGTGAGAACCTTGTAATAAGTAAATAATCCTCCCTCCAGTCCCTGATCATTGCTGTCATTCATTTCACTTATGTTTATGTATAGTATAAACACATTATTGAAATTTTGAACTGTTACCTCTTTAAGAATAAAAAACTTTTATTTTACCTATACTTCTTCTTCATTACTCTTCCTTTATGTAGATTGGAGTTTCTGACATATTTTTTTCCTTTTCTCTAAAGAAATCTAACATTTCTTACAAGGCATGTCTATTGGTGACAAATTCCATTAATTTGTGTTTGTCTGAAAAAGTATTTCTCCTTCACTTTGAAGGATAGTTTTGCAGAGTACAGAATTCCAGGTTGTTGACTTTTTCCTCTCAACACTAATCTTTTTTCTTGGTTACAATTTCTGAAAAGTTGGATGCAATCCTTATCTTTGTTCCTTTGTAGCTATTTTACCCTCTGGCTTCTTTCAGGATTTTATCTTTGATTTTCATTTATCTTCCTTGGTATTCTGAGTTTCCTGGATCTTGATTTGTTGTCTGCCATTAATTGGGGGAAAATCTTAGTCATTATTAAAATTTCTTTTCCTTTTTTATTTTGGTATTCCGATTCCATGTGTCATCCCTTTTGCAGTTGTCCCACAGTCCTAGGATATTGGTTTTTTTTTTTTTTTAGTCTTCATTCTCTTTGCTTTTGAGTATTCTATTGATATGTCCTCTGGCTCAGAGATGCTTTCCTCAGCAGGGTCCAGTCTAATAAGCTGATCAAAAGCATTTTTCATTTCTGTTAACATTAACTCTAGAATTTTTTAGTTCTTCCCTAGGATTTCTTTCTGCTTATATTGCCTACCTTTTCTTGTATGCTGTCCATCCATCAGAACCCTTACTATATTAATTATAATTTAAAATTCCCAGTATAATTTCAACACCCCTGCCATGTCAGGTTCTGATGGTTGCTCTGTCTCTTCAAATTGTGTATTTTTTGCCTTATAGTATGGCTTGTAATTTTTTGACAGCTGGACATGATGTACTGGATAAAAGAAACTGTTGTAAATAGGCTATTAGTAATGTGCTAAGATGTGGCGGGAGAAGTGTTCTATAGTCCTATGATTAGGTCTCAGTCTTCTAGTGAGCCTGTACCACAAGACTATGAACTTTACAAGTGTTTTTCAGTACCCCCCTCCCTGCTTAGGTGGGACAGGATGGCTAGAGTGAGTTAGAGTTGGGTATGTCCCTTCCTCTGTGACAGGTCCTAGATAACTGGTTTCAGGCCTTCTTAAGAACGGAGCACTGTGGCATATTTCAAAATTGTTCCATCCATCTCTCCCCCATCACACGCACATCCTGGCTGCTGGAAGCACAATGGAGTTTTCCTCTGATATTTACTGTGAGAAGCTATTCAAGCTCCTGAAGGTTAATCTCACAGTGTTTATGGGGCCCCATTATGATAGGGCTCCTTGGAGTTTAATTATCAGATTTGTCCACACTGAGCCTCTAGCAATTTACCAATCACAATTCAGGTTTCCCACCCTGCATTGGTTCCTGCTACTGCATTTTTGCCTTCAATCTGTTCAGCTTTTTACTTGTTGGTAGTTCGGGGTGGTGACTTCCAAGCTTTTTAAATGTGGAACCAGAAACAAACTCTACAGTGCACTTGGAATACTCACCAAGACGGATCAAATGCTGGGTTTTTTATATATTCTTAAGAACTGAAATCATACAGAGGATGTTGAGTATAAAAGAATTTTAACAGGTTAAAAAAAAGTCCCCCAAATACTTAAAAATCAGTTTAAAACACATTCAAAGCTTATTTAAATTAAAGCTTAATTATTATAAAAGTTAATAGAGCTAGTTATAGAGCTAGTATGAAGGTTGAAAGACAAAAGTAGTAAAAAGGAATATGCGATAAAATATAAAAATTGGCATCAAAACCAGAATGGGGTAGGAAGAGAGTAAAAATGTAGAGCTTTAAGAATTCATTCAACCTCGTTATATGTAAGCCTCACAATAACCACAAAACAAAAACCTACAGTAGGTAAAAGAGAAAGGAATCTAAGTATACCACACACACAAAATCATCAAATCACGAGTACAAGAAAGGAACACAGTAACTACAAAACAGCCAGAGAATAATTTACAAAATGACCATGAGTACATAGCTATATCAGTAATTACTTTTAATATAAATGGACTAAATTCCCTAATCAAAAGACACAGTGGCTGAATGGATTAAAAAAACAAGATCTATATAAGTCCTACAAGAAACTCACTTCAGATACAAGAACACACACAAACCGAAGTGAAGAGATAGTAAAAGCTATTCCATGCAAATGGAAACCAAATGAAAGCCAGGATAACTGTACTTATTAGATAAAATAGATTTTAAGGCAAAGACTAATAAGAAACAAGAACATAATTATGAAGGGGTCAATCCAAGATGAGGACATCACATTTGTAAATATGCACCCAATATAGGTATAGTTAAATATATAAAGCAAATATTAACAGATATAAAGGGAGCAATTTACAGTAGTGCAACAGGGGACTTTAGTACCCCATTTTCATCAATGGGGAGATCCTCAAGACAGAAAACCAAATGGCCTTAAGTAAGTGACCCACTAAACCAAATGGACTTGGTAGAGATATACAGGACATTTCATCCAAAAGCAACAAAATTCTTCTTAAGTGCACATGGAACATTCTCCAGGATAGATCACATATTAGGCCACAAAACAGATCATAATAAATTTAAGACTGAAATCCTATCAAGCATATTTTTCAACTACAATGGTATTAAACTGAAAATCAACTACAAAGAGAAAACTGGAACAATCACGAAAATGTGGAGATTAGACAACACGCTACAGAACAACTAAGGGGTCAAAGAAGAAATCAAGAAATCAAAACTACCTGCAGTAGGATGAAAATGGAAATACAACATACCAAAACTTTGGGATACAGCAAAAGCAGCTGTAAGAGGGAAATTTATATTGACAATTATGTTAAGAAACAAGAAGAATCTCAAACAAGCAACCTAACTTTACACCTCCACTACAAAAAGAAAAAAAAAAACGAAGCCCAAAGTTAGTAGATGGAAGGAAATAACAAAGATGAGCATAGAAATAAATGAAACAAAGGCTAAAAAGACAGTAGAAAAGACCAAAGATCAATGAAACTAAGAGCAATTTCCATGAAAAGGTAAAACTGACAAACCTTTAGCTAGACTCACCAAAAAACAAAGAAAAAAATCCCTCAACATCAGAAATGAAAGATGTTACAATTGGTAACACAAAAATACAAAGGATCGTAAGATACTCAGAACAATTCTATGCAAACTGGAAGAAATGGATAAATTCCTTGAAGTATAAACCTACCAAGACTGAATCAGGAAAACAGAAAATCTGAACAGACCATTTACTAGTAAAGATATTGAATCAGTAATCAAATACCTCCTAATGAACACAAAATCCAAAACCAAGCAGCTAGCTTCACACCGGTGAATTCTCCCAAACATTTAAAGAAGAATGAGTAGCAATCCCTCTCAAATTCTTCCAACAATAGAAGAGGAAGGAATGCTCCTGAACTGTTTTCATGAGGTTGGCATTAGCCTGGTACCAAAATTAGATAAGGACACCACAAGAAAATAATTACAGGCCAATATCCTTGGTGAACATAGATGCAAAAATCCTTAAATTATCATCAAACTAAATTCAAGAATATATTAAAAGGATCACACACCACAATCAAGTAGCATTTATTCCAGAAATGCAAAGATAGTTCAACATTTACAAATTACACGATACACCACACTAACAAAATTAAGGATAAAAATCGTATCAATAGAGAAAAAACATTTGACACAATTCAACATCCTTTTACAATAAAAACTCTCAACAAGGTGGGTATAGACAGAATGTACTTCAACATAATATAGGCCATTTATGACAAGCCCACAGCTGACATCATATGTAATACTGAAATTCTGGAAGCTTTTACTTGAAGATTAGGAACAAGACAAAGATGTTCACTCTCACCACTTTTATTCAACACAGTATTAGAAGTCCTCATTATAACAGGCACAAAAAAGAAATAAAAGCCATCCAAGTCAGAAAGAAAGAAGTAAAATAACTATCTGCAGATGACATACTGTATCTATATTTATATATAAAATATATATAGAAGTGCTAAAGACTCTATCCAAAAACTTACAACTGATAAATTCAGTAAAGTTGCAGGTACAAAATCAATATAAAAAAATTGTTGCATTTCTAATAACAAAGCATCAAAAAAGGAAATTAAGAAAACTATACCATTTACAATTGCATCAAAAAGAATAAAATAGAAGTAAATTTAAGCAAGAAGGTGAAAGACTGAAAACTATGATGTTGATGAAACTGAAGACACAAATACATGGGAAGATATTTCATGCTTATGGATTAGAAGAATTGATATTGTTAAAATGTCCATACTACCCAAAGCAATCTACAGTTTCAATGCAATCACCATTAAAATTCCATAACATTTCTCACAGAACTAGAATAATCCTAAAATTTGTACGGAACCACAAAAGACCCTGATATACCAAAGCAATCTTGCGAAAGAACAAAGCTGGAGGTATCAAACTCTCTGACTTCAAGCTACATTACAAAGCTATAGTAATGAAAACAGTATGCATTAAGGCAACAGAGTAGAGCACCCAGAAATAAACCCATGTATATGTATATATATGGTCACTTAATTTACAACAAAGGAGCCAAGAACATACAATGGGGGAAGGATAGTTTCTTAAAAAATGATGCTGGGAAAACTGAACAACTATCTTACACCATACATAAAAACTAACTCAAAAGGGATAAAAGTCCTGAATGTGAAACCCTAAACTGTAAAACTCTTAGAAGAAAAAAAAAAGGCAGTTAACCTCCCTGACATCATTCAGTTTTGGATTTGACACCAAAAGCAAAGGCAAAAATAAACAATGGGACTACATCAAACTAAAAAACTTCTGCACAGCAAAAGAAACCATCAAGATGAAAAAGCAACCTACCAAATGGGAGAAAATATTTGCAAATCATATATATGATAAAGGGTTGATATCCAAAATATATAAGGAACTTCTACAACTCAATAGCAAACAATCTGATTTAAAAAGGGGCGGAGGATCTAAATAGACATTTTTCCAAAGAAGACATACACATGGTGAAAAGACACATGAAAAGATGCTTAACATCACTAATCAGGGAAATGAAAACTATAATGAAATGTCACCTCACCCCTGTGAGAATGGCCGTTATCAAAAAGGCAAGAAATACCAAGTGTTGGTAAGAATGTGTAGGAAAGGGAACCCTTGTGCACTGCTGATGAAAATATAAGTTGGTTCAGATTCCATGGGAAACAATATAGAGGTTCCTCACAAAATAAAAATAGAACAACTATATGATCCAGCAAGCCTGATGAGGGAGTGTGGGGCAAGCTGAGGGCAAAATACAGGCTGGCACACCTCCCCTCAGGTGCAATATGTATGATATTCCTCAGACACTCCTGGCTACCCAAGAACAAAGGAAAGGGGTTTAAGTTCTTGCCATGGTAATGTGGGAAACTGAGGCAAATGAAAAATTCCCTTACTGCCTATAGCCCACTGACAAGTTCTTGAAACATGCAGAGTGACCTTCTAGGAGATCAGCTGTCTCCTTGATGACACTTTGCTAGGGGCAAAAGAGAACCTTAGCTTAACATTATCCCAACCTCGATGATCCTATAAGTCAACTTACTTTATCTCAAGTGCCCCAAGATATATGCTGGCAATCATACTCCAAGCTTATGGCTCCCCCCACCCCTGATATACATCTGAAAGGTCTCATGTCTGGGGTTTTATTAAATGGTAATAAGTGGTTATTTCCCTAGCAACAGCTAGCCTCTCAAGATCCTGGAAACCATGCTTCCAAAATTCCTTAGAGACTTTATCCCTGACCCCCTCCCAATCTGAGGGTATATAATGAGTTACCCATCGCAAACCCCATGCAGCTCTTCCTGCCCATGGGTCCTTTCCCCATGCTTTAATAAAATTGACTTTTTGCACCAAAGACGTCTTCAAGAATTCTTTCTTGGCTGTCGGCTCCGGACCCCACGAACCCCCCCATCACCCCAAAACTTCATCAGTCCACTTCAGCGTATTTATCAGAAGAAAACAAAAAACACTGACTTTGGGGCAGATGGCAGAGTAGGAGGACCCTAAGCTCATCTCATCCCACGGATTCAACTAGGTAACATTCACATCAGTGTAAATAACCCCGAAAGCAACTGGAAGACTGGCAGAACAAACTCTTCAAGCTAAATATAGAGCAGAGGTGGCATGAAAGGGTAGAAAGGGCAGAGATGCAGTTGGGAGCTAAATGGATCTGTGGGACTGTCCACAGGAGGGAGGGGCGCTGTGGGCTCGGGAAGGGGAGTGAAACAGACTCTTACACCAGGAAGCCCACACAGGAAAGATGAATTCCTATAACATTTGGCTCTGAAAACCAAAGAGGCTCAATTTCATGAATTCTTACAATCAATAGGACTTAAAACCTGGAACTTTAAAAAATCAGTGGCCTTGGCTCTGAGAGAGCCAAGAGGGAGGGAGGAAACTGAACCCCTGATCTTAAAGGGACAGCACAACAGCCTTAGGGAGATCCAGCATAGAAGCAGCAGTCTGAACAATGCCGGAGGTATAGCTGTTTACTAGTCAAAGCACCTGCTAAAGGGGCAAGGGATCACTGGGAGACTTCTCCAGGAACAAAGGAGCTGGCAGGCACCATTTCTCTCTCCCACTCATCAGCATAAACAGCCACCTGTGAGAACTAAGTGCTCGGTGGACGTGGCCCCTCCAGACAGGCCTCTGCTGCAGGTCTTCTCCCACAGCTGACCCATGCAGAACTTGCTAACACCTCACATCTGGCCCTGTGCACTTCTGCGGATCTGCTCCCTCTAACACCCTCTTTGCTGGAGCCCATCCAAAGCAGAGTCACAAGCCTGATAGTGTGCAAGCAGCCCTGACGGGAGCCAGCACCATTCCAAAGTGACTCCTGCCCCCAAGGGAGAGGAAAAGAAAACCACACACAACAATCAGACTGTGGACCCAGCAGTGTACTGCAGGCTCCGCCCACCAAGTTCCCTGCAGTTCTGTGCTACTGCATCTCTGCAAATGCCTAGTCTGACTCAACTCAAGCCCAAGGTAGCCCCAGACTGGCCCAATAACAGCATGGGGACCAAACATTGCCCGTAACAAAGAGAGTCACTACAGATGACTGAAGAAAAACTGGCTGAGCCACAACAAACTGGACAACCTAGAAGAAATGGATAATTTTCTACAAACATACTATTTTCCCAAACTGAACCAGAAAGAAATAGAAAATCTGAACAGATTACAAGCAACGAATTTGAATCGGCAATCAAAAAACTACCAAAAAATAAAAATCCAGGACCAAATGGATTCACAGGGGTATTTTACCAGACGTTTAAAGAAGAGTTCATGTCTATTCTCCTCAAACTATTCCAGAATATAGAAGATGAAGGAAAGCTTCAAATACATCCTACAAGGCCAGCATTGCCATTATACCAAAACCAAAGATACCACCAAAAAGAAAACTACAGGCCAATATCCTTGATGAACATAGATGCAAAAATCAACAAAATATTGGCAAACTGAATCCAACAATACATTAAAAAGATCATTCACCTTGATCAGATGGGATTCATTCTGGGGATGCACATTTTGATATTCTTTTTTTTTTTTTTTAATTTTTTTTTCAACGTTTTTATTTATTTTTGGGACAGAGAGAGACAGAGCATGAACGGGGGAGGGGCAGAGAGAGAGGGAGATGCAGAATCGGAAACAGGCTCCAGGCTCCGAGCCATCAGCCCAGAGCCTGACGCGGGGCTCGAACTCACGAACCGCGAGATCGTGACCTGGCTGAAGTCGGACGCTTAACCGACTGCGCCACCCAGGTGCCCCTGATATTCTTAAATCAATGACCATCATATATACCACATCAACAAAATGAAGGATAACAATCATATAATCATCTCAATAGATGCAGAAAAAGTATTTGACAAGTTCAACATTCATTCATGATTAAAATCCCACCAAAGTGAGACTAGAGTGAATGTCCCTCAACATAATAAAGACTGTAATATAAAAAACCCACAGCTAACATTATACTCAATGGTGAAAAACTGAGAGGTTTCCCTCTAAGGTCAGGAGCAAGGCAGAGATGTTTACTCTTACCACTTTTACTCAAAATGGTATTACGGACAATACTACACACAGAAAATCCTAAAGACTCTACCAAATAACCATGAAGTAATAACCAAATTCAGTAGTGGCAGGATACAAAATTAATACTCAGAAATTAATAGCATTTCCATATACTAATAATGAAGTATCAGAAAAAGGAATTAAAAAAAAAGCCCACCATTTACAATTCCACCAATCAAAATCTTAAAATTTTGATACCAACAGCATTTTTCACAGGACAAAAACAGCCCTCAAACAGCCAAAGCACTCTTGAGAAAGAACAAAGCTGGGTCTCTCATAATACCAGACTTCAAGATATACTACAAATCTGTAGTAATCAAAACAGTATGGTACTGGCACAAAAACAGACACATAAATCAATGGAACAGAATACAGAGCCCAGGAATAAACCGATGATTACATGGTCAATTAATGTTTGACAACGGAGTAAAGAATATACAATGGGAAAAGACAATTTCTTCAATAAATGATGCTGGGAATACTGAACAGCTACATACAGAAGAATGAAACTGGATCACTTTCTAACATTTTACACAAAATAAACTCGAAATAAAGAACTACATGTGAGACCTGAAACCATAAAAATCCTAGAAGTGAGCACAGGCAGTAATTTCTCTGACATCGGCTATAACATTTTTCTAGATACGTCTCCTGAGGCAAGAGTAACAAAGGCAAAAATAAATTATTGGGACTACATCAAAACAAAAAAGCTCCTGTATGGCAAAGAAAATCATCAATAAAACTAAAAGACAACCTACTGAATGGGAAAAGATATTTGCAAATGATATATATGAAAAGGGGTTAATATCCAAAATATATCAAGAACTTATACAATACCAAAAAATAAAAACAAAAACCACCAAAGAAAACAAAAAATTCCCAAACAATCCAATTAAAATGTGGGCAGATGGCCAGAATAAACATTTTTCCAAAGAAGACATACAAATGGCCAAAGACACATGAAAAGATGCTCAACATCACTAGTCGTCAGGGAAATTCAAATCAAAACCACAATGCCTACATTACACCACCTTACACCAGTTAGAATGGCTAAAATAAAAATGATAAGAAATAACAAGTGTTAGCAAGGATGTGGAGAAAAAGGAAAACCTGTGCACTGTTGGTAGGAATTTAAATTGGTGAATCCACTATGGAAAACAATATGGAGGTTCCTCAAAAAATTAAAAATAGAAATAACATAGCCAACAATTTTACTATTTACCCAAAGAAAACAAAATCAACTAATTTGAAAAAGAATAGCATCCCCTGTATTTACTGAACCATTATTTACTAAAACAAAGATACTGAAACAATCTAAGTGTCCATCAATAGACAAATGGATAAGAAAAATGTGATTGATACACACACACACACACACACACGGAATATATGCAGCCATAAAAAGAGTTTGTCCCAATTGAGACCACGTGGATGGCTCTGGAGGATATTATGTTAAAAGTAGTAAGTCAAATACCATATGATTCCATTCATAAGTGGAATCTACAAAAAGAAAGAGGAAAAAACAAAAGCACAAGCAGACCTATAAATACAGACAACTGATGGGTGCCAGGAGGGAGGTGGGTGAGACGGCAAGTGGGTGAAGGGGAGTGGCAGAAACAGGCTTCCAGGTATGGAATGAATAAATTTTGTGAATGAAAGGGACAGCATAAGGAATACAATGTAATGGAACAGATGGTAGCTATACTTGTGAATATAGCACAACATATAAACTTGTCAAATCACTAAATGTACACCTGAAACTAATGTTGTCTACTAAAAAAAAAAAAAAACAAAACAAAACACAAAAAACTCTTACACCTTAATTTTACTCCAGTGAGACTTCTGTCAGACTTCCAACCTACAGAATTTGGAATAAATTTGTGGGTTTTTATTAAAAAAATGTTTATTTTTGAGGGAGAAAGAGAAGCACAAGCAGTGGAGGGGCAGACAGATGGGGATACAGAATCCGAAGCAGGCTCCAGACTCTGAGCTGTCAGCATAGAGCCTGATGTGAGGCTTGAACTCACAAACTGCAAGACCATGACCTTAGCCCAACCTACTGGACCACCTAGGTGTGCCTAAATTTGTGTTATTTTAAGCTACTAAGTTTGTGGTAATCTGTTGCAGCAATACTAAAAGGTAATGCCTATTAAGAACATTCCCACAAATAAAAAAATTCTAGACCAGGATGACTTGAATGGGGACTTCAAAATAGTAAAAGAAATGATATAAACCTTACATAAACTCTTTCAAAAAAGAGGCCAAGAGGGAATACTTCGTAAATTGTTTTATGAGGCCAGTATAACCCTAACACCAAAACCTGATAAAGACATCATAAAAAATTAAATTACATATCCTATATCCTTTATAAGCACAGATACAAAAGTCCCTAACACAAGATTACCATACCAAACAGCAATATATAAAGAATAACATTTCATAACTAGATTTATTTCAGGGATGTAAAATTGGCTTAACGTTTATTTGAAAATAAACTGAGGTAACACCATATTACCAAACTAAAACATTTTAAAAAATGATCATGATAAATGGAGAAAAAGCATTTTAAAAATTCAACACCTATTCACAGTTCCCACCATCCCTATTCAATTAACATTGTGTAGGAAGTTCTAGACAGTGCAGTAAGGCAATAACAAGAGACATAAAGCATGAAGATTGGGAAAAAAAATACTGAAACTGTTTCTATTCTCAAACGATATGACTGTGTATGTGAAAACTAAAAGATTCTACACAAAATTAAAAAAATAAACTAGAATGTTGAGCAAGGTTGTAGGTTACAAGGTCGAAAGTACAAAAATTGCATTTTTGGATTTTAATAATGAATAATTTGAAAATGAAAAAATTCCACTTACCATAACATCAAATAACATACAAATTTTAATGTAACAAAGATTTGCCAGATGTTTACATCAAAGACTATAGAACGTTCCTGAGAGAAATTAAAGACCTAAAATAAATGGAGATAGATCATGTTTATGGATTAGAAGACCCAATATTATTAAGATGTCACTTGTCTTCAAAATGATCTATAGACTCAGCACAATCCAAATCAAAATCATATCATTTTTAAAATAAACATTTTAAACATTTTAAAAATGTTTATTTCTTCAGAGAGAGAGAGAGAGAGAGAGAGAGAGAGAGGCAGGGAGGGAGGGTGTGTGTTTGTGTGTGTGTGTGTGTGTGTGTGTGTGTGTGTGTGTGTGTGTGTGT
>NW_024412400.1:75036068-75118843 GCF_014898765.1 Herpailurus yagouaroundi | reverse complement strand
TGTGTGTGTGTGTGTGTGTGTGTGTGTGTGTGTGTGTGTGTGTGTGTCAGGGGAGGGAGAGCAGAGAGAAAGGGAGAGAATCCCACGTAGGCTCCACTCTGTCAGCATGGAGCCTGATGCAGGGCTCGATCTCATGACCCTGAGATCATGCATGACTTGAGCTGAAATCAAGAGTCAGATGCCTAACCAACTGAGCCACCCAGGCACCTCAAAATTATATCATCATTTTTTGTTTCTAGAAACTGATCATCAGCTGATTCAAAATTTATATGGAGATTAAAAGACCTATGATAGCCATAATAATCTTGATAACAAAGTTGGAGAACTTACATTACCTAATTTCAAAGTACAGTATAAAACTATAGTAATCAAGATAGTGTGTTACTAGTGTTAAGGATAAATGAATAGAACAAAGAGTCCAGAAGTAGATCCACATTTATGGAGTCTGTTAATTTTAAAAAGGGGCACCAAGGGGCGCCTGGGTGGCGCAGTCGGTTAAGCGTCCGACTTCAGCCAGGTCACAATCTCGGGGTCCGTGAGTTTGAGCCCCGCGTCAGGCTCTGGGCTGATGGCTCAGAGCCTGGAGCCTGTTTCCGGTTCTGTGTCTCCCTCTCTCTCTGCCCCTCCCCGTTCATGCTCTGTCTCTCTCTGTCCCAAAAATAAATAAACGTTGAAAAAAAAAATTAAAAAAAAAATAAAAAAGGGGCACCAAATGAATTTAATAGAGACAGAATATTTTCAACAAATGGAACTAAACCAAACAGCCTTATGGGAGTTAGGAGGAAGATGCTTAATCCTTGCCTCACACCATGCACATAAATGAATTTGAGACAGATCGCAAACCCAAACATAAAAGTGAAAGCTATAATGCTTTCAGAAGAAAACACAGGAAAATATCTTCATGACTTTGGGTTTGATCGGTTATTTTAGATAAGACACAAAAAACACAAAACCATAAAAAGAAAAAAAAATTGGACTTCATCAAAATAAAGCACTTTTGCAACCCAAAATCACCACTTAGAAAATATCCATGAAAAAACATAGGGGTTAGGGGTACTGGCCCCCTATACAGTTGAAAATCCACTTAGAACTTTTGATTCCCTAAAACTTAACAGCCTAACTGTTGGATAGGATAGCCTTACTGATAACATAAAGTTGATTAACACATATTTTATATGTTATATAATATTATATGTTGTATTCTTACAATGTTAAGAAAATCATAAGAGAAAATACATTTATAGTACTGTGAAACATCCATATATAAGCTGACTCATGTATTTCAAACCCATGTTTTTCAAAGTTCGACTTTATACAAGCAAGCTACAGACTGGGGGGAAATGTTAGTAATACATTCACCTGGCAAAGGACTTACATTCTTCTATAAAGGATTCCAACCATTCTGTAATAAGACAGTCTAATGAAAAAATGGCTACTTGAACAGACATTTCATGAGAAAAAAACCCAAAACAAAAAACTGCCAAGAAGCATATGAGGAGTTAAACATCATTAGTCATCATGCAAATTAAAATGAGATATAATAGAACTGGAACTCTCATAATTGCATACAAGTGCTCATGAAATGGCATATACAATAATTTTGGGAAACTTTTTAGCAGTTTCATATAAAATTAAACATAAACCTACCTTGTGATCCAGCAATTACAGCTATTGCATAAGAGAAATGAAAACATGTTCACAAAGAATGCTCATAGTAGCTTTATTTATAATCACACCAAACTGTAAGTAACTCAAAGGTCCATAAACAAGAGAAAGGATAAATTGTGAGATGTTTGTGAAATGGAACACTACTGAGTAGCTAACAGAAACAAACTGTGGATATATGCAACAACATTGATGAATCTCAGTCTTTTGAGGAACAAAGCCAGATGCAAAAGTGAACATGTAAAATTTCATTTATATAAAACTTAAGAACAAGTAAAATTCATCTATGGCAATAGAAAATAGAAAAATGGTTACAAGGGCAGAAAGGGAGGAATAAATTCATTGGAAAGTGGCATGAGGGAACTTTCTAAGATGGTGGAAATGTTCTTTATCTGGGTTGGGGTAAGGATTACACATGTATAGATTTGTCAAAGGTGACAGCATGTTAACTCTAAAATCTATGCACTTCACTGTCCACAAATTTTACTTGAAGACAAATCATTTTCCCTTAAAATTTAGAGTAAAAAATTGGACTCATCAGAGGGCATCCACCACTTCTGAAAAGAGCTGTTCAACAGAGACATGTTTACTTATCTCCATTTAGAATAGCTTTGTCCTTTGAGTCAGCTCTTCAGAAGAAAACTTGAATTGTTTCTGGATTCACTAATTTTTTTGGTGAAATGCTGCTCATTTATTTTTTTATCCAAAATTTCTAGTTCAGGAAGAACATTACTCATCATATTGTACCACAGAAGTTACAGTCTGAAGTTACCCTAAAGATAGTCCAAACCCTCAACTACTTTTTAAATAAAAACAGATGCATGCCTAGATAACTTGACTTGTCCTGGGTCGTATTCTCATTTCATTTCAGAAATAAAAATACACAGATCATACATTGTCACCCTCTGCATATGCTAACACTTGGGCAAATACAACAGCATACCTTTTTAATAAATGTAGATTAAACCTTCACATGTGCTTTAACTGGCAACTGAGAAAGCATAAGGAATAATTATTGTCATTAGGTTAGATTTTATATATATATATATATATATATATATATATATATATATACACACACACACATACATACATATATAATATATATACATATATATAATATACATACATACATATACAATATACATACACATATATTATATACATATATATGTATATATATATACACATTACATCAGTTATATATTTTTAAAAAACACATATTTCATTTCCAAATTCATATTGGCTGGCTTTTCATGAGTGGTGCAATTTCTAGTTCGAAGTGTGTTGGTCTTTACAGCTGGTACATTTCTATCACACCACTTTTCAGGAGCTGTAGTGATGATCTATAAAATCTGGGTAAACCAAAAACTTCTGGGTTTTTGAAAACTGGAGTCAGTGAAAGGCATAAAAGCATTACTGTACTATAATGGAGGGTAAATGTAATAAAATTTCATCGAAAAAATTTTTGGCTGGTTGTAATAAGCAGAGAGAGGCTTAAAATGCACAAATAATGGAAAAACTTTTAATTATGTAGGAAAATTTTATTCAATAAATATAATTTCATGAACTTTAAAAAATTACTGAGAGCTTATACAATAAGTAACTACATTTCCTAGCAATGCAGAGACATTTTAAAGGATTTTATTAGACAGCCACAGTGTTTGAGGTCCTCAATTTTAAACTAAAGTGTGGCTACAGTATTTCCAGCTACTAATTCCCCATAAAAATCTAACAATTGCCATTACTACAAACGTATCATTAGTTGTGATCTATTTTTTTTTGTAGGAAAATCATTCAAGTGTTCTCACATAAACAGCACTTTAATAATGTTCTATTTTTATGAAAATAGATGACTCATTTCAAGGTAGAAATAAAAATGTCTCTGAAGGGGGACCAAAATTAATGAAACATGTTTTACACAACTCTTGTTGTGTTTGTTTTATTAATACCTGCTTATATCATCCCCCAAAATGATCTTTACAGGAAAACACAAACATGGATGATTTTCCCATTTCCCCTGCTCCTGATAACTTTTCAGAGTAGCATATTTAAATTTTTTTTGGTATTAACTGTACATTTTTTGGGGGGCCTTGACTCCTGCCTATCAAATAGGAATCTTAAGTTTTTCTGAGAAGCCCAATTTCACAATCTTACAGCAGAAACAATCTGGTTAGAGCAAAGCAGTTTCCTAACATGGTGATTTGCCTAAGTTTAATCTCCTATTCAGGACAGTGCCAGTTTCGATTACGTCTGGGAAGCCTTTGGGTATCATGGAGACTGAGACCCAAGGAGGAGGGTAGTTAAGAGAAATTCAGACTGTAAATTCTCCCCTTCTTTCTTCTCAACTCCACGGCAAGCTTGGTAGCTGTAGTTCTCCTGGCCCATACTCTATTCCTACCACGAACCTACCGCTTGCTAAAGCTGAAGCAGGGTGCTGAGTCACCTTTTAGAGCAGCTGGTGGGCAATTCTGAAAACTGTCTTGGTGCCTGCTACTATCTTCATGGATATGGCCTTCAGACTAGGTAGGCAAAGGTAAGAAAGTGAGGCAAACAGATCTGAGATCATCAAGTAGCAAAAACACGCACAGAATCTTATTCTGGTTTTGGCAGGTTTAAGAGGAAGTTAATTGCCAACATCGTACTTTCCAAACAATTTTAAAGAAATATGCAAAGGGGAATTTTTTGTGATTACCAGCTATGTACTGTTTTAAAATGTGAGTAATAGCACTAGAGAACTATTTAAAGCTTGTAGGCAACACTGTTACTTTCTTAAATAAATGAAGAAAACTTTTCTTACAATTGCAAGATAATTTTCTTTTAAACAGAGGTTTTGAACAGAGCAGGATGAACGTATCAGTGGATACCATTTATGTTTCTTTGATGTACAGTTCTTAAATAACTTCAAATGGGGAATGCAGACAGTTACTTCACTCACACCTTAAGCACCACATAGGCTAGCTGACCTCCAGCATTGCTGCAGTTGGTCAGACTGCTTGATGGCTTTGTAGTCCTCGAGTGTCGGCAGTTTAGTGTCGGCAGTTTGGCTGACGGCAAACAGACACTGTAAACTGTAAGGTAGATGCAATGCAGGACTATTAAATGTCACTTTGTTATATAAATATTTTATAAGGCATTCTAAGAAAAAGCAAATTCTGTGATATCTTCCACTAAACTACCCTCACTGAATATTTCTCAATATTTCCTCTTCTGGAACATGAATTGGAAAGTGTATATACTGTACACTGTATTATCCCTTTAATGTATTTTTGGAATAACGGTATATTGCTAAACTCAGTTTTGGAATATCTGACTTAAAGAATGGCTATTTATGAAAATTAATATTTAAGCTGAAATTCATAACCTAGTATCTTGCACTACTGAAACAAACATTATATTAGCAAGAAAATAAAAACAAAAAAAAATAGTTCACCAGCAAACATGGTAAAGTCTTAATTCTTGACTCTACCATTCTTTCCCTACCAGCCCAATTCCAGAAATCTGATATTCATGAAATGGGAAAGTGGTGGAAGGTTGCAGAATAAATCTACAAAAAGGAATTATTTTATTCTCAAAAGAAAATTTTGGAAAACCTTATTTAGCCATTTCCATACAATTTTAAATGTGTATGTACACATCATGTGCTCACAGCTGGGTAAGTTCTTTAACCAATAATCATTTCCAAATTTTAAAATGACATTACTTTTTATCAAAACAAATGACAACACTGATCATATGATAAGCTTGGATGGAAATTAAGTACTGAAGTACAGTGAGTTAATTCAGCAGTATGTACCTGATTAACCATTCTTAGTATTTTATCGCTGCCATTACATCCTAAGATTTAGCATTTTAAACTTTGTTTTACTTACATTCTGTAGCCATGCCTGAAAATTTACCTTGTAATCGGGCACTGGACAGATTTCACTTTGCATGGTAGTCTACCGTAACTTAGATAACGTATACTATCCTACAAATAACAGGATTCTTATCTGAAATCCTTTATTCTATAATCTAGCTTACTGAAAGTCAAGAGCAATTCTAAATTAGCCATAGAAAGAGGCTCTTATCTTTTTGTTGATTTAATTACCCTAATATTTTTATTTATATAATTAAAAATAGTTGCAATGTTTAAATACTGTCCAAACTTGTTTTTTATTGATATAGTTGAACTTTACAACAGTGTCAGAAAATACTATAAACAGAGCCTTCTTCAGAGAGGGGAAAAAAAGCAAATTTAAATATATTAACCAGATTAAAGCATGCAAAAGATCCAATGATAAACACATTAAATAATATGCTAATGGTATATAATTTACCCACTACAGGTTCTTCGTATTCTGTCACAAAAATATAGTAAACATCAATTTGAAATTTGGTGAATGGACTTGATTCCTGATTTATATATATAATATACCCTTTGCATGTATGTGGTTAATTTTACTGGTTGTGTTACAGTATTTAGAGAAGTTTGGTACTGGTATATAGTTACTACCCATAATGCAGTAAATAATGGTGGGAAATGCATTCTCCTAATTTGCTCTGTGAACTTAGAAAGCACTAATGAATTAACAACATGGGTCACTGAGCGACCAAAATTCCTTTCTATTCACATTAACTTTTCGCATGAAAAGCTTCAAATATAACTCTAATAAAAAAATAGAGTTTTCAAGGCAAACTTTTCAGCATAATTTACAGAAGCAGATCTGAATAGAAGACTCAATAACCAAGCTAATACTAAAAAATACAATTGACTAGGAATTACCTCCCTTTTCTACCTTGATATTAAAATATAGTGGCCTTAGCAAGAGGCTGAAATGCCATTAGGAGTCCCATAAGCACGAGGAACAACCCAAAGAGATGGAAAATATCTGTTTCACGAATTGTGACATGTTCAGATTTAAGTTAGGGGAGCTGAAAGGGGTTTGTGTTAATGCTTTTTGTTTGCCATTATAACTCTGAATGAGTATGAAATATTTGAAATTTCAGAAAGTAATTCTGCAGAACTAGTGTGGCCATTATCACGGTGATCACACTGAATTTTAGGAAAGGAGTTGAAATGGTTCCCACAAAGTACTACTGCCCCTTTAACAAGTAGAGGAGTCCATTGTGGAGAGAGTCAAGATGCTCCTGTCGTTGGTATAGAAAGGATCCGATGCACTCCATGATCTAAAGTAACAATAAGAGAAAAGTTTGGCTCACCAGGACCTATGTTTTAAGTGAGAAAAAAAATTTACTCTAAAATGCAATTTGAATATTAAAATAATCACTTATTGATTTGTTTTTAAATGTTAAAGAGAAATTATTCATACTAGCACCGAATCAGTCTATTTATATTGTACAAAAACTTGGAAAAAATAATGCTCTAGTCATTATATAAAATATTAGCCAAAATTCAGACATTCATTAGCCTTAAAACAATTCCTACAGGTAGTAAAGCATGAGATGCTCTTAAAATCTTCACAATTCAATAAGAAATAAGTATGTTACTAAGAGTTATGCACATTCAGTTTTACTAAAAAGCAACTAGGTTATATGTTGACATTGCAGAAGCAAACAAACATCCCACTTACCAAAAGCTTTGGAATGAAATAGTAATATGTTCATATTACATAATTTCTTTTCAGCTATAAATTCTATTCTAAAGATTTTAGTGTAATTAGCTTGAACACAGTAAATGGTTTATTCAATAGATATCAAAGACAGCTGTAACTCAGTAGGGTTTTCACTTAACTGAGAATAAACCTGTAGTGGTCTGGAAAAGTTAACTACTGTCTGAATGATAAAACCTAAAAGCAATTAATTACTTTATTTGCAGCTCTATTAATTTAAGCTAAAATAACTCTAGACCCAAACTAGCCTTCTAGGCTTAAAATAGCCTAACCTATATTTCAAGTTCAGTATCAGGATTACTAAGCCAAAGGTGGCTCTTCTTAGAAGACTAAAAGCACTAAACAATAAATCAATACATTTTATGTAACTTTTTTCAGTGTTCCCACTTTCCTTAAAAAAAAATGTTAGAGGAAGAGACCAACATTTAAAGTGGCTCTTAAACTCACTCTTATCAAATATCCACTGTTTCCTAGAGATTCTGTCATTTAAATCAATTAAGCAAGTTACAGTCATAATGAAGTTTGGAACCTAGAAATTTTACAAAGTTGCCAAAGAGGAACACAAATAAGCAACAAAACCATACTGGTAATTTACAGGTTCTCTAATTTTATTAGTTTCCAGAAAACCTTAAACACCTTAGTTTAAGGAAGGGCTTGTTCACCACCCTCTGTCTAGTACCTAAACTGTACCTGGCACATAGTAGACACTCAGTATTTGTAAAATAAATGAATGAAATGAGATTATTAACATTTCTTAGAGTAAGTATTTATCCAAGAAAAGGCACACTTAGACACACAAGACAAAACATAACTGCCAACACCCTAATTATCGGGAGTCAAGATTCCATTCCCAAATTGCCAGTACTTTATATCAGGCTTTCCTCTTTCCCAACCATTGCTTACATAGAAGAATTTTATTAGGTAAGGCTTCCTTTGTTTGATCTTTTCAAAGCACACGTGCATTCAGATGTTAAATATCCTATTTGACAGAACATTAAATACTGGAGCTACATATTAACTCCTTTCTATTCAGAAAATAGTTTAAAAAATTATTTTTAAAAATGTTTTTATTTATTTTTGAGACAGAGAGAGACAGAGCATGAGCAGGGGAGGGGCAGAGAGAGAGGGAGACAGAATCCAAAGCAGGCTCCAGGCTGTCAGCACAGAGCCCAACACGGGGCTCAAACTCACGGACTGTGAGATCATGACCTGAGCCAAAGTTGGACGCTCAAATGACTGAGCCACCCAGGCGCCCCGAAAATAGTTTTGATTCGGATAAAGTAACTTGGTAAAATGCATACAGAAAATCATTTATTGCTGAAGTACAGCCCTTTAGTGTACAAGATGGTATATCCTTTGTAGAGCACCATGATGCTACATTTGAAACCAAGCTTGCAATATGGCATATTCCTTTGAAAACATTAACTAATAAGATGTAAGAATTTCTGTGCCTGGATGGTAGAAGTTTAATCAGCTGAATAACATGTCATATGAAAGCACTAGTTGTATTTCTTAAGTGATGCTCATTACCTTTTATGTTTAATAGGTTAATGGAACAAATAACCAAGGGATTCTACAATTTGTAACAGAAGTATCAGCCTTGCTTTACCTTTTAAGTTAGACATGAAATAGAAATGTAGAATAGAGGCTATTCCAAAATCAAAACAGAAATGTCGAACATATTTCACTAACACAATTATGTAAAACAAAAACAAAACTCTACATATCAAAATGACTTTCAAAGTTTAAATCTAATGTTAATGGATCTAAGGCAATTTTCATATAGTCCTTTGAAAAGCACCAAGTGGTTTTCTCATACTGTATCGATTTTTATACACTAGAAAATACAGATTTCAAAAGACTTTTTAGATTATTTGTTTGAAGAAAAAAGGGGGATGACAGTACTAACCAATAACATAACCTGAGATGTTAGACAAAAGTATTTTGAAAGTATTTGGAAAAGTATTTATAGTCTGTCAAATAAGATATTACTGTTAAACATTTTATTAGGAAAGTAAAAAAAAATAGTCTTACAAAAGAAAATATTATGATACAATTTTAAGTGAGAAAAAGTACAGATGATAACAGTCACCTTCATGTGCTGAAATAAGTCCCATAATTCCAAGGGCAGGTTCAAAGGGATAATGCAGTATAAAAATGGCTACGTAAAGAAAAATGGGGGCATATAACCTGAATTACTGGTATACAAAAAAGTCAGTACATAGAGCAAAAAAATATTTTTGGCTTATTTAAAATTAATTATAGTTTTAAAATATTTATTTATTTATTTCTGACAGATAGCACAAGTGGAGGAGGGGCAGAGAGAGAGAGAGGGAAACACAGAATCTGAAGCAGGCTCCAGGCTCTGAGCCATCAGCACAGAGTCTGATGCGGGGCTCCCAACAAACTGTGAGGTCATGACCTGAGCCAAAGTCAGACACTTAACTGACTGAGCCATCCAGGCACCCCTGATTGTAGTTTTTCAATAGTGAAGATGTATACTGTCATTAAAGAGAACTTCCTGCTGAAATAGAAATTTAAAAAATTATGTGGAAGTTCTATAGTTGTCTCTTAGTCTCCCACCTTAGTTCTGTATAGTAAAGCTGTCTTAATAAGTAAAATAATATTGTAAAGTGGGTCTTTCAGGAACTTCTTTTGGAAAACTTGGTGGCTTGGGTACATAACAGAGCTTCTTTCTTGTAATGCACTTTACAATACAATTGTGGAAGTCATAATACAGAAGTGCCAGTAAATTTAACTCTTCGTAGTAATTCTTTTATGTGGAATAAAATGACTACAAAATGATACCACGGCATTGTGGAAATATTTTTGATCACATGTTATAATCAATAAATGGAGACTGAAACCACAGACATTATATTAACATAAGAATGCTATTTATAAATGCAACTGTACCATAAAGACATGGCCATTAACTAAAGGCAAAATGGGAACTAATAAGTTCACCAGTAAATGTTACCTGAATTTTATGATATATGAATGGTATTTATTCATTTTTAAAACACAAAGCTAAGCAAATATGAAAAATTATTTTATTAGATTATAGGGCCTCCTCCATCCTTTATTCCCTACTCCTGCGGTACTTTCCAACCTTTTCCATGCCATGGCACATGTAGAAAGTGATTATTCGTGTGGTACACGCTGGACAATGGAAATCGCCGTCTGTCTACCCCTGCCCATCTATAACTCCTCAGGCGTACAAGCGCATTACTACTCTCATTTTAGGACTATGATATAATTCACATTAAGAATACCTAAGTGTGAAAAAAGTTACTTTTACTTTTTAATATCACCTAAATAGTGTGTCTCTCAGGAAAATTTATGAAGAAAATTTATGAATCCATTTCACTTTTAAATAAATTTAAGTGGCATTTACCAAAAAAATGGCATTTTTTGTTATGATCCACAAAAGTGAGCACTGATAAATCTAATTGAAGAAACAGATTTGGGAGGGGACAGAAATGCTAAGATTCTTCTACACCATAATTTAAAGTGTCTAACTTACCAACTTAAAAAAATTTTCTTTAACATTTATTTATTTATTTTGAGAGAGAGAAAGCATGTGAGAGAGCGAGCATGAGTGGGAGAGGGGCAGAGACAGTGAGAGAGAATGAGAGAATTCTAAGCAGGCTCTGTGCTGAAGGCTCAATTGCATAAACTGTGAGGTCATGAGCGGAGCCAAAACTAAGAGTCAGATGCTTAACCAACTGAGCCACCCGGCATCCCTAACTTATCTAAACTTTTAGTTAGACCATGAATACCAAGCAAAAAAAAAAAAAGCAAAAACAAATCACAACTCATTTAAAAAACCTCATCACAGAAATAGAATGGTATAGGAGAGCAGTAATACAGCCTTTGTGTTTATAAACACCTCAAAGTCTCAAATGACTGACCAGAAAATATACATGAAGAGTAAGAGAAGCAAAATCCTTCGATTTCACTATTATATGTAGACTATTTTGTAAATACAAAAAACAAACAAAAAACAAATACAGGAAATAAAACAGTAATATAAGGTATAATCAAAAAAAGAAAGTTATAAAAACCAAATAAGAGTACCATACCTATTCAGCACATTTTAAAAAGATTGTAAAGCAAAATGTTTCGTTCATTAGATGAAGTCTCTTCAAAGGTGCTTTCTCTTCCTTTGTTAGCGAAAGAGCCCCCTACCCCAAGGCCACAAAGTGAAATCTACCATCAAAGAATGCTAATAAATAGCACACTTCCCCGCTTCAGTTGGTAAAACCAGCGGCTGATTTATTAGGTATCTAGAGATGCAGGTTCATCCTGTTCCAGTTTATAGGATACTCATCTGCAGCAAAGGCTACTTAAAGAAATTTCACACCTGCTGACATGGGTCGGACTACATCTTCCTACTACTCGTTCCAGCATTCTTCCAACAGATGCGCACGCTGTTTCTCCTTCTGAGAAACAGCACATGGAGTCCAAGCACTTGATACTTGAATTTGCTTTAATAAGCTGAAGGAGTTGAAGCAGAAAAAAATTAAGTTATTTACAGATTTGGATTTCCAAAAAGCATTAAAAAATTACAACAAGCACTTTAAAACCAAATGTAATGTATATACATATATGTTTTCTATAACATGGAAATGGATGAAGGGCTCTAAGAGTAATATTCAAAAATGCTTAAAAGGCACTGTGATCTAAATTAGAAGTCAAACAAAATAATTATATAAAAATAAGTGGCTGGATATTATTTAAATATGCAAAGATTTTGGATTTTATATCTTATTTATTTTAGTCAAAATGATTTACATCACTCATTCAAATTGAATGAATTCGAATTCTTCTTTGAGTTTTTGTTTATGTGAAATGCTCCTGTAATTTCAATTACAAATGTCTAGCAATTGAGAAAAGTGGAGTGTGAACCATTTTGAAGACTGGGAAATAACAACCAGGCAGGACCTAACCCCAATCTTCAACAACAATAGTAGAAAATACGTAGTGTTTACTATGTGCCAAATTCTAAGCACTCTATATATATGCACTCCATAATTATCCTTGAAAAAAGCATCATTTACCTTAAATTTGCTAAGCAACTAATAAGAGCCAATTATGCCCCTAATCAGCTTATCTTGCTTTAAAAAAATTAATGGTAGATGTAGTAAAATCTCTTAAACAAGTGACTTACTACTATTAGGACTTTTATTAATTTCTGAAGGTATGCAAGATTTATACTGATTCAGGCATAAATAACCCAGCAAAATAACTTAAAGCCATTACTACTACTAATTTTAATCCTGTTAAAATGAGGGGAAAAAATGGTATGACCACATAGCCCAATGAATCCCAACCCTGGTTTTGACACAGACAAGGACACTCCTAAATTTCTCAGGGGTTATTATTTTAAACAAACTTATTTTCATTCACTTTCCTTTACATATATAACATACTGTACAACAAATCTTTGGAAAGTATAGAGGAGGGAGAACAATGAAAATACATTTATTAGAGTGTTGCAATTCACAAAGGTTGGGAATCACCAAGTGTTGAGGGTAGGCATGGCAACAGGGGACAGACAGGGGACAGACACTCACGATGGACAGAAGACAAATATGATGGAACATAAATAACCTGGCACTCTGACCATAAGCAGTGGGTGAGGTCTGCAAACTCGCTGCTCAGAGTAATTCTGCCAGATAGCAGGCATTGTGAGACAACACAGTTCCTGTTTGGCAATTACCTGATTGCACCAATGTCCTAGGATCTGCTAAGCACTGAGAAGTAGCCAAGTTTTACTTGTTCTTTCATCACAATACCCTTGGTTTAGGACTGTTTATGGTATTGTTTCTTAACCTGTGTTTTGAGAGATGTTTTACAGATGTTTCATGAAAAAAAGTTCCATGGCCTATTAATTAAGTTTGGGAAACAGTTCAGTGATGGTCTAAATAGACTTATTGAGCAAAGTGTTGTCAATAAGTCAGGATGTGTGGTCAATCTCCAGGGGGAGAGCCAGACATAGTGCGAATTCTCAAACTTGTTTTTTTAAAGTAAAACTTTTCCCCCACACCCGCCGCCCCTGGGAATCAGTCAACACTAGGAAGAATATTGATATTCAGAGGAACAGTTTAGGAAATGTTGGTTTAAGTAATAAGACTTCATTAGTCTCTCAGTTTCCTCCTTGGGCTCTGTTTTCCTCCATCTCAAAATCACCCTCTACAGGAAACAGGATTCTAAAGCCCCCACATGCTCAAAAAATTACAATACAACAAGGAGGCCTTAAGGCCCTTTGTAACCTGACCTCAGGCTACCTTTCCTGCTCAACTTGCCAATGCTCCTGTACAGTCTTCACACAGCCAACCTATGCAGTGTTCCTTGCCTCTGGGCATATGTCAGGGCTGGTCACCAAAGAGTCAGAATGCTGACTCCTACACCCAGTTCAGTTTAAATATTATCATCTCCATGAAACCTCCCTCACCTCTCCAGCTATCAGTAGTCTCTTTCTGGATTCTATTCCACTGCTTGCTTGTGTAATTTAAATAGTATAAGCACTTAAATTAAAAGGCGAAAGATTTGTTCGATCTGAAGAGAAACCAGAGTATTAAATTAAACTTTAACTTATTGAACAAGGCACTGTACTGGTTCTTATAGGAGACGGCAATCTAGTGAGTTAATAAGTTAATAAGGGAAAAAGGTGGGAGATAAGTCAGGAAAAAATAATAATGGCAGTTCCATTAATGGAATACTTACTGTGCATGTGCCAGTCACTATTAAGATGCTTCTCATGGATTATTCTCATTTAAAACTTATAAGAAACTTTAGGGATAAGCACCATATTCAGAAACATTTTACAGATGAGGAAACAGAGAAGCTAAGAATTTGTTCAAGACCACCCTGCTGAGGCTTGAGTCTTGGTTTCTTTAATTCCACAGCCCACAACTCTTTATCATGCTCTTATGCTGCCTTCTTATAATTATGGTATGAGGCAAACTACAAATACTAAAAAAGAGGAGGAAAGCTGTCGTTGCTGGTATTGGTGGGAGGGCATGAAAGATTTGACGGAAAAGATGGCATCTGGAACACATTTTGAAAACTGGGCGGGATTTCAGTAGCTGTTAGGTGAAGAGAATGAGTAACTATGTGTGGGTAGAAAAGTATGATGTGTATTCAGCACATGTTTAGTCTCAGTGTAAGAAAGTAGCTGTTATGCCTGCTTCCTTGCAAAGAGACCAGTGCCACTCAAAGTGTGATCCATGGATCAGTGTTGATTGGGGAAAACATTTTTTACTGGCCTATGAGGAGGTAAGTGTTTCAGATCTGTAAGAATAAGAGGTTAAAATATTTTATGGCAATTTGACAGAATACTTTTATAACTGCCGAATCTAATACTAATTTTAAAATCAAGGCTTATTTTATTTATCTTTTAAATTTCATTTCCTAGTACAGTTGACCTTGAACAACATGGGTTGGAACTGCATGGTCCACTTACACATAAATTTTTTTTCAACAAGTACATGTACAGTACTGCAAATGTTATTTTCTCTTCCTTGTGATTTTTTTTCTCTAGCTTACTTTACTGTGAAAACATTATTGTGATACATAACATCTACAACATACAATATGTTAATTGGCACTTCATGTTGTTGATAAGGCTTCCAGTCAACAGTTTGCTATTAGTTAGGTTTTTGAGGAGTCAAAGTTACATGTGGATTTCTTACTGCATGAGGGGTCGGTAAGCCTCTAACCCTCACATTATTCAATGGTCAACTGTAACTAATTTTTATTGCATTTTACGAAAGTATTGGTCCGTGATAGATTGGAAATTAAAAACAACAAAGCAAGAAAACAAACCGGTCTTTCACATTTGGCTAGGGAACACCAAACTAGACTAGAAACTAGAGAGAAACGAGGAGTCTGCCTGGTATTTCTTAATATAACAACTTGTGTTTTGCTTATATAGCTGATATTCAACTGACAAGGATTCACTGAAGAGGACATCCATAATGTCAGCAGCATTTGAGTGCTCCATATGTGTAGAATACTGCTTAAGCCAGGATCTAACTTTAGGTAATAATCTTATTTTGTACTCCTAACCTTTCACTTTAAAATCTAAGAAAAGGTATTAATACATGGACAACCCCAGAGAGAGTAAACATCTTGAAATATCAAAAATGTTATAAAGAAATGACTTCTTGGGGCGCTTGGGTGGCGCAGTCGGTTAAGCGTCCGACTTCAGCCAGGTCACGATCTCACAGTCCGTGAGTTCGAGCCCCGCGTCGGGCTCTGGGCTGATGGCTCAGAGCCTGGAGCCTGTTTCTGATTCTGTGTCTCCCTCTCTCTGCCCCTCCCTCGTTCATGCTCTGTCTCTCTCTGTCCCAAAAATAAATAAACGTTGAAAAAAAAAATTAAAAAAAAAAAAAAAAAGAAATGACTTCTTCAGATCACCTTTTGAACTAAGCTAAAATATATATATTTTATGAACATTACATATATAATATATATTATAATATGTATAATATATACAAACCCTGGCTGCTTTAAAAATGCTGAATGCTGGTTAGTTGTGTAAAGCTGCTATCTATATAAAAAACTACACTGTTCTCTAGCAAACTCCCAAGCTCTACCACTTTCCCATATATATATATATCTTTGATCTCATATTCAGGATCTGGGAGTCCAGCCAGAGTACATGCAGCCACAGCTGCCAGTATAACTAACGGGGGGTAGGAAAAGGATGGAGCATTTAAATCTCATTTCATTCAAAGTAAGGAGAGGCAATTATTTCTTTTTTTGGACGGCTTATAAATACAAGAAAAGAAAAAAAAGCAAAGTAATGGGAGTGAGACTCTACCTGGTGGCATTTTATTTTACCAGAAATTTTGATTTATTGGTAAGACACTCTCTATTGCACTTGCTTCCCAGGAATGGCCACATACCTTAAAGCTAGAAGGCTGCCCAGCAAAAAACTATGGGCATTCAATATGACTATGTATTTAAGATTAATGGGGCGCCTGGGTGGCGCAGTCGGTTAAGCATCCGACTTCAGCCAGGTCACGATCTCGCGGTCCGTGAGTTCGAGCCCCGCGTCGGGCTCTGGGCTGATGGCTCAGAGCCTGGAGCCTGTTTCCGATTCTGTGTCTCCCTCTCTCTCTGCCCCTCCCCCGTTCATGCTCTGTCTCTGTCTGTCCCAAAAATAAATAAACGTTGAAAAAAACAAAAAAATTTTAAAAAGATTAAGAAAAATTTTCATCTTTACAGAACTTGCCTTTTGAGATAAATTCTGACTCACTGCTCTTATTCCATTATTTTCATGTCAGTGATAGTAAACATTTAAAAGTTTCTCTTAGTGCTTCTGTTTCTATATATCTTCTTTCTTTCTTGACTCTTCTAAATGTTAGAAAATTGTCATACATCTCTAAATTAGTCATTTCTATGCTATCTTACCTATCAAGTCAAATAGTTTTTTCAAGTTTAAATAAGAATTAGTAAACTATTAACTGTATATGTTCTGTTGCCTTTAAAACAGTTTTATAATAAATATATAATCAAAGTGAGAATCTTGTTAAGTCTTAAAGGAGATACTTGGAAACTAATTATGAAAAGAAAAAAGGTTGTGTTCAAGGAAATGTTTTTCTTTTTAATGTGAAATCAAAAATCATCCAATATTACTAATTCCCAAATTTGGTTAAGAATAATAAAACCCCTAAAACAAACAATGGCTTCATCTCATTATTCAGAATTGCAAGAGCTGTTTGGTGATGGCACTTGGAAGACTGCTGTCTCCTACTCAAGGCCTGTTTCTCCATAACATGCCTCAAGCTCCCGTTCACTCCTCTATGCTCCCTTCCCTCTTTTCCTTTTCCTCAAGTAAAACAAACAGCTTTGGGTGGTTATAAATTTAAATACCTCCATACTGTCCTTTAGGTATCTCCAGAAAGGAGATTTACATCTGTATGTATTGCCTAAATTTAACTATTAAAATAAGCATACGGTAAGAATTACATCTATCAGGTATGCTTATTTTAATAATTTGGTTTATTCTAGTTTCAAAAAGACTGAGTCCCCTTTATTTTAATGAGGTGGCTGCAACATAAATAACAGTATCTGACTAGGAATTTGAAATTTAAGTGAAGAAGAGTATCCGTATCTGTAAAAAATGGAAAAATCACCAATTTTCATGGAGAGGGTAAATCAGAATAGCACTAATTAATGAACTAAGCCATGGTACAGCTGATGTTAAGGATTCAGTTTTCTAAGTATCAATCATCCAGAGAATGTCAGAGGATAACTGTTTGGTAGAAATAATGTCAACGCTAATATTTTTCTTCATTTCAACCTCCAGATGAAAAAGTTGCTCAAATAAGTCAGCACAGATTTGAAAATAACATTAATTTTGTAAAGTGTTGTACTTATCAGGTATGCAGCCAGGTCCTGCTACTCATGGCAGCCTTAGTATTATTTGTTTTTTAAAATGTTCAATTCTATTTCCTCACAGAAATTTTACTCAGAAAAGTGTAGCTTTTAGTGGCAAACGACTGAATACAGGCCATTAAGGTTTTCTGTTCCTTTGTTGTTCACTTCTTTGTTAATTAAATGAGACAGTGCTAGAAGCATCTTTGTCACAGAAGAGGAAGGTGACTTGTTGGCTGAAACTATTTAAAATGTTTTTTTGTTTGGGGTGGTGGCAGGTTTCAGGCAGGGGCTTAAGCATCCAGGTGCACAATGAGAAAGGTCAATAGTCCTAACATCCTGTTGACATCCTTACAGCACAGCTGGAAAGAGAGCATCCAGAACAGGCCAGGAATCCAGTGACAGAGAAATGACAAAACAATGGAAGCCAAGGAGGCAGGTGACAGTGGAAGGGAGGGAGATGATTAGAAAGCCCTAGCCCATGACAACATTTAGGGCTCAGCATCATCCTCTGCCTGATCTGACAAAGCTGACCAAATTTTGATTAGAGGAAAACAACTGCTATTTCAAGGCAGAAAAAACAGAAGAGGGATATTATATAATACTTATTTTTTTGAAGTGATTTTTATCTCAAAATACATACCAAAGGCAGAAAACCATATAAGAAAAATATTCAAGGTATATTTCACTCAACAATGAAAGATATGCAAAAAAAAAAAAAATAATAAAATAAAAATTGCAGATCAGGGTAATACCCCCAGCAATTTTACTAAAATCATATTCACTGAAACTGTGTTCTTCTATCATCTTGTTTATTCACTGAAACAGGGTTCTTCTATCATCTTGTTTACAGGAAGAAAGACCAACTATCACAGGATGATGAGAAAACTCACTTATCACCCCTTTGTAAAAGAAATCATAACAAGGCCCCTGTTATTAGGGCATTCTAAGAACTCAACTCTCAACTGTATCATACATTTTAATGGACATATGAAAGCAAAGCAGACTAGATCCATGTCTCATGAAATATCCACTTGAACTTGAACCTTTGGGGAACTTTTATCACAAAGGACAGGAATAATTTTATAGTTTTAGTCTAATCAGGTCCCATGTGGATTATCTGTTTTGTAGATTATCTAGGACATAATATAAATCCAGGCCAGCTCCCCCTCTTTACCCAGAGACCTCGTCAGCTGAGTTTTCCTTGTGGCTCAATCAGGGCATATTTTAAAAGTTAAGAATTTTTCTATATTTATCAAAGCAGAATACCAGATAAATATATACCAAAAATAATTATATAGAGCATCCCAAAACAAAAGTTGAGAATTGTTTTGAATTTCTTTTCAATTAATAGTAATAATAACAATGAAATAATTAATCAACATTTTTCATTTAGAGCAGTTCACTAAAGTAATCTAACTTTAAAAATATGTCTCCCAGAATAATTCAGATTTTTGAAATTACGTACTTGTTCTATGGCCTGATTCCATGGTACAGTTAAGATTTATAATTTTCAAGTAGCTTTGTTTTAAAGTTTCACCATTTATGAGGTTTTATCCCAAATGAGACAATAGTACCTTCTTGACCAATAATTATAATATATAAAAGGCAAATAACCCAAGCAAAAATATAATTATTAGTAGTGAGTACTAATAATAATTAGTAACTACTAATTACTACCAATCAAAATATTCTGCATATCCTAATTAGGTCTAGAAGTGGTTGTCAGGATTTACTCCTCAAGAGGTGAATGAATCAAGTCCTCATCAATTCATACTTTTTTAGGACAAAGATATAACCAGGAAAGTTTATGAAAAGAAGTGAGAATCTGAGGACTATCGGTCAACAGAAAATTATTCAGTACCTCTAAGCACTCACTCATCTGATCATTTAACTCCAGACCTAGACAAGTAATCTGGTGTCTAACTATATTAAGATGCATAAAATGGTGCACAACTACCACTTCAAATGGGAAAACTGATTTCAGAAATAACAGAAATAGCATGACATACTTTCAAAAGAAGTAAAAAGGAATAGTTTATTGAATAGGTTGTGAGAATACCTTACTAGGTTAGAATCTGAGGTGAAGTAGGATTTAACACTGTAACTCCAAAGAGAGACTAGTAAAATATTCAGAGATGGACATAAAAAAATGTAAAGATCACAAAAAAGGAAGACAAGTCAACAAAAACAGTAAACACATGAGGAACAATGAAGGATTAGTGAAATAAAAACTAGGAGTCAGGCCAGTTCTCCCACAGCATGCCCCAAGCATGAGAACTTAGCGGATATGTCCCCAGGCAGGTCCAGCGCAGTACTACCTAGTGCACGCAAGAACTGTCCTGCTGGCTGCAAGCCTCAGCTAGCAGGTGCCTACTGTCCTCCCCTCTGTGCTTGCTTTCAGCAAATTCATATGCTGAGCTGACTGAACCCTTATCTTCTTCCATCTGGAAGGACAGAAAAGCAACAAGTCTCATATTACAGAACAATACTCTCACTGTATAATAGGTTTAGAATCAAAACAGCAAGTTGGGGTCTGCAATCTATGAGGCACAAATGAATGTTCATACAACACCGCATTCATTTATCGTCACAAAAGAGAGCTAATGGCAGCTTCTTTAGGGGAATACAACAAAGCACACAAAATTAAGCCATGATTTTCCAGTGCACAAAATTAATTTAAAACCAGATTTCCTTCACTGAAATTCAACTCCTTCTATTAAATTCCTTGTCACCAAGATTTAGGGTTCTTATTGCAAAGGTATGTATGCCCACTTTCACAACCCTTATGCTCCCTTCTTAAAAGACTTTTCTACTCCAAGTGAACGTCAGCAGAGTAGAAGGCTCATTCACATGGCCTTCAAATGTCAGACATGTGGGTAAGGGGCAGGGGGCTTGATTTAATTTTTTAACAAAATTAATTTAATCTTTAATTTGAAATATATATTTTTTAGTGAGTGCTAACTAATTTACACAAATTTTTATTCTTTGCTGTTTCTATATTCTTCTCAGGAGTATGTGCCTATAGCCATGCTAATTTTAATCTTTTTTAAATTACAAGAAGATGTCCTCAATGAATACAAAACAAAATTTTCCTTATTTCTATGTGTTTTCTCAGTCTTAGGACTGACCAATAATTATTTCTGTGAAAACAAAATGCTACGGTGAAAGTCTTACATATATAAAAAATGAAGTAGAAATCCTTGGTTTCAAGAGTACAATAAGCTTATGTAAAGACACCTTATTATTAATATTATAGCTTTGGCTATAATATAAGGGATGGGAAAATACTCAAAATGAGTTTTCTTTCATTAAAAAAAGTTAATAGTTTCGTATTAATGGTTCTTAAGAAGTACTAACTTGATTAAAGATTTGAAGGCTCTTAAAGATATTTTATATCTGCACAACTTTTTTGTCACAACAGTAAACAATTAAGCTACCATGGATCACACCCAGAAAAACTATTTAATGCAGTTCAAGAACAAGATGCATTCAAAATTCACAGGATGCAGCAGCAGACAGATACATATGAACACTTGTTCTTCATGCAGCTAGGAGCAAATGCCCACGTAGTGGTCACTCACTGCTCATTTAAACACCTGGTATTTCTGCCTGGCCTTTGGTTGAGCATAGTATTTCTTTTTGTTTTCTGATGCTGACAATAAGTAAACAGACCACAGTACATAAAATGATCATCTGACAGGTAAAGGACCTGGAGACTCAGAGATGAACTAATTAGGTTAGGACACATAAGCCGCAGTGCCAAGGGCATCACTAACATCCAGGGCTGCTGTCTTCCCAACAGGGCTCTTCCTTTTGCTACACCATCTGACTGGAGAGTGGCTTGCAGCAAAGGCTACCTGATCATATACCTGCTCTCACTGTGTTCTTTTCATAGATGAATGTTAAGTTGACTACCCTAGCGCATTGCTACAGAACCTGGGATCTCTCTAATTTATGATATCCTTACCCAATTGTTTTTGAGTCTATTATTGCTCAAAAACAAACAAAAAAAAACCATGGCTTGATTTAAGCCAACATGATATGTGAAAATACGATTTCATAAAAATGGCAAGATTATTTACAAAACAAAACTTATCTTTACTTAACAAAAGAGTTTGTCAGAGTGTTCTTTTAAGTAACAAGCTCTCCTACTGCCTTAGAGTTAAATAATTAGATGTTCAAAAATGTGATAAATACCCACTGTTTTCAGAAAGGCACATATGGATAACATGTGTTATACATATTTAACTCAACCAAAGGTGAAGGCAAATCTTCAAGTTTGTTTTGATTTTAGTTCTTGTTTTAAACATAAAATTTAGGTGACTACCACTTAAACACCCATTTTTATGTTCATGTACAATTATTACACCTTTGTAATTCAAAGTAGAATATATCAAAAATCTGGAAGATAGTAAAAATAAAATCAAAAAGTTTGATAAAACTTTAGAACAGCTCAAAATTATGAACTCAGAGTTATAAAAGCCATTACTTAAGCATTGCTTTGTCAAAGCCATTTGCTTGATCAAATGAACATAGATTAGAAACTTTGAGAATAAAAAACAATTAAAAAAACATATTAAGAATACACAAGATACTGACGGCGAGAAACTGAAAAGTTCCAAAAGTAAAAAAAAAAATTTTTGTTTTAGTTATTAGTTATATTACTTTTTCTCTTCAAATCAGACTGGAGTTAAAGTTAATAAATAGTTCTGGTGACTTAATTATCAAAAGTTTCAGGATTTAAAACTTTCATTCTCTTCTATAAAAAGACATCTATATTATTATTTTTGTGGTAATGGACAGAATGAATCTGTCTGTGGAGATAAATATATGTATCTCATATATATATATGAGATACAAAATATATTGTGCAATTTATAGATGCACTAAACAGTAGCAAGGATATGAAATGTTTTAGCAGCCATTACAGTGTACAAAGACAAACACACACATGTATTTACAGCACAAATTAAGGCAAGATAAAAAATGGGCAACTCTCAGTTCCAAGTAACTGAAACTTAAAAAAACTTTAAACTTTATGATGAATTTCTGTAGCTTAAATTACTCAACATGCAGGAGCATCCTTAATTATGAAAATAATATGACAAGCAGAAGCATCAGAATTGTACTATAAAAGGTAGTTAAGGTGTACAATAGATAACAAGGTACAGATCTCTGTCCTGTTATGCTGAATTTTCATCTGAATTTTCAGTTCAAAGAAGAAATGGATATATATTTTAAGTTTTAATATACATATTAATAAAGGTCAAATTAGAGACAGAGCTGTGCTAACAAAAATGCCCCACTCTTATTTCATGCCTCTGCCCATCTTTTGAATATTGTTTAATTGACCTTTAGCATGCAGAAGAGTTAACAAGGTTCTACTCCTCCTACTCTACCTAAGTTTGCTCAGCTGATTCCTGGCCCTCGACAATGGCTGCAGTGCGATGAACTCGTCACTTAAAGCAACTGTGTTGGAGTACATCTATAAGTGGACAGAAAAGGGATGGTACATACAACAAGTCAGTGAGCTGTAATCATCACCTAAGAGACAGACACAGGACAAACTTTGTAAAGACATCTGTTCCTCCAAGAATAGGAAATATACATGGTACACATACATGACTGACATTTGTAGGGTTGTTGGCTCTGCAATCAAGAGAATTTATTCTTCATTCTTAATACCACATGGTTATTCTGGAGAAAAACAAAGCTCAAAATAAATGCTGACAACTCTTTTTTTTTTTTTTTTATGGTTTTTTTCTTCTTGCTACTTTTGGCAAACAATGAAGTGTCTGACAATTTTCTAACCATTTCTTCATCATTTGAAATCAGTGGTAAGGGTATAAGTCTGAAATAATAAAGATTACTGCTTGTAGCAAAGGAATAATGTCACACATAGGATGTGAATAACCATATACTGTTTCAGCAAAAACAAAACAAAACAAAACAAAAAAAACACAAAAACCCCCAGCAGGTTAGAAGATCTCTGAATGGAAGTAAACATTTCCTCTTTGGGTTGGACCTCAATAGAACATCGGGTCAAGTCATTTAAAATTAAGTTTAGCGGTGCAAAAGGGAGATTGTACTAGATTACACACCCATTTAAAATAAGTTTAGTTTACCCCACGTTCCATTTTTAATCGATTTTAACCTATGGTAAAAGAACCAAAATATATATAAAATACTTCTAGCTTTTTCTGGTGTAAAGGTCTACTTATAGGTGACAAATATTTCCTATGTAATCCTTTAAAAAGAGGCCATAGAAAAGGTAGCAAGAACTAATATCACTTTTTATTATCATAAGAAATCTCTATAAATACACATATTCTCATGTACCTAAAGATAAATGTAAATAAATCTGATTACTTTTATAAAGAATTAAGTTTTAAAAGTGGTGTCGTTAATATATTTTGGTGAAATATAACTTTATATAGGCCAAGAGGGGAAGACAAATGTGTTATCCATAAAGGTCTAGAAAAAGTGTAATAGACAATGTATTTAACACACTTAATACATTTAATACTTTCTTACTATAAATATTTATGTCTGAAGATTAGAAAAAAGATACACAAACCTTTTTGATACATATTTAAGGAATATACTGCAGAATAGAAAAGTTTCTCCATGCTGATGTAACTATGTGAGCACAGAGTAATCAATTATGCAAATTTCCCCAGCCCCATTTGGAAATTAGTATCACAGAGCAACATCCTCACTGTCCTGATAATTGTGATGCTTTTACTGAGGACTCACTATGTACAGGCCCAGGGTTAGGTGTTTTATATTCATTATCTCGACAATCATGTAAGGTAGTAATTATTATTCTGATTTTACAGAGGAGGAAATTGAGGCTTAGGGATGTGACTTGATTAGGGACACACATTTTATAAATGGTTAAGATGGTATTTGAATTAAGTCTGTCAGGCTTCAGAGGCCTATGCTGTTTCAATGGAGTTAAAATGTATATTGGCTACGACTTAGTTACCAAAGCAAAGAAATGCTAAAGAAATGTTGATATGATCAATTGAAATTAAAGCTAATACATCATTTAGGAACCCACCTCAGATCACTACATACTTAGGGAGCAATTATTCTATTTTTGAATACACAACTAAATTTTCAAAATTTAAACCAAATTTGCTTAGTGTGTAGCAAATATGCAGAAAAAGTCTCAACCATGTACAAGTCAAATATACAAAATGGCACATTCAACTAAATAGCTATTATTTCCTGAGCATCTACTATGTTATTGAACATTATTTCACTTAATCCTCATTATAAAGGTAATGAAATAGATAGTTCTATCATAATTTTACTACTCATGAGGAAAGGGAGACTTAAAGTTACGGAGCTACCAAGTGGTAGAACTGGGTTCTGAACTGAGAATTATCAGGCTCTAAAGACTATATTCTTAAACACCATGTAACACATTGTTAATATTTATTAATATGCATTTAGTAAGAAAATATATTTTATAAAAATCCATTCTGTAAAAATTATTTAGGTTAAAGAACTTATTTCAGACTCTTGTTGAAAACAAAGTAATGTGAAAAACTGATACTAGAATTCTAATGTGTATCTAAAGACATGGATTTATCCCAATTATAGATCTCTGATAGAATGCCGTAATGTTATTTAAAACGTATTTATCATGTTTATCTGGACATAAATTGATAGTCTTCTATTTAAATCTAGAGCTCTGTTAATAAACAGTATAATTTAAGAAAATTTTAATTTGTCAGGAGTCAAAATTAATAGAAATAAGAAACAACTAAAAAATATCACATATAATAATATTTATTTTGCGAAATACTTGACACAAGAATGGATAATTTCCTATTCTGTGATATAAGCAAATTATAATGACAGCTATTCATCATTACAGACCTCTAATTAAAAAGGTATTGTATATAAAAAGTGGTTACCTGTGCCTTTTCAGTATTTGTAGGATGGAGCTGTCGTTCAAATACCTTCTTCACAATATCAAGTAGTAGACATGTAACAACCATAAGTATTATGGCAAACCAAGCAGAACCACTTGATAGGAGCTGAATAAATACAAAGTACATATTCTGGGAGCCCAAAAATGGCCTGCAAAGAAAGAAGGTAGGCTTAATAGAAATAGAAAACTGGGTACCTGGGTGGCTCAGTTGGTTAAGCATCCAACTTCAGCTCAGGTCATGATCTCATAGTTCATGAGTTCATACGCTGTGTCAGGCTCTGTTCTGACAGCTCAGAGCCTGGAGCCTGCTTCAGATTCTGTGTGTCTCTCTCTCTGCCCCTCCCCTGTTCGTACTCTGCCTCTCTCTCTCTTTCAAAAATAAATATAAACATTTAAGTAGAAAACTGGTAAGACAATTTCTTAAATCAAAGCATCAAGTAAATCCGCTATATGTGAACATCATAATTTTAAGATTACTCCAGGAAAATGGTCAAAATTTGGAATTAGTATAATTAACTGCATATCTAATAAAACAAGAGAGACTTTAATTGTTAAAAATGAAATCCAATTTAATTACTTTCAATGACAACTATAGTTTTTATTATTAGGAGGGTGACAAGTAGCTGACTACGTAACTCTACCTGAGCAGTAGGATATCAAAAGAATTATGCAGTAATACAGACTTATGAGACCAAGAATAGCAAGGAAAAGTATGTAACAAAATACTTTCCACTAAGCAACTAAATACTGATTACTCAAATCCTAGGCTGAAAAGCTCTTCTTAAAAGTTCTTCTCTAAAAATGTATTTTACAATAAATACACTCACAATTACAAATTCTACATAGTAATAGGTATAGTCGACATACTCTTTTTGGAATTTTTGTATAGATCACTTAAAAAGAATATGGGGAAATACAGAAAGAAATGGAAAAATAAAGAGGATTAAAATTAAACATTCTAGATGATAATAAGGGTATCCTTGTATGATCCTAAATGGAGGTTAATATTTAATCCAAGATGTTTTGGCTACTTTGTGTAGTTTTCTGCCTGACACTGGCATCAAAGACACAGCGGGCAAATGTAATTCTCCAAAGGAGAGATTTTAGATTCTCACTCACTAAAGAGTCTTAGGAGAGGCATTAATTTTCTCCAAAGGAGAGATTTTAGATTCTCACTCACTAAAGAATCTTAGGAGAGGCATTAATTTTCAATCTATCAGAGTGACAGAATATCTGATTTTACCAATAAAGACAAAGCATATTATTTACTTTTGAAAAAGAAGTTAACTCATTCATAAAAATAATGGTTCTATGTGACTTATATTATGTACACTGATAATTTAGAGGTAATATGGTTAGTGTAATTTGAACACTAAGTGTACAGTAAAACAACTGTGGTTTAAACCCTAGCTTTGCTACTTCTTAACCTTTGTTATCTTGGCTTTCAGTTTCCATATTGAAAGAATAGAGATAATAATATCTTAAGTTAAAACCACTAGTACATAGTATATATTCAGTAATTGTTAAATTTGCTTCTCCCTATCAGTAAGATCAACTGAAAGAAGCAAATTTATTACTGAATAGGGTCTCAAAATTACTCTGAGCAGAATTTGTTCATAATATAACCTATCATAATAAATAGAGTTGAAGCAATATAATTAAAATATAATATAGTTACTTACCAGAGAATCCCTCCATAAAACAAAGAAAATACAAAATAGAATATAATAGATCCCCAGGTAACAAGATGGTTGATCCAGGTCCAAAAATGAGTTTCCAAAGCCATCTAAAAAAAATTTTTTTTAATCTTTAATACAAAATAATACTTACTTAAATTAAACCTCATAGATGAAATTCAAGAATAAAATGTAGTAATTTTAAGTGCCTAAGGTTCCTATGGCAAGTCCCTCAGAAGATAAATATTAATGAAAGGGTCCATATGAAATTGAATAATTTCAAGTTTATAATGTTTTTCTTCTATGAGGAAGTAGCACTGAAATTTATTGAATACTTTATTCTCTACTCCATGGACTAAAACAACCTGGGTTATTTAACATTATATATAGGGAAGTGAAATTTCAGAGATGAATATTGTGAGGTTAACCTTTATTTGACCATAAAAATCAGCTGAGGCTTTCCAAAATAACAAACTTAAATGTTTTTTAATAAAAATTAAAATGAAATATTAAAATAGCAATCAGTGAAATTATTCATGACTAAAAAAAGGAGAAGTTAAAAGGGGAACATATCAACCTACAGTTAAAAAAAAAAACAAAGAAAATTAACTTTGAATTATACAGATACAAAATGTGTCCATGTTTCTAATTTCTGCACCATACCTTGACTGTGACTGTAATAACCATGACTGTGAAAACCAAGGTGCCAAATGTCCAGTTTCCAAACATCTAAACAGAAAACAAAAAAACAAAAACCAGAACCATTACTCCATTAAGTATTAATAGGATGCTAAATCAGATATAAGGAAAAAGAAAAAAGCCACATAACTTCATTCTTTACTAAAAATCACTTGCATTATGTAGGCCAGGTACATTTGAAATCTGTGACTACATTTGTAAGGTTAAAGCAGGTTATGAAAGGTTAAAGGTTAAAGGTTATGAAAAAAACATAAAGCATTATTATGTTTATTACCGTCATGTAAAAATGATCCTTTGGGTAACATTATCAGATTAGAAACCCAAAGATGGCTTTGAGATTGTGTGACACAGGATGTTTTTAGTTAGAATGATAGTTATTAGTGACTACTTTATTCATGTCACACAATAAAAATGATAACTCTTCAATCACAACTGTCTTCTGAAACCATTCCAACCAGAGGTTATGGCAGATCACTTGACACTGTATTTCTGGAGACAGCGTAGGTGAGCAGGCTCATAGGGTAATTCTATTTTTAAGTTTTTGAGGAAACTCCACATTGTTTTCCAGAGTGGCTGCACCAGTTTGCCTTCCCACTAACAGTGCAAGAGGGTTCCCGTTTCTCCACATCTGCACATCTGTTGTTTCCGGGGTTGTTAATTTTAGTCACTCTGACTGGTGTGAGGTGGTATCTCAATGGGGTTTTGATTCGTCTTTCCCTGATGATGAGCAATGTTGAACATCTTTTCATGTGTCTTTTAGCCATCTGTATGTCTTTGGAAAAGTGTCTATTTATGTCTTCTGCCCATTTCTTCATTGGATTATTTGTTTTTTGGGTGTTGAGTTTGGCAAGTTCTTTACAGTTTTTGGACACTAACTCTTTATCCGATATGTCATTTACAAATATCTTCTCCCATTCCGTCAGTTGCCTTTTAGTTTTGTTGATTGTTTCCTTTGCGGTGCAGTAGCTTTTTATCTTGATGAGGTCCCAATAGTTCATTTTTGCTTTTAATTCCACTGCCTTTAGAGACGCATTGAGCAAGAAATTGCTGTGGCTGAGGTCAAAGAGGTTGTTTCCTGTTTTCTCCTCTAGGGTTTTGATGGTTTCCTGTCTCACATTTAGGTCTTTCATCCATTTTGGGTTTATTTTTGTGTGTGGTGTAAGAAAGGGATCTAGTATGCTAGATATGTTACCAGTATGCTACTGGTATCTAGTGGGTAGGGGCTAGGCATGCTGCTTAACATCCTACAACTCCTAGGATGAACCCCTACAATTAAAATTATCTGGCTCAAAATATCATTAGTGCAGAAGGTGGGAAGCCCTGATTCTGAGGGTAGGAAGAGAAGACTGAAGAGGAATAGTCAGTAAAGAAGCCAAAGTAAGTTATAGAAGCTGAGAGAAGATAACGACAGGTAGGAAGGCTTTGTAAATTGTGCCCAGTGGTTGAGTTCATAAGGGCTGGGAAATGCTCTTGGATTTAACAATGTAGGGGTGGCTGGTGACCATAAAGAACATGGTTTTGACAGAGTGCTGGGAGCAAGAGCCCCACAGGAGTATGTTCAAGGGAGAAGAGGAAACAGGAAGTAGAAACAGCAAAAAAAGATAACTTCTTCAAATTTTGCTCTGAAAATACACAAAAAATACAGCAAACGCAATCTGTAGCTCAAGGAACTGTGGTTTTCATTAGAAGATGGGAAATATTAGAACATGTTTGTATGGTGACTAGTATGATCTAATAGAGGATGACAGATTGATGAGAAGGAAGGTGAAAAGATAATTGCAGGAGTAAAGCCCCAGGTTAGGCAAGAAGGGGTTTAAGAATAAACAAAAGATGAAAACTTTTTGTATTAGGTTTAACTATACAGAGATCTATAAATGAATTACCTTCCCTAATCAGTTGTTTAGTTCTCCAATACAAACTCTCTTTATTATAGATTTTAAACATTTGATCAATTGTTGGGTGATACGATAAGAAGCGAAGTATATTTTTCTTAAAAAAAAAATTTTTTTTAATGTTTATTTATCTTTGAGAGACAGAGTGCAAGCAGCGGAGGGTCAGAGAGAGAGGGAGACACAGAATCTGAAGCAGGCTCCAGGCTCTGAGCTGTCAGCACAGACCCCGTCCTGGGGTTTGAACCCACACAGTCCAATGCAGGGCTCTAACACATGAACTGTGAGAGCTGAAGTCGGATGCTTAACTGACTGAGTCACCCAGGTGCCCTGCAAAGTGTATTTTTCTGTTCTCTTCTAATGTACACTAAATTTCAATTTCTATCAATTGCCTGGAGTATTACCAGTGCTTTAAATATTTGTCTCATGAATAAGTGAAATACAGGGAAATTCTTTAATGAACTAGATAATCAAAGTTGTATTAATCATAAAACGCTTTATTCAAAGAAATCTGTATCTACTTATAGGAATTAACTGCATATTTGTTCTTGAATGACCTGACTGGTAATTACAGTGGTTAAATCATTTAAGTTGAAATAAAAGATACTGTATTCACTGTGGAATACAGATACAAAATGACATATTTCTAGTCTTAACACAGAGCTCTTACCATTTGGTGGTTAGGTTTCAACAGCTGATGACATGTATAGCATGAAAGAGAAATTAATTAAGGATAGGAAATAAGGGGAGAAATCATTATAATTTCAAGAAAAAATAGTGAACAGTATAAAAAAGTTTATTTTTCTCTTTCAGAATTACAACCTGAAATTTCATCTCTTTAGTCTACCTTGAGTTGCTAATTAATCTGGCAAATGGTCCAGACCTAGAAGGTTTGATGAGGGTGAATTACTTTTTCTTCCTTAATATGTTATACCTCATTAAATTTTTAATGTGGTGGAATAGTGTACAAAATGTATTTTAGAATGGTTCTGATAATTCCAAAATCTCCACTGGAGAAGTCTAACTAGAATTAGAATACTCTAAAAACTTTTCCCTTTTTTTCCCAATCCTATATATATATTTGTAATTTGTTATTTTAGTTTTTAAAACTGGGTACAATTTCATAAGGACACAAATCATTAATGGTAGACATTTTCCTTTTAGTTCTTGCACACTTCAATAGAACAAAACCAAAACAAGCAAATTTAAAAAAACCCTTATTTGGGCCAGATCTCATTTTAACTAGTTGCCTAGTTTGTTATTTTCATATCAGACCATTGAGAATGAGTGGAGTAGGTATTAGTATTTGAATTCCTGAGTTAACAGGAGCTGTTTTTCTTTAATCTTCTTTCTTATGAAGCCTTTGGCTGAAACCACCCAACAAGCAAAATGTCACGTAGGCTTATGATGGGAACTCAGCTACCTCTAAAACTCTTCTCCTGATTATTTTCCTCCCTATATCATCTTGGTTTTCCATTCTCACCATATGACTAAAATTCCCTCCTTTCTGTTTCCTTCATTGTAGTGTTTTAGTCTTCTAATGTACTCTTACCCAAGCTGACATGCCTTTGCCTTTGCATCCTACAGAAGTCCACTTTATTGGAGGTGAACTCTTCGAATCTGAATTGCTTTTCTACCTTCTTTCTTATCTATAATCTTAAGTAGCATCTTCCCCATCTATGATTTTAAATAGCTTTTTCCCTGAGAAAGTTACCTTGCTGAGATCATAGGAAGACAATACAAGCTATTTCCAAAAATATTCCAAACAGCAACACTGTCAGAATAAGTGTGTTCTAAGATGAGATTACTTACTCTGCAGAGATCAAGAGAGGAGGAGATAAATTCTTCTTTTTTTAAAAAGACAGTCATTTGTTTTTAGTACCTCTTACTTTACTGAAATAAACATTCTTCATTGGTGTTTACCTCCCAATTATTTAGCTTTTCAAAAAAAAAAAATGATTTCATAGATAGTCATGTTCTTAGAAACAGAAAGCAGAATTGATTTCCAAGGGCTGAGAAGAGGGAGAAATGGGTAGTAGTTTATAGAGTTTTGGTTTTCCAAGTTGAAAAAGTTCTGACGATTTTATTGTACAACAATATGAATATACTGAACTGTACTCTTACAAATGTTAAGGTGGTTAAAAAAAAGTAGCAAAAAAAAAAAAAAGTATCACATTCTTTTACAAAGCAGGAAAGAATATCCAATGGGAAAAAGACTATCTCTTCAACAAATGGTGTTGGGAAAAATGGACAGCAACATGCAAAAGAAACTGGACCGCTTTCTTACACCATACACAAAAATAAATTCAAAATGGATTAAGACCTAAATGTGAAACCTGAAACCATAAAAATCCTAGAAGAGAACACAGTCAAGAACTTCTTTGACAACAGCCTCAGGAGCTTTTTTTCTACATGTGTCTCCTGAGGCAAGGAAAAACAAATGCAAAAATAAACTACTGGGGCTGCATCAAAATAAAACTTCTGCACAATGAAGGAAACAATCAACAAAACAAAAAGGCAATCTATGGTAGGGGAGAAAATACTTGCAAATGACAAAGCCAGTAAACGGTCAGTATCCAAAACATGTAAAGAACTTGTAAAACTCAACACCCCAAAAACAAATAATCCAATTAAAAATTGGGCAGAAGACATGGACAGACATTTCTCCAAAGAAGACATCCTGAGGGCTGACTCCAGAAAAGATGCTCACCATCACTTACCATCAGGGAAATGCAAATCAAAACTACAGTAAAGTGTCACCTCACACCTATCAGAATGGCTAAAATCAACAACACATGAAACAACAGGTGTTGGCGGGTATGTGCAGAAGAGAACACTTGAGCACTGTTGGTGGGAATGTAAACTGGTGCAGCCACCGTGGAAAACAGTATGGAGGTTCCTCAAAAGGTTAAAAACAGAACCACCCTATAATCCAGCAATTTTCACTACTGGCTATTTACAAGGAGCACAAAAACACTAATTCAAATGGATACATGTATCTCTATGTTTACAGCAGCATTACTTACAAAGCATGGAAGCAGCCCAAGTGTCCACTGATTGAAAAATAAACAAGAGGTGGTATATATACACAATGAAATATTATTCAGCCATTAAAGGAGAATGAAATCTTGTCATTTGCAACGATACAGATGGAGCTAGAGAGTATAATGCTAAGTGAAATAAGTTAGGGAAAGACAAATACCATATGATTTCACTCATGGGGAATTTAAGAAACAAAACAAACCAGCAAAGGGAAGAGAGAGAGAGAGAGAGAGAGAGAGAGAGAGAGAGAGAGAGAGAGAAACCAAGAAACAGACTCTTAATTACAGAGAACAAAGTGATGATTACCAGAGGGGAGGTGGGTAGAAGGATGGGTTAAATAGGTGATGAAGATTAAGGAATACACTTGTGATGAGCACTGGGTGACATAAGGAATTGAATCACTGTATGGCACACCTGAAACTAATAGAACACTATGTCAACTAACTGGAATTAAAATAAAGACTTTCTAAAAAGTATCAAATTATCTATTTTTAAATATGTGCAGTTTACTGTATATCAAATACAACTCAAGGTGTTTTTAAAAAATGATTTAATGGAAATCAGTTTTCATTATTTTTGGAGGACTTAAAAATTTTTTTAATTCATTTTTTTATATTTCTCAGTAACCTGTACACCCAACGTGAGGCTCAGACTCACAACAATAAGATCCAGAGTTGCATGCTTTACTGACTAATAAGCCAGCCAGGTTCCCCTGGAGGGCTTAAAAAAATGTTAAGTTATATTAAGATCTGACTGACTTATTTCGCTTAGCATTGTAATTTCACTCATACATGTAATTTAAGAAAGAAAACAAACAAGCAAAGGGAAAAAGAGAGGGAGACAAATTAAGAAATGGATGCTTAACTATAGAGGACAAACTGATGATTACCAGAAGAGAGGGGAGTGGGGAGATGGGCTGAACAGATGATGGGGATTAAGGAGGGCACTTGTTGTGATGAGTACTGGGTGATGTATGGAACTGGTGAATCACTATATTGTACACTAGAAACTAATATAACACTGCATGTTAACTAACTGGAATCAAAACAAAATCTTAAAAAAATAAAACTAAAGTTTTTGTGAAACATAAAGTTACATCAAGATCTCTAACAAATATTCTATAACCATTTTAACTTTTGTCAAAACTCTTTAAACATAAAAGAAATGGTGATTGTGCTTTTCCATGAAGCATGTTTAAAAACACCAAAAAAGTTGATTCTGTTGGATTACAGAAATACTTTAAAGTTTTATGTTAAGCTCATTTTTAGCTTTGAAAATAAAATGAAAAGATTACCCATGCAATATAGCCACCAAATTACTTATCTGTGACTTCTGGACAAATGTTTGTGATGATACCACTGCATTGTAAGATAAGCTCCAGGTTGTAACTCCAAGCACTAGGAGTATCTTAAGCCTGCATAAGGCTAGGCAAATTTTACATGAATTTAATTCTTCTACTATTTTGGAGAAAAATAATTAAAAATTAGTCACTATGTCATTTTTAAATGGTGCTGTGAAGGTAAAGATCTACCCACAGGAAAGCAGTTTTTAGACACACACACACAAACAAGCATTCAGCCATGTTATATACATTACTCTTTCCAAATCTCAGAGAAGATTTTATCAGGGTGCTTGTATTTTACTAAAGAAAGGAAGTCCTGTTAAAAAGATCTGAGAAAGGGCGCCTGGGTGGCGCAGTCGGTTAAGCGTCCGACTTCAGCCAGGTCACGATCTCGCGGTCCGTGAGTTCGAGCCCCACGTCAGGCTCTGGGCTGATGGCTCAGAGCCTGGAGCCTGTTTCCGATTCTGTGTCTTCCTCTCTCTCTGCCCCTCCCCCGTTCATGTTCTGTCTTTCTCTATCCCAAAAATAAAATAAAAACGTTGAAAGAAAAAAAAAAAAAGATCTGAGAAAAATGAAAAATGAGTAATTCTTTCCTAAGTTAAAGAGAAATTAAGAATGAGTGAATATCTCGCACTCCGTGAGTTCGAGCCCCGCGTCAGGCTCTGGGCTGATGGCTCAGAGCCTAGAGCCTGTTTCCGATTCTGTGTCTCCCTCTCTCTCTGCCCCTCCCCCGTTCATGCTCTGTCTCTCTCTGTCCCAAAAATAAATAAACGTTGAAAAAAAAAAAAAAAAGAATGAGTGAATACTTCAAAAATATTTGTCGAAAATTCATACTTATAATATTCATGATACTGCTAGACCCTTATACAAAAAATGGGAGTGGAATCTTAACTTCTCCTGAACTGTCCTGCTCTACCTGGACCCCAAACTATTTCAACTCTTTCTCCTGCTCCTCTCTCAGGGTCACTGATTTGCATCAACTTCATCCTTATCTCCAGCTATTCCTCTTCCCAGTACTTCCCCTTAATAATGTTTTCTACTTCAGGCTTTCAACTGTTGGTAGATTTGCTGGGCACACAAGAATAACTAACTGGAAAACAGAAACCATTCAACATATCCAGTGTTGAACAATGGGACATGAGCTAGATGTCTAAAAAGATTTTCAGTATAGGAAGACGTAAGGGAGGGCTGGAGCAAAAGGACAGAGGTCTGTGGGCTTAACCCTAAGGAACAGATGGTTCTAAGACTTCGGGGAAAAAAGAGTCAAGAGATGAAATATAACAGTGGCTTGGAACTAAAATGAGCACATTCTGAGAGAGTCAGCAAGGACAGTTTAACATACACATTTAAAGAGGAGAGAGATTCCAGGAGAAGTTGATCAGATGGGATTGGGAAGGCAGGGTCTTCAAAATACTTATTGGATGGTAAAAATAACAACTAACTCTGCTAAGACTGATTGAGTACTTGTACATGCTAGCCACTATGCCTAATGCTCTTTATATATAATAATCCTCACTGCAAACCTAGAAGGTAGGGATTCTGCTCCTATATATAATTTTGTGGGTGAGGAAACTGAGTCTTAGAGAGGTTAACTAACTCATCCAAAATCACTCAAATGGTAACTTCAGGTGTCAGGTTGTGGAGTCATTTCACCTGATCCCAATGTGTGCTTCTTTCCCACCATACCTAGTATTGGTGGCAAGGAGTAGTAGATTAGTTTCTAATGGTATATATCTGAGTGATAGAACAATTAGGCTAAAAGAGGAAAGAAGTTAATGATTTACAAATTGAGTTACCAAAAAAAGGGAAACCAACAATTCATACATGGTAATGAAAAAAAATCTTCATTAAGATTTTATCTTTTTATACAGCATGCTTAAAACTTAATTTTAAAAGAGTCACTAAACATAAGAAACAAATTTAAATTATCAAGGGAATACTTAAATTCTGACATATAATAAAATACTATGTAGCCATGAAAAATATTTTTGAAGCATTTTTAATAACATGGAAAATCACTTAGGCTATAATAAGGGGAGAACTATAATAAAGCTATCATTGGGGCGCCTGGGTGGCTTGGTCGGTTAAGCGTCCGACTTCGGCTCAGGTCATGATCTCACGGTCCGTGAGTTCGAGCCCCGCGTCGGGCTCTGTGCTGACAGCTCAGAGCCTGGAGCCTGTTTCAGATTCTGTGTCTCCCTCTCTCTCTGCCCCTCCCCTGTTCATGCTCTGTCTCTCTCTGTCTCAAAAATAAATAAACGTTAAAAAAAAAAATAAAAAAAAAAGCTATCATTGAGACATAGGGGGATATAAATTATGAGGTTAATGGAAAACAGCAAAAAATAAAAAGGAATGGGTGAAAACATGTTAAAATCATAGAAGTAATTATACTTAGGTAAAAGGACAACAGGTGATTTCTTTTTTTTTTTTTAAAGATTAAAACAATTATTTTAGTAACCTCTACACCTACTGTGGGGCTCAAACTTACAACCCCAAGATCAAGACTAGCACACCCTCTGACAGACTGAGCCAGGGGCCCTGGTGATTTATTTTCTTTATATTTTTTCCTATGTATTTCAAATTTAATGGACACATACAACTTTTAAAATTAGGAACAAAGTACTAACCAGCAACAAAAAAATTAATTTCCTTTTATGGATGACATGTTCCGTCTACTTTTCAAACCTTCTGTCCAGTTTTCACCCTAATATTTCAGGTAGCAACGGGCATACTATCTGTAAGTTTGATGGTCCTTGCACAGGTGGCACTATTGTGCACAAAGGCACTGGGCTAATACTTGTTTCTCAAAGGAACTTAGGATCATGGCTAAGCACACAGGCTTTGAAGTCACAGAGATCTGAGTCTGAATTCTGTTCTTGTAATTTATTTATGGTGTGACCTGAGGCAAATTTCTTAACCTCTCCAAGGTTAATTTTCTAATATGCAAAAAGTAATGATATTTTCCTCACAGAGTTATTATAATTTAATAAGCTACCACACACAGTTGGCACAAAGAAATAACTCAAAAGGTAGTATTTGGGAAGTGCTGTAATCTTTATACTGTACAAAATAAAGATCATATTTTTGTCCAAATCAGGCTAAACATGTCCTCAAAAGTGAATGTATGTATGTTCCTGCACTACATCTTAAAGGAATGGCTAAGAAAAACCTCTCTACAATTGAAATCCATTCCCTTCATTGCACTTGGATATTTTATTTGCTTATTTGTTGTATCTCACACGACTCTATGCTCCATGACCAAGCATGTTTAGTTAATCTCACATATCCAGAACCTAGTATAGTACACAGTATGCTTGGTCCTTAATAAATATTTGCCAAACAGATAAAACTTCATATTCTCCCAATTGCGAATCTTGTATCTGTGTCTCAAAATATATTCTGCAATGCTTAATTAAGTACTGCCAGTGGAAAAGGGAAACTAAAGGCGACAAGCATTTCCAATTTACCACAGTACCACTGCTGTCACTTCCTTTCCTCATAACTCATTTAGCTAAGCCTAGAAAGAGAGGCCTAATTCAGCCAGAAGTCAAATAAGCTCTCCAACCAGGACACAGTAACAATGGCCACTTCCTAAGCATACCAAAAAAAAAAAAAAAAAAAAGAAAAAAAAGAAAAAAAAATTCACATGATTAAAAGCAAAAAACTAAACACCAAGTCCTCATTTCTCATATGAAAAATGCAGGTCACAGTATCTCTCCAATAGGATTATCGTGACAATTAATGGAGATGGAACATGTAAAACTCTTAGCAAAATAGTAAGCACTAAATAGACAGCAATTATTATTAAGACACAATCCTAAAGTGAACAGCATGCAAGGATATATCCCCTTGTGTGAATTAATTTAATAGCAAAACTGCCTACTAACTTGAGTTTCATATTAAGACTATAGTGTAATGCTTTTAACTTTCGAAATCCTTACACAATTGCATTTTAACTTAATAACTACAATTTTATAATTTGAATTGAATTTTACTTTTATTTTTTATGAGAGAAAGTTATCAGAGATCAGACTAAATGAAATTATTAACAAATATTCTTTAAAAAATGATATATTTTACCTGGCCATTTCCAAGCAGAGATATATCTTTTCCAATTAGAAAATAGGATCCAAAAAAGAAAATAAAGGCATGACTGAAACCCAGGATGGTCCAATAAAGAAATGTTTTAATGCTTAGTTGACGGTTTTTACTAATGTCTCTGTATATTTAAAAAAAAAAAAAAAAAGAGAGAAAAAGGAACATGGTAGGATTCATGTTTATTATTTCCATACTAAATTATTGTTACAAATTCACAATGAAAAAACAAGATGGATATTTAACTTAAAATTGCTTAAAATTAGCAGAAAGTATACACCTGAATTTACAAATCACTGTTTATAATACACATCTGTGTAGCAGCTTATAGTTCATGTAATATATTTAAAAACATTTTCTCATTTAGAAAAAAAACATGATATAGGCATAATAATTCAGCTTAATTGTTAAAAGTTGATCTATCTGCAGTATATTCTGTTGTGAACAGTCACTCTGCTATGACTATCTGTTTTTAGTGGAGTCATTTGAGTTTGGTTCAGCATTGAGGCTCCTAATCGATTTCATATCCACCAAAGGCTGGAAGGAAGAGCAGTTTGTGGTAATCTTAGGTCAAGCCCAGTCCTAGATATCCTGGGAAATTAAAGTGAGTTATTGCCATTTCTGGATGACTGAATACCTCTGTAAGAGTGGACATCAGGTTAACTTGGGAACCATAAACTGGTCTTCAGGAATAGTTCCACATCTCTGTGATTACTTACTTGCTTCTGGGGAAAGAGGGATAACCCAGAAGATATGGAATAGGAATTAATGTCCTCAACCCTGCATTTTGCATTGATTATGACTTATTAATTTGTCAATGCTAGAAAATAAACTAATTTTTTAGAAACTCTGGAGACAACCAATTACTAAATAACTTCTTTTGTGCACATAAAATGGAGTATTACTGGTTTGCAACAGTAAATGCAAATTAAACAACTGCCCAATGCATTCCTAGTACAAAAGTGTTCATTTCTAAAAACACTGGAAAAGTTATTAAGTTTTTCTTTGATATCCAATAACTATAAACCATAAACTACTTCCTTAGTAAAATATTAATCACCGAGATACTGCCTAATATATTTGCTTATTTATAGGATGCTTTCAAAAATTGGTAACTATGTAACACACTTTTTATACTCAGAAGTGTTATGGACATTTAATACCGGAAAATACTTACCGATAGAGGGTAGGCTTGCTCTGTAATACGTGAGGGTCTATATGCTGTTCCAACAGACTATATATCAGTATAGGTAGGGAAGTAAAACAAATATTGTATAAAGTCAGGTACACGCTGTCATACAGTGTCTAGAAAGAGAAATTGGTGGGAATTTTGAGATTCTAAACTGTGTATTAGTTATGTATATGATCACAAAGAAGCCTACTAGAAATAAGCATAAAAATTATATAGCTTTCTCAATTTACACAAAAATCCAATTTAGTAATTCCAATTTGTTTCTTATATAGACACAAACACATAATATGCCTAGATTTATATTCTTTGTGGGAATTGGAACATTTTGTTATGTCAAGTGATCTGGAATTACAGTGAATTGGAGCTACACTTCAAGATTCTCCACAACTTGGTCATTGAGATGTCGTTTTTACACAATTCTCCTGCATGCATCTTAGGCTTTTTACTATTCCTTTGGTAGGGAAAACATACAGTTTTGCTTTTATGACTCTGTCTTCCCATCTAAGTCCTACATTTCCTTTAAGGTATGATCCATGAAACTTTAAAAATTGGCTCAAGTTCTTGATGATCAAACGTCCTCTTCTAAACAGCTGTCTGTGCTACTATTAGTACTAAATGCCTCGCACTTTGCCTACATTTCATTTATTGTTTTTATTGTTATTAATACTGTCTCAAATTATACTGTAAATTCCCTGAAAACCTAATCAAAATAGATGAGGTCTACTTATCATATGCTCTTATAGCATTCTCTAATTCATTCAAGTAAGCAAACATTATTACTGGCAATCGATGCCCAAGCAGATTGAAATTTAGAGCTACACGTTGTAAATGGAAGCAAAAACAGGATTAAGGATAGAGACAGCTAAAGAAAAACCTAAGATAATCAGGCTCTTATTATTTCAATAAATTAGAACAAATATCTTAATTAGAGATGTATAATGTGGTATGTAAAAAGGGTGCTCAATTAGTCAAAAGCAGTAGATCCTAGTATGGTTTAGTTATTAACTTCGTAGCTATGTGATCATGGCAAGTTACTTAATTTCTGTGGATTTCAATTTCATTTTCCATAAAATAAAACAGAGTAGATGGCAAATATGTGACGTGTGTACAACCAAAGACCCACATGTGCTCATTATAGCTACTACTACCTGATTACAGGGTTTCTCTTTGAGCCTATAGCTTCAGAACACTTTTCAAAGTAGCATTCCTGGTGGCTCTATCAATTATTTACAGTTCATTACTGAGATAAAGTCTATATGTCATTCCTGGACTCAATCACTAAACTTCCTTCCCAATCCAAAAAAACTCTGTGAGTCAAAAAATAAATAATGAGGTAATCCCCCAATAGTTACTCTAACATGGCTTAATATAGAGCTTACAGAAATATTACATGTAAGTTGAAAAAGTTACCAAAATTCTCTCATAAGCTGTTAAGAGTTAATACTTATTTTTTAGAAAACATCTAAAATTAAAATATATTTTGGTATTAACATTCACTTCAAACTGAAAATCAGAATAAATATTATCAATTTTATACTGATCAAATACACTAATTAGGGAAGTTTTGTCTATTTATTTGTAGGACTAGGAAAAATGTAAAAAGTCCCTCCAACTATCAAAAACTGAATACACACACCTTATTCTAAAAGGATAAATCAAAAGCTTCTATTTACTTACTTGCTGAGAAAACAAACAGTAGAACTGATATAAAAATTGGGGTGTGATAAAGCACACATTCTGAAAAACAAGATTAAATGGAAATAATTAAAATATTTGGGTCTAAAAGGGAAATGATTTCTAAGAATGGTTATTAAAGAGTCCAGAACACAATTTCTGATATGGTAAGTAGAAGATCTACTCATAGGAACTTTGTTCCCTTACTTAAAATTTCTAAAAGAATTCTAAGCAGTACTTCAAATGTCAGAATGAAAATCCCTTGGGCTCTTATTGCTAAACAATGCCATAATTTTGAATTTACAGCCTTCCAGCTATTATTCAATACTTTTCATATATAATACAAAAAGTACAGTTTATTTAAACTACAGGGTTATGGGGCACCTTGGTGGCTCAGTCACTTAAGCATGCGACTCTTGATTTCGTCCCAGGTCATGATCTCGACGGTTTGGGAGTTCCAACCCCATATCAGGCTCTGCGCTGACAGCACGGAGCCTGCTTCGGATTCTCTCTCCCTCTCTCTCTCTCTGCCCCTTCCCTGCTCACACACTCTCTCTCAAAAATAAATAAAATAAACATTTAAACCTTAGGGCTTAATAGCTTTAAAATAAAAATATTTAAAATAATAAATGGAATTATGAAAACATCTTTCCATTTCAATATACAGTATAAAACCTTGGATTGTGAGTAACTTGGTCTGCGAGTGTTCTGCAAGATGAGCAAATATTTCTAATAAATTCTAACTTGATAAATGAGCAATGTCTTGCAATATGAGTAGTATGCGATACTGAATGTCATATGATCACAACTCTGCCAATGGTTTTTGAAATTTGCTTTGATAAAGTGCTCTGGATTACAAGCCTGTTTCTGGAATGAATTATGCTCACAAACCAAGGTTTTATTGAACTTATATCATAGCAAAAGCTATGAGAAGATAGAAAAGCTATAATAAGGTAGCCATCACTTATTAGCAATATGCAATCTACCTGTGTTCTTTCATTGGCTTATAAATATTATTTATAGAATATATGCAATATAGAACACTATATATTGTATTAAATATCTTGGTATTCAGGAGCTCCTAACATGGGTTCCCTTGAAGTATACCTTCCCAAAAAGGGTTAAGAGAGACAATGGTATTTCAACATAATTAGTTTCATTGTAATCCTAAAATGTATCTTATTTTATGCAAATAAAACCCCTCTAATGAGTAGTTTATACATCTTACTAGACTACCAAAAGGTCATTTTTGCCACAAAAAGGATGAAGAACCTCTGCTTGAAACCACTGTAGTGGACCTAAATTAAAACTTATTACTTGCTCAGGAAAAAATAACATGCAAGAAATCAAATTAAGTATGTTTTAATTTGCATAGGATAAAATGTATCAATTTTAAGTGTGAATTTTGATGCTAACAAATTTATGCACCCAAGTAACCACTACCACAATCAAATTAGAGAGCTTTTTCTATCATGCAAAGTTCTCTTATATCCCTTTCCAGTCAGTGCTATCACCTGCACCCCTGGCCTCAGGCAACCGCTGATTTTCTTTCTGTAGTACACATTAGATTTATGACAAAATAATCAAAGTATATCCCATAAACTGTTATTTCTACTTATAGAAACAATTTTTAAGAATAATTTGAATGGCAATCACATACCTTAAATTAAAACCTCAAATTACTGTCAGTAAATGGTTATCTATATCTCCATGAAACTCACCTTATAAAAAAAATACTGTACAAGGGTAGCTATTCTAATATAATAAAAATGACCATGAACAAAAAGCAATTTGGAGAGGAATTTAAATCTAGCTATTGCATAGTCACTGTTTCTTGCAGCTTGTCTTCCTTCTTTACCCATGATTCCTATAATAAAGAAGACAAAAAGGCAAGTTCATTGATAACTGAGAAGTGTGATTTTGATAATTTAACTACAAATATCTTAATTATCTATAGCAGTTGAACCTGGGCTTGGGAGCACTATTTCCCAATATAGAGTGGATAGAAGATTGCCAAAAGGTTGCTCCACTTAAATCAAATACATAAAACAAATCTACAATACATACCAGGTATGTAACATCAAGTGTCAAAGACTCAAAATAGAATAAAATACAATGAATATAAAAATAATATTGAAAGTTAAGGATCTAATAACAACATCAAGTTTTACACTAATAGACACAAAATACTAGTTAACAGATTTCTAATGGAGAAAGTGCTATAAAACAGCTTTAACTTTGTTAATTTCTAATGAACATAAAAAAAATCCAAATTGAATGATGAGAACCTAGCAAAAATGAGCATTAAAGTTTAATGGTTTTAAAACTTTCGCACATAAGTCAAACAAAATGTGCTCTTTAGTTATTGATTGAACTTGATTATTTAAAATGGAAGCCCTGATTTTATTACTGGATTCAAATGGCATGAAATATTTCAATAAATATAACTAACAAACATTACACAGAGCAAATGAAGACTTAAAAAAGTTGTATGCATTGAGGGCATCTGGTAGGCTCAGTGAGTAAGCATCAGACTCCTGATTTTGGCTCAGGTCATGATCTCATAGTTCCTGGAATCAAGCCCCTTGTCAGGCTCCATGCTGATAGCACAGAGCCTACTTGGGATTCTTTCTTTCCCTTTCTCTGTGCCCCTTCCCCACATACACGCTGTCTTTCTCTCTCTCAAAATAAACTTAAGAAAAAAAAACACTGTATGCACTGTTTGCTGAAAATTCTTGCAAAGGTAATTAATAGTGAGAAAAGCTAGCACACTCACAACTTCTTACCTTTCTACAACTGCATCTAGATAAAAGTTACGCATGAAATAGCAATTCACCAGATTATCTATGTGCACATTTTGAACAAATGCCAAGTATATAAATATTTTAAATGTTTAATGTGACAATCTTGCTCCCTTTGTTAATTTATCTAATCTAGGCTGGATGAAATGTGCTTTTTAAAATAAGTGTCCACAATACACTTGAAATCAGTACAAAATTTTTATCTGATAAATATGAGTACATTTTTAAGGTTACAGTAATCCTTTAGGTTTCAAAAGAGTTCTTGCCAAGTTTGTTTTTTCAATCTGGAAACAGCTTTGAAAAATCATTTTTCAAAATTGTAATTTTTTATTTTTGTAATAAAAAAAATTTTCCAAAATGGCTAGGTATAGATAATCACTTACATTTATAACATCTAGAGAAGACCACTATTTTTGGTCTATATCCTTTAAGAATTTTTCCATCTGCATTTTTTGTGTGTATTTAATATATACACAAACAAATGTACAAAACGAGATTATTTGTTTTATAATCTGTTATTGTCACTTCATACATTATGGACATTGTTTTTATAACATCTAACTATGTTAACTATTCATTTGTTAACAATGTTTTTAATTTATTTTGAGAGAGAGAGTTTATGTGTGTGTGGGTGAAGGGCAGAGAGAAAACCAAGCAGGCTCCACACAGTGTGGAGCCCCACGTGGGGCTTGATCTCAAGAACCTCAAGATCATGACCTGAACTGAAATCAAGAGGTGGACGCTTAACCAACTGAGCCACCCAGGCGCCCCCTTTTATTCATTTTCTTAAAAGAAATTCCTAGATGCATAACTGCTAGGTCAATAGGCACACATTTAAAATTCGATTATACATAATAATGCAGGGTATACCAATTTACACTCCCCCTAATACTGTACATGAGGATTTGCTAATTCTAACCTTTGCCAATTCCAAGTTTTACCCAACTTTGTAATTTTGCCAATCTGATAGGTAATTTTAAAACTTGGATTTTTTTTTGAGTGAGCTGAACACTTTTTTTCATGCATTTAATACTCATCTTAATTTAAAAAAAAATGTTTATTTTGAGAGAGAGAGAGCACGTGTGCATGAGAGTTGGGGAGGGAGAGAAAGAGAGAGAGAGAGAGAGAGAGAGAGAGAGAGGGAGAGACAGAAGGAGAGAGAGAGAAATCAAATCCCAAGCAGGCTCTGCACTGTTAGCACAAGGTCTGATGCAGGTCTAGATCCCACAAACCATGGGATCATAACCTGAGTCGAAATCAAGAGTCAGAAGCTTAACTGACTGAGCTACCCAGGCACCCATGCAAATGTTCTTTATTAGTTTCATGTTTAAAATTTGAATTTGGGTATATTTACTTCTGCCAGACATACTGACCATTCCCTTTACAATGCCTTTCTTTTCTTTTTTCTTTTCTTCTTTCTTTTCTTTCCTTCCTTCCTTCCTTCCTTCCTTTCTTTTTCTCTTTCCTAAAAATTAGATCCTTCCATACCTCAAATTACAAGATTATTCATTAAATTTTTTTCTTCCATTCCTTTTTGTGGTCTTTAAAATTTTTTAAATATATAATCATTCTGGTATTTGTTTGGCTCTAAGCAACAGAAAGAGACCCAACTTTTTTTTCCTCCCAAATAACCAAATCAGCTATATTAGTATTTTTTTTTTAATTTTTTTTTTCAACGTTTATTTATTTTTGGGACAGAGACAGAGCAAGAACGGGGGAGGGGCAGAGAGAGAGGGAGACACAGAATTGGAAACAGGCTCCAGGCTCTGAGCCATCAGCCCAGAGCCTGACGCGGGGCTCGAACCCACGGACCGCGAGATCGTGACCTGGCTGAAGTCGGACGCTTAACCGACTGCGCCACCCAGGTGCCCCTAGTATTTTTTTTTTATCAAATAACTTGTTTCCCTACTTATTTGAAACATCTCCTTTTTTAAAAAACTAAATTTCCAGATGTTTGCATCTATCCTACTCACTGGTCTTTCTGTTATCATACTAGAATCAAATTGTTGTAACTACTGTAGCTTTTTATGCCTTTAATAGGAAGGTATAGGAAGTTATCATCAAATTGTTATGGAAATTTATGGTAAACAACAGTACACAAACTAGAAAGAAAATTAAGTTTTCAAAATGAAAAGTGAAGAATTGATTTGAGAGCTACACTGGAAATATTAGACCTGAGAACTACCTATCACAGGACATTACAGAGGTTATTCCAGAAGAGGAATTAGCCTTTTTTCTAACTCTAAAATTTTATCCTTCATTAAAAAAAACCTCCATACTTTTCTCCTTTGCTTCTGTATTTGCATAATAAAGTTATTTAGGAAGGCAGCTCAGAATATGGTTTAAACAGTAAATGATAATTTAAATATAATAAAATGGTATTAGTCTAAATAAAACAAAACTTTTAGGCAAAAACAGAAAAGAAATTAGAACAAAGTTTATTAAGTTAGAAAATTATTTGAGGGGTGCCTAGGGGCTCTGTCAGTTAAGGTCCAACTTTGGCTCAGGTCATGATCTCACAGTTTGTGAATTTGAGCCCCACATGGGCCTCTCTGCTGTCAGTGTGGAGCCTGCTTTGGATCCTGTCTCCCTCTCTCTGTCCCTCCCTCACTCGTCCTCTCTCTCAAAAATAAATAAACATTTAAATAAAAAGGAAAACTACTTGAAAATATATATTATAATGGTTTGATATAATTTATTATTTCTAAAATTGTCATTAGAATGAGTTACAGAATCTTTAGACTGAAAAAGACAGGAAATAATAACAACATTCTAAAAGAATTGCAACCATGAGGGCAACTACATAAATTACAAATTTACAGTTTAAAAATTATAGAATAATGTGAGAAAGTACTTTAAAAGGTACAACACGGCAAAATAAAGCTACTTTATTATGAAGGAGAACTGGCAAAGATAAAATTCACCAACATGGTATTTATGTCCTTGAAACTTTGTAATTAAAATATCCTAAATATTGGGCTTAATTATAATGGGCTTCTTCTGATGCAGATACAGTGATACATCACCACATTGCATTCATATATTTGATACTGCATTTTAGCCTACAAAAGGAAAATTCAAAATCACCAAATAATTATACCAATTTTAAAAATTCAGGAAAAAAAAATCAATCACCTATGCCAACATGTGCTTCTTGTATCATGCTTACATCATTAGCACCATCACCAACAGCCAATGTTATAGGTTTCTCAGGTGAGATTTTTATCAGTCTTATTACCTGAAAGACATATAACTAATTAGTTATTATAAAATTTCAATTTTCTTGTATTTATATAGTCATTTATCTGAAATGACTGTTACAAGAACAGTTGAATAATGAAAAAAGTCAATTTTGTATTAGACAGTAATTTTCAATGGAGTTCATTTTTTGAGGAGATGTTAGGAATGTCTTTTAGAAATTACATAGCAAAAGAGAATATTATCTTTGGATTTTTTGATGGGAAGCAAGTCTCTTTTAAGTACAGCTTAAAAGTGTAAAAAACTTAATTGTGTTAAAAAATAATTACACTTAATTGAACTTTGTCAGGCAAAATTTTCTCTTTCTCAAGTAACTATTCTTTTTATTTGATAGAGGGAAGGTAATTATTTTCTCTTGTCATAAAATTTAAGAAATTTAAAAAAGCAATCAAGATTAAATTCAATAAAATTAAAAGAAAGCTTTCTTTGGAATTCTTGAACACACATTTATAAAGAACCTAGGCATTAGCTCTATTTGGTCTCCAACTGTAGTCTCCACAGACTGGGTACGTGAATTACAATAATATAGGCATTTTAATAAAATTCCATGAAGTAAAACAATGCTGGATGTCATTAGACCCATATGAGAAACAATCAGTGTGTAGGTGTGCAATTCAGAAGATATTTGTGAAAGATATAGTATAAGACCCAAATTTTGAATCAAGTTATAAAAAATATTTGTAAAGCCTTTCATTTGTTAGCTAACATTTTAATATTTCCTGTATATAGCTTCAAATCATAAGATAACTGGCTTTTAAACTTTTCACTAAAGTTTTATCACTTAATAGCCACTTTGAACAGAAAATTATCACTTTGGGAGAGTGCAAAAATAAGCCGTGCTCCATAGAACAACCTGAAGTTGCAGAAGAACAGAAGTCTTCCAGACCTCCTCACCAGTTAAGTAACTAACTTATGAAACTGTAGTTATCAAAGTTCAGTTTGTGTCTCAGCAAAATCACAAACTGCCACCCATAGAAGACTTTGTAGGTCATTATGAATAGCTGAAACTAATATTCATTTTGAAAATTTCAAAGGTCTAACGTACATGGTTAAAATTCATAATGTGAGAAGTGACTACCAAATAGGACTAGATAAGGCATTAACCTTAAAGAGTACTTTTAGATCTCAGTATCTTTATGGAACGTTTTATAATACAAACATACCTTTGCTTTTTGCAGTGGTGCCATACGACAGCACAGTACAGCTGAACAATTTCTGCAAACTTCCATAAATAGTTTTTCATGCTCCCTGAGTGCAAGAGACAGGCTAGTCCCATCTACCACCAGCCCATGCTGAATCACATGATCCTCTTTAATTCTACGAGAAAATAATTATATTCTCTGTAAAATACTTTGAAACCATATTATTTATATACATCTAGTAAACAAAAAATTCTTACGAAAAGATGGACCATTTACCCGCAGACTTTATTGTTACAAAACTGATATGTCAGGGAAGAAATGGAGTTATATTACCTGAAAGCTGAGATTAAGCAAAACTGAGAGTGACTGATATGATGAATAAAACATATGATATTCAATTTTACAATGACCTGATAGAGTATATTTTCTAAAATGGGAATTATAAAGCATATAATTCTTAGGATATTTTCCTGAAGTGTAGAAAAATCTTACAAAAATATAAAATTATTAGTTATACATTTAGGAAGTCCTAATTTAAAAAAGTAAATAAAATCAACAATGTTCAGGAAAATTCATGAGATAGATTTACCATGTGAGCAAGAAGGAATAAAGGAATCATAACTGTCTTTTGATATTAACCCCTACATTGGATTCTATGTAATGCCAGATAGTACTATGGTGGAACATGGATAGCATCGCCCTGTGAGCATATGCTGTATGAGTACATCTCCATCCCCTCATGTAATTATCATCTTTTTGTTTTTTTGTTTAAAAAAAATTTTTTTAACGTTTATTTATTTTTGAGACAGAGAGAGACAGACCATGAATGGGGGAGGGTCAGACAGAGGGAGACACAGAATCTGAAACAGGCTCCAGGCTCTGAGCTGTCAGCACAGAGCCTGACGCAGGCTCGAACTCACAGACCGCGAGATCATGACCTGAGCCGGAGTCGGCCACTTAACCGACTGAGCCACCCAGGCGCCCCTAATTATCATCTTTTTGTGTGGTGACAAATTTAAGATCTACTCTCTTAACAATTCTTAAGTATATAATACAGTACTGTTAATTATAGTCACCATGCCTTATATGAGAATTCCAGAACTCATTCATCTTATATGTAAGCTAGAAGTTTGTACCCTTTGACCATCATCTACCCATTTTCCCTACACCCTAGCTTTGGAAACCACCATTCTACTCTGTTTCTATGAGTTCACCTTTTTTAGATTCCATTTGTATTTGTCTGTCTCTGCCTGACTTATTTCACTTAGCATACTGCTCTCAAGGTCCATCCATGTGTCACAAAAATATTTCCTTCTTTTTTATAGCTGAATAATATTCCTGTGTGTGTATTTACATGAGTTTATATAGACACACATTTTCTTTATCCATTCATCCGACAACAGACATTTAGGTTGTTTCCATTCTTGGCTATTGTGAATAATGCTGCAATGAACATGGGGGGGGGTGCAAATTTCAGATAGTGACTGCATTTTCCTTGAATATATCCAGAAGTGGGATTGCTAGATCACACAGTAGTTCTATTTTTAGTTTTTGAGGAACCTCCATATTATATTGTTTTCCACAGTAACTGAACCCTCCATTTTTACTTTTTTTTTTTTTTTAGTTCATTTATTTTGAGAGAGAGTGGGCGTACACGTGCAAGTGGGGGAGGGGCAGAGAGAAAATCCCAAGCAGGCTCCTCACTATCAGTGCAGACACTATCACAAGGGACACGGGGCTAGAGCCCACTAACTGTGATATCATCACCTGAGCTGAGATCAGAAGTCAGATGCTTAACTGACTGAGCCACCCAGGTGCCCCTGTACTCTCCCTTTTTAAGTGAGAAGTGAGAAAACTATCAAATGAGCAGCAAACTATAAAAACTAAATATATATTGATAGATTTTAGTCTTACAAAAAAAGCTTTTATAAGTTAAAATGATGTCTTTCACAGTATGCCTAATCACTACTGTGTTGCACTGTAACTAATAAGTGGTAAACAATTATCTTTTACAACATAAACTTTTCAAAAATGTATTTTTCTTTATTAATTGTCATGTACCTGAAAGCAACACCACACTGACTGTTTTTCCTCCCTATTGGCCAAACTTTATTTAGCAACCTTTGCTGCTTCCAATGTGTTCAGTCTAAGTACCGCCTGAGCCCATGACTCAGAACAAAGGGTAGCAGCCAAGAGTGGGAGAGATCAGTTTTCCTCTGGAAACTTCTTAAGCACACTAAATTAAGTTTCCTCTTTATAAGTCACCATATTATCTCACAATCCATGAGATAATATTTATGGAATATGGGAAAGCACCTCACAGATCTGGCACATAGGTAGCATCTGCTCATCTCTGTAGCCTCATGTCTTAATACCGCCTATACCCTCTTCCCATCCACTGCATTCTATGGCCATACTTCACTACTGTCAACTCCTTGAATGAATCCATCTCTCACTTGTGGAAATTTGCATATGTTGCCCCTTTTGTTTGCTGGGGTTACTCTCTGACCAGTTAACATTTCTTTTAGGAGACAACAATCTTGAGTTTTTCTACAGAGCTCTGTTGTCTAGGCTAAGCTTCCCTCTTGTGTCCACCAACAACTTTCTGTTTTTACCTGTTACAATCCAGTTGTGACAGGTCTATCACAATATATTTATTTGTTTTTCCCATAGAAAATAAAGTATCCTGAGAGTAAACAACACACCTTACATGACTTGTGTTCCAAATTCTAGACAGCAGACCACCAATATGTGAAGGAATGGTAGGTTTGTGAAGGAATGGGTATACAAAGTAGAGCTTTCAAAGGAATGGAATTCTTTGCTCCACCAAAAATTTTTAGAATAGACATGAACTGGAAGTCTGTAAATCAAAACCCTATTGACTTATATGGTTATCTCAGAAAACATATTCTACCAAAAAGATGGTATCTCTAAAATAAAATATAAATTTCACATAGCAAGCCTTAAAAAAGACCAGAATGTTCACTTTGTAATACAGCTTTTGTACAAAAGGAAGATAAACAATATCCATAATCTTAACAGATTCACTAAGAGCACATATATAGAAGACTTGAAGAATAAAATACAAATAATAATTACCTTTAGATGGCTGTATTACGGTATATTCCATTATATATTCATCATTTTCAGTATTTTTTAAATGGACACTTGTTACTTTTATACAGGATTAATATTTTAGAAAGTATATATAAAGTAAATGATTCTGAATAATTAATTTCTACGTGTTAGGGAGTTCTCGTTGATATTATGGTACTTAAATGTTTAAGCAGCCACAATGGTGTTGTCACTACTCCCAAATTATAGTATAATTACCTAGATCAATTGCTTTTTTGAACTCAAGCAAAGAACCTTCTGAGAGTTGCACTGTCTCTTTAAAACATCCCTTAAGTTGTTCTTTGATGAAATCCAGAGTTCAGTACTATATCAATGCCTGTATAACAAATATGAATAAAGCTCTGAAAGTACACTGAAAACTGTGGCAATATCTTTTCACATCTGTTTTTCTGTATTAGCAGAAGGCTGCAAATGACAGGTACCTGTGGGAGACCAGAACAACCCTAATGCTTACACTGAAGCAATCCTTAAATCACTGTGAAAAATGAGATCGTTAAAGGGGCTCCTAAATAAAGTTGATCTGTCTATAAAAAACAGATTTAGAAAAAAAAAAAGAATGAATTTAGAGTATAAATACTTATGAAATTATCTCTGAACAATAAAATGTATATTAATTTCCTAGTTTAGTCATATGAACTAGATCTGGATTTGGCAAGTGTTTTCTGTAAAGAGACAGAAAGAAGTAAATACTTCAATTTTAGATTTTAGATTTTGTGGGCCAAGAGGCTAAACTGAGAATATAATGCAGGTACTTTATTAAAATAGAGGAGACAGATTTTGACAAAAATTTTTATGGACTAAGTAAAAAAACTTAATAATAGTAATTGAGTATAATTTTTCAAGTAATACAAGTCTACCAGTGAGAAGAAATGGAAATCTTTTCTTTCGGGGGAGGAGGCAGGGGAGATAACATTTTGCTTAATTCAGGTTTAATGTTCCCCGTCATCAAAATCAATTACAAAAGTCTACCTTTTAATGCTGATCTGCAATGAGATTTTATATTTTAACACAACAGAACTATCTGTATTGAGATTTTATATTTTACCTTTGAATATGTCTTTTCAAACAGGTAGCATATTAAAGTGTCACTGAGTAATAAACACAGTGCTGTGACTCCTAATTTGGTAATAAAATAATCAACACTACATTGTGCATGAAAAGTTTGATATTAAAAGTCCATTTTTCTTTTCTTGTTTGGACACGATGGATAAATACTACTAATAAAAATATAGTAAAATATCATAGGGCAATATGTGTGGCACTCAAAACACTACTGAGTTACAATGGTGTCACTGTGATCTGTAGTAAATCAAGCAGCAGTGAGAAATGATAAAAGTGCTTCCTAATGGCTCTGTCGCAACTACCCAACTGTCCTGAAGTGCAAAAACTTTTTACTGATGATATGGAAATGAATGACTGTGGAACTGTTACAATAAAACTTTATTTATAGGATTTAGATTTGAATTTCATAAATTTTTACATCAAAATATTTCTCTTCTTTGGATTCTTCTTCACCCATTAAAAATATAAAAATTATTTTCAGCTCACAGGCTATAAAAAACAGGCAGTGGGCCATCTTGGACCCAGAAACCATAGTTTGCTGACCCCTGAACTCATGATCCAGATAATTACATTCTTACCTTCGGGCAAGCTGCCTCAATTGTTCAGCACATTGACTGTCTGATTTCTGGTTTATAAGTTCAAGGATGTTCATGGTTCTGTGAAAATGTCCACATGATAAACTCACACTAACAGCTGTTTCATGTTTATCTCCGGTTAGTACCCATACTTTGATACCAGCCATTCTTAATCCCTCAATAGTTTCTCGAACTCTATCTTGTAGCCTGGAAATAAAAGAAACAACATTAGTAGTGAGAAGAATACTTTTTGACTATTTCAATTATAAACCACCTAGTACATACAAGGTAAATTCTAGACTCCCTGACTTAAAAATGTTATAGTACAGTGATATAATTGATTTTTCCCCCCATTTGGAAAGAAACAGGAAAAACCAAATTAGCCATCATCTGGTTAACATAACATCCACGACTTTATATCTTACGAGTAGATCTTCTAAGTTGATTTTTATAGAACTAAACTAAGTATACAGTCTTCATAAACTCCTATTTATTAGAAAATATTAAATTTGAAATTAGAAGATTTTTCTCTTTTTTACAAGAAAATTTCTCACATCAGTAGTTCAAAAATCAAATTGTGGACAACAAAGGATGACATAACCGTAGGTGAGTCTTAGAAATCTCATGAGGACAACTGAAAAGTAAATGAAAACCTAAATTTAAAAAAATGCAAACACTTACAGAGACAAGTGATGAGGAACAAACACTAAATAGGCCTCAAGGAATTCACAAACTAATAGAGGAGAAAGTCTTTAAAGAAATAATTATACTGCCACAAGAAAAACACAGAACTACCTACAAAACATGGATACTTCACAAAGGAGAGGTTTTTTTTTTTTTTTTCCCCCAATGTTTATTTATTTTTGGGACAGAGAGAGACAGAGCATGAACGGGGGAGGGGCAGAGAGAGAGGGAGACACAGAATCGGAAACAGGCTCCAGGCTCTGAGCCATCAGCCCAGAGCCTGACGCGGGGCTCGAACTCACGGACCGCGAGATCGTGACCTGGCTGAAGTCGGACGCTTAACCGACTGCGCCACCCAGGCGCCCCAAAGGAGAGGTTTTTAATCCGGTTAGGGGTAAAGAAAGGTCTTACTGGAGTGGGGGTACTATCTGAGCTATATTTTAAAAAGATATTCACAAATGGGTAAGGGGGAATTATCCAGGCACAACGTACAGCCTTGCCACAGAACAAAGGCACAAAATAGAATAGTTTTAACTAGAGCTGTTGTTCAGAGAACTACAGACAGTTTGGTACTGTTGAAGCATAATGTGGAAGCAGGCAGTGGTGGGAAGTGAAGCTGGAGCATTAAACAGGTGCTTAAAGCTTTTGTATGCCATACTGAGTAGTAGTCTACAAATTCAAGCCTATAGGGAAAGCTACATAGCTGAGTTCATTCATCTATTTAAGGTATCTGGCTAGAATAAGTGTTGTATCTGCTGAATGGGAAAAATTACCCATTTATTTTGATTTTAAATATATTATTATAGGATGTTAATAAATGGAATTTATGTCATAAATTAGAAACACTTGGCTAGGAAAATTCTTATGAGAAAAAAACGGATATTGCCTATTTGTCTGATATTTACCTGTCTTCCACTGCTGTAGCTCCAAGTAATATCAGATTTTTCTCTATGAATTGGAAGACATCTGCCAATTTCTCTTCCCGTTGTTGCAAGGCAGTTCTGGCTTCAAAAAGACGTCTATCTATTTCCTCATACTCTTTAGACGTCAACTGTTTATAGGCCATACACAGAGTTCTTAGCCCTTTCTAAAACAGAAAAATTAAAGACAAAAATTGAACCAAAATAACTAATGGGAAATCAAGAAGTCACTGAAATAAACTGAGGATGCCTTACCAAAAGTCAATTACAAACAACTTAAAAGTACTATCATCTAGTAACAGGATATACATAAAGTGTCACAAAGCCCTAGCGATCTGAGTTATGGGACACACATTATCAGAGCTTTTATAATTTTTGGTGAGTTCTTAAAAAGTTGCTCAAAATACTTAAGGTTTTTAATATCAGAGCCTAGACAGGATCATAAAGATGATCTTACTGTGGTTTTAAAACTGTTTTACCTGGAAAGCCAGACACTTCTATAAGGGTATCTTCAGGCTGTCAAGAGACAGGCAGCCCAGGTTCTATTCTCCTGTTTTAACCATTACAAATCCATTTTATAAGAATTCTTTTTAAGCAAAGAAGACCATAATTTCCTGAAGGTGCACAGTATGACGAATTTACAGTTCAAATAACGAAGTCAGTAAGGTGGCCCTCATCCAATAAACAATTCTTTTTTTTTTTTTTTTAATTTTTTTTCAACGTTTATTTATTTTTGGGACAGAGAGAGACAGAGCATGAATGGGGGAGGGGCAGAGAGAGAGGGAGACACAGAATCGGAAACAGGCTCCAGGCTCTGAGCCATCAGCCCAGAGCCTGACGCGGGGCTCGAACTCACGGACCGCGAGATCGTGACCTGGCTGAAGTCGGACGCTTAACCGACTGTGCCACCCAGGCGCCCCTCAATTCTTAATAAAGTACACAAAAATCACCAAGATATATTTTGTACTAAATGAAAGTTTAAAATATATAGAAAAACATGATCTAGAAAATATTTATACAAAAAACATTACTTGGGAAGATACCCCCACTAAATGTGGCAAAAACATTAACAATTATTATCAAAGTATTAAGATTAAAAAATCTCAAAATATTAAGATTAATATTTTAATCTTTCTAGAGCCACCGAATGATTTTAAACTGTATCATTATACATCTTCATTGGTGAAACGGAGTTACACAATACTTAGGAATATATATTTGATTATCCGATTCTCCTGGGCACAAATTTTTCCTATGGTGTTACTATTTAAAAGTTGGTACCTATATGCAAAAGCTTATAAAAGTTCTTGCTGTACATTTTCCTCAGAAAAACCCAAATATTCTAATAACAGAACTTGGAAAGGGTACATTTTAAAATACTATATGACATTATTTAGATTTCTAAATATTGATGTTCTTGATTTACAAATGACCAACACTTAGGGGTGCCTGGGTGGCTCAGCCATCCAACTCTTGATTTCGGCTCAGGTCATGATCTCATGGTTTGTGAGTTCAAGCCCTGCATCAAGGCTCTGTGCTGACAGTGCAGAGCCTGCTTGGGATTTCCTCTCTCTCTCTCAAAAATAAACAAGCATTAAAAAAGACAACAACCAAAAAACCAAATGACCCACACCTATAAATGTTTTTCTTAAATAATAGTTAAGAGGCCATGAGAGTTACTAGTATATGAAAGTATTTCACTTTACAACAAATACTTATTGAAATGCTAACTATGTGCCAGCATTATTCTGGATATTAAAATGAATGTTAAGTAGAAGAATGTCTTTGTTCTCATGGATGTTACAGTGTGGTAGGTGAACTATATCATAAACAATTAGGAAACAAGCAATGGGAGAAAATAAACCATAAAAGGGAGGCAGGTGAGCAGAGATGAGTATGGAGCATACATTTATAGAAATGCAGAAATAAGAGATCATGAGTTCCTAAGACTGAAAGAGAGCTGCTTAAAAATCTTCCTCTTCAGATGAAGTGTGGCACTTTGTTTTTATAAGATTCTCCTACATTCTTCTAGTAAGAGACTTAATTCACAAACCATAAAATTCATTCCTTTAAAGAGTACAATTTAGTGGTTTTTAGTGTATTCACAGAGTTGTACAATCATGACTACTATCTAATTACAGAACATTTTCATCATCCCTAAAAGGAATCCCATATTCATTAGCAGACACTTCCTTTTTACCCCTTCTTCCAGACCCTGGCAACTACTAATGTGCTTTTTGTTTCTATGAATTCCATTAATCTGGATATTTCATATAAATGGAACATGTGACCATTTATGACTAGCTTCTTTTACTAGGCATAACCTTTCCAAGATTCATCCATGTTGTAGCATATAAGTATTTTAAGTATTTCATTCCTTTTAATGGCCAAATAACATTCCATTATAGGGAGATGACGCATTGTTTAATCCATGCATCAGCTGATGGAATTTGAATGTTTCCACCTTTTGGCTATTTAGCAAAAATGCTACTAAGTTTTTGTGTGAACATGTGTTCAGTTCTCTTGGGTGTATAACTAGCAGTGAATGGGTTATACAGTTACCTTTATTACTCTATGTTCTGTGAGAAACTGTCAAACTCTTTTCTTTTTTTTAATTTTTTTTTTTCAACGTTTATTTATTTTTGGGACAGAGAGAGACAGAGCATGAACAGGGGAGGGGCAGAGAGAGAGGGAGACACAGAATCGGAAACAGGCTCCAGGCTCTGAGCCATCAGCTCAGAGCCCGACGCGGGGCTTGAACTCACGGACCGTGAGATCGTGACCTGGCTGAAGTCGGACGCTTAACCGACTGCACCACCCAGGCGCCCCTGTCACACTCTTTTCTAAAGTGTTTGTACCATTTATATTCTCGCCAGCAATGAAGGTGCCAGTTTCTCCACATCCTTGGGATTCCCCTATATTTTTTTTAGTAAACTTCTCTTCTTAATGTTTTGTAGCCAGAAATACCCTGATTGTAATAGGTTCAAAGAGAAGACTTGAATTTTAGCAGGTTAAAAGTCATTTTATAACCAAAGAATGTGGAAGACAACACATACTGTAACAGAACTGCAGAATGTCTATAATTTTTTTTATAAATTACTAATGCAAAAATGAAGCCTTAAATCTTTCATATGTATATCTTCTAGTTTTATATATTTTAGAAATCTCCACTCACCAAAGCAAATTCATCTACATGAATTCTGGTTTTTTCTATTTCTCCACCTACACAATTAGGAAGAATTGATGATTCAGCTCCTTTAGCAAATAAAAACTTCTCACCTAAAGAGAAAAATCAGTTATCAGACTCTTAATATTGGATAAATAAAAATTCATAAAAATTTAGACAGGTTACCTGAAGGTGCCTGAACAATCACACTCATTCTCCTACGATCTGAGTCAAATTCGAGAATATGAAGCAGTTTGTACCTAAGGAAAAAAAAAATAAGATAAAAAGTCTACTTTTTTTGAATAGTAAGTGAATCTTTGACAAGAACCCCTATAAAAGATAAAATAGTTGATTTAGAATAAGAAATTAATCTCAAGTACATTTTCAAGATGATGGGTTATGAATCACTAATAATAACACAAGATAGAAATAGAAGGAACTGACATTTATTGAGTACTTACCAAATGCCATGTACTTTACCTACCTTATGTCATTTAATACCCATGAGAACCAAAGAAGGTAGGTCTTATCTCATTTTACAGATGAGGACTATTAAACTCAGAAAGATTAAGTAATTTTCCTAAAGTCAAATAAGTTTGTGAGTGGCACAGCAAGGATTGGAATCCAGATCTGCCCAGCTCCACGTTTTTCTAAAAAAGGTAATTGATTCTCAACCCTTTTCTCTGCCCAAACACACCTGAGAAATACAACACACTGACATTAGTAACAGAGGATCATTACAGCAGTGATTCTGAACCTAGAACAGTGTACGTGTGTACAGGTAGGGAAACAAATGCCTTTATAGGGAGCAGTAAAAGAATTTGTGTGGATGGGTCAGATGTGGCTTGAAGTTTTTGGGATGGATTTATATAATGATGTTTATATGAAATGTTTTGTACATCTCAAAGAAAAACACTGAGTGGGATGATGGTTTGTAAGTTGATGAAATGAGCACATAGGCTTCTACATGAAATTAGCCAAAAAATGGCTCTATTTTAGTTTGGAAAACCATAGTTTGGCAAGGGACAGCTACAGTTGAGATATAATTGGAATTGATAAAACAATGAAAGATATGACTAGAACAGGAATGGACTAATTTATAAAGCAGTGTAAATATAAGGAAGGTTTTCTTTATTCAGTAAGAACTTATGGAACTCATTACCCCAGGAGTGTATAAAAATAAACATATGAGTAAATTCAAGAACCATTAAGCTAAAATACAAATGAAAGATTCACAGTAGAATGTTATTATTACTGTGAAAAAGTACAATGGAGTATTAACATCATTCTAGAGCAGGGGTCAGTAAACTTTTTCTGTAAAGGTCCAGACAGTACATATTTTAGGCTTTGCAGGCTATATATGGTTTCTGTTGCTTTTTTTTTTTTTTAAAACAACAATCCTTTAAAAGTGTAATATAGCTTGTAGACTGTACAAACCAAGCCATAGACCTGATATGGCCTATGGGCCACAGTTTACAGATTCCTATTCTATACTAAACACACAGAAGATTACAATATAGAAAAAAAATTACCGTTCCAGTTTTCCAAGTGTTTTAACTTCCATAGTTTCTTCAGAATTGCCAATAAATACAATGCCAATTCTAGGGATTAAAAGAGAAGAAATATAGGATTAAAAAAATTTTTTTCAAATGTTTATTTATTTTTGAGTGAAAGAGCACATGAGAGCAGGGTGGGGGCAGAGAGAGGGGGACAGAATATCTGAAGTGGGCTCTGTGCTGACAGCAGAGCCCGATGTGGGGGGCTTGAACTCATGAACCATGAGACCATAACCTGAGCCTAAGTCAGATGCTTAACTGACTGAGCCACCCAGGAACCCTAAGAAATGTAAGATTTAGAGACGCTATTTCATGTTTCACAATATGTCATTATAACTTAGCCTGAATAAAAACATTTAAAATACACATTTAAGATGCATTTAAAAATATTTCCTTGAGGGGCACCTGGGTGGCTCAGTTAAGTGTCTAACTCTTGATTTCGGCTCAGGTCATGATCTCATGGTTCTTTGTGAGATGGAGCCCAGTTGGGCTCTGTACTGACAGCATGGAGCCTGCTTGGGATTCTCTCTCTTCCTCTCTCTGCCCCTTCCCTGCTTGCATGTGCTCTCTTTCTCTCTGAAAAATAAATAAAAAAAATTAATTTGAATATGGCATTATTTTTAAGAACTTGAAGGATCAGAATAGGTCCAAAACAATACATTCACAAGTATTTCTCACAAATTATATTATTCATATTTCACAGTAACCAGATTTTTAAAAATCTCTTCAAAATATGATTCAATGCAAGCTGTCAACAAAATTAATGACACATATAAAATTGTCCTTTATGTGTTTATGAATTCTACCTTTATGCATTTATTAATTTTGTCTGACAATTTAAAATAACTTTCTAGTATTTGTAGTTGTTTATTTAAAAGATGTTTTTCTGAAGATTTGAAAATTAGACTAAACTATACCTTGCAGCAGCTTCCACTAGAGCTTTTTCATCTGGTGAAGATGCATAGTACTCCAACTGGGAGGGTGCAAGGTTGGATTGCCAGGGACCATCACCAATGCCATCAGTCTGAACGTTGCTAATCTGTACAGTGTGACAGAGACTGACTGCTTTAAAGAAGAGATCATGTTCTTTAATCTGTAGAAAAATAATATTCACAATAAAAATACCATCCCCAAACAACATTTAGAAAACCATAAGCAGAATTCTAAAAAATGTCAATAAATACTGTTAATAATTGGTTATCGGGGCGCCTGGGTGGCGCAGTCGGTTAAGCGTCCGACTTCAGCCAGGTCACGATCTCGCAGTCCCTGAGTTCGAGCCCCGCGTCGGGCTCTGGGCTGATGGCTCAGAGCCTGGAGCCTGTTTCCGATTCTGTGTCTGCCTCTCTCTCTGCCCCTCCCCCGTTCATGCTCTGTCTCTCTCTGTCCCAAAAATAAATAAACGTTGAAAAAAAAATTTAAAAAAATAAAAATAAAAAATAATTGGTTATCTTAGATTTACAACAAGAGTGCTATAATCTTGAACTGCCTGAATACTAGCTGGTTGCTTCTGACTCCAAAAAGTAAAATGTTACATTTGCTTATGACCTTTCAACATAAGAGTATCTTTTGGGAGGCACCGCCAAATTGTAAGACCTCTTAAAAAGTGAGGTCTCAAGAAGCATTAAATAAATGTAAGCTCTATTTCTTAGCAAAAGTCTCTTTACTTCTTTACTTCAAGGCATAGGGTTCTTCTTAACTTAGTCTCATTTACCCAGAGAACTAAGGCAGACACACATTAATTGACAAGTTAAACTGGGTTATAACCACAAATTCTCCGTGTTGAATCAAAGGATATACATTTCAAATATATATTTTTTGTCCCACTAACACTTAAACTTTTTCTCCTTCAATCAATCGAGCAACTACCAGAGAGAATTATTTCAAACGAAATTCCAATTTATTAATTTAAAAGTTACTTACTAGTTCAGTTTCATTTTCAGGACTGGTCCTAAAAGAAGAACTAGTTGTAAGATGGGATAAGTTGTTAAGATGGGATAAACTATTAAGATAAGATAAGTTTCCATCTGAAGAGTCTGGTGTTGGTCCTTCAGAGACAAGTCTACCATTGATTTCTTGGTATTTTATGCCATTAATTGAACACTCCCGAAACTGCATCTCATTTTCTGTCAATGTGCCCGTTTTATCTGTAAACACATATTCCACCTAGAGATGAAAGATAAAAGAAAAAAAAAAACTTTTGTGTTTATGGTCCTATGTTAAACAAAAAAACCTTGTTGCCCATCTCCTAAAGTCAAGCTTACCTATTAACATTGGCATACTGATGCTGAGATTCCTTTAATCCAAGCACAATAATTAAAGATACCCAGAAACAAAACAGAGTAACATAAAATAATTTCAGTCTATATACACATACACTTTGAAGTTCGTGGCATTTTTACATGCATGTTCATCTGTAGAGCTGGCTGATAATGTGGTATTAATAGTTCTTTTTCCTCTCCTGGATAAGGTATTTTGAAGTAGTAGGATTAAGAATGATCTTTGAGCAAGGGTGGAAGGGATGCTTAATAACCTAGAATGTGAAAGGGTATGTGGTCCAGAAGAAATGGTACAGAGCTGGGAACAGGAACACAAAGTCATAGCAACACAAGAAGTCAGAGATAGAAAGTTATCTAAAATAGATAGATGGGGGAAAATGAAACCAAGGGTAGGAGACAAACTCAGGGAAAAGGAAAAAGTTTAAGTGAAAATATTTTATTTTTTTATTTTTTAATTTTTATTTATTTAAAAAAAATTTTTTTAGGGCGCCTGGGTGGCGCAGTCGGTTAAGCGTCCGACTTCAGCCAGGTCATGATCTCGCGGTCCGTGAGTTCGAGCCCCGCGTCGGGCTCTGGGCTGATGGCTCAGAGCCTGGAGCCTGTTTCTGATTCTGTGTCTCCCTCTCTCTCTGCCCCTCCCCTGTTCATGCTCTGTCTCTCTCTGTCCCAAAAATAAATAAACGTTGAAAAAAAAATTTAAAAAAAAAAAATTTTTTTTTAATGTTTATTTATTTTAGAGAGAGACAGAGCTGGGGAGGAACAGAGAGAGAGGGAGACACAGAATCCGAAACAGGCTCCAGGCTCTGAGCTGTCAGCACAGGGCCCGATGCGGCACGCAAACTCACAAACTGCGAGATCATGACCTGAGCCGAAGCCAGACGCTCAACCGACTGAGCCACCCAGGCGCCCCAAATGAAAATATTTTAAAAAGGTAAGACAAATAATTGTATTACTCTTGGAGACTAATTTTGGAAAATTAACCCTAAAAGAAGGTAGGTCCAAAAAGAGAAGACTGAAATAGTTAAATCTTGATACAAACTAGGATCACGGTGAGGATTTAATTAATGCAATGATGATTTGAGAAAGTCATCATTTAAAAAGCGAGGTAGACATCATAAGGAAAAACAATAACCACAGACCAATATCCCTTACGAACATAAACACAAACCAAATCTAGAACAAGATAAAAAATACACACCATGAACATGTGGGATTCATCCCTGGAATGCAAAACTGGTTCAACATCAATTAATCAATGAAACCCACCATAATAATAAGTTGGCACTTGTTCTTTATTCTATTATTAAAATGATCATCTCAACAGATGCAGAAAAAGCATTTAACAGAATCCGATACCCTTTCATGATAAAAACATTCAACAAATTAGGGACAGGCTTTCCTCAACCTGATAAAATACGTCTACAAAACCCCATAATTAGCATTGGATGAAGAAAGACTGAATGCTTTCCCTGAAACTAAGTTCAGGAATAAAGCAAAAATGTCTGTTCTTGCCACTTTTATTTTATGATACAAAATATATCAGCAAACAGAACTAATACTCCAAAAGTGATTAGAATAGACAGAGATCTGTCAGTCATGGAGGACTTTTTAGAATTAAAAGATTAGATAGAGGGGCCCCTGGGTGGCTCAGCTGGTTGAGCGTCTGGCTTCGGCTCAGGTCATGATCTCGCAGTTTGTGAGTTTGAGCCCCACATCGGGCTCTGTGCTGACAGGTCAGAGCCCGGAGCCTATTTCGAATTCTGTCTCTCCCTCTCCTCTGCTCCTCCCCCGCTCATGCTCTGTCTCGCTCTCTCCTTTGAAATAAATAAAAAAAAAAAAAAACATTTTGAGAAAAAAAAAAAGATTAGATAGAGATGAATAAAATAAATCAATTTTGATTTTGATTTTTTTTAAAAATTTTTTTTTTTCAACGTTTATTTATTTTTGGGACAGAGAGAGACAGAGCATGAACGGGGGAGGGGCAGAGAGAGAGGGAGACACAGAATCGGAAACAGGCTCCAGGCTCTGAGCCATCAGCCCAGAGCTTGACGCGGGGCTCGAACTCCTGGACCGCGAGATCGTGACCTGGCTGAAGTCGGACGCTTAACCGACTGTGCCACCCAGGCGCCCCTCAATTTTGATTTTTAAAAATTTGTATAAAATCAAGAAGTTTTAACTTTAGTGATAAAGAGGGCACTGTACACCACCCTAAGAGTAGCTTCTTTAACAGTATGGAAATTTAAGGACATAGGAGAGTGTGAAATAAAGTAGATTTCACTGGTATAAAAATAGGTAAAGGAATATAGGCAATAAACATATTATGAAATACTTGCAGGCTTAAAAGTAAAAAGAAAGGCTGAGATGAATTAGAAATTTTACAAAGTTATCACTTAAAGTTTATTAAAAAGAAAACAGATATGGATATGCACAGTGTGAAGTTTCAGAAAAACAACATTCTAACATGAAGGAAAGAGGAAGAGAAGAAAATTGGGATAGAAAAGGTCAAAGGAAAGAAAAAATGGGAAAAAATGTGTTTGGAGAAGTAAAAGCAGGCTCTGTTTTTAGGTCCTGAATATGTGATACATAATTAAAGAAATGTGACATAAATTAATATTTAGCATAAGTTACTACAGCCTCCTAAATGTTAAAAATAAATGGATCAACTTCTGGTTAAAAATGGCAGGCTGAGCAAGTACAATTATCTCTGCTCCTCTTGAAACTTCACTTAAGTAAGAATAGAGGAATAAAAAAAGAACAAAAATAATGGTAGATGAAACAACATGAGAAGGGAGATATAACAAGTTTGGAAGATGGAAAGGAGCTGAATGAGTGGCAAGTGACTTAAGAGAACATAGAATATGAAACCTAAGCAATGGGGGCAAATCCTTTCCCAGAAACTCGCAGAAAATGGAGGTATCAGGAACAGTGTGGAACCTGAAATCACCTCATAATTTGCAAACCTGAGACTGCCTTACATCTATCCGAGCAACAGCTGGAAGGTTTATTGTCTAAGGAGGAGCTTGAACCAGAGAGAATCTGAACCCTGTGGAAAGCTGAAAACAGGTGTGAGGCAGCTAAAAACAGGAGTGTGGCAGTACACTAAAAACGGAGATTTCTACTGGATGGCCCTAACAATCACAAGCAGCAGAAATACTAACTGGAGTAATTCTCTCTGGGGAAACTGAGAAAAGACCAACACTGATGTCTGGGGATGTGCCAAAAAATAGCTGGGCTGCTAGGGTTTTCTATGGAAAACTTTTAAGCTTGTAAAGAAAACCAAAGATTAGCATTCATTTGAGGATCACTCCTTAAAAGAAAGGTAGAGTCTAAGACAAATTAGACAGTTTGCTACAACAAGGTCATGAAAACATGAACTTATAACAATATGGCTGATATATAAGGGAACAATTTGAACATAACGTGCACTTTGCATTTGGTTATGCACAATTTCCTTTGTGAGAAACACCAGCAAACTGCCAAGCCCAGAAGGAACACGTGAAATGTGCAAGCCTCAAACAGGTACCAGTTACCTCAGGTCACCATGGGTGTTATAAGCCACACCCATCCACTTCTGTTTTCAGATAACCTTCCTTTCTATACTTTACAATGACACACAGGTAGCAATACTTCGATGATGGTCACTTCTACAAGAAACCTTCTGGTCTATTTCAAGATAAAATGCCACATTTTATGATAAATTTCAAGATAAATGCCACAGTACTTATGCATTTCTTAACAAGCTATTTTAAATGTGTCATTGACAAAGTTTTGTTGTACTCCTAATCCCATTAGTCCTGTGGCTTTTACTAAGTAATTTTAAGTAGCACAATAAGTTTTAGGAATGCATATGCCATATTGTAGTAGAACAGACTACTGAGAAAGGAACTAGGGGCAAAGAGAAAATGCAAGGAGCACAAGACTAAATAGCCATCATTAATATCTTCAGAGAGCTAAAAGAATAGCTTATATTCAAGAAAAGGAATATGATGCAATTAAAAAAGATTATTCAAATATACTAGAATATTAGAAATTAAAAATATTATAACAGAAATAAAAGAAATTAAAAGATAGGTAGAAAGATAGAGTTGACAAATTCTTCCATAATTATAAAAACAAACAAGTAAAGGAAAACTGAAAGTCAAAGAAAGAGAATTAGAGAATCAAGATAAATGGTCTGATATCTAAATACTAAATTAAAAAAGACATGTTATCAAAGAAATTATGTAAGAAAATTTCTAGAATTGAAGTACATGTATTTCCAGACTGAAAGGGCTCACAGAGCTCACTGTCCAATGAAAGCATAAAAAAAAAAAAAAAAAAAAAAGACTGACACCAAGGTACCTCATCATGAAATTTCAGAATCATCACATTAAGAGAAGATCCTAAAGACTTCCAGAGATAAAATAACAGATCAGACACAAAGAACTCGGAATCAGAATGGCATTGCATTTCTTAACAGCAACATTGGAAGCCAGAAAAAAATGGAGAAATGCTTTTAAAATATGGAAGAATGATAATTTCCAACCTGGGATGCATTATACAACTAAATTACTAATCAAGTGTAAAAAAGGAATAAAGAATTTTCACACATCCAAAGTCTCAAAATATTCTCCTCTCATGCATCCTTTTTCAGGAAGTTATTAGAAGATGTATTCCACCAAAATGAGAGAAAAAGACACATGTGGGGTGACACGGGATCCAGGAGACAGGAGATCCAAAACAGGAGAGAGGCAAAGGAATTTCTAGAGTAATGGTAAAGTGAAGTCCTGGGTGACAGCTAAGAAGCAGGCCCAGAAATAAGTCCAAATTGAAGCAGAAAGACAAAAGTCTTCAAAAAAGCTGCCACCATAAAAAGAAAGAGAAAGGAAATCCTAGATTACTTGATATGTTTGAGTATGTAGAGAGATATTTCAAATATTAATCAGAGACTTGTTTGTGGCATACAGAAATTAAGCAAATGAAAAAACAGAGCAATAAACTCTAGGGAAAATAACACATAAAAAAGAAAGTGTAATTATAGTATCATAGGATACACATAAAGAACTAGGAATTAGTGAGCAATACTAAGAGTCAACATAATGTCAATAACATTTACTGAATCCCTAATTGTGATATAACAATATTAGAGGGCTATAGGGAGGCAAAGTGGGTATGTATCTGAGTATGTGTGTATAAACAGCAGCATAAGAGTATATCTTTATATTCCGTAATAAATAATGTCTAAAATTTAAAAATCAAGAAAGAACACTATATACAGTAGTGCTAAATAATGGGAAAAACGATTTCAGATTTAAAAATGAGAAACAAGAGTTAGGTGTGGAGCAAAGTAGGGCTATTTTTTGGTATAAGCCTCATAGTATTTTTCTTTGTATATGTATTGTTTTGATAAAAATAAAATATTAGCAAAACAAAATAAAATGATCTTTTTTACCTGTCCAAGCTCTTCATTCAGATCAGAAGTATTGACTTGAGCTTTCTGGTCTGATTCTTCATGATAGAGATCAAGATCCCAGCCAATAAAAAATGATCCAAGAAATTTTTGCATTTCGACTGTCACATATAATGAAATTGGAATGATGAAATTGTAGAGTACCAAAAAGGCAAGGAAGTCTGAAATGAATCTCAGAATCTAGGCAAAAAAATGATTGATACAAGAATACATATGAGAATTTCCTCAGTATGACCAGAGAAAAATTATCAGAAAGTTTCATGTCTAAACAGACCATCAACTATATTCTGAAGCAGAAGTTTCATGAATTGAAATTCATTTGTTGAATCATTTTTTTAATACATTTCTTTTGGTTGTTTTATTGCTCATTAGAATCTTGAACAAAACGAAAAAAGAAAAGGTTAAATTCAAACTACTTGTTACTTTTTAGAAGCTACCAAAAGGCCTGATGTGACTCAAATAACCTTTAGCAAAATATTTAATTAATAATCCCTGAAGTATACTTACTCTTCTACTTCTACCTTTCAAAATCAAAGATAACTAAAAACTGACTATAATTTAAAATTTATTTAAAAATTGGTAGACTAGAACTGCTGTAAATTAAAACTCTTACTTACAGATGATATAGTAATAGCCTACTTCAATGGCACAGCAGTTATCACATTTTGACATGCATTCTGTGAAAGGTGAAATACTAATTATGAATGATATGGAAAATATGTTCCTGTGATCTGCTTTGTGGTTTCTTGAGATCCACATCTGTCTTGCAATAGTTGTATTTTAATCTAATGTGAAATCTGGAGACAAAGTTACCAAAATTGCAGATTAAATTGTCTTGGTAGTCCATATTTATTGTTTAAAACATTATATGACAAATTTTGTATCAATACTTCACCTTATCAATGGACTGACAGTAAGACTCCTTGAATTATTCTGACAGAATTGAAAATAAGTCAACTAACTCTTTAATTCACTTACAGCATACAGTAAATAAAATAAAAAAACTGAATTTGTAGTAGTGAAGGGGAATGCCAACACAGATGATTTAAATTTTTGTGATCTCTTATAATTATTCAAGTCATGTCTTAGGAAATACAATTGCTTATGCCTTAAAATGCAAAAAGTATACCAGTATAAACATAATGGCCACTCTGACTTGCAGTCTTTCTGTCACCCTTTAATAGTAATGGTTTTAGGAGATCACAGTGGTCAGCCCTATCAGAAGTCACTACCAAATCATCAACTGTGCCAAAGAATAGTTTCCTTTATAGCAGAGTCAAGAACACCATAAAATACCTTACTACTATTTCTTTGATGTTCTGTTTTTTGGTTATACCAAGGTTCATCCCATTTTTCTTCAGCTTGCCATGTATATTTCAAGATAGTACTGATGATGGCTTCAGAAATAAGGATTATTAGATAAATTATCAAAAATGTATTCATTGACCTGGAATGAGAAAAAAAAGCATATGAAACATATCAATTATGTGTTACTATATTCAAATGCCTGAAAATTTTATACTGGTATTAAATAAAATATAAAAATATATAAGATATCATGTAGCTATTTAAAGGAAACAATCTTTGTATTTTAAGAAATGACCATTCAATAGAATCTGTTTACCAAGGGATAAAATAGCTAATACAGAAGATTATAAGCCTATTTGAATTGGTTATATTACTGTTCAAAATGCTTACAGTAAATGACAGTTTTGGCCAATTACTCTCACCATAAGTAGCTATTCTAAGATTTTTTACATTTTTAGCATCTAGTGTTAAGTATAAATATAACTAACATTTATATAGCATTAAAAGTTTTATAAAACTTTGTCACATCCACTAGCTTGTCAAATCTTCGTAAAACCTCTGGGAGGAGATCACACCCTTTTTAAGGATTAAGACCAAAGCCTAAATAAAAATTATCCTGTAAACTTACAAAAATCACATAAGTCAGGAATTAACTTTAGAATCCCTGTTTTCTCCAGGCAAGATTGACATTACAATATTTCACAAAGCAAGCTTAATATCACATCTTTGATTCTTTAATCAGCACTAATTTCAGTTTCTGTACTAATGTTAACTATCTAGTGCTGTGATGGTTAATCTAAATTTGACTGGGCTAAGAGATGACACCTGGTAAAACATTACTTTGGGGTGTGTCTGTGAGGGTATTTATCTCTTCCAGAGATTAGTATTTGATACTACTATTTGATACTATAAATACTATATCTTCCAGAGATTAGTATTTGATAAAAGTCTCAGTACAGACATATGCCCTTACCAACGTAGGTGGGTATCATAACTGAGGGCCCAAATGAAATAAAAAAGGCAAAGGACGAATTTTTTTCTTTTCTTAAGTTGGGATGTCAGAGCTCCAGGTTCGTATCAGGGGCCATCCTCAGGCCTTTGGATACTGACTGCATCATACCATCGGCTTTCCTGTTTCTCCAGTTTGCAGACTGCAGACTGTGGGATTTTGTGGCCTTCACAACCACATGAGCCAACTCCTATAATAAATCTCTTACATACATCTACGTATATTCCTACTGGTTCTGTTTCTCCGGAGAACATTAATACAAGTGCTATAAATTTCTCTCTCAGCACTGCTTTAGCTTCATCCTTCAAAATTTGATACACTGTATTTTCATTAACTTCTGGATATTAAAAAAAAAAAAATGTTCTTTAAAATTTTCTCTGTGACCCATAGAATATTTAAAAGTAAGAGTTCTAGCTGCTCCATGTCCTAGCCAATATTTGGAACCTTTAGATTTTTAATTTTTGTCATTCCTCTAAGTGTATTTGGTATGTATCTCTTTACAGTTTTAATTTGCATCTTTCTCATGACTAATAACATTGTACAATTTTTTGTATGTTTACTAGCCTTTTGTACATTTCTTTGTAAAAATTTCTCTGCTCCAGTCTTATATCCATTTTTTTCATTGCATTGTTTTTATTATAGACTTAGAGGAGCTTTTAATGTATCATTATATATTCTGGATACAAATCCTTTGTCAGATAAATGTTTTATGATACCATCACCCAGTTTGTGGCTTCCTTGATCATTTCCTTAATTGTGTAGTCTAATAAGTTTTTAATTTTGCGGAAGTAGAGCTAGCCAATTTTTTCTTTTGTGGTATTATTTATTTATCCTATAAAATATTTACCTATCCCCAGGTTGTGAAGAAATCTTCCTAAGTTTTCTTCTAAAAGTTTTATAGTTTCGGGTGCCAGGGTGGCTTAGTCACTAAGCATCCGATTTTGGCTCAGATCATGATCTCACAGTTTGCAAGTTCGAGCCCTGCATAGGGCTCTGTTCGGACAGCTTGGAGCCTGGAGCCTGCTTTGGATTCTGTCTCCCTCTCTTTCTGTCCCTCCCCGGCTTGAGCTGTCTCTCTCTCAAAAATAAACAAACATTAAAAAAAGTTAAAAGTTTTATAGTTTTAGCCTTTCCATTTAGGTATATGACCCACCTTCAAAAACTTTTTGGAGTATGAGGTAATATAGGAATTGAGGTTTATTATTTTTTTCCCATATGGATATCCAATTATTGTGGCATCTTTTAATGAAAAGACTATCATTTTCCTCACTGAATTTACTTGATGCTTTGGTTGAAAATCAATTGACCATATATGAATGGGTCTATTTCTCAACTCTAGTTTATTCCAATGAAATGTCTTTTTTTGCTAATACCATATTATATTTACTATAGCTTTGCATCCACTATTGTATACTTTTTATTTACAACCTGAAATTCTTTATTATTATTTTTTAAATATAATTTGTTGTCAAATTGGCTAACATACAGTGTGTACAGTGTGCTCTTGCTTTTGTGGGCAGATTCCCGTGATTCATCACTTACATACAACATCCAGTGCTCATCCCAACTGCCCTCCTCAATGCCCATCACTCATTTTCCCCTCTACCCCACCCCCCCATCAACCCTCAGTTTGTTCTCTGTATTTAAGAGTCTCTTATGGTTTGCCTCCCTCCCTCTCTGTTTGTAACTATTTTTTTTACCCTTCTCTTCCTCCATGGTCTTCTGTTAATTTTCTAAAGATTCACATATGAATGAAAACATATGATATCTGCCTTTCTCTGACTTATTTCACTTAGCATAAACGTTCCATCTACGTTGCTGCAAATGGCAGGATTTCATTCTTTCTCATTGCCACATAGTATTCCATTGTATATATAAACCACACCTTTATCCATTCATCAGTTGACAGACATTTAGGTTCTTTCCATAATTTAGCTATTCTTGAAAGCGCTGCTATAAACATTGGGGTACATGTGCCCCCATGAATCAGCATTCCTGTATCCCTTGGATAAATTCCTAGTAGTACTATTGCTGGGCTATAGGGTAATTCTATTTTTAATTTTTTGAGGAACCTCCACACTGTTTTCCAGAGCAGCTGCACCAGTTTGCATCCCACCAACAGTGCAAGAGGGCTCCCGTTTCTCCACATCCGCACCAGCATCTGTGGTTTCTGATTTGTTAATTTTAGCCACTCTGACAGGTATGAGGTGGTATCTCAGTTTGGTTTTGATTTGTCTTTCCCTGATGATGAGTTACGTTGAGCATCTTTTCATGTGTCTGTTGGGCATCTGGATGTCTTCTCTGGAATACTGTCTATTCATGTCTTCTGCCCATTTCTTCACTGGATTATTTGTTTTTTGGGTGTTGAGTTTGGTAAGTTCTTTATAGACTTTGGATGCTAACCCTTTATCTGTCATTTGCAAATATCTTTTCCCATTCCGTCACTTGCCTTTTAGTTTTATTGACTGTTTCCTTTGTAGTGCAGAAGCTTTTTATCTTGATGAGGTCCCAATAATTCATTTTTGCTTTTAATTCCATTGCCTTTAGAGACGTGTTGACCAAGAAATTGCTGTGGCTGAAGTCAAAGAGGTTGTTTCTTGTTTTCTCCTCTAGGGCTTTGATGGTTTCCTGTCTCACATTCAGGTCTTTCATCCATTTTGGGTTTATTTTTGTTTATGGTGTAGCAAAGGTATCTAGTTTCATTCTTCTGCATGTTGCTGCCCAGTTCTCCCAGCACCATTTGCTAAAGAGACTGTTTTTCCATTGGATACTCTTTCTAGCTTTGTCAAAGATTAGTTGGCCATGCATTTGTGGGTCCAATTCTGGGTTATGTATTCTATTTCATTGGTCTGTGTGTCTGTTTTGGGGCCAATACCATACTGTCTTGATGATTACAGCTTTGTAATAGAGGCTAAAGTCTGGGATTGTGAGGCCTCCTGCTTTAGTTTCCTTTTTCAACATTACTTTCGTTATTCCAGGTCTTTTGTGGTTTCATACAAATTTTAGGATAGTTTTTTCTAACTTTGAGAAGAATGCTAGTGCAATTTTGCTTGGGATTGCATTGAATATGTAGATTGCTTTGGGTGGTAATGACATTTTAACAATATTATTCTTCCAATCCATGAGCATGGAATGTTTTTCCATTTCTTTGTGTCTTCTTCAATTTCCTTCGTAAGTTTTCTGTAGTTTTCAGCATACAGGTCTTTTACATCTTTGGTTAGGTTTATTGCTAGGTATTTTATGGTTCTTGGTGCAACTGTAATTGGAATCGACGTCTTTTTTTTTTCTCTTTCTGTTGCTTCATTATTGGTGTATAGAAGTGCAACCAACTTCTGTACATTGATTTTGTATCCTGTGACTTTGCTGGATTAATGTTTCAGTTCTAGCAGCTTTTTGATAGAGTCTTTCAGGTTTTTCATGTAGAGTATCATGTCATCTGCAAAAAGTGAAAGTCTGACTTCTTTGCCAATTTTGATGCCTTTTATTTCATTTTGCTGTCTGACTGCTGATGCCAGGTCTTCCAACACTATGTTAAACAACAGTCATGAGAGTGGACATTCCTGTCGTGTTCCTGATCTCAGGGGAAAGCTCTCAGTTTTTCCCCATTGAGGATATTAGCTGTGGGCTTTTCATATATTGCTTTTATGATGTTTAGGTATGTTCCTTCTATCCCGACTTTCTTGAGGGCTTTATTAAGAAAGGATGCTGTTATTTTGTCAAATGCTTTTTCTGCATCTATTGACAGGATCATGTGGTTTTTATCTTTTCTTTTATTAATGTGATGTATCACATTGATTGATTTGTGAATACTGAACCAGCCCTGCAGCCCAGGAATGAATCTCACTTGATCATAGTGAATAATTCTTTTTATATGCTGTTGAATTCAATTTGCTAGTATCTTGTTGAGAATTTTTGTATCCATGTTCATCAGGGACATTGGCCTATAATTCTTTTTTTTTTTTTTGCTGGGTTTCTGTCTGGTTTGGGAACAAAGGTAATGCTGGCTTCATAAAATGAGTCCGCTTTCGTTTCTGTTTTTTGGAACAGCTTGAGAAAGATAGGTATGAACTCTGCTTTAAATGGCTGGTAGAATTCCCCTGGGAAGCCATCCAGCCCAGGACTCTAATTTGTTGGGAGATTTTTGATAACTGATTCAATTTCTTCACTAGTTATGGGTCTGTTCAAATTTTCTATCTCTTCCAATTTGAGTTTTGGTAGTGTGTGGGTGTCTAGGAATTTGTCCATTTCTTCCAGGTTGTCCAGTTTGCTGTTATATAATTTTTCATAGTATTCTCAGATAATTGTTTGTATTTCTGAGGGGTTGGTTGTGATAAGTCCAATTTGACTCGTGATTTTACCTATTTGGGTACAATATCTTTTCTTTTTGAGAAGTCTGGCTAGGGGTTTATCAATTTTATTTTTTCAAAAAAACAACTCTTAGTTTCATTGATCTGTTCTACTCTTTTTTTTGGGGGGGGGATTCTATATTGTTTATTTCTGCTCTAATCTTTATTATTTCTCTTCTTCTGGCCTTGGGGTTTCTTTGCTGTTCTGCTTCTAGTTCCTTTAGGTGTGCTGTTAGATTTTGTATTTGGGATTTTTCTTATTTCTTGAGATAGGTCTGGATTGCAATGTATTTTCCTCTTAGGACTGCCTTTGCTGCATCCCAAAAGGTTTGGACTGTCATGTTTTCATTTTCATTTGTTTCCATATATTTTTAAATTTCTTCTTTAATTGCCTGGTTGACCCATTCATTATTTAGTAGGATGTTCTTTAACTTCCATGCATTTGGAGGTTTTCCAAACTTTTTCCTGTGGTTGATTTCAAGTTTCATAGCATTGTGATCTGAAAATGTGTACAGTATGATCTCAATTCTTTTATATTTATTAAGGGCTGTTTTGTGACCTAGTATGTGATCTATCTTGGAGAATATTCCGTGTGCAGTTGAGAAGAATGTGTATTCTGCTGCTTTTGGATGAAAAGTTCTGAATACATCTGTCAAGTCCATCTGGTCCAGTGTATCATTCAGGGCCATTGTTTCTTTATTGATTTTCTGTCTACAAAATCTATCCTCTGCTGTAAGTGGATTTATTAAAGTCCCCTGCAATTACCACATTTTTATCAATAAGGTTGCTAATGTTTGTGAATTATTTTATATATTTGGGTGCTTCCAAACTGGGTGCATAAACATTTGTAATTGTTAGCTCTTCTTTTAAAAAAAAAAAAAAAAATTTTTTTTTCAACGTTTATTTATTTTTGGGACAGAGAGAGACAGAGCATGAATGGGGGAGGGGCAGAGAGAGAGGGAGATACAGAATCGGAAACAGGCTCCAGGCTCTGAGCCATCAGCCCAGAGCCTGACGTGGGGCTCAAACTCACGGACCGCGAGATCGTGACCTGGCTGAAGTCGGACACTTAACCAACTGCGCCACCCAGGCGCCCCTGTAATTGTTAGCTCTTCTTGATGGATAGACCCCACAATTATGATATAAAGCCCTTCTTCATCTCATTACAACCTTTAGTTTAAAATCTAGTTTGTCTGATGTAAGTATGGGTACTCCAGCTTTGTTTTGACTTCCAGTAGCATGATAGATGGTTCTCCATGCCCTCACTTTCAATCTGAAGGTGTCCTCAGGTTTAAAACAGGTCTCTTGTAGACAGCAAATAGATGGGTCTTCTGTTTTTTAATCCATTCTGATACCGTATGTCTTTTGATTGGAGCATTTAGTCCATTTACATTCAGTGTTATTACTGAAAGATATGGACTTAGTGTCATTGTATTATCTGTAGGTTTCATGATTATAATGATGTCTCTAGTCCTTTGCAACATTCCAACAGTCTCCCTTAGGATCTCTTAGAAGGCTGGTTTAGTGGTGATGAATTCCTTCAGTTTTTGTTTGGCTGGGAAAACCTTTATCCCTCCTTCTATTCTGAACAACAGCAGCCTTGTTGGATAAAGGATTCTTGGTTGCATATTTTTCCCATTCAGCACATTGATATTTCCTGCCACTTCCTTCTGGCCTGCCATGTTTCACTAGATAGGTCTGCTACTACTCTTATGTGTCTACCCTTGTAGGTTAAGGCCCGTCTGTCCCTACCTGCTTTCAGAATTCTCTTTTCATCTTTGTGTTTTGCCAGTTTCACTATGATATATCGTGTAGCAGATAGATTCCTATTACGTCTGAAGAGAGTTGTGTGCCTCCTGGATTTCAATATCTGTTTCCTTCCCCAAATTGTGAAGTTCTCAGCTATGAGTTGTCCAAGTACACCTTCTCTCTTTCTCTCTCTCTCTCTTCTTCTTCTGGACCTATGATATGGATATTATTACATTTTATTTCATCATTTAGTTCTCAAATTCTCCCCTCGTGGTCTAGAATTTTTTTTCTTTTTCTCAGCTTCATCTTTTTCCATAATTTTATCTTCTATTTCACTTATTCTCCCCTTTGCCTCTTCAATCCTGTCAGCACATCCAGTTTATTTTGCACCTCATTTACAGCATTTTTTAAATTTGTCATGACTATTTTTTATTCCTTGATCTCGCAGCAATAGATTCTCTGCTGTCTTCTATGCTTTTGTCAAGCCCAGCGATTAATCTTATGACTATTATTCTAAATTCTTGATCAGATATATTGTTTATATCCGTTTTGATCAAGTCTTTAGTTGTCATTTCTTCCTGGAATTTTTTTTTTGAGAAGAATTCTTCTGTTTCGTCATTTTGGCTAGTTTTCTGTCTCTTATGTGTTTTAAAAGCTATTATGTGTCCTGCACCTGTGAGCACTGTCCAGGACCTGGCCCTTCAGGAAGTGTTTTTTGGAGTGTGTTACTTGCTCTCTGTTGTTGTGACTCTGGTTGTTTTACCTCCCTACTCGTAGTGATGTTTTGGACCCTCCACCAGATGTGCTTTGATTTGTTCGTTGAAGTAGCTCTGGGAAAGAAAAACAAAAAACAAACCTACCACCATCACAACAACAAACAACAGTGTTGGGGGATAGGGCAGTGTTGGTGGAAGGCCTTATCCCATACAAAGAGAAAAATGACAGGGGCAGGGAAAAAAAATTGACCAGGCAGAAAAACTATATGGCTTAATCTAGAGAGAGAAAGGAAAATAAAGAAAGAGATATAGAACAGGTATAAGTAGAATAGAATAAATATGTCTGCTTAAACAAACCAATAACCAGAACAACCAGACTAGAGGAGGGACGAAATAAGAAGAAGAAAAGGAAGAAAACTGCCCATGAATTAAATCAGAAAATGCAAAAACTGGGTGTCTCAAACCACTCTGTTCACAGAGTGCCTCATAGTACTGTGCTGGCGCAAGTGGGCCTTGTTTTTTTTCCACTCCACAGTCTCCCACGCCTCCCTGGGGCTTGTCTGGGATTCAAACCCAGATGTCTTAAAGGGTCCTGCTCTGCACACCCCAGTTCCAGGGAAGTGCCACTCCACTCCACGGATGGAGGGCCTCCTCCCAGTGACGCACTGGCATGGACTAGGTGGTTTGTCCTGCTCTGCCAACTCCTGCACCTCCCTGGTGCTCAGCTGGGATTTAAACCCCAATGTCTTAAAGGGTCCCACTCCGTGTGTCCTGGTTCCAGGGAAGTGCCGCTCCACACCGCTGATAAATGGCCTCTGGCTGGTGAGCACAGGTAGGATCTCTTGTCCTTTGAATGGTTATATACCTTCTTCCCACAGCACTCAAGGGAGGGAATCGCTTTCTCCCACTGCAGACTGCACCTCTGAACTAGTTACTGAGCCTGGGGCTAGCTCCCTTCCTCCCCAGGTGCGTGAACTGGGCAGCCAGCCCCAGTCCAAAGAAAGCCCCACAGTTAGAGATTGGCTCTTTCTCCGTCCCCAGTCCATTGTTTTTTCTCTTGTCCAAATACAGTCCTGCACTTCCACAGCCTCTCTTTTTCTTCCCTTTGTCTGCAGAAGGGGATCTCTCCCCTCCGTGCCTACACTGCACATTTTATCTCTCCCAGTTTGCAATCACGCACGTATTGCCTGCCAGGTTGTCCCCATGGACATGTCTCTGTCACTCTACAGCCCAGACTCTTGGAATTCAAAGTCCCTTGCCCTCAACACTGCTGTGTTTGAGAGGGAACTTCAGGTTCCCCTACTTCTCTGCCATGTTGGATATCCCCCTCTACTGTATACTTTCAATCAACAGTTTTTCAGACTAAACGCCAAAATCTTCTTTACTAAAACCTGGATCCTCCTTCTCGACATCCTCTAATTCCCATTGAGCTCTCACTCCACACAGATAGACATCTACTGTGCCTGTCTTCCAGTAAGGTATTAGTTCCCTTAATCTGAACTCATTTTCCATATCCCATCTGCCTTCTACCCCTTCAACCCTGGTCCCTTCACCAGCTTTATAATAAGTCTTAAAGTCAGGGAATATAAATCCTACAGCTTTCTTTTCTTTTCAATTTTTAAAGTTTATTTATTTATTTTGAGAGAGAGAGAGAGAAATAGAGCACACGAGCAGGGCAGGGGCAGAGAGAGAGGGGGAGAGAGGGAATCCCAAGCAGGCTCCATGCTGTCAGCACAGAGCATAATATGGGACTTGAATTCACCAACTTTGAGACCATGACCTGACACAAAGTCAAGAGCCAGACATTCAACTGACTGAGGCACCTAGGCATCCCCTACAGCTTTCTTTCAAGGGACTATTTTCTTTGTGTATTCTATGTATGCATTTTAGCCAGTGTATTTCAATATTCATTTTAGAATCATCTTGTCAATGACCACAAAAAAGTTTGCAGGGATTTTAACTAGGATTGAAACAATCAAGACATCACCTGACAGCTTAACAATACTCAGCCTGCCAATCTATTAGTGTGATTTCGTCATTTATTTAATGGATAAATCTTTAATATCTCTCACCATGTTTTGACCTTGCTAAAACTCACTTATTAGTTCCAATAGTTTTAATTTTGAATGCGTACAGCTATGTGACAAACCATGTGTCCTCCAGTAAGGACAATTTTAGTTCTTACTTTCTAATACTTATGCCTTTTATTTCTTTGTCTGGTGACACTGAATAAGGCTTCTAGAATAATGTTGAAAAGAAGTTGTGAAAATGCATATTTTGGATAGGAGTCCTTTACAAAATATGTGCTTTGTAAGTATTTTTCCTAGTCTGTGGCTTGTATTTTCATTTTTTCAGCAGTGTCTTTTGAAATACAAGCATTAATTTCTTTTAACGTTGACATACAATGTCATATCAGCTTCAGGTATGCTGAAGTTTTTAATTTTGATGAAATTTATCAATTTTTGGTTTGGTTTTTGGTTCCTTTTTTGTATGTTTCCCATCAAACAAATGTTTCCTTAACCCAAAGTCACAAAGTATTTTCTCCCATGTTTTACAGATTAAGTTCTTATGTATAGGTTTTATTTTGAGTTAGTTTTTGTATGTGGTGAAGAGAAGGGTGAAAATTTGGTTTCTGGCATATGGATGTCTAACTGTTCCAGCACTGTGTGTTGAAAAGACTATCCCTTTGTGTGGACAAATTTTTTTTATATTTTTATATTTTTATGTATAATATTTTATATATTTTATATATAGTATATAATATATATTTTAATTTATATTTATGAATTTATTATATTTATAAATATTTATAAATTTATTATATTATTTATATATTATTATATATATTATATAGATAATATATAATATATCATATAATATATCATATATATTATACAATATATTATTATATAATATAATATATTATTATAAATAATAAAATTTATTTATAAAATTTATAAATATTTATAAATATTTATAAATTATATTTATATATTTAATTTAATAATATATATTTCTCTAGATTGAGAAAGTAGAGATTTATTAATTTGTTATTATTTCCAAAGAACCAGTTTCAGCTTTGTTAATTTTGTCTATTATTTGTTTTCTCTTCTATTGGTTTTAGCTCACATCTTTTTTAAAAAAAATTTTTTTTACCATTTTTATTTATTTTTGAGACAGAGAGAGACAGAGCATGTACAGGGGAGGGTCAGAGAGAGAGGGAGACACAGAATCGGAAGCAGGCACCAGGCTCTGAGCCATCAGCCCAGAGCCCGACGCAGGGCTCGAACTCACAGACCGCGAGATCGTGACCTGAGCTGAGGTCGGACGCTTACCCGAGCCACCCAGGCGCCCCAGCTCACATCTTTAATATCTGTTCTCTTTCTTCTCTGATTGGGTATAATTACTCTCTTTATCTTGCTTCCTAAGGTAGAAACTTAGATGACTATTTTAAGCTTTTCTTCCTCTCTTATGTAAACACTTATAGCTCGAAATTTCTCTTTAATTTAGGCTTTGCCTTGGAGTCCACAAATTTTGATTTGCTGGATTTAAATTACCACTGTGTTTTTTCAAATTCAAGAAATTTGCCATTATTATTTTTTCAGATATTTTTATTCTGCCCCTACTGTTCTCTCCTCTTTGGGGAAGGACTCAAGTAGAATTATGCTAAATAGCTTAATATTGTGTATTCACATGGTTCTGAAATTCTGTTCATTTTTTCTTCAATCTTTTTTCTCCCTGTTCTTCAGACTGAATAATTTCTATTGCTTTTTAAAAATCACCAACAATTTCTGCTGCCTTCCTCAATCTGGTACTGAGCCCATCTAATGACATTTACATTTCAGTAATTAGATTTTCAACTCAAGAATATCTGCTGAATTCTCTTTATAGTTTCCATTTCTTTTTTTTTCCCCTCAAATTTTTATTTAAATTCCAGTTAGTTAACATACAGTGCCACACTAGTTTCAGGTATAGAATTTAGTGATTCATCAATTACATACAACACCTGGTGCTCTTCACAAGTGCTCTCTTTAATAACCATCGCCTTTTAACCCATCCCCCACCTCATTTCCCCTCTGACAACCATCAGTTTGTTCTCCATAGTTAAGAATCTGTTTCTTGGTCTGCCTCTTTTTGTTCCCCCCTACGTTCACTTGTTTCTTAAATTCTACACGTGAGTGAAATAATATGGTATGGTATTTGTCTTTCTCTGACTTATTTCACTTAGCATAATACTCCATAGCTCCATCCATGTTACAAATGGCAAGGTTCATTCTTTTTGATGGCTGAGTAATATTCCAGTGTGTGTATATACCATACATACATACATACATACATACATACACACTCCATATCTTTATCCAATCATCAGTTGGTGCACATTTGGGCTCTTTCCATAATTTGGTTATTGGTGATAGTGCTGGTATAAATATCAGGGGGCATGTACCCCTTCAAATCAGTGTTTTTGTATCCTTTGGGTGAACACCTAGTAGTGTAATTGCTGAATCACAGGGCAGTTCTACTTTTAACTTTTTGAGGAACCTCCATACTGTTTTCTGTAGTTTCCATTTCTTTGCTGATATTTTACATGTGTTTAGTCACATCTTTTTTTAGGCCCTTAAAAATACTTATAATATCTGCTCTAAAGACCTTGTCTGTTAACTGCAAGATACAGAACATTATGGAGACAATTTCTATTGAATGCTTCTTCTCTTGAATACAAATTATACTTTCTTCATATGTCTACTTATTTTTGATTACATACTAAATTTTATAAATAACAGGTTGTAAAGACTGTACTCTTTTATGTTCTTCACAAGAGTGCTGATTTTCATTCCAGCAGGAAGTTAACTTGGCTAGGCTCAAACATCAAACTCTGTTTCCACTGCAATAGACAACAGCAAAATTCTATGTTCTGTTCTTCCCGCCTCCTGATACTGTTTTTCTGCTAAGCCCACCAGGGTCTCTCTTGCACATGTATAGGTCTAATAGTCAAAGATTTGGGCATAATTTACGTACAGAGTTCATTCCCTTCTGTGGCTCCCTCCCCTACACCGTTTTACCTCTGTCTAGTTGTTTTTCTAGCTTTAAACCTTGTCCTCCAACACTTAAATCTTGTAAAGCTCAGGCTCTCTGATGCCCTATGCAGCACATGAATTAGGGAGTACCTTCAGGCAAGAAGTTACGGGAAAATACTCTCCTGTATTTTCAGATACTTGTTTATGTAAAAAAATTTTTGTCCAGATTTCATAATTGCTATCTGCAGGATTAGTCTGATCAAGTGATTCCATTATTATCCAATAGTATTATTTTAAAGCTGTTAATTTAAAGTCATAATCTAGCACCTACTATATGCCAAACATTGTGCAAAATGCTACATGTATACATCCCTATCCTCAAGAATACCATCTTTTGTTGACTGACATGTATTTTTATATACATAGTATTTTATACATATATGAATACATAGACATATTCATGTGTAAATAAATGAAAATAGACAACTTTCTTACTTTTCTACTGCAGATCGTTTCTGTGACTTGCTCTTGTAATTTAATGCCATCTTTGTTTCCATTCCAGTGTATATAGCAACACCTGCAAAACAAAACACTCTTTAAAAATAATCTAGCATATTTCACCAAACAGATGTACTCACTAGCCTGAAAGGGAGTGTACTGTCTGATTGTTGTTACAATTTGGCTTTCTTTAAGTCTTTCTGGAGTTTTTAAAAGGCTTTCCAAGTCCAATTTTGAAGAACTCCAGTCACTTAACCTGCTGGAAGGGGAAGGCACGGGGATTCCGTTTCTGAGTTATAATTAATATATCTGAATGAGAGATATTATTAGAGCTGGAACCGATGGAAGAAAAGGATTTGAAAACGTAAAGATGGCAGGAAAGGCCATTATAGATAGAGCAAAAAGTGTTAACAAAGACAGAAATGGAAAAGCGCTTTCTGTTAGGTTTTCATGAACAATGGAATGAGGTCAGAGTTCGAAAGGCTCTGAATGCCGGAATCTGTGAAGTCTAGACATAATTTTCTACCACTAGAGAAATAATACGGAAATCTGTCAGAAGAAATTAAGTAAACAAAAGGAAAGTACTATTTTAAAAACGTGTGCCTACTGGGGCACCTGGGTGGCTCGGTCGGTTACGCAGCTGACGTTGGCTCAGGTCATGATCTCATGGTTACTGAGTTTGAGCCCCACGTTGGGCTCTGTAATGACAGCTCAGAGCCTGGAGCCTATTTTGGATTCTGTGTCTCCCTCTCTCTCTGCCTTGCCCCACTCGCACTCGTGTCTCTCGAAAATAAATAAATGTTTAAAATAAAATAATAAAATAAAATAAAATAAAATAAAATAAAATAAAATAAAATAAAATAAAATAAAATAAAATAAAA
>NW_024412400.1:74883945-75036058 GCF_014898765.1 Herpailurus yagouaroundi | reverse complement strand
AATAAAATAAAATAAAATAAAATAAAATAAAATAAAATAAAATAAAAATGTGTGCCTATGGGAATGACTGGGATGAGCAAAAATGATAGTATTAACAGCCTAAAATTGGGAAGTAGATGAAATTAGGTAAGACCAGCTTTATAACAAACTTTGTAGTTAGACCTTGATTTGAGTGCTGCCTCTGCCACTTACTAGCTCTGTGTCCTTGGGCAAGTTATTTAATCTGAGTCTGTTTCCCTCCCCATCTTTAAATAGGAAAATATACCTCACAGAATTGTTGTGATATTTGTATGACAAAATAGGAAAATGCCTAGAAACAGAGATGATCAATAAATATTCACACCCATCCTTATATAGTGAAAGCTGAGAAGTAGTATAGGATTCATCATGCCTTTTTCCTAAAAATTTGTCCTGGAATTTTCACCATTCTTTAAAGGCAGGGATTATAACGCAGATGACAAAGGGTACTGAAATTACAGAAATGTGAGAAATCAGCCAGAATGATGTGAGAGAGAGAGGTGGTGCTGCAGCAGATACCAGTAGACCCAACTACAGGCAAACACACATTTTAAGAATGTGAAAGGCGTTCCTGCCAGGGAGATGTGTTAAAATACAGCATTACATGAGAGGGTCTAAAAGCCCTGAAGGTTTTCTCTGGCTTTGGCCATCAGAACATCATTATGGTGTTTGTTTGTTTGTTTTTAACTGTGGTAAAAATATACATAACATACAGTTTACCGTTTTAATCATCTTAAAGTGTACAATTCGGTGGCACTCAGTACAATCACAATGTTGTGCAACCCTCACTAACTTGAAAACACTTTTATTACCCTCAAAGAAAACCCTGTACCCATTAAGCAATCATGCCCCATTCCCCTCCACTCCTCAGCCCCTGGGAACCACAAATCTATTCTCTGTGTCTGTGAATTTGCCTATTCTGATTATTTCAAGTAAATGGAATCATATACGCCTTTTGTGTCTGGCTACTTTTACTAAGCATGTTTTCAAGGTTTATCCATATTATAGCATTCATCAGTAGAATTCATTTTTTATGAGTGAATAATATTTCATTATATGAGTATCCTACACTTTGTTTATCCATTCATTAGTTGATGGATATTTGTGCGGTTTCTACCCTTTGGCTATTGAATATTGCTGCTATGAATATCTTGGACAAGTCTTTGTCTGAACAATTACTTTCAATTCTTTTGGATACATATCTAGGAGTAGAACTGCTGGGTTATATGTAGAATTGCTGGGTCATATGATAATTCTAAGTTTAAGAGTTTACTGAGGAACTGCCACACTATTGTTCACTGGCTGTGACATTTTATATTCCCACCAGCACTCAAATGAGAGTTCCAAGTACTCTACATCCTCACCAACACTTTCTATTTTCCGTTTTCTTTTCTTTTCTTTTTAATTTTTAAAGCTTACTTATTTTAGAGAGACAGGCAGAGAGGGACAGAGAGAGAGGAAGAGGGAAAGAATCCCAAGCAGGCTCTGCACTGTCAGCACAGAGCCCAACGTGCAGTTTGAACTCTTGAACTGTGAAATCATGACCTGAGCTGAAATCAAGAGTTGGATGCTTAACCGACTGAGCCACCCAGGGGCCTCTATTTTCTGTTTTCATAAGTATATGCATTTCTTTATCAGAGAGCCTCATACTGAGTGATAAGATATAACACAGTTAATAGGAAAGAAGGGAGTGAAGAAGAGAACCTCAAAAGCTGTACACATCCAGTGAATAACACAGACTGGGCAGTATATGAAGGGCCATTCCCAAAATGGGAGGAGATAGCTGACAGCTAAAGATTATCAAGACTTCACGATTTGCCTAGAGTTGACTCAGAACATGTGAATTAATTTAGATCTCCAACACCAGAGCACTATTTATTCGGCCTTTTGATTCAGTCAGTATACATTCCAATAATACCTGCCATATGGTCACAGGTCAATAAAAATTTGTTGAATGGATGAAAGAATGAGTCAGCAGTTGAATACAATCTAAGAATAATAATGGAATTATACAGGTGGTTTACTGAACCATGATGTCAGATTACATTGGTTCTCAACCACCATTAACAGAACTGCCAGAATTATCTTCTTAGCAGTGTTTCACAAGTATCCACAAACAACAGAGCCAGGTTCTAGTCTATTATTCAAAAATAGGAATCAACAACAAAAATATACAAAACTATTTTTACACAATCTTTGTAAGAAAATTATCATAGACAATATTTGATTAAGTAAATTATCCAACCAAAAGACCACAAAAGCTATGTTTTAAAAAATATTTTATATAAAGCATCAACACGAATCCATAATTAGAAATTTTCAATATATACAAACCAAAAATTTCCTTTGTATTTTTTAACCTGGCTCCACGAAGCAAGAGACTCTCTGGCCCCAGAGGCCTAAGGGGGATTAAAAAAAAAAAAAAAGTTGAATTTATTAAAAATTCAATTATATTCTAAAATGGCCATCTTTAGCAGAAAATACCTGAACATAGTTATAACTCTGCTTTCATATAAAACCAAAATCTCAGTTACTATAAAGCAGTTTAGGTCAATTATGATGTTAGTGACCATAACAACAAATACCTGCTTTAGCATTTCAGTCACTTTAAGATCAGTGGCTCAGAAATAAGATTACCCCTGTAAATAAACTCACAAAGCCATCAGTTTCAAGATTTTTAAACATAAAACACAGCAAAAGATTAACCAATGATTAAAAATGTTTAACATGATGAAATTTTAAATTTATGAACAAAATTAAAGGTTCTAAAAGGCAATATAAACATGAATTGTAGTATGATTTGTGTATAAATGCATCAATTCTGCATAATTAAAATTATACTGGATTATAAAACAAAGTAGTAAGTGAGTTAGTACTTTTTCTAGGCAAGATCAACTATAACTTGACTACTTGCATTGCATACTTCTTGGAGCACAGGTCTTCTTGCTGTTTGAATTTCTCTCCATAAAGGAGAAATAAAACGAGAAGGAATAACTAGAAAGGAAATTGTATTTTCTTAGTGATAGAAAAATGATAAGACTGTTATGGATAAGTGAAAAAGCCTTAATTTTGTTGATATTCCTTATGTTTTTCTGAAACATACATATCCAGTTACCCAAATCAAACAGAATCTGAACCAATTCTGAAGATGTCTGCAAATCCAAACACTCTAAAAAATCTAATGAACCAAAGAGGCTCACATTTTGGGACATGGTTAACAAGTATGATTTTATTAGATAGTCATATTTGGAGCACACTCCATGGATATTCCAAAATCAATTATTAAGGAGGCATAAAATAGCTTTTTCCCACTTGGTACTGGTTCCAACAATGAACAGAAAAACTTTGAGCTCACACTGGCATATAAAATTGGAATATAATGATAAAAAGCTTCAAATTAAAAGATAATTCCATCAGCTCACTCAGGCTGCTTCAGCAAAGAACATGGCTAATCTTTTTAACCATTTTAAGGGCTGGGTAATATAACTGATCTTTTGCTTTACCAGCCACATTTTCTTAATGCAATTCAGATATGTATCCACATATATATCCCACTATGTCACTCTAGAAATCAAAATAAAAGCTAGCTATAGTTATCCAGCAGGGGATCCTACATTTACAAAGACCTTGTTAAGGAGTTTACTGAATGTGCTACTATGTTAATGTTTATTAAAAATGTGAACTGGTGCCGAGGCATCATGATATTTTTTGGTGGCTTGAGGATTTCATTTAAAAAATGCTTACCTTTTCATGTCAGCAACTTATTTCATGCAGCCAGTATTAACTGAACATGTCTTTAGAAAAGAGGTACAATGCTAATTGGATTAGAAGTTCAAGGGCTGATTCCAAGATTTATTCTAAATTTGGCTTTGTGGTCATGAGTAACAATGTAATCTCAATGTATCAGCACATTTCTGAAATAACTTAAAAGCCTTTCATGTAGGGCCAGAAATTAACCTGAATATTGAGGGCAAACACACCAACACAACCAACTAAAAAAAATACCAATCAAAAGAGTAAATAAGAGGATTTATATTGGCCACTAAATACTGTAGTTCTTGCTGAATAATTCTGAAGTGAAGAAGACAATAATATTTATACTTGTCAAACATTATACAAAACATTTTTTGTACTCTAGACTTCCAGTGTGGTGGGTTTTAAAGGTGTCAAAATTTGAATAAGAACGGCTATTTCCTTTTATGTTACTACCTAACACTGTAAGAAAAAGAAATACAAGTACACAAATAATCTTGCTAAACTATTTTTATAGCATTTCATGGGATTTGTTTTATCCTTACTTCTTCTGCTACAAATTATTAGATGAAATGCTAAATGTTTTTATTTATTTTTATTTTTAATTAAAAAAATTTATTTAAGTAATCTCTACACCTAATGTGAGGTTTGAATTCATGAAGCTGAGAACACGAGTTGCGTGCTGTTTGAACTGAGCCAGTCAGGCTTCTAAATTAATCCTTTTCCATGATATGCTGCCCAATTACCTATTCTCCTTTTAATTTGATTTTAGTCCCTCCCAACACACTGTCACATAAAAGTAACTGGATAATGCAAATGTATTCTTACCTTACAATTTCTTCCATTTGCTGAGTTATTATCATTCTTCCCATGAATCTATCAAAGAATTAAAACATGTTACAAAAAAGCCAATGATATATTACCTATGACACCAATGGGTGAAGCGTTTTTGACAGTTTTGGCACTATTCTTACACATAAAACAAAACTAACCTTTTGTATATAGGAATGGTCCATTATTTCTGTTAGAGATTACATAAGTAAATACTTATCAGTCATTAAGCTTTAAAAAACTGAATATCTTGCCATCTCTACTCCAGCTATGAATAAGGTAAATGAAAAACTGTTTTCAAAATGATAATGCAGATTTCACATATTACTAGTTTAGTCATCATGAGAATTTATAATTTCTATACAAAGATGAATGTATTATCTAGCCCACAATAAATGCTCACATATTTTGTCACAGTTTATTAAATAAAGTCTACTGTGACTAGAATCATTCATTCACTCACTCACTGACTCATGCATCACTGAATAGTCACTGAACAATGACACTGTGTGAGTTAAGTGGTGGGGACAGAGTAGTAAGCAAAAACCTATCCGTGAACTCCAGACCTTCTTTAACTTTTGGTTGCCTGAAATCTAGAGTGAGTGGCCTGGTCTGTTATCATAATGGATTTTCACAGCTTGGCTTTTCAGTTCCAACTTCCACAACCAGAAAAGCTCCACAGCATAGTCAATTCAAGGATGCAATCACTTTCTACTATAGTGAGGCAAATTCTAAGTTGAACAAACTGTAGACAGAGCTTTCATGTTAATCGTTTAAACAAAGAAATTGGCAGTCCTTTCTAAATGTCCCTATTATTACTGCCTCCACCCTCCACCCCCCACCCCCCACCCGTTTCCAAGTCACAGATGCTTGCAGACTTTGGCTTTATTGTTTCTTGCTAATCTCCTACTTCTATCTACTTCCTTCAGCACCCTGTATCAGGGAGTTTTTGTTTTTTTTTTTTTAATCTCCACTTACTGGAATTTTATGTAGTCCTGATTTCAGCCTTAATTTTGGATTTAGATTCAAAGAACCAATTCAGCTGCCATTTCCCTGGGCATCTTTCAGAGATGACGTGTAATCAGCTCAATTTTGCTGCGTTAAATTCCAACAACAGACCTATTTTCCTTAATTTCATTTGTCCTGTTATCCTTGATTCTAAGGTACTCCTATCTATTTATGCCAGTTACATACTGGATTAACTCATTTTGCACTTTCCTTAGCCATTTCTCCAAACCCACACTTAAATTTGATTCAACATAGAAATAGCTGCATTACTCTCTTTTCTGATTATAAAGACTACATACATTGAAACACACACATTTTATAAAATGATTCAGACAACTGAAAAAGACATCAATAGGGAAACAACAATGACTGGTAATCCCACTACTCAAATATAAACACTGTTAATGTTTTGGAGTATGTTTTCCACTTTTTTTTCATCCTTATATAGACACATATATATTTTAAAAACAAAATGGCATCATGCCATAAGTACTGCTGGTAACATTTCCTGCCACTTAATACGTCCTGTCAAAAACACAGATCTACATTATGATTTTCATTTCTTCCAATTTTGTATTTAAATTGTAGTTAGTTAACATATAATGTAATATTGGTTTCAGGAGTAGAATTTAGTGATTCATCACTTACACACAATACCCAGTGCTCATCATAACAAGTACCCTCCTTAACAGCCATCACCCATTTAGCTCATCTTCCATCCATCAACTCTCAGTTTGTTCTCTATCATTAAGAGTCTCTTATGGTTTGCTTCCCTTTCTTTTTTTTGCCCTTCTCATATGTTCACCTGTTTTGTTTCTGAAATCCCACATATGAGTGAAATCATATGGTATTTGTCTTTCTCTGACTGACTTATTTTGCTTACAATAATACACTCTAGTTCCATTCATGTCATTGCAAATGGCAAGATTTCAATCTTTCTGATAGCTGAGTAATATTCCCGTGTGTGTGTGTGTATACACACTACATCTTATTTATTCATTGATCTATCAACAGATACTTGGGTTGCTTCCATGTCTTGGCCACTGTAAATAATGCTGCCATAAACATAGGGGTGCATACATTTTTCCAAATTAGTGTTTTCATTTTCTTTAAATACCCAGGAGTGGAATTACTGGATCATACAGTATTTATATTTTTAACTTTCTGAGGAATTTCTATACTGTCTTTCCACAGTGGTTGTACCAATATATATTCCTACCAACAGTACATGAGGGGGTTCTCTTCTCTTTATATCCTTCCCAACATTTGTTACTTCTTGCCTTTTTGATACTAGCCATTCTGCTTGGTGTAAGGTGATACCTCATTATGGTTTTGGTTTGCATTTCCCTAATGATCAGTGATGCTGAACATTTTTTTCATGTGCCTGTTGACCATCTATAGGTCTTCTCTGGAAAAAGGTCTATTCAGGTCCTCTGCCCATTTTTTAAGTTCTTTATATATTTGGATATATTGTGCATATATATACACAACTGCTTACTGTATATATTATTTGCAAATATCTTCTCCCATTCATTAGATTGCCTTTTTGTTTTGTTGATGGCTTCCTTTGTTGTGCAAAAGCTCTTTATTTTGGTGTAGTCCCAATAGTTTATCCTTGCCTTTTTATTTCCCTTGCCTGAGGAGACATATCCATAAATATGTTGATAGAGAGGATGTCCAAGAGATTACTGCTTAAATATTCTTTTAGGAGTTTTATGGCTTCAAGTCTCACAGTTAGGTCTTTAATCCATTTTGAGTTTATTTTTGTGTATGGTATAACAGTGGTCCAGTCATAAATGTCTACTTTGCTCATGACAATAAAAATTAGTCCAATGCTTTTGTAATGTCTGAAAGGCCAAATCCTATTAGGGCTTTAATCCAATAATTCTACTTTTGCAGCTCTGTCTTTTCTTAGGGAATAATCCAGTACTATGCCATACCTGTACAAGTCTGCTTCTGGTTGCTGACATTCTATCACAGCTACAAGAGTGTCCAAGCTGGCAACTGTTTGTAATACTGCTGTTTCTGGAACTGCCACGTGTGTCTGGGAAAATAAAAAAACCAAAAAGGATTACATTGCAGTTTCAGGATCCAAATGGGAACTTAGATACCATCTATGTCAAATCTCTTTTCAGATGAAATTGTAGCATACTGTACTTGAGATCACTTAGGAGAAAGAAGATTGTAAAATAGTAAGTAGCAAAAGGAGCTACTGAGGTTACCTATCTAGAGAAGCCATTTGGATATAAAAAAATTAAGTGTGGGGGTGCCTGGGTGGCTCAGCTGGTTAAGCATACAACTGCAGCTTGGGCCATGAATCTCATGGTTCATGGGTTTGAGCCCTGCGTTGGGATCTCTACTGTCGGCACAGACAGAGCCTGCTTTGGATCCTCTGTCCCCCTCCTTCTCTGCCCCTCCCCTACTCACGCTCTCTTTCTCTTAAAAATGAATAAACATTTTAAAAAAATTAAAAAAAAATTAAATGTGTTAAGTCACTATCGCTCAAAGTTTATTATGAAGCAATTTAATAGGGAAAAATGTGCATTTTCACTTTTATACTCTGAAAACAGAAAAATTGAAATGTGTCCCTTATCTAATTTTAGTATATGTGCTGCCGAAGTGAGCACATCCCTTATCTAAAAAAGTACCAGAATATTAAAGGATTACATTTTTCCTAAAAACACTTTCCACTTTTCTTTAACTTGCCTAAAACCAAATGAGGCTACCCTTGAAATAAATACATACTATTATTTCTTTTTTAAAAAGTTACCATTTTTAAAGTCTCAGTGATTTAAAAAATTTTTCTCTTAGCAGGTTAAACAAAGGAAAATATCACTATAACCCAAAAACATTCTGTTCACCCAGGGCAACACTCAAACATATGCATGTACAAACCTTGAGGTTAGTTTCTCCATCCAAACTAGCAGTTGTAACGTGACAAGAACCATCAAGCCGATCTGAGGACAGAAGCACCAAATCTGCAGGGAAAATTTCATCTTTGGCTATTCGAACAATATCACCCACCTATAAGGAATTATGGGGGAAAAGTGAATATATAGATTTTAAAAGGCAAAGACTTATTTTTACTGATTTCTAAACAGATGGCCTATCAATATTTTAATACAGGAAAGCAAGCTTTTAACTAAAATAGAATGTGTGATACCAATATATATAATTGATTTCTATTATTTACTAAAGGCATACCCGAATGTTTTTTGATCTAGTTTTTACAAGGCCACCACTTCGAACAACATAAACAGGAGCTCCATTTACTTCATTATCTGAGTTATGTCGTAACCAATCTTCATATCCCTATTAAATATTAAAGAACAAAAAAATACCCTTTTTAATATAATTAGAAGATACTTTTATCAAATGAGAAAACAAAACATAAAAACTACATAAAAACTTATCCAAAACATTTTATTCACCAGAATTATATTAGGCTAATCTGATGCATATACTCATAGGTATTTGACATTCATTCTTACTAGAAACATTCTTTTTCCTTGGTGTCATTACACATATTCCTGGTTTTCATAGTACCTCTCTAGTTACTCCTCAATTTCCTTACAGGAGGCTCCTTCTATGTCACCTTTATGGATCCCTTTTTCACCCTTCTCTTTCTACTACAAGATTTCTTCTATCTCTGTGTCTTCCAAAAAATCCTGAAATTTGTCTCTCTAGCCTATATCTCTTTTCTGGACTCTAAACTTGAATATCTGCATTCTTAGTATCTCCATTTTGATGTCATAACAAGCATTTCGAAACTAAATTGATGATGTTATCCCCCAAATCTGTTGCATTTCCAATGTTTCCAATCTTGATAAATGGCATCACCATCTACCAAGTTGCTCTTAGAAGAAATCTGAGGAGTAATTCTTGATTCTTACCTTTTCCTAACACCTATTCAGTTTAGAGGTTCCATGGCTTCTATGTAAAAATGATATTTTTAAATTTATTTATTTATTTATTTATTTGGGGAAAGAAAGTGTGGGTGTAAGCGGGGAAAGGGCAGGGAGAGAGAGCAAGAGAGAGAATCCCAGGCAGGTTCTGCGATGTCAGCATGGAGCCCAACATGGGGCTCAAACCCATAAACCATGAGATAATGACCTGAGCAGAAATCAAGAGTCACTTAACTGACTGAGCCACCCAGGCACCCCTAAAAATGATATTTTTAAATCATAAAATATAAATTCACAGGGCATTATTATATACAACAGCAAAAAAAAAAAAAAAAGAATAGATTTTGAAACTGAGGTTGAGTTCTTTCACCTTCCTAACCAACAAGCCAACAGAATTATAATATGTATTTCAAAAAAAATATGGTAGGCTAGGGGTACCTGGGTGGCTCAGTTGGTAGAGCATCCAACTCTTGATTTTTACTCTGGTTGTGATCTCACTGTTGTGAGATTGAGCCCTGTGGGCTTTGTGCTGGGTTTGAAGCCTGATTAAGACTCACTCTCTCTCCCTCTCTCCCCTCTCCCACAGAAACATGTGCATGCTCATGTGCTTGCTCTCTCTCAAAAAAAAATATGGTAGGCTACATGCATCATCATTAAAAAGGGACACAGACATAAGCATTTCAGAAAGAATCCTTTGATTAAATATTTAAGGAGTGGTAATTTTTTTTTACTTTATTTTTTTAATTTATATCCAAGTTACTTAGCAAATAGAGCAACAATGATTTCAGGAGTAGATTCCTTAATGCCCCTTACCCATTTAGCCCATCCCCTCTCCCACAGCCCCTCCGGTAACCCTCTGTTTGTTCTCCATATTTAAGAGTCTCTAATGTTTTGTCCCCCTCCCTGTTTTTATATTATTATTGCTTCCCTTCCGTTGGGTCATCTGATCTGTGTCTTAAAGTCCTCATATGAGTGAAGTCATATGATATTTGTCTTTCTCTAATTTCACTTAGCATAATGCCCTCTAGTTCCATCCACATAGTTGCAAATGGCAAGATTTCACTCTTTTAGATTGCCAAGTAATACTCCATTATGGGTGTGTGTGTGTGTGTGTGTGTGTGTGTGTGTGTGTGTGTGTGTATACACATCTTCTTTATCTATTCACCCATCAATGGACATTTGGGCTCTCTCCATACTCTGGCTATTGTTGATACTGCTGCTATAAACATTGGGGGTGTGTGCCCCTTCAAAACAGCATACCTGTATCCCTTGGATAAATACCTAGTAGTGCAATTGCTGGGTTGTAGGGTAGTTCTAGTTTTAATTTTTTAAGGAACCTCCATACTGTTTTCCAGAGTGGCTGCACCAGTTTGTATTCCCACCAGCAGTGCCAAAGATATCCTCTTTCTTCGCATCCTCACCAACATCTGTTGTTGCCTGAGTTGTTAATGTTAACCATTCTGACAGGTGTGAGGTGGTATTTCATTGTGGTTTTGATTTGTATTTCCCTGGTGACGACTGATGTGGAGCATGTTTTCATGTGTTCGTTGGCCATCTGGATGTCTTCTTTGGAGAAGTATCTATTTAGGTCTTTTGCCCATTTCTTCATTGGTTATTTGTTTTTTGGCTGTTGAGTCTGATAAGTTCTTTATAGATTTTGGATACTAACCCTTTATCTGATAGGTCATGTGCAAATGTCTTCTCCCATTCCGTTGGTTGCCTTTTAGTTTTGCTGATTGTTTCCTTCACTGTGCAGAAGCTTTTTATTTTGATGAGGTCTCAATAGTTCATTTTTGCTTTTGTTTCCCTTGCCTCTGGAGACGTGTTGAGTAAGAAGTTGCTGCGGCCAAGATCAAAGAGGTTTTTGCCTGCTTTCTCCTCAAGGACTTTGATGGCTTCCTGTCTTACATTTAGGTCTTTTTTCCATTTTGAGTTAATTTTTGTGTATGGTAAAAGGAAGTGGTCCAGGTTCATTTTTCTGCAGGTTGTTGTCCAGTTTTCCCAGCACCACTTGCTGAAGAGACTGTCTTTATTCCATTGGATATTCTTTCCTGCTTTGTTAAAGATTAGTTGGCCATACATTTGTGGGTCCATTTCTGGGTTCTCTATTCTGCTCCATTGATCTGAGTGTCCATTTTTTGTGCCAGGAGTGGTAATTTTTTTTTTTAAGTGGAAAAGACTTCTTGTGCTATTTCGGAGAAAATTTAAGAACTCAACGGTGTAGCATAAGTACAGATAATGGAATGATATCCAAAAGATAGGATTAAGTGATCAAAATAAGATATAGAATGTGTTGTGTTCTATGCTATTATTTGTTTAAAAAACTGCCTATGTGAACACTCTGCATGGATATTGGGACTAATGTACAAATACATCAAGGGAGGAAAACTAGGAGGGTGGGGGGTTAGGAATATAAGAGGCTTTTACTATATGCTATTTTGTACTGTTTCCATTTTTTAAAAATATATACACATCTATTACCTAAAAATATTATAACAGTATAAAACATAAAGCAAATATTAAAGATTGCTTTGAAGGTCTATTTTTTTTCCCAGGAAGAAACCTTTTGGAAAAGCATTTTTAAACTACTCAAATTACACTGACCCCAGTTAAGATGTGGTATGTCAATTACAGGGAAATTTAACTGAGGGTCAAAATATCTTTTCTGAAACTGTCAAAAAGCAAAATTCCTTTTACTGTCAGATGACATTAATAGCTGAGCAACAATGATAAAAACATTATCTTTTAAAACACAAGTTCACAAATTCTAATTCATCCCACATATTACAGCCAGATTGTTTCCAAAACATCATTTTAATTCACTACCTTGTTCAAAACCCCCTCAATAACTCTCAATGCTTACAGGAAAGAATCTTCCAGCCTACATTTCCAGTATTATCTTTTAATACTTTCCTCTACAGGGTCAAACATTTATTCAGACATGTCATTCCCCAAAATAGGTCTTGGCTTTTCTTCCATTTGGGCCTTTGTTTAAATTGTTTGTTTCTATTTCACCTCCTTCACCAACTGTTATTTTACTAATATTCCAAGTCTCATTTCTATTATTTATTCCACAAAACCTTCCTTGATTATCTAAATGAAGGGTTCCATCCTTTCTCTGAACACCTACCGCTCATTAGCTCTTACTAGTACCTTATTAAACTGTAATTGTTGTTGTGTTTGGTCCTACCTTCCCTACTTCATAGATTTTAAGTTCATAGAGGGCAAAGACTATGACACCTACCATAGCACTATATCTTGCATTATACAACCAGAGAGAAGACTTAATATGTAAATATGTTTGGAAGAAGTTAAAAAAACAAAGTAACAATTTAATTCATATTAAAGTGTAAATAACTGATAATAAAGCTTTTCCTATTTTGATAAAAGTACAAACGCAGACTAAAAGGGGGAGAAGTAAGGAAGGTAAGAACATAGTAACTTTCACTTTTATAATTTTTCCAAAATTTGTTCTACTAATCTATAGTGATGGATATATAAACCTGAACGATACACTCTGGTATGAGTGTGTTTCTTAAATGAACAAAACTTAGGAACAGAAAAAACTCTTGAGTTCTGAAATCGTTTCTGAAAAACGGAGAAAATCTTTACAGATCAAATTTTCTCTTTGAAAATTATGACCTTTCATATTTCCTCTTTTGCCTTAGTTGTCAAGATGTGTCAAGAACTTAACTGCAATAACCATACTCACAGGTTTGAGGTAGTCTTCCTACTTTCTATCTTTAGATTTCATGTGTTTTTAGTTAACTCATTTTTGGAAGAAGGCTGGTTGTCAATTGTTATTATTATAGTAAACTCTCTTAATTTGCAGATATAAATTCACCAGCATTCTCAACTCAGTTAGTGGTATCACATTTCAATTAAACCCAGTCTCTATTTGGTCAAATATACTGGAAAATCAGGGCAATAAGTATCACAACATTTTACACTGCTTTAAAAAATGATCAATGGGGGGGGGGGGGGAGTCTGGATGGCTCAGTCTGTTAGGCATCTGACTCTTGATTTTGGCTCAAGAGATTGAGCCTCGTGTCAGGCTCCATGCTGTTAGCATGGAGCCTGCTTAGGATTCTCTCTCTGTCCCTCCACCAGCTTGCGTGTGTACACATGCGTGCTCTCTCTCTCTCTCTCTCTCAAAATAAACATTAAAAAAAATTCAATAGGTTTATTCATTCATTTATTCATCTATCAAACAAATGCTTTTTGAAGGTCTAATATGTACATGACTTTGTTCTGGTCTTTGGAAATAATCTGGTATATAAAACAAAGTCTATGCACTCACAGACCTAAACATTCAAATGAGGGCCAACAGATAAAGTAATAAATATTTATTCAACAGAACAACAGGTAGCAACAAATGATATGAAGAAAAAAGACCAGACCAGAAAATGAGAGAGTGACATGGTGGTCACGAAAAGCCTAAGATATCCAAGTGGAAATGTTGCATGAGCATTTGTATATGTGTAGCTGGACTTCAGGGAATAGTTTCAGGATACATATCGATTTGAGAACCATCAACATATAAATGGTACTATAAACCACTAGACCAAAAGAAATCACCTAAAAGGAAAATATATATAGAAAAGATGTCCTAGGGACAAATACATGTTACTTTGATGAAATAAATGGCATCTACAAAACCAAGTAAATATGTAACTGTATGAAGTGATTTGGATGCTTAATGAGTTGCACATATTCTAGCCTCCAATAGAACAGTGAAAGGAACTCACACTTAGTGAAAGTAGCACCATGATATTCTGACACCCTAGATATATAACGTAACTACTATAGTTTCCTCTTATCTTCCTCTGTAATAAATAATATACTACATCTCAGAATTACAGAACGTTTGTCAATTTTATTTCCATGTCAATTTGAATCTTATCCCTAAATCTTATAAAGTGGAAATTTATCATATTTACACAAGAAAATTCAATTAACTCTCTTTCAGGTAGAAGGAATCATCTATTTAACTGGGCCCCTGGCAAGATTTTTTGAGAACTGATAGCTATACAGACATGACATTTCTATGAATTTCTTTTATTTCTTACTCAGCATGTGTATCTAGTAATAATCTGACTTTTCTATACCTACATTTTAATATCAATTCAAGATTTGGTTGAAGCTATTTCCCCTATGGTATTACTTTATATAAAAATCAACATCACCAGAGAAAGTTGTAGAAAGTAAGAAAAGACCATACAATTCTTATTCAAAATGGTAATGTCAGAAGTATGTGTTCCACTCCCTATAAATATATCCCTTTTGAATTATATTTCCTTTAAATATTGTAAAACCTACAAAGATGATCATAATAATGTACTTAATATATAAATTAGTTTGTAGATCTAAAATGCTTGTTTTTGGATGCTTCCTAGGAGTGTCAAGAGAACAACATATTTTAACTATATTCTGTGAGTCCCTAGGTACGTGAAATATAATAGAGTGACTTAACTCAGTTTAATTTTACCATATGCAGTATCAAACAAATTTGCTGATTTCTTATGGAAATTACTTTCACAACAATAAATGTTAGTGTGAAGTGTAAATATTTAGCAACTTCTAAATGACCTGGGGAGAAAACAATAGAAAGTATTTTCATACCTGCTTTATGGCGGTTACTGTTATCACAAAGAATAATGGAAGTCCACTGGTAATTGGACTGGTAGGTGTATCAATCATAAGCTAGATTTACAACAACAAAAAGAACCGAGTATTATATTTTTATATTGTACACGTCACACTATTAACATCTAAAATCTCGTATTTATTGGGAATTCTGAGAACACTATATAAAGTGTATATGATTGTCCAGAGTAAAAAATAATCATGCATGTAGTTTAGTTCACAGTTTCACCAAGTTCATTTTGTTGGCCATTATATGAAGTGAGTAGAATATCTAAATCTATTGCATATCCACAAATATTGCTAGAGTGAACTCAGTCACTTCACCTTTTTAACACAGAGTACATAAGGTCTTCCTCCTCAGTATTTGTTAGAAGCAGACCTACAGCTGCTCAGAATCTCATTTTACATTTCTTTGCCCATCCTGGTAAATGCTGAAAAGTCTGTCAGCAATTTTAACCCTAGAATTCGGAATAATTTCATCACTTAAGAAAAGAGAATAAGGAATAGGGCTAGGAAAAGGATTTTTTTTTTCTACAGGGATTTTGTTACATCTACAGAGCCAGAGGGGTACAGCTTAGAAAACGACGCTGTAATTATGATATAAATCATACAACTGAGGTTTCAACAAATTGGGGAAGTAATTTTTGCAGTAATTATGTTTGGTTAGTTAAAACATGGACCCAATGGTTTATTAATGTTCCTTTACCCTGGATAGGCCAATTAAATTTGTTTTATTCCACAGACCAGCTGAATTCCTGACCTTAGCTAGTAATTTCACAAATGCATGTGATGTGGACATGGTTAGTATAAATTTCTCACTTTTCCAAGAAAACCAAGCTGATGTTCTATTGATAAAAACTCAGAAGTTTCTTCTCTGTTCAGGAAAGAAAGCAATTTCTTTAAAATACAAGTGTTTCTTCAAGCTTTAAAGTGACTACTTAACAAGTTTTTTTTTTCACTGGAATTCCAGGTTCTATGAGAGTAAAGTTCAGAGTTTATACAAAAACCCAATGCCACACTGAAAGATACTGCTCGTGTATTATCAGAAGAAAATAACCCCTTTAAAAGAAAATGGCAATTGCTATTTTTAAATCTTGACTTATACTCAAGTTTTATAAGCTATTCTCTTGATACTTTGATATTAGAGAAAAAAAAGCACAATGTGAAAATTAAGAAACTATCAGAGTTTATCATGAATAGACTTAAGAAAATGGTTCCCATAATAAAAATCTATATTCATGGGGATTCTTAAAATTAGAAAACATTTTTAAATAAAAGTAAAATTTAAATTCAAAACAAAGGAAAAGTCAAAGATTTACTTGGACAAAGATCATTCCGTAGGCAGAAATGTGCCAAAAACATGTGCTATATAAGTCAAAATATTTATGTTCTGATGCAGAGCAAGTGAAATGTAAAATTGGCTTTGATTATAATTATCAGCACCATAGCACATCAGTAATGAAACAATATAAAATTAATCTTAAAATTCACAAGCTATTTTTTAGAAATCTGCATGTGGTTTAAATAACTACATTCACTGGGGCGCCTGGGTGGCGCAGTCGGTTAAGCGTCCGACTTCAGCCAGGTCACGATCTCGCGGTCCGTGAGTTCGAGCCCCGCATCGGGCTCTGGGCTGATGGCTCAGAGCCTGGAGCCTGTTTCCGATTCTGTGTCTCCCTCTCTCTCTGGCCCTCCCCCGTTCATGCTCTGTCTCTCTCTGTCCCCAAAATAAATAAACGTTGAAAAAAAAAAATTTAAATAACTACATTCACTGATTACAATGGGGAAGCTATGCAGGAAAAAAATGATCCCATAGTCAAATGATTTAGAATGCAATATAACTTTTCCCTAAAGATAGAAGTCATTATATAAACTTAATCCATTGAGTGATAAAGCTTACCTGAACCAAAAATATAATAAGAAAATAAAAGTTTGCCACTCTTCTGAATTGTTCAAATAAATTTTTTGGAACAAAATTCCACACAGTATACTAAAAAAACAGAGAGAGAAGGATAAATTAACATTTAAAATAATATATACGATATCAATGTAATAATAAGGAAAGTAAAATAAGATTTATGAAGTCCTTAGACAAATTTATGTAACTCTTGATGCTATAAAAACTATCTCGTTTTTAAGAGTTTCAGAACTTTTATTCTATTCTTTTTTTTCTTATACTATTTATTGGCAATTTTAGTGTAATTTAAAAAGATGAGATAAATTGGAATCTACCAATTTTGCTATTAAATTCTTGATTTTTTAGAAGTTGGAGAAGGTAAATCTAAAACAACATTTAATAATTTATTTTGCTCTTTGGTTACACAAAACTAAGTGTAAAAATAAACAAGGGCTGATAAAAATGCTGATTCCAGATACAATTTATTTTCCATTTTATTTAGCTCAGTATCAGAAGCAAAGGAAATGGTATAACTATTTTATTATTCTTTGTTAAGTACAAAATATGGAAAAATAACCAAGAATGTGAAAAAGATTAAAAAACACTTTACATAAGTGGTGGTATAACCACCAAGACAATCTCATAAAGGACACGAAAATCTGTCACAATGTCAATTTTTAAAGTAAGACTGTCACTAAATGACCTTGGACTAATCTCTCTGCACCCTACTTTGTGCCTCTATAAAATGAAGACGATAATAGCCCTATTTTATAGGGTTGTTATAAGGCTTAAATAAGCTAATATATTTATGATGCACTTAGGACAGAAACTGGCTCATACTAATTGCCATGTGTCTGTTATATTATTAATCAGCATATAAGCCTATAATGCTATATTATAAGGGTAATAATATGCCAAACATTATAGCACTGTTACTTCACCCTATATACTCTCTCAGTAGAATGTAAGATCCCTGAGGCTAGGGACATTGTTTTATTTACTGCTCAATCTCCAGCACTTACCACTACTACTCAGCACATAGGTGGAGATCAAAACTTTAGAAGAATAGATGAATAAATAAAGAAATACATACATACATACATACATTAGGTAGAAATGAATTTTTTTCACATGATTATTCGGATGTCAGGCAAATGAAGCCGTAGTGGTTACTGATCCTATTCAAAATTTCTAAAGAGGCAGTTTACTTAATTTTCTCTGGTGCAATGTAAGATGGTTCTAATTTCTGAATATTCTTACTTCAAAAATTCACTTCTTAATCAGCTGAGATCTGAAATGTCCTTCCCCACATAAACAATTAGGGTTAAGTTCCCAGGAAAGCCCACAACAGTCTCTATGACCCAAGGATATATAAATAGTACAATACCTAACAACATTTCTTTCAGGTCAAATTATAATTTCAGTTCTAATCTGATACCTGAAACACATTTTCTTGTGGTAGTGGTAGCACTAGTGGCTCCAGAATCTGGGACTGGGGACTATGTTCAGGGCTCTGGAGAGAAGAGAGGTAGATGCTTTCCAGTCACTGCTCAATGTGTATCTCTGAGATGGTAACTTTGGGTCATATCATCCTCAGGTGATCTTAACTGGAGTCCCTTAGTTACCAAATCAAATGTGTAAAACTTTTTAAGAATCAGGTTGGCAATGTCCTAACTTCACATCAATCTTTTAAAATCATAACAGAATGTATTTTTGTCTTCCAAAATCTTGAAAAGAACAATTACATAAATTGGCAAACTGGTTTCAGGATATTTTCTTTGGCTAGTTCAATAATACATGGAAAAACTCAGAATAAATAAAAATTTCTTATGAAAACCAGCTTACAAATATTAGGAATTGTTTTTTCCAGGTTTTCTAAAATACAAAATACATTAATAGACTGAACAAGTCTATAGTCTGTGCTTATGCTATCATATGTAGAAGAGAAACTATAGGATAAATGTTAAATAATATAAAAATATTTTAAGAAAAATAATAATTATGCTTTAAAGTTATTTTATTATTATGTAATAATGGTCAATAAAATTAAATTAGAAGTATAACTTCTTTTTTAGCTATGTATATGACTATACAACTGATCTTTTTTTTTCAAGTTCTGATATTAGTAAGAAAACCAAAACATAATTATGAAACTACATCTTTCGTAAAGTTTAAATAAGGTTTAATTTACTATGGTAAATTAAACAAAGACGTATCAGGCACCTACAATGTATAAGACTCTTGTGCTGTAAGAGGAACAAAGAAGCTTTCATATTAGAAGGAATTCAGAATAAATATCAATAGCTATATTGAAAGGTAAAGTAAATGAAGGAATATACAAAGAATTAAAATGAAAAGCAGTCAGTGAGAGAAAAATTTAATGAGGAAGGTCATATTCAACATGGGCTTTAATAGGGCAACATTCAACAGGCTGAAAATAGGGGGCAAAGAGAGGGAGACCATTTCAGGAAAAAAGGACAGCATGAACACAGGCAGAGAAGAGCAAAGTTCATCATGACTTTGTGGGACAGAAAATAATACAGTCCAGAAGAGTTTAAGGGAATAAAAAGGGAGCAGAAAGGTAGTACAAAGGGAATTTTTTTAAAAGCCTCATTTATGGTCAAGAAAAAAATGGACATTGTATATAAATACCCACATTCCTGAATCTGTGGTCAAGAACATGAATTTTCTATTTCCATAAAAACATGAAATTTATAACCTCTGCAAAAAATATAATCTATATCTAAAAAGAAGTGGTTAATCACATGAAATCACAGCAAAGGCACAGTAGTAGGGAAGTTCAACATGGGTTTATGGAATAGCAGGTAATCTGGTTTGGAAGGGATGTGAGAAATTACTAGTAGAATAAATAAGGGAATAATGAGAGAGACAGTCCTTATATGCTTTTAAAAAAGCAATGTTTCTTTAAATATCTATATTTTTAAAACTGTGGTCAAAAACATGAACCATAATACTGCTGCATGTGAATACGATCATATAAAGATATTTAATCTCTCAAATTTTCCAGGACACTCAGCTTTCAATACTGACAGAGGACTAAAGTGGTCCTGTTACTCACAGCAGATGAGATTACAAAAACTAGATTTTAAAATGGATCCTGGAAAGTATCCAAAATTTAGATAGAAACTAGAAGAGAGTTTAATTTTTAAAAAGTGCAAATGAAAGGAATATGAATATGAATTGTAAACTATGGCTTCTTAACCTGGAGACACTATCCAACTCTCACAGCTATGGCAGCAAACAGTAGGGAGAAAAATTATACCCTTATCACAAAATATGACAGATTTGGATTCAGGGCTGGAAAACTAGATGGAAATTTAAGGGGAAGAAAATACTGGTAGTGAAAGAACCAGGCAAGGAAAATGACCCAAATTCAGAATGTAAACTATCCAAACCCAGGATGATAGCTAAACTCTACACCAAAAAGGAGTGAACTACTGATATATGCAACAACAAAGATCAATCTCAAGATTACTGTTACATGAAATGAAGTCAGACAGAGAAGACTCATACTACATGACTATATTTATGTGATATTCTAGAAAAGGTGAAACTATAGTTATAGAAAACAGATCAGTGGTTGCTAGTGCTAGAGATGAGGAGGAGGGGGACTGGCTGCTAACTTTTTACTTCTGGATATACTCTTCATCTTGGTTGTGGTGGTCCCATGATGCTATACATTTGTCAAAACTCATCAAATTGCACACTTAAAATTGGTGAAATTTTACTATATATAAATTATACACAAAGTTAAAAAAAAACTTAAAATTTTCAAGGACTTTTATTTCTTGCATGATTTACTAAGAACTGTGTCATTAATCTAAAGCTCTTCTATTACCCTAGATTCTAACATTTTCCCTTCCTGCCCCCTGCTTTAGAACCACTGTCCAAAATGACAGATCTCACTAATGGGTATGTTGCATCTGTAAATAATGTGAAGGATGAGAAAAGGGGCAGAACAAAGAAACCACTGACCTAAGACAATACTCTTGGGAAAGAGGAGATCAGGATGACAGAGATACAATTAGTTACTCTGGAAGGCAGAGAAGGAGCAGTACAAAGACGCTTCTTAAAGTGGTCTATCAAACAATAGCAATGATCTAAGGAAAACTTTACTCTTAGTTTGATTCACATCCTAACTGCACTTTCCAATAGGTAACCAGTAGTTGCATATGGCTCCTGACACTCAATCGAAAATAAATTAAGATTTAATTAAAAATTATGTTTTTCAGTGGCATTAGCCATATTATAAGGCCTAACTAGCCCTAAACAGCTACTGGTTATCATAGTAGCACAGAAAACGTTTCCTTCATCATGAGAAAAGTTTACTGGGGCAGCATTAACCTGTAATCTTCAGTTTCAAAATAAACAAAGACATCTTAAAAATGTTATAGAAAAAAATGAAACAAGGAAGAGTATGTGAGTGAAGCAGTACCTTGGTACTATATATGTAAATTTCTTGTTTACAGAAGAGTGATAAAATTAGAGGAAGTCAGGCTTTAAAGTCACACAGAACTGAGTTCAAACTCCAATCTTGTCATTTAGTGTGCAACCCTGGGTAAATTATTTCCCAACACTTTAATTAAAGACACAAATATAAAATGAGTATAACACTTTGTAAAAGCGATCTCAGAGTTGCTGTATGAATTAAATGATATGAGATGTACCTAACATAGTACCTGGCACACCGTATAAATATTTAGTTCCTCAGTTTAATTGCAACTAGGGATAATTTTTGGCATGTTAATATTAGCAACTGGCAACTCCTTTCATTTTACAGTTCACAATTTTGGGTAAGATATATTTACCAAACACCATTTCCTTGAATTTTTAAGGATATAAATGTATACTGGAATAAATAAATTACTTTTCAAAACAAAATGGAACATATCTATAGTTTCAATAAGTGTTAATCCTTACCTTAGATGAAATGATCCGGTTATCTATAAATTTCTGAGGTGTGTAAAGGCCATTCTGAGGAAACCTGTTGGCTATGTAAATAGTTCTTGTGTCACTTTGATGTGGTGGGTCAAAACCCTAAGACCAAGCAAAAGAAAAATAATGACTAAGAAGGTTAGTTGTTATGATTCTTTATTGCTGGTTTTATTTAACTGACCAGACTGCACATATTATTACTGGCCTTGAACTGCATATAGGCTCAATCTAATTACTAGCAGAGTTAAGGCATATATATTTTTCTTTCCCAGGTAAACTAACATATTATCTTCAAATAAACACTTAGGTAATACCTCTGGTAATGAAAAATAATCCATACTGTTAGAAATGCTACTGTAAGGGGGAAAAATCATGTAGAAGATCTACAGAAGCATTTGAGGACAGTATTTCTTTCCTTCCCTTTCATTCCTAGGGGTTCCTTGCCTTTCTCTTAAGATGGATTCCTACTCAGTGATGTGGAAATTCTGTGTACCTATAGCCTAATCAGCACCTACTACATCTGATGACAGAGGTTTATATTTTACTTCTTCCACACCCAGATCAACTTGGTTTCAAAGAACTTTGATCCCACGAGACTCACAATGCACTGGGTAGGGTCCTGCCCAGATTCACTCCACATAATCATCTCTTTGTGGTAGTCATATTATCAATCGAATCCCTGAAATGTGGAGATGTAATTCTGGCCTCAAATTTAGGAAACCATTTCTCAAGGTACATTTATCAATGATCTCCAATGTAAAAGTTTTCACTGGGACAAGAATGCTGATACTTTATTCCCACAGTATTTTACTATTTTCCTAGGTGGCAAGTGAGTCTTCAATACTCTTTTGGCAGATCTTGGCGATCCTATGACAGGATGAAAGCAACCAACAAAAGCAAGACCTTTGTTTGTGGCTCTACTATTGCTACTAAGTTATGAAAAAGTTAACTAAAGCTGGTATTTGTAATTACAATGATCTACTTGTAGCCATTAAGGACTCTAATTTAGTAATCTACTAAGTAAGTAACGTGGCTGCCATTTGATGCTTGGCATCCTTGTAAAATTTCCATTAAGTACATACATACACAGATAGTGGAAATTCCCATATTACCTAGAGGTATATTTTGTTTAGCACATCAGAATATTAACAGTGCTATGTATAGATTTCAACTGCTGTCATTCTTGGTTTAAAAATTTTTATTCTGTGATCTTAGAAACAGCTACTACAAGACTGTGAAAATTAAATGCATTTGTATGCTCCATAAAAAAACCATGAAGTTTCATTTTATTTGCTTATGCTATTTATAGTGATGACCACATTTTGTGGATGTGAATGTGCCATTATGTGTCTGATTTCAAAATCAGTTTCTTCAAGGATAAAATATGGCATGCATATTTATCTTCTTCCTAAATTTTCCTTTAAACATTTCACAATTATTCCCTATAATAACTTATGGAGGGGGGGAAAGGCAGGCCTCATAATCAGAGTTGGAACTTACTGCTCTATCTAGAATACTGCAATCACCTTAAAGATATGTGCTATTTATTCATTCAACAAATATGTATTGAGGTTAAGTACTATGCTAACCTATGTAGGATTATGTGATTTGTTAATTACTCAAGCAAATCATAATATGCCCTAACTCAACAAATAAATGAATAAAGAGTTTGCATGCTACTGCTATAGTCCATGCATGTATTTCTCAAAGGGGGTTCACAGGAAGTTTGCCAATAAAGTTCATAAAGTTATATAAGAGGAACACACTGGTAACTGAAACATTAGACTACATGAAGCATATTTATTCCACATCCACTTTGAAACCATGTAAAAATAACAGTAAATTACATACCATGTATATAAGCTTCTGGAATAAATTAAAGAAAAAAGAAAGTACATTTGTGGGTCTGAAAGAATATATATATCTTTAGGAAGATGTCAAGACAACTGAGACTAAGAACCACTGATACAGAATTTTATTTTTTTACTAAATTCCACCAAGACTGGAATTTATTACTAAGTACATCTAAAGTTAAGAAACAAAGTGCAAAACAAAGACTCCCCTACAATATGTATGTTATTTATATATGTTACTATTGCAACATCTCATTCATGACTTCCCAGGAGGCAAACATCCTTCTCCATTCATCTCTACTAACTGTACCAGTAATCACATACTAAAGTTTGAAACTCCTTAGATTCCTACAATTATTTCAAGGGGATATATTGAAATGTTCCAAAAATAAAACCAATTTTAAACTGAATTTTAAGTGCAAAATCAGTATATTCCAAAATATAGTAATTTAACATTAGATAATTCCAAAAGGAGATTGAGGAGTTTTTCCTTAATTCCCAAAGATGCTACAAAATCCACCTACGTATTTTGAGTTTTTTTCAGTTGTAATTAATTCACATGATCTCATTCAATCATTTATAATCAATGGCATGTATATATGCGTGGATGTTATTTTTTCCACAAAAACGGTTAAATTTTATATTTGTGACTGCAGTATAAGTACACCTAGCTGTCCCTTATCGAAATCAAACCTCTAACTTCAGTTCATTAGCATCGCCTTCTCTGCAACAAATTAAGCCAGCCACAACTAAATAAAAGAATAACACTGTCCAAAAATAAAGAAAGTGACTTAGGGCAGGATCCATAAATGGACTTCAGGTCTGTGAATCTCTGAAACTGTATGCAGATTCACTTAACATGTGTATTTTTCCAATGAGAGTGAGCATAGGTTTCATCGGTTTCTCATGATGTAAAGAAGCTTAAAACCACTTATCTAAAGTCTTGCTTTTGTAATCAGTTCTCCATCTCAACATTGCAGATTTTAAAAACAACACAAGAGAATCTTTATGTTTCAATAACACCTCTACTCTTTAACAGGAGCCAAAACAAACATGTGACCAAAATTAAGTGTTTAACTATACTGTTAGTGTGAAGTTCAAGTACAGTTTCACACTTTTCTAGCAAGCATTAATAGCAAGTCATGGCACTAAGAAAGAAATACAGTCTGAACTTCCTAATCACTTGGTCAAGGCTACATGCCAAGGTTGGCACACATCACATTTTCTGCTGTCATCTCAAACTACCCATTCACACCTTCAACCCCTTGATGCTAGCCTGCTCCTTTTTCCTCTGATTCACCTTGCCCTAGGGAAAGGAATTTAGATAGATTAATACTATTCTAGCCACCCTAATTTTATTTTAATTCCTGCTAAAAAGTAGGATACAAACTTTGGAAATACACAACTGTAAATAATTTAAAAATAAAAAACTCTCATATTCTATAAAAGTATGAAAATCAAAACCTCTTTTCAGTCTGATTTGTGAGCATACGTTAAATTCATAGGTATTTAAAAAGAAAAAGCAGGTAAGGTAGAAAAAATCTCATGACGGCATCTTGGGAACAAACTGACAACACATAGGAATGGTTTTAAAAGAGATTCCTTTTGTAACCAAAAACTGATGAGATCTAGGGAAATCAAACCACTAAATAGCTTTATAATTTTTAGAAGTTGGTCTCTGGCACACAGCAGTACTTGGAAACGAATCACTACGTTTTACATTTTCATACCAAATATACCAGCCTCTCCGTAATCTTAAAATCCCAAAGATTTTAGGAAAATTACAAATATTACAAATAAAACGCTAACAATGGCTAAAACTGTTACACTTCTTTACAATAACTAAGAAAATATCATCTTTAGAGTTCACAGTGATCAAAGTAAATCTGTGCTTCTTATTCTTATATGTGATCTATTCCCTCTAAAATATAAAGAAAAAGCTTCAAGACAAACCATACACCAAAAAACCCATCCAAACTCAAAAAAACCCAAAAAGCTGCAGAGTCAACACTGCAATACCACTGTTATTAAAATAAATGAACAAAAGCTTTAATCACATGCTTTATATGACAGAAAGTAATTTTTGTTGGCTGTATGCTCCAATGTACACAGGCACATGAAAACGGCCTAGTAAAAATATGATGATTCTGGGGAAGAATGATTTAGTGTATTTTACCAAATCTATAAACTTAATTGTGAATTATTATTTCCTGGACATAGACTTTAAATAAAATATACCTATATGAAGGTACTGTAAGGACAAGATAATTTTACACTGTTAACAAAGGAAGGTGATAGAGAATAACTTAAAATACTTGTGATGTAAACAAACACAATAATGAAACATTTTTGTTTCCTGTTACATAATTTTCATTTTAGGACTTAAGGTTGTTCTCCATCTATCAAACCAGTCTGGGCTTCCAGGAAGTTGGTTTAAATGCAGGGGTAGGTTAGGACTGACTAACTACAGGATATAAAATTTAGAGTGACCTTTGACTCCAAAATTCTTAAATCATCTGTCAATGCTTTATTACAGGAAGCTCATCTTTGATAGATTATATTACTTCCCAAACTTGATTTTACTGTGCCAACATTTACCTCCAGCAAAAGCCTCTTCATCCTTCAAGTTTCAGCTTAAGAGGTTCCTTCTCAATGGAGCTTTCCCTGACACTTCTTTTTCCCCAGAAACAAAGGAAGGCATTTGTTATTATGCCCAACAAACCTTTTATATACTCTCATTATAGATTTTATTACACAGATTAGTAATTACTTGTCTGTATATCCAGGTCCCCCTCCAGACTGTAGGATTTTTTTTTAAGTTTATTTATTTATTTTGAGAGAAAGATTGTGCAAGCAGGGGAGAGGGAGAGAGAGAATCCCAAGCAGGCTCTGCACTGTCAGCATGGAGCCCGATGTGGGGCTTAAACTCAGGAACCAGTGAGATCATGACCTGAGCCAAAATCAAAAGTCCGATGCTTAATTAACTGAGCCACCCAGGTGTCCCCAGACTACAAGATCCTTAAAGATAGTATGTGCTAATTATTTAATGAATAATTACTGAAATTAATGAATAATTTACTGGATACAATAAATTCTGTAGTTTTGAGGTTCTAAGTTTAGTTTTCAAATATTTTTAACAATAACTTTTCTACCAAATTGAGTTTAAATTCAATGATATTTAAAAGAAAAAGGAAAAACTTTAAAAGTGATCCTGTAGAGTGAAACCCATCATTACTAATGAAAGAGAGGCTAATAAGAAGCTTTTCATTCTGCTGTTCTTAGATTTATCTTATTCTCATCAAAACCATTTATTATAACTTTACAGTTGGTTGGGGTTCATTTCTGGATGTCAAAGAAACCAAGTTCTATTAGGGATATGCAAATCAAAACCATGAGGTACCACTTAGCCACCCACTGGGATGGCTACTATCAAAACAAACCAAAACAAAATAATTAGTATTGGCAAGGATATGGAGACATTGGAATCCTTGTATACTGCCAGTGGAAATGTAAAGTGGTACAGTCTCTGTGGAAATATTATGGAGACTCTTCAAAAGTAAACACAATGATCATATGATCCATCAATTCCACCTCTGGGTACATACAAAAAATGTAAAAGCAGAGACTTGAACAGATATTTGCACACAGATATATTGAATAATACGAGTATTATTCACAATAGCCAAAAGGTGGAAGCAACACAAATGTTCATCGACAGATGAATGGATAAGCAAAATATGGTATTTAATTTCTTTTGTTTGTCACGCTGGTGTTTTCCATGTATGGCAACAGAGACATTTATGATAAAAAAATAAATGTGTGAGGCTGTTTTAGTTTAGATCAAATTTAAAAATCACAAAGAATGCTAAATTTGATTTTTTAAAAAAATGTATTTGTTTGTTTGTTTGTTTGTTTGTTTTTTGCTGTTGTTTCTGCCTATCAGGTTGAACACTGGCTGGACAAGAAGTGAAACTGGTAAATCTTCTAACTGTGGTATCCAAATTAGAGGTAACTAAGTAAAAAATTTCTACCCAGTTTTTCAAATACTTTTGAACCTTTACCTTCTCCCCTCACAATCGTACACAGCAATGGCAATGAAGATGGTTTTGTAGGTCCTAATTAGAATAACAGAAGCAATGGATTACAACTCTGGGAAAGGCTAGAGACATGTAGTCAATCAAAAACCATATCTTTTACACAGTATATACAAGGTTTACTATTTAAAAATACCAAGAACAAAGACACAACCACAAAATTCTAAACAATAGCATGAAAAAGCATCTTCAAGTCAAAGGACAGAGACAGAGGGTGAATCCTATTTAGTTACTTTGGCAAAAACTGACACAAAAAGTCGGAAAAAAAAGTAGGGTGGAAGAAAGATACACAATTGCCTCATTAATTTTATATATAGAAACCTGATTTCAGGAATGCCAGAACCAAGAAACTGCTACCAAATAAACAAGAGCAGAAGCAACAATAAGAAAACCCAACAATCCTGTACTTCCTACCGGTCCCACTTTCCTTAATCTAGATAATTTACCTTTCACTTGCCATAATTACAAAAAATTTTAATATTGCTCAAAATCTGTAACACTCTTGCTCTTACACAGAATGAAAGCATATGCTGTCCCTGTTATCAGATAGATACAATGTAATACCAAGCATTAACATTTAGTAAATCAACCAAAATAATACTGTTACTGAAATAATGTTTCTGAATGACCATATACTTTTCTACTCATCTATTTTTTTCTGATTGACTGTTTAAGTGTGCTTCTTATTCTTACTCAAAGAACTATATGTAGTAGCTCTCTATTACTGCTAAAAGATTATATGACTCAAAGTCAAAACTCCTCTTGGGGAACGAGCCTAAGAAAAGGAAGGAAGACTTCTAAGAAGCATTTCAGAAGTAAGTATTGGTATTGATTTTCACAATGATTGGGGGAGGGTCTACTGACAATTAGTAGGTGGATGGACGGATGGGTGGGTGGGGCAGAGATATCAGACATTCTACAGCGCATTATAGAGTCCTGCCAACAAAGGAATGTCCCGTGAGACAACTTTCAAATGCCCTGCCTGATATCTGCACTGATAGAAAATCTCTTTAGAATAATATGAATCTCTATTTAAAAAATACCTTGCATGGATTTATTAATTTTTCAAGAATGCAACTACCACGTATACTGAAGGAAGATAATAGTTTGATTTGTCAGAACTTTGTAAACAGTTGGTTCACTGTTTCAGGAAATTATATCACCAAAGGAAATGTCACTTGAATTTGAGTCACCAATACAGGCATACCTATCTTATTGCATTTTGTAGATACTGTGTTCTTCACAAATGGAGTTTGTGGCAACCCTGTGTCAACAAGTCTGTTGGCACCATTCTTCCAACAGCACTTGCTTACTTCACATCTCTGTGTCACATTTTGGTAATTCTTGCACTATTTCAAACATCTTCATTATTGTTGTATTTGTTATAATGATCTGTGATCAGTGATCTTTGATGTTACTAGTGTAATTTTACGGGGCACCATGAACTCTACCTAAAGATGGCGAAGTTCATCAATAAATGCTATGTGTGCTCTGACTGCTTCATTCCCCATCTCTTTCTCTCCTTAGGCCTCCCTATTCCCTGAGACACAACAATATTGAAATTAATAACCCCACAAGGACCTCTAAGTGTTCAAGTGAAAGAAAGGGTCACATGTCTCTTACTTTAAATCAAATCTAGAAATGATTAAGCTTAGTGAAGGCATGTCAAAAGCTGATTATGGGCCAAAAGCTAGGCCTCTTGTACCAGTTATTCAAGCTGTGAATGAAAAAAAATTTTTTTTCCTTTTTTCTTGAAGGAAATTAAAAGTGTTGCTCCAGTGAACACACCAATGATAAGAAAACAAAACAGCCTTATTTCTTACATGGAGAAAGTTTTAGAATGGCTTAGACAGAAAATCAAACCAGTTATAACATTCCCTTCAACCAAAGCCTTAGCCAGAACAAGGCCCTCACCCTCTTTAATCCATGAAGACTGAGAGGAAAGGAAGCTGCAAAAGAATAGTTTGAACCTAGAGCAGATTGGTTCATGAGGTTTAGGGGGGAAAAAAAGCCACCTCCATAACACAAGTGTTCAAGATGAAGCAGCAAGTACTGATGTAGAAGCTGCAGCAAATTATCCAGAAGACAGAGCTAGGATAATTAATCATGGTGGCCACACTAAACAACAGATCTTCCATATAGACTAAACAGTCTTGTATTAGAAGAAAATGCCATCTAGGGCTATCATAGCTAGAGAGGAGAAGTCAATACCTGGCTTCAAAGTTTCAAAGGACAGGCTGACTCTCTTGTTAGTAGGGGGCTAATGCAACTGTAGCCACTTTAAATTGAAGCCAATATGCTAATTTACCATTCCAAAAATCCTAAATCCTTTAAGAATTATGCTAAATCTACTCTGCCTGTGCTCTAGAAATAAAACAAGGCCTGGATGATGGCACATCTGTTTACAAAAATGGTTTATTGAATTTTTTTAAAGCCCACTGTTGAAACTTTACTGTTCAGACAAAAAGCTTTCTTATAAAATACTGCTGCTTATTGACAATGCAACTAGAGCTCTGATAGAGATGTACAACAAGATTAATGTTATTTTCATGTCTGCTAACACAACATCCATTCTGTAGCCCACAGATAAAGGAGTAATTTTGACCTTCAAGACAAATGCTGTTGGGAAAACTAGACAGCAACATGCAGAAGAATGAAACTGGACCACTTTCTTACACCATACACACACACACAAAATTCCAAATGGATTCAAGACCTAAATGTGAAACAGAAAACCATCAAAATCCTAGAGGAGAAGACAGGCAACAACCTCTTTGATATTGGCCATAGCAACTTCTTTCTAGACATGTCATTAGAGGCAAGGGAAACAAAAGCAAAAATGAACCCTGGGACTTGATCAGGATAAAAAGCTTCTGTACAGCAAACAATCAACAAAACTAAAAGACAATCTTTGGAATGGGAGATGATATTTGCAAGTGATGTATCTTATAAAGGGTTAGTATCCATAAACTATAAAGAACTTCTCAAACTCACCACTCCCAAAATAAATAATCCAGTTAAGAAATGGGCAGAAGACACGAATAGACATTTTTCCAAAGAAGACATCCAGATGGCCAACAGACACATGAAAAGATGCTCAACATGACTCATCATCAGGGAAATACAAATCAAAACCACAATGATATACCACCTCACACCTGTCAGAATGGCTAAAATTAACAACACAGGAAACAACAGATATTGGTGACAATGTGGAAAAAGGGGAATGCTATTACATTCCTACAACATTACAATGTTGGTAGGAATGCAACTGGTATAGCTACTCTAGAAAACAGTATGGACATTCCTCAAAAAGTTAAAAAGTGTAACTACTCTATGACCTAGCAATTGCACTATGAGGTATTTACCCAAACGATACAAAACTACTGATTCAATGCGGCACATGCACCCCGGTGTTTATAGCAGCACCATCAACAAACAACCAAACTACGGAAAGAGTGCTTCAATTGATGAGTGGATAAAGAAGATGTGGTATATATATACAATAGAGTATTACTCAGCCATCAAAAAGAATGAAATTATGCTATTGCAATGGCATGGATGGAGTTAGAGTGTATTATGCTAAGCAAAATAAAACACAGAAAGACAAATACCATATGATTTCACTCATATGTGGAATTTAAGAAACAAAGTGGATGAACATAGGGAAGGGGGAAAAAGAGACAGACAGGGAAACAAACCATAAGAGACTCTTAACTATAGAGAACAAATAGGGTTGATGGATAGAGGTGGGCCGGGGATGGGCTAAATGGGTGGTGGGCATTAAGGAGGGTACTTGTCGTGATGAGCACTTGGTGTTATATGTAAGTGATGAATCACTAAATTCTACACCTGAAACCAATTTTACCATATGTTAACTAAAATTTAAATAAAAACTTGAATCAGTGAGAAAAAAAAAACTTTTCATAAAGCTATTGCTGCCACAGAGAGGGATTCCTCTGATGCATCTGAGAAAAGTAAACTGAAAACCTTCTGGAAAGAATTCACTATTCTGGATACCATTAAGAACATCTGTGATCCATGGGAAGAGGTCAAAATCTCAGTATTTGCAGGAGTTTGGAAGACATGGATTCCAACACTCCTGGATGACTTTGAGGGGTTTAAGATTTCAGTGGAGAAAACAACTGCAGACGAGGTGGAAATAGCAAGAAAACTAGATAGAATTAGAAAGTGAAGCCTGAAGATGTGGCTGGATTGCTGCAATCTTATGATAAAACTCTAATGGATGAGGAGTTGCTTCTTATGAACAAAGAAAGTGGTTTCTTGAAAGAGAAGCTACTCCTAGTGAAGATGCTGTGGAGACTGTTGAAATGACAACAAAGGATTTAGACTATTACATAAACGTAGTTGATAAAGCAGTGGCAGAGTTTGAGAGGATTGACTCCAATTTTGAAAGAAGTTTTAGTATGAGTAAAATGTCATCAAGCAGTATCACCTGCTACAGAGAAACTATACCTTCATGAAAGAAAGAGTCAACTGATGGAGCAAAGTTCCTTGATGCCTTATTTTAAGAAACTGGCACAGCCACCCTAACTTTTAGTAACCATCACCCTGATCAGTAAGCAGCCATCAATATCCAGGCAAGACCCTCCACCAGGAAAAGATTATGACTTGCTGAAAGCTGACATTACGGTCAGCATTTTTTAGCAATAAAGTGTTTTTAAACTGAGGTATGTACATTGCTTTTTTAGACATAATAATGTTGCACATTTAATACAGTGTAAACATAAATTTTATATGCCCTAGGAAATAAAAAAATTCATTTGACTTACTTTGTTGTGTTACTCACTTTATTGCATGCAGCGCTCTGGAACTGAACCCACAATATTTCCAAGGTATGCCTTGGAAGTATACACTATACTTTCAGCAGTCTGCATTAGTGGCCATGGATTCACAATGATTATAATATCTGATCTTTATGTCTACTGAAGTTATGACTGCACACTTACCTTCTGAAATAGAAATTACTTAATATAACTGTATTTCTCTATTCTTCATGTAACAACTTCAGTTTTGATGTTGATTTTTTAAAGAAGTTATTAGTGTAGGCAGGTTACAGATTTAAATTTTATCACTGGATAAGAAGGGATGTAGCATTCATAAAGTATTTGTTAGGGTCTGACTGGGTTGAAAAGCAACTAGATACCTGGAAGACCAAAATATAAGTTACAAATACTCACTGTCTTGGGTCTATAACAGAATCCCTCAAGGAAGAAGCTGCTGCTTTTACCATAAGCAGTACTGCCAGTATTCAAACCAGGAAACCACAACAAATATTTTCAAGTATAGATTTAAACAAGCTAATGTATTAGGTAAAAAATTATAAAAACAACATAAAAATATATTGAAATTAAAGAACAGACATGCTGAGTGAATCCTATTTAGTTATTTAGGCAAGAACTGAAACAAAAAGTAGAAAACAGCAGGGTGGAAAAATGATAATTGTCTTATAAATTGTATGCACTGGGAACCTAAAAAACATGCTTCGGAAGAAAATAAAACATATATGTACAAGGTTAAACAAATAGGACCCAGCAAATCCTAAACTACTGGTACAAAAAATTGAAAATTAAACCTCAAGCAGAAAAATTATTATTTAGCAACATTGGGTCAAACTGACATAATTCTAAAAATGTATTTTTAAAAGACACAGACGACTATTTTCACTTCTTCCAGGAAGCAAGTAGTTCATTTACACTGCATAATGACTATTAAAATTGTACTGCTGATCTAGTTCTTGACTTCTACATGTAATGAAAAGAATTTCCTTTAGCAATCAATCAAAGGGTATTTACTGAGTACTTTCTACGTGCTTTGTAATAAGCTAAGGACTAGTGGTGATATAAAGAAATAGATGACTTAATCCCTGCCCACCTGGAGTTGATAAAACTTTAGTGATTTAGGCCTTATTTACCTTACATATCACCTAATTTCCTATTTCCACTCACATATTTAAGATCAAACTACAATTATTTTCTCATTTCAATGTGGGACACCCAGCATAGATATTTAGAAAGCAACTGGATATTTTTGTTTAGATGTTAGGAAAGAGGGTTGGACTTGGGATAGGAACCCAGCAAGCATAAAGATGATAGTTAAAATCAAAGAATGTATAAGACTGCCTGTTATGAGGGCACAGTGGAAGAAGAGAAAAAGGGCAAGAGATGGAATTCTCAAGGCTATCATTTAAGATACATGTGGGAGAAAAGGAATAATAAGCAAAGGAGAAAGATCACCAGAGAGAAGGAAAAGAGAGGAGAGGTGTGGCAGAAACACAGGAAGAAATTGCAAAAAAGAATTATTTCATATGCTGTAGAGAAAGATGAAAACTGAAAAAAAGAGTACCGAATTTAATAATTAGGAAATCACTGGTGACTTTGATCAACACAGTTTGAATAAAATTAAAAAGGCTATGGGGCACCTGGGTGGCTCAGTTGGTTAAGCGTCCGACTTCGGCTCAGGTCATGATCTCACAGTCCCTGAGTTCGAGCCCCGCGTCAGGCTCTGTGCTGACAGCTCAGAGCCTGGAGCCCGTTTCGGATTCTGTGTCTCCCTCTCTCTCTGCCCCTCCCCTGTTCATGCTCTGTCTCTCTCTGTCTCAAAAATAAATAAACGTAAAAAAAAAAAATTAAAATTAAAAAGGCTATAATGGATTGATTAAATAGGGGTAAAGAAGAGACTGGGGAAGTAGGGTTAGTAATTACAGCTGAATCAAATAAAATATATGTATTTTTTAGTGTAAGCGAATCATATTTTTAGGTTTGAAATGGAGCACCTGGTAAAGAGGGAGAAAAATCAAGTTATGAGAAAGACAAAATTATTGAAGGATCAAGGAATCATTAAATGTAATGTGTTATGCCAGATGGAGTTTTGAAGCAGAAGAAAGAACACTGGTGAAAAACTAACATCTGAATAAAGTATAGTGTTTAATAATAATGTATTAATATTAGTTCACAGTGTAACAAGTTTAACCTAGTAATGTAAAATATTAGTAAGAGAAACTGGGTGAAGGGAATATACACCAATTCTTTGTATTATCTTTCCAACTTCTCTGTAAATCTGAAACTATTCTAAGATAAAAAGTTTATTTTTTAAAAGTTAAAAAAATAGTCCTTAAAAACAAGCACATCTACAAACTGAAGCAAACACACACACACACACACACACACACACATTACATTGACCTAGTTTTTCTTATTTTGCATACAGTAACTGAAAACTTTATCTCAATCTATGGGAAACATCATCATTAGGGAACTCATGGTCTAGGAGACAGTATAAAGATTATCAGTATAAAGATTATCAAAACCATCTATGATTACTTAAAAATTTTGACTTTCAGGGGCACCTGAGTGACTCAGTCAGTTAAGTGTCCGACTTCAGCTCAGGTCATGATCTCAGGGTTCATGAGTTCAAGCCATGCATTGGGCTCTATGCTGACAGCTCGAAGCGTGGAGCCTGCTTCAGGTTCTGTCTCTCTCTCTCTCTGTCTGTCTGCACCCACCCCTCTAAGAATAAACATTTTAGGGGCATCTGGGTGGCTCGGTCAGTTAAGCCTCCGACTTCGGCTCAGGTCATGATCTCACAGTTCATGAGTTCGAGTCCCATGTTGGGCTCTGTGCTGACAGCTCAGAGCCTGGTGCTTGCTTCAGATTCTGTCTCCCTCTCTCTCTGCCCTTCCCCAGCTCATTCTCTCTCTCTCTCTCTCTCTCTCTCTCTCTCTCTCAAAAAAGAAACACTAAAAAAAAATAGAATAAACATTAAAAAAAATTTTAAGAATTTTGACTTTCACTGTCCCCTAATAAATACCTAAGGTTTTAAATTTTTTTGTTTTGTTTTCAAATTCTGCAAATATATGCTGGAAAAAAGGTTGACAACACTAGCAGGTAAGCAATGTACCAATTTCCTTTAAAGTTGCATAAAGAATTGGAACCACAAAGGGCGGGAGGGGAGGAGTCTCCTGCATATCTAAATTAGAGGCCTGTGCCTTCACATTTAAATTTCAACAGGAAAACACACATTAGAGAACCATTTGCCAGTTTTCAATAGTAAAGAATCAAGTCCACCCTTATACCTTTGTTAGCATTTTTCAAACTTGTATATTAAAGAGCACAGTGGAGAACTGAGATAAGCAAATATATCTATATTCCCTTTGTAGCTCAGGAGATATAAGAGTGAAGAAACAATTTCCTATGTACATATGATTCAGATGAACTGACTACAACTACTTACGCTTTATCTGCCAACTGCACTCATTGCAAAGGACTCTTTCTTCAAAGCAAAATCTTAGAATACCAATAAGTAACACAAGTATCTATTGGAAAAGATGTGCTTGATACAATGTGAGGCACTGTACCAAATGTGAGTAAAGACATCTGAGCATTCTGAAATATCAAACTACTTAGTATGTCCTTTATTAAATTATCCTATTAATTTTTAAAAAATAAAATTTATAAATATTATGAGCACTGACTATATACTAGATAGTATGCTTGGTACTGTGGAAATACCAAAATGAGAAGTCAGGGCCTCTGTTCTTTTTATTTATTTTTTTAATGTTTATTTACTTTTGAGAGAGAGAGAGAGAGAGAGACAGAGTATGAGCAGGGGAGGGGCAGAGAGGGAGACACAGAATCCCAAGCAGTCTCCGGGGTCTGAGCTGTCAGCACAGAGCCCAATGCGGGGCTTGAACTCACGAGCTGTGATATCATGACCTGAGCCGAAGTCAGACACCCAACTGACTGAGCCACCCAGACGCCCCAAGGGCCTCTGTTCTACATAAAACTTCATTTATAAAAAATAAGGCCTCTTAAACACACAAAAAAAGAAACAAAATAACAAGTAAAATGAGTAAAATTTTAACTGAAATAGCAGTAACTCCTTAGATGACTCACTTTTTTCCCTTTAGAAGATTATCAAATACATCCTTCTTAATAGAGTTAAATGTGACATAATTCCATTACAGGTATAATAAGAGTTATTAATTAAAATGGACAACCATCCTATCTCTTTTCATCATTTCCAATATCTATTTCAACATCACAAACTTGTCAAACTTCAAAATAAATTTTTGATCTCGCCAGGTTCAAGACAAAAAGGAAATTAAAAACATGAAAACTGTAAAAAAAAAAAAAAAACCAAAAAACTTGCCATGCTGTTCAAAATCAATTTATATATATTGCATTTTATAGTAGATAACATTTTCAAGAGGATATACACTAAGGTACAAGCAAGTTCTAACAACTTCTGGTACCTAAAATATTGTGTCAACTTGAGAATGGCTATAGCTGAATAACTACAGGAACTCTCCACCACTTCTCTCCTCTTCCTCTACAAACCTGTCACTTGTGTCTCCAGAGTACCACTGTTGCCTAGAAATTTCTTCTCCTAACTCATTCCCTAGTGTTGCCTCACTCTTGAGCAGATTTAAGGTGGCAGGATTGGGAAAGAGAGATACAGAGAAAACTGCTGCTACTGCTAATTCTCTCCTACGCTGCTAAACTCTCTGGAAAAACTCTCTAGGTTCAAGTCTTGCTGCTGATATTAGTTATTGGCCTTGGAAAAGTCCATACTGTGAGCTCTTCCCTTTGCTTCACAAAAGCAAAGATGTATAAAATACCTGTTTTTCTTTAATTAAGAAGACTTGGGCTGCCCAGGTGATTCAGTCAGTCAAGCATCCAACTTCAGCTCAGGTCATGATCTCCAGGTTCACGGGTTCAAGTCCTGCATCAGGCTCTGTGCTGACAGCTCTGAGCTTGGAGCCTGCTTCCAATTCTGTCTCCCTCTCTCTCTCTGCCCCTCCCCTACTTGTGCTCGGTCTCTCTCGAAAATAAAAACATTTAAAAATTAAAAAGAAAAGACTTAGCTAAGTTTAAAATAAGATAATCATTTCTGTAATCAGGGGTTGAGCCTTTGGGACTCCATGTCTAGAAACAGGCAGTCTGAAGTTCAAATCCTTTGACATGATAAGGATTAATAGCATCCCTTTGTATCTGGGTCCTAGAGTCAGGTTCAACTTAAAGGAAGCTGAAAAAAATTTGTGTACCTTTAAATATGTATAAAACCTCCAAAGAGATAACAATAATATCTCTTTTTTTAAAAGAAAATATTATGAGAAAAACCACACAGATATGCATCAAAAACAGACAAAACTGAAAGAGGTCCAATAAATATGGAAATAAAAAAATCACTTAAATTAAATATTCAGAAGACAGTATGAACTCTAGATTGGACACAGGTGTGAGAATTAGTGAACTGGAAGCTAGAACTAAGGTATTCACAGTGAAAGCAACACAGAGAGAAAATACATGAGAAATATGAAAAAGAAGTTTAAAAGCCATAGAAGACAGAGTAGTATCAAGCAAGAGTTCTAGACTGAGAATATTAGAGGCTGAGAAGCAGTATGTATGTATGTATGTATGTATATGTGTATGTATGTATTTTTAATATAATTTATTGTCAAATTGGCTTACACACAACACCAGTACTCATCCCAACAAGTGCCCTCCTCGATGCCCATCACCCACTTTCCCCTCTCCCCCACCCCTCATCAACCCTCTGTTTGTTCTCTGTATTTAAGAGTCTCTTATGGTTTGCCTCCCTCTCTGTAACTATTTTTCCCCTTCCCTTCTCCCATGGTCTTCTGTTAAGTTTCTCAAGATCCACATATGAGTGAAAACATATGATATCTATCTTTCTCTGACTGACTTATTTCACTTAGCATAATACCCTCCAGTTCCATCCATGTTACTGCAAATGGAATGCTTTTATTCTTTGAGAAGCAATATTTAAAGAAAAAAAAATAGCTGAAAAATTTTCTGAACCATATTAATAAGAGCCTTCAGCCTGAAAGCACACACAAGTGCAGAGTAGGAAAAACATGGAAAAATATTATAGATACAGCACAATAAAATTACAAAATATCAAGGACAAAGAGATAACCCTAAAATCCATGTAACACAGATTACTAACAAAGTAATGGCAATTAGATTAAAAACATACTTTATACCAGCAATTATAAAATTTTTTTTTTCAACGTTTATTTATTTTGGGGACAGAGAGAGACAGAGCATGAACGGGGGGAGGGGCAGAGAGAGAGGGAGACACAGAATCGGAAACAGGCTCCAGGCTCTGAGCCATCAGCCCAGAGCCCGACGCGGGGCTCGAACTCCCGGACCGCGAGATCGTGACCTGGCTGAAGTCGGACGCTTAACCGACTGCGCCACCCAGGCGCCCCTATACCAGCAATTATAAATGTCAGAAAACAATGGAATAAGTAGTATCTTCAATATTGAGTGAAAGTAAATGTTAATCTAGAATTCTGTACCTAAATTAGTGTTCAATAATAATTATGAAATAAAGACATAAAAACTGAAACAGATCACCCCTACAAAAGAATGTATTTCATTAAAAGTAAAAGTAAATCCGGGGCGCCTGGGTGGCTCAGTCAGTTGAGCGTCCGACTTCGGCTCAGGTCACCATCTCACGGTTCGTGAGTTTGAGCCCCGCGTCGGGCTCTGGGCTGTTGGCTCAGAGCCTGGAGCCTGCTTCAGATTCTGTGTCTCCCTCTCTCTGCCCCTCCCCCATTCATGCTCTGTCTCTCTCTGTCTCAAAAATAAATAAACATCAAAAAAAATAAAAAAATAAAAATAAAAATAAAAAGTAAATCCAAAGGGAAGAGGTGGTATGCAAGAAACAATGGTAAGTAAAAGAAATCATTAAATTTTAGTAGAAAATAAAAATGAGTAACTGCTAAAAAGTTGGAAAATGTTTGAGTTTAAAAACAAGCAGAACTAGAACACACATTATGGGGGAAAATATTTGCAAATTATTTATTTGCTAAGGGTCTTGTATCTATCTAGAGTAAAAAAAACTCTTAGAACTCAATTAAAAGTATTCTAATTTTATGAGAGAGAGAGAGAGAGAGAGAGAGAACGCACAAATGGGGGAGAGAGGCAGAGAGAGAAAGAATTTTAAGTAAGCTCAACTCAGTACAGAGCCCAATGTGGGGCTCGAACTTATGACCCTAGGATTATGACCTGGGCTGAAGTCAAGGGTCAGATGATCAACCAACTGAGCTACCCAGGTGCCCCCTTCAAAAATTTTTTAATGGACAAAAAGATTTGAATAGGCATTTCTCCAGAAAAGGTGCAAATGGCTAAAAGGGACATGAGAAGATGTTTGAAATCATTAGTTATTAGCAAAATGTAAATCAAAACCACAATGAGGTATCATTCCCACCATGATGGCTATAATTAAAAAGACAAAACCAAGAGTTGACAAGGATATGAAGACACCGGAACACTTAAAAACTGCTGGTGGGAATGTAAAATGGTGCAGCCACTTTGGAAAATAGTTTGGCAATTCCTCACAAAGTTAAAAATAGAGTTACCATATGATCCAGTAACTCCACACTTTAGGTATATACCCAAGAGAAATGAAAATATAAATGGATGCAAAGACCTGTCCATTAGAGGTCAAAGTAGTGTTATTTCTAGCCAAAAGGTGGAAACAAACTAAATGTCCACCAACTGATGAATAAACAAAATATACTATATCCATACAATGAAATATTATTTGACAAAGAAAGGAATGAATTACTGATATGTGCTATGACATCAATGAACCTTGAAAATATTATGCCAAGTGAAAGAAAACAGTCACAAAATACCAAATACTGTATGATGCTATTTATATGAAATGTCCACAGCAGGCAAATCGATAGAGACAGAAAGTAGATTAGTGACTGATTAGGGCTGGGGGCTACAGGTTTGGAGGAATGGAAAGTGAGAATTACTGGGAACATAGTCTCTTTTAGGGGTATAAAAATGTCCTAACATTGGAGTATGGTGTTGGCTGCACAATTCTATGAATATACTAAAAAAATTGAAACTTTAAATGGGTAAATTGTATGGTATGTGAGTTAAATCTCAATAAAGCTGGTAAAAGGGAAAAAAGTAGAGCTAAACTATTATGTAATAGTAATGTGAAAAGTGAGAGTGGAAATACTTGAGTTAAAATGTAAATCCCTATATTATTTGTAGGCAGATAGAGATACTCAATATATAGGTATAGCTAGAAAATAATAAAATACAATCCATAGCGTCTACCTCATCAAAGAGAAAAATATGAAAAGAAACTTAACAAATTAAATGCAAAGTCAATCAAAATCCTAGAATGATTCTCCACAGAAGTAGGTAAACTGATTAAAAATAGCATATGGAAGGGTAAAGATCAATGCAATTCTGAAAGAAAAAAAGGATTGGGGGGTCTGTTCAGCCAGATATCAAGACTTTATAAAAAATACTATAATTAAGACAGTGCATAACACCCCAGTTACATTAATGAATAGATGATCTACACAGAAAATCAACAATCACATATCAGGCCACAAAATAAGTCTCAACAAATTCAAAAAGATCAAAGTCATACCATCTTTTCTGACCACATGCTATGAAACTAGAAATCAACCACAAGAAAAAGCCTGGACAGCTCACAAATACATGGAGGTTAAATAAATGCTACCAGACAATGAACGGGTCAACCAAGAAATCAAAGACAAAATAAAAAAAAATACACAGAGACAAATGAAAATGAAAACACAGCAGTCCAAAATCTTTAGGATACAGCAAAAGTTGTTCTAAGAGGGAAGTTTATAGCAATACAGGCCTACCTAAAGAAGAAAAAACCCAAATAAACAGCCTAACCTTCTACCTAAAGCATCCGGAAAAAGAAAAACAAATGAAACCCAAAACTAGTAGAAGGAAATAATAAAGATTACAGTGGAAATAAATAAAATAGAAACTAAAAAATAGAACAGATAATAAAACCAGGAGTTGGTTCTTTGAAAATATCAACAAAATTGATAAACCTTTAGCCAGACTCATTAAAGGGAGAGGGAGGGAGGGAACACACTCAAATAAAATCAGAAAGAAAAAGGAAAGGAGAGAAATAACAACTGACACCACAAACTACAAAAGACTGTAACAGAATATTATGAAAAATTATATGCCAACAAATTGGGATAACCTAGAAGAAATAGATAAATTCATAGAAACATACAATCTCCCAAAACTGAATCTGGAAGAAATACAAAATTTGAACAGACTGATTACCAGTAATGAAACTGAATCAGTAATCAAAAAACTCTTAACAAACAAGTCCAGGACCAGATGGCTTCATAGGTAAATTCTACTGAACAAAATGACCTAAAGAAGATAAAGGGGCACCTGGGTGAATCAGTCAGTTAAGCATCCACCTTTTGGTTTTGGCTCAGATCATGATCTCATGGTTTGTGAGATCGAGCCCCATGTCCAGTTCCACGCTGACAACACAGCCTGCCAGGGATCCTCTGTCTTTTCTCTCTGTCCCTCCCCTTCGCACATCCTCTTGCCCTCCTTCTCTCTCTTTCTCTCAAAATAAATAAATAAATAAATAAACATTAAAGAAGACATGATATCCATTCTTCTCAAACTATCCCAACAAATAGAAGAGGATGGAAAACTTCCTGATTCATTCTATGAAGCCAGCATTATCCTGATACCAAAACCAGATAAAGAAACTACAAAAAAAAAAAAAAAAAGATAGAAAGAAAGAAAAAAAGAAAACTACAGGCCATATCTCTGATGAACACAGATGCAAAAATCCTCAACAAAATATTAGCAAACTGAATCTAATGATACATTAAAAAAAATCATTCATCATGATCAGTGGGATTTATCCCTGAGATGCAAGCGTGGCTCAATATTTGCAAGTCAATCAATGTGATACATCACATTAATAAAAGAGAAAAACCAAATGATCATTTCAATAGATGCAGAAAAAGCATTTGACACAGTATGACATCCATTCATGATAAAAGCCCTCAACAAAGTAGGATCAGAAGGAACATACCTCAACATAATAAAGGCCATATATGAATCTACAGATTTAATGCACTCCCATCAAAATACCAACATTTTTCACAGAACTAGAACAAGCAATCCTAAAATCTGTATGGAACCACAGAAGACCCCAAATAGCCAAAACAATCTGGAAAAGAAAAACAAAGCTGGAGGTATAACAATCCCAGACTTCAAGTTGCACTACAAAGCTGCAGTAATCAAAATGCTATCTATCATACTGGCACAAAAATAGGCCCATTGTTCAATGGAACAGAAGCCCTGAAACTATAAAAATCCTAGAGGAGAGCACAGGCAGTATTTCTCTGACTTTGGACATAGCAACTTTTTTCTAGGTATGTCTCTGAAGGCAAGGGAAATAAAAGCAAAAATAAACTATTGGGACTACATCAAAATATAAAGCTTCTGCACAGTGAAGGAAACAATCGACAAAACTAAAAGACAACCCGCTGAATGGGAAAAGATACTTGCAAGTGACATATCCATAAAAGGTTAGTATCCAAAATAAAGAACTTATACGTCTCAACACAAATGATCATAAAACAAATGATCCAATTAAAAAATGGGCAGAAGACATGAGTAGACATTTCTCCGAAGAAGAATTACAGATGCTCAACATAATTCATCATCAAAGAACTGCAAATCAAAACTACAATGAGACATTACCCCACACCTATCAGAATGGCTAAAATAAAAAACACAAGAGGGATACCTGGGTGGCTCAGTCAGTTAAGCATCCGACTTCGGCTCCGGCCATGATCTCGCAGTTCATGAGTTTGAGCCCCACGTCAGGCTCTGTGCTGACAGCTGAGAGCCTGGAGCCTGCTTTAGATTCTGTGTCTCCCCCTCTCTCTGCCCCTCCCATGCTCATGCTCTGTCTCTTAATAATAAATAAACGTTAAAAAAATTTTTTTTAAAAAACAACACAAGAAACAAAAGGTGTTAGGATGTGGAAAAGTAGGAACCTTTGTGTCCTGCTGGTGGGAGAGCAAACTGGTGTAGCCGCTGTGGATAACAAGTGGTTCAAAAGTTAAAAATGGAACTACCCTATGATTCAGTAATCACACTACTGGGTACTTACTCCAAAAATACAAAAACACTAATTCAAAGGGATACATACACCCTCATGTTTAGAGCAGCATTATTTACAATAGCCAAATTATGGAAGCAACTCATTTTATCAATAGATAAATGGATAGGAAAATGTATATATGGAATGTTACTCAGCCATAAAAAGGAATGAAATCTTGCCATTCACAAGTATAATGAAAATATACTATTAGCGCATATAATGCTAAGCAAAATAAGCCAGTCACAGAAAGACAAATACCATATGATTTCACTTATGTGTGGAATTTAAGAAACAAAACAAATAAGCAAAGGGAAAAAGAGGAGAGAAAAATTAACCAAGAAACAGACTCTTATCTATAGACAACAAACTGATAGTTACCAGAGTGGGGATGGGTGAAATAAGTAAAGGGGATTAAGAGTACACTTATAATGATGAGCACTGAGTAATGTATAGAATCACTGACTCACTAGATTGTACACCTGAAACTAATATAACACTGCATGTTAACTACACTGGAATTAAATGAAAAACAATAAAAAAGTGCATTACTGGCGCACCAGATCAACAGATGAATTAAACTGAAGACAGAACTTAGGAAGAGAACAAGATGCATGAAAGAGAATGCTGGTATGTGACAGAGAAGTCAAACAACACTGATTAGTGGGGGAAAAGATGGCTCATTCAATAAAAAGTACTGGGACAAATAACTCCATATGGGAGAAAATAAATTCTCTATTTCATACACAAAAATCAATTCCTAAATGTTGAAAAACTAAATTTTAAGACAATTTGAAGAAAACACTAGAAAAACAGCTTTATGATCCTGGTGTATGAAAGGAATATCTAAACAAGTAATAAACTTGTTTATTATAAATAAAATCATTAGTCCTAATACATTTACCTACAAATAGCTTTAAAATTTCTGTGCCAAAAAAAAGACACCTCGACAAAGTTAAATACATACAAGGGAGGATGAACTGGAAGAAAATATTTACAACAAACACAATAAAGAATTAGAATACAGATTATTGAAAGAACTAATAAGGAAAAGACAAACTATCCAATAGAAAAACAAGCAATATATTCATATGAATGAAATACAGGACACTTGAATCTCACTAGCAATCAGGGAAATGCAAATCAGAAATACAATTCACATCCATCAAATTGGTAAATTTTTTCATGTCTGACAGTACAAAGTGTTGATGAAGATATAGGGAAAGAGGAACTCACATGTTTTGGAAAATAAATTTGGCAATACATGCTAATAGTTATAATGTATACACCCCATTACCCAACAATTCCACTTCTAAGTATTCCAATTGAAAAAAACCCCACAAAAACATAAACATGATCACTGCAACATTTTTGTAATAGGAAAAAATGACAACAATCCAAATATCTATTTCAGAAGAAGAGCCTCCTAAAAGACTGGGTAGGGCCAAGGTTGCTTTATTTTGTAGTATGAGAGCCTAGCAACATGCTATCACAGATTAGGTGTTCAGAAACGTTCAAGTGAATAAATAACTAAATGAGAAAGAAATGGTGTTACTGAAAAGTAGATAAAGAGTTGAGAAAATTTTTGCTATATGGAGAACTAAAAATAGACAAAAATCCTTGCCTTCATGAGATAAATGAGACAAATAAATAAATTACAGAGTATGTTAAATAGTGTTAAGTGCTTAGAGAAATAAAAAAAGGGCTGGGGAATAGGGAAGTATTGGGAAGGTTTACAGTTTTATAGTCAATGTCCAAAAAAGCCTCACTGATAAGTAACAATTGAATAAAGACTTGAAGGGAATAAGGGAGCCAGCGGATGGCAGTGAGGGGGATTGACATTCCTAGAAGAGGTAATAGCCAGGACAATGATCTTGAGATTGAAGTATGTCTGACCCTTCTGATAAACTGCAAGGCAGCCAGTGTGGATAAAGCAAAGTGAGGGAAAAGTGACATGGGATTTGAGAAGCAGTTTGGGGGGGTCAAAGAAGGGGGAGGTTGCACAGAGGGATACAGATCAAGCAGTCCTTATAAGGTTTTAAACCTTATAAGGACCTTATAAGGACCTTATAAGTCCTTATAAGAAAGCAAGTCCTTATAAGGTTTTAAACACTGAATTACATGATCTAATGCGTGTTTTAATAAAATCATTCCGGCTGCTAGGTTGAAAACAGACTGCAGGGATTGAAGGGATATTTAATGACAATAACAGCAATCATAAGGTTCTTTTGGAGGATCTAAGCAAGGTCCCTACTTCAGTGCTGCTGGGATATTTCGTATTCCTCTAATGCTTGACCTCCCTAATCAAATGAAAAACTGGGTGTCTAAGAATATAGGTCTAAACACAGAGATAAAAGAAGCAAATATTCAAAGATCTAGGTTCTTAAACACTAATTCCTGAGATTAAAATTTACTTAGCCATACCAAAATCATACTACCATAGGCCTGTGCCTCCTTTTCTACTCTTAAGAGAAAGGCAAAGAACACAGCTACTTCTAAACTGATGCTGAAATAAATCTGATAATCTGTTATTCAACCAACATTTGGTTGGTGAGTATCTATTATGAATGGGCCAGCTGCTGTCTTGAGTCCAAGGGATATAAAGATGAATGAGATATGCCCCTACCCTAAGATATTTACAGTCTAGTGAGTTATCCAGGCTTATATCATGTGCTATACAGAAACACAAACACACTTTTCATGTTATACAGCAACACTAACAGAAACACTATAACATAAGCCACAAATGCAAGCTACATATACAATTTTTAAATTTCTAGTAACCACATTAGAAAAATAAATAAAAAGAAACAGGTAAAATTAATTGAAATAATATATTTTACTTCACCCAATATATCAAAAATACCATTATTTCAACATGTAACCAACATAAAAAATTGGGACATTTTACTTTTCTTTTTTTTTTTTTTTTTTTTACTGTTTTCAAAATCCTGTATTTATACTTAAGAATATCTCAATTCTAGCTACATTTCAAGTGTACTGGACAGCACAATTATATAGATCTATTTTCTAGAAAATTGGAAATAATTTGACAGCCACAAGTACACAACAAAGTAAAATAGAGGGAGACTTCAACATGTTTACAGGTTAAAGGAAAAGAGTTAAGACTAAACATAGTATAGATAATTGATAGGGCATGTGGAGAGCAAGATCAAAGACAGGATCTAGAGCATAAGTAGATCAGTTAGTTTGGAAAGGAGGACAGTCACACCTTTCTTTGTGACAGGTGGAAAGGGAAGAATTAAATACAGGTATAAACAAGTTTGGTAAGTGTGAGAGAACAGAAAGTTGAAAGAGTTTAGTTTAGCTTCCCATTTTTCTCAGCAAATCAGAAGACCATCTCACCAGGCCTTTTACTACAGCCAAAATCTGAAGGCAGAACAATTTAAGAAATAGTATCCTGGCATGACAAGATTAAGTTGGATTTTTGTAAAATTACAGTAGTTTTCTAGTTTTCTTCTGGAGTGGTCAATCTTGAATTTTGTCATTTTATCTCTAAACACAGAAGCAATAACTCTGGACTCATTCTTTCCTTACCTATTCATTACTCAGCATACATGTACCCAATGTCTACTTCATGTCAAGTACAGTGAGTCACTGAACATACAAAGATGAATAAGACTTACATTTGCATCCCCAATATTTAGCATATTATAATGTCTGCACACAGTAAGTGCTTTAAAAACATAGCATTATATTGTTCTGTAAAGAAATATTACATGTCAACTAAAATATGTATTAGCAAAGACTTTAACTTAAAAGTCTAAGGAAGCGCTGTTCAATAGAATTTTCTGTGATAATGAAAATGTTCTCTCCGAAATGTCCAATATGGTAGCTAATAAGCACATGAGTTTTTAATTTAATTAATTGGATTTTAATTTTAATAGTGTATGTGGTTAATGGCTACCATCCAAATCCAAATATTAGAATACAGTGAGTAGCTAATGGCATTTTCACTATTGTAATCAAGGTGCTGTCATCTCTAAAGGGTTAATACACATAATATGCTGTTAGAAATGAGTATACTATAATACTAATTGTATCAGAAAAATATCATAAGAAATTCTACATAGAATTCTCTTTGTATAAAATAACTTCAGCACTGTGAGCCAGAAAAGAACAAAAGAAAAAGAAAAAAGATATGCCAATTTTTTCTTTTCACTCTATTTCCTCAAGGGGAAAACATCAACTTGAGTTTTCTCATTGTGTCAAGTAGTGAAAATACTGTGTGGAGACAAAGAGTCAAAGATTTCTTAGATTAGGAATTATTAGAGCATAGGAATTATTTTTGTAATGAAATAACAAGAAACTTTTTTGGCAAGACAACATAAGTTGTTAAGATCAGGATTCATATAATGAATTGTTTATAACTCAAAAAAACCCATTCTTGTGATTTGCTTATTAATGTCCCCAAGTTTGTCCCACTTACCTGAATTTTTAAAGTGAACCTACTGCTAAAAGACATTCAATCCACAGAGTGAATGGAAGTATAATCTAAACTAGACTTTGAGTTGAATAATTTCTGGCATAATAACTAAAATAGCTGTTTAGGCCTGGGATAGTAAAATGAACTTTCACGACTCTGTGTATCCACTATCCATTATGTATAATTTAAGTGACTGTACACAATCAGAGATACAAACTCCCACACGGGAACAGATCTGATTACATACTTAGATCTGATAACTTAAGAGTAAAACCAGTGAGGTGTGCAACTAGATGTCAGAGATAGCATTTTTTATGCACAGCAACTTGTTCAACTTGTTAACTACCCGGTAAGGCATTGTCTTGTAGATTAACTACACAACTTCCTGCCCTTCCTTTTAGTTGTGTTCCTTTGAAGCCATTTTAAAAAACATTACCAGATTGCCTGTCTTGAAGATGAGAGTGGTTATACAACCAAGATTTTATTCGGGTTAACAGAAATACCTAACACTTAGGTGCAGTGTCTTAATCTATTAGAAAAGCTTTAAGAAAACCATTTTATAATGATCTTCCTACCACACAAAAACAGCATCAGCTAAATGAATCTTCTAAATATAAAGACTGGCAAATCAAAAGCATGAGATCAGATCTGTAATCATTAACTTCCAGAGTCAAGTTGTGCTCTGGCTTATTGCAATAAAGCCAGGGTATTACAATACCGTGTTATAATGACATCATTAGCTTAGTTTCCTCACAAGGCATATATATGAATCTACAATTAATTAGCTAAAAATAGGAAGCCAACACTTAAGCCAACACTTAAGCCAACACTTAACTGGAACTGGCAGTTCCAGTTAATTTGTAAGATATTTTTCTAGTAATATATTTCACGATGCCTTTTGCAAAATGAATTAAGAGAAGGCTGGCTCTGAAAACAGATTTAATATTAAAATGCTGTTCTAGAGCAGGGAAAAAGAGGTATCAATGCTTTAGTCCCACAAAATCTTTATAGTGCCACAAAAATCGTTTTTGCTGCACTGCCTTTTGAAGTAGTAAATGAAAATACTGAGTTGTAGCAGCATTAATTAATGCGATTTAGAAATTCGGCAGCAGCCAGCAAAAGACCTCATCATAGAGATAAGATTAGACTTCTTCAGCCAGGACCAATTTCTGTCCTCATTGTCACTGTTGCCTTAGTGCTGTATTTTCTGGGCTGTAGTTGCCAAGAGGCAGGAAAGATTTTTCTCTCTGAATTAGTTCTGAGAAAGGTGGCGCTTTTTATTTATATGCTTTAAATCACCCTTTTCTAAGATTTTTTTTTTCTCCAGATGTTGCAGTAAAACTGCAAAGTTAACCATTGGTTCCAAACCTGTCTCGTTCAAACTGCCTTGAGAGAATGGAAAAAAGTAAGGTTCACATTCCAAAAGTTTGACTTGAGGTGGGGTGAGGACAGGGTAAGAAGGAAAACGTAGTTCTTAACTTTCGTCCAAATCTTTTCCGAAAGTAGACGGGGTGTTGGAATATTTTCTTTCCCTCACCCAGGCCTTGAGTAAAATTTCTTTCGAGGCGAGGTGGTTACATGAGATACGGTACCCTCCTCGATAACCAACTCCAACACTGAATCGTGACACCCCAACTGCAAACAGTGACAAGACGGGGCTGAAGATTAAGTCCTTCCCCTCCCCTTCGCTCAAATGTGTCCCAAATCGTTAAGGGCAGGAAACACAAGCCTCCTGGCTCTCCCCAACACTCAGTCTCTTTCCGTACCCTCGCCCTGTTTCCTCAGGGGGGACGCAGAACCCGTTCCGGACCCCGGCTCGCGGCTGCGGCGCCAGGAGCGACGAGAAGGGAGGAAATCAGAAGCGCGGGGAGGAAGCAGCCGCCTCCGGCCGGCCGCGATGTCCGGGGCTCGGAGGCGAGACGCGTGCGGGGGCCGTGAGGGGCTTTCCGGCTCCGGCCCCGCGCGCGTCTCCGTCGCGGCCTAGCCCGGCGCCCGAGCCCCGGCCTCGCGGCTCCGCGCCGCCAGCCCTACCCCGCCATCAGGGCCCAAGAGGCCGCGCGGCGGCGGACGTCCGGGAGGGGAAGAGGCACTTACCAGCTGCTGCCGAACCCAGCGCCACATGCCCCCGCCGTCGCCGTCCCGGTCCCGCGGCACGCGGGGGCCGAGGGGCTGCAGGTGGAAGCTGAGGAGCCAGAGGGGGAAGCGGGAGTGCCCCTCTGGCTGAAGTTCCGCTCGCCGCCGCCGCCACCTCACTCCCCGCGCCGGGTCCCCATCTCGCCGCGCCGGCCCTGAGGTCCTACAGGCGCGGCCCCGGCGCCGCCTCCGCCCGGCGCAGCTGAGCCGGCCGCCACGCCGCAGCCACCTTCATTATTGACCGCTGTCACCCGGAGCACCACCACCACCCCACCCTCCCTGCCCGGCCCCCCAGCCGCACCCGGGCCCGCCCCCGGCTCCCGGGCCCGCCCCCGGACGTGACGAAAGGGTCTGTGCGGACCCTGGGGCCCGGCGCGCTTCAGGAACCAGAGTCAGCCGGTGGGCGGGGCCAGCCGCGAGTGTGGCCAGGTGCAGCTTCTGCCCTCTGTCTCCCTGGCCCCCATCCCAGGGGTAGGATTAAATCGCGCTTGTCTCCCCAGAATCTGCAGCTTCTTGCCGACTCCTCTTTCTACCTCCTGCGGCTGTCTGCCTTCTCTGGTACCCCCGTCCCCCAAAACGCATACACACAATCTCGGGTGTAACGACTGAAAGTTAATTTCCAGAGGTCTCAAGTTTAGGTTTAATTAAATTGTCAAAGTCTTTGTCTTAATGCATAAAGCAGCTCCCTTCTTAAACAAATGACTGAGCTGGGGCTAGGGGAATCTTGATCACTGCCTTTAAGTAATGTTGAGAAGAGTTGCAACTCCCCTGTGCCTGGTCCACTCTAGACCACTGTTTCCGGGAGAATGCAAGAGATACTGTTTTGCCTTGCTAAATTGAACAGGTTAGGGGAAGAATATTTTCTATGGGAAGGTAGTTTTTTTTTACTATAACTCCTGTAATCAAAAACACTCAGAAGTAGCAAGACCCAGGTAAGATAAGGGTATGGATAAATAAAGGTAAGGAAGAATATAAAAGCCACTAGAAAAGCCAAGGCTTTGACTTGGAAAACTGAAATGAAGCGCCAGGTCTCGTTTTCTTCAAAAGTAGCCGCATATACATCTTGAGTGTTATATACATTTATTGTGCGCAGTATTTTTGCTGAATTAAAGCACACTTCACGAACGTACAGGTGTTTGCGGTTAAAACAATTCTTTCCTTCCCTTTTCTTTTCTTTTTGAGAGAAAACAGAAATGAGAGTAAATGACCAGGCAAGCTATTGCATATGTACATAATATTTTCCTTTCTATAAACATTCCTTACTATATAATGAGTATCCCGCGCCACAGATAGAGCCTTTCCTTAGGGATGTTTATGACCTATAAAACCAGCAGCGGAATATTATAAGTAATCCAACTATAGAAATTAGCTAGATATTTAAAGGAAAAAATAATCTCACTTTTGTTCTTATGATTGAACCTTGCTTTTTGACCCTAAAAGGAAGTTTGAGATACATTTACTTGTTGTTATACTAATAAAATATTACTACCATGCATGGAGCACTTGTGTGTCACAGGCCCTATACTATGCTCTTTACTTGCATGGTCTAATTTAACTCCCCTCTATCCTTTGAAGTTGATATTATTATTTCCATTGTATGGATGCAGAAATGGAGGCTCAGGTTAAAAATTTGCTCAGAGTAAGGAACTTGGCAAAGCTGGGATTCAGACTCTGGATGGTCAAGCAACAAAACTTTGTGTGCTAAAGATATGTAGAGAAACAAAAATATGACCATACCTACTTAGCATACCTACTTTTCACCTGCAAGTGGTCTGATTAAAATTAGGCCTGGAAATTTATATATATATGCCACTAACATTTATCAAGACAATGTTGTATTGATTCTTCTTATGTTAGAAGTAGAAATCCAGAGGATACTTTGTGCATTATTTAACAGTGTCCTAAATTTCAAAAGGTAGAAGTGGGAAGAGGACTTGATTCTAAATGCTATGGTGGGATGTGGTGAGGAGTGATCTTAAGATAACTATAAAGATCATAATTGTAGCTCAGACTGTCAGGAATAGAATGAACCCTCAAAGCAGTATTTTGTTCTCAAAGCACTTTTCAAGAGCAATATTATATACCTCATATTAATCGAAAAAGCATAGAGTATTTTTATACTGTAGAGTATAACCCATTAGTGGTAATGAAATCAACTTAATATGTCATGATCGGCATTAAAAAAAATAGAAACAGAAAAATCAGAATATATTGCCTAGTGTAATATGTATTGTTTTGTGAAACTTTTGTTTCAGGTCTGTGTGTGTGCTTGTAGACACATGCATAATATTAAGGCCACAATATAAAAAGAATTTCTTCCTATTGGTTTAGTTGGAAAGGTTTAAAAAGCAGTGACAGGGGAATACACAGGACGTAAGGCAGGCACCAGCTGTAAAAGAAAGAGGGGCGCCTGGGTGGCTCAGTTGGTTAAGCGTCCGACTTGGGCTCAGGTCATGATCTTACAGTTCATGAGTTTGAGCCTCGAGTAGGGCTGTGTGCTGACAGCTTGGAGCCTGGAGCCTGCTTCAGATTCTGTCTCCCTCTCTCTCTGCACCTCCCCCACTCATGCTCTGTCTGTCTCTCTCTCTCCCAAAAATTAAAAAAAAAAAAAATTAAAAAATGTGTTTGGATTCAGTAGTAATTTATTCATTTCACAGCTATTTAAGTAGTGAGCACCAAATGCATGCATAACAATGGCCTAAACTAGGAGAAGACACAAATGCAACTTTTAAGGTGACCCCTTCTTTCAGGGTAGAGTTCACAATCTAGTTGGAAAGAGAAGTTACAGAGAGGTATCAGTTAAATAACTGCAGGCACAAATACTCAAAGAGTGGAGAAAGCTCAAGGTGTTTGAGTTACAACTAATAAGAGTAATAAATAGTAATAAGAGGTGGGGTTGGGTAAGGATAAGCGTAGCGCTGGGGGAGTTTCCAGCTAGTCACAAGAGTTTACAGGAGATGGGCAATCCCTGGAATTTTCTGAACAAGGAAATGACGGGATGAAATCAGAATGCTATTCCATAGACACTATACGTGATAGGTAGGAGAGAGAAGAAAGGTCAGATATGAAATTACTGCTAGAGTGAAGCACTGAGTTCAAAAGTGCTAGACTGGCAAAGGGCCAGAAGTAAATAAAGCATGTTGTAGGAAGCTGTGTTTGGTGACAGACAAGGAAACCTGAAACTTAAGCCATTCCCAGTGAGGTGACAGACCTTCCAAGAGAATAAGTTTACCAGCATCATAACAGCCACTGAATTAATGAGAAATGGTTCTTTTTCTTGAGTAAACTTGTTAATATAATTCTGTGCTAGTTACACTTGTGAGGTGTGTTTAATCCCAGGGGAAAAAAATACATCTCTTGGTTTAGTGTGACAGGTATAACAAAGAACAAAACGAAAAAGGATATTTTTCTTGATTGTCTTGGACGATCAATAGAAAGCACAGGCTATGTGCTTGTTAAGGTCAAAATTTCTGGCTCATTCATTTCGGTACCCATAGTGTCTATAGGGTACTCAATAAATGTTTGTTAAATAAATCAGTTATTCTGATATCATTTACATATCAGTTTACTTATATGTAAATGAGTAGTTAAAGAAAAAATACCTAGTGCAGGAATATCAAAGTAATATAAAGCAAAGCATACTGAATGATTTCAGTAGATCCCAGGCTATGCAGTAAGACCAGTGGTCATCATCCATTGGACTCAGGCCACTCTCTGTTGTGTGCCTCTTAGAACTCTTCAAGGGTCAGTCTGATTGGAGGACACAGGGTCTTACCAGTCTTTTGCCTTAATGCCTTAATTACTTCTTCAGCAATGGGAGCCATTAGATGCTCCCTAGAATCTGCTCTTTCTCATTTTTTAAAAGGACAACTTTCTACCTTCTGAAAATCATAAATCTAGTAGATTATACATTATTCCACTTAAAAAGTGATTAATTATCACTTCTGGTAATTTTCTGATTAATTATCATTCCAGAATTTCTAGATCAGCTTTCAGGCAGAGAGAACAGACTTCAAGCAACCTTTTCCAGCACTGACCAGGATTATATATTTATCACCTTGTGAAGAAATTCATTAAGAACAATGTCACATTACATATTTGCAGATTTTCTTGAAAATTTCCCAAACAAGTATCAATTGTGGACAAAGTTACATAAACAGTTTTAATTTTTGGCTATTTACGCTTATATAGAACTGAAACTTAAAACCACTATGAAGGTTAGAATACAGAAAAACGACTCTTTCTTGGGGCACCTGGGTGACTCGGTCAGTTGAGTGTTTTACTCTTGATTTTGGCTCAGGTCATGATCCCAGAATTGTGGGATGAAGCTCTGTGTGGGCCTCTGTGCTGAGTGTTGGACCTGCTTAAGATTCTCTCTCTCCCTCTCTCCCTCTCTCTCTCTCCCTCTTTACCCTCCCTCTCTGCTGCTCTCCTCCATTCTCTCTCTAAAATTAAAAAAAAAAAAAATGACCTCTTTCTTGAAGAGCTAAAGTATGCGAACATAAATATGGTCAGCACCTTCCTTCTTGCTTATTTTTAAGTTGCTCTTTAATAACTCAATACTACTTTTGCATGAACCAGATGCAGCATTCTATCACCTCTCTTGTAAAACATAGAAAAATGAACCTGTATGCTCTTTTTCACTTAGTTTTACTTATCATAAGGGGGGAGACACTCAAATAGACAAGAGTCTGTGATTGAATTACCAACAGAAAGAGTGATAGCCTCAGATCAGCTGCAGCAAAACCAAAGCCACTGTTGTTAATTGACAGTCTCTAAACCTAGCCAAGTTTTGGTTAGTTGCACTACACAATAGATTAAATTATTTAGCCATCTAGAGGCATTAGTTTTGTCATATTTTAAGTTGCGAGCTTCATGAGGAAATTTCACTGCTTAATGTAAGATATTTTATGAGTGTTTTTCTTTCTGATTAAGATGACTGCATTAGGGGCACCTGGGTGGCTCAGTTGGTTAAGCTTCTAACTTCAGCTCAGGTGACCATCTCATGGTACCTGAGTTCGAGTCCTGTGTTGGGCTCTGTGCTAACAGCTCAGAGTTAGAGCCTGCTTCGAATTCTGCATCTCCCTCTTTCTCTGCCCTTCCGCGGCTCTGTCTCTGTCTCTGTATCTCTCTCTCTCAAAAACAAATAAATATTTAAAAAAAATTATTTTTAAATGACTGCATTAGGTTGAATTCAGAGAAGATAGAATGGTGGTTGCCAGGGGCTGGAGAGAGGGGGAAATAGGGAGTTTAATGGGTACAGAGTTTTACAGTTACAAGATGAAAGGAGTAAAAAATAATAATAATAATAATAAAATAAATTTTCAAAGAGGTGAAAAGAGTTATGGAGATGGATGTTGGTGATGGTTGCCCAACATTATGAATATATTTACTACCACTGAAATATACACTTAAAAATGGTTAAGACCATAAATTTTATGTCTGTTTTACCACAACTGAAAAATGGGGGTAAATGACTGCATTATCTGTATTACAATGGATCCACAATTGTTTTCTGAGGAAAATCTTGGCTTAGTTCACAATTTTTCCTTAGGTCCCCTCTATTTCCTTAAACTTTTATAAAACAATATTAGCCCTAGCCCCAGTTCTGCTGAGCACTAATGGAAATGAATATGCCCTAAATTGCCAACATATCTGTCTGCTTTGCAGATATCAGAAATGCGTTGGGAGCAATAGTGTTAATGGAAGATTTCCTGAAGACCATTCACTCTATTTGGGTGATCTAAATTTTATCTTTAGATTAAAGAAAAGTGATCAGAAATCTGTTTGGAAAGTCTTGTTTTAGCTTGTCCAGTGATTATTTTTACTGAACTGAAGTTTAGGGAGATATGAACAGCTGGAGTCTGGGGACCATAGAGAAGCAGCCTGAGGAATCCCACAACTGTTTTTACTGTGGAGGTGCAGGTAAGAATGCTGTTCATCATGTTCTCTTAACAAGAACCAGCAGAAATTCATTACCACAAATGACTGTGCTTCTCTTGAGCAACAGTTTGTTTTATAATCTTCTGGGCATTTTGAATTATGTAATGAATGTGTTTCCTTCCATCATGTATTCATACTTTAAAAATTCAGAGGCTTCCTTATGGCAAGTACCCAGACTACACTATACATTTTGTGAATTACTTTTATCCAGAGTTTTTACTTGTCTACTCTTAGTTTCCCGTTGGTTGGTTAGTTCCCTTCCCTAACATCTTACTGTAATGTATGCATTTCATAAGACAAAAGATTGTAATTTCAATCTTTTCTGAATAAAAGGAATAAAGGAAAGTATGACATAGCCACTCATTATAAAGATTAGATTATTTTTTTGTTTTTTGTTTTCATAAAGATTAGTTTTAAGATGAGACAATGAATCCAAGATACAGTAAAACCTTTATTTGCAAGCAAATTTCTTTCCAGAAACGTGCTTGTAATCCAAAGCACTTGTATATCAAAGCGAATTTCTCCATAAGAAATAATGGAGGGGCACCTGGGTGGCTCAGTCGGTTGAGCGTCCAACTTCAGCTCAGGTCATGATCTCGCGGTCCGTGGGTTCGAGCCCCACGTCGGGCTCTGTGCTGACAGCTCAGAGCCTGGAGCCTGTTTCGGATTCTGTGTCTCCCTCTTTCTCTGACCCTCCCCTGTTCATGCTCTCTCTGTCTCAAAAATAAATAAATGTTAAAAAAAAAAGAAATAATGAAAACTTAGATGATTCATTCCACAGCCCCAAAATACTCATATAAAAACGATTACAGTACTATAATACAAAATAATAAAGAAAATACAAAATATAAAGAAACATAAACAAATTAACCTGCACTTACCTTTGAAAATCTTCATGGTTGGTGTGAGGGAGACAAGAGAGAGGAGGATTATTGTGTAGGATGACTTTCACTATCCCCAACAGAATTACTGCTGTCTATTGGCTCAATGGAATCTTTTTCTAAACAGGAGTCATTGTATACATTTGCACGGATGTTGACTATAGTATTAATAAGCTCTTGTCATATACTGTATTTAATGTAACTGGCAATAAGGAAGCAGAAGAAGGGGTCTATGTCTGCAGTCAGCCTGACCTAGAATGAAGCAAAGCATTCCTAAGCTTACTCTCGTATGGAAAAGCAAAGGACTGTCCGTAGGTGCTTTGAAGTGACAAAAAAAATACACTAGTGTCATTTGTGGGCACCTTCCAACCTTCTGAAAAATCACTGATTTCTGCCAAACATCATGGCCTGAGACTAAGCATCTGAGCATGGGAGACGATCACCCACAATCCTGCAGTGAGTAAGAGAGAGAACCATTGGCTCAGGTGTGATCATGTGATGTTCAGCATCACATACTACTCCTATTGCAAGACATCGCTTATTTATTAAGTTAAAATTTATTAGAAATGTTTTCTTGTCTTGCAGAACACTTGCGGAACAAATTACTCAAAATCCAAGGTTTTACTGTAATCTAATCTGAAGATTATGTGATTTCCTTTACCTCCACAGCAATTACATATGTATTTTCACTACTTTACAAGTGACTATCAATGCTATCTTGTGTGTGTAGCAGGTTGACTGGAAGCAATGAGTAAACATCCAGTGAGTAAAAGCTGAAGCTAGGTAAGGCAATATATGAAAGGAGAAAAAAAAAATGTGAGCGAGAATAAAACATGCTGAGTCAAAGAGAAATTAAGAACAATGTTTGTTAAGATTGCAACAACTAGAATGGGTTGGAAGTTGAGTATTGAGAAATGCTAGTTCAAAGAGACATCTGTATGGGAAACAGGATGAGAGTAGCTACTCGTTGAGGGGCTAGCTTGACCATCTGATTTTGGTAATAGCTTACCACTAAGGAAGGGTATAAGAGATTCACACAAAGGCAAAAAGCCTGTTGCTTCCTTAGTGGAGAAGGACTCTGGGATGAACTAAGACAGGGGCTGCGTTGGTTTGGGATTATAGAAGATAGGCTGCTGGTGCAGAAACAAAACATAACCGGCAGAAGCCACACTTCTCAGGGAGTCAGGTGAGAGGAAGATCTCAGCTGGAAATAACTGAAGTCTGGCAATGGATCCACAATAACCTAGAGCAGCAGAAATCCTTGGGTGTCCCCAGCATTTAACCTAAGGCCTGGGACACAATATGTATTCAAATGTTTTTTTGTAGGGGCACCTGGGTGGCTCAGTCAGTTGAGCGTCCAACTCTTGGTTTTGGCTCAGGTCATAATCTGATGGTTGTGAAATCGGGCCCAGATCGAGCTTCATGCTCAGCTCAGAGCCTGCTTGGGATTCTCTCTCTTCCTCTCTCTCTGCCCCTCCCCTGCTTGTGCGTGCATTCTCTCTCTCTCTCTCAAAATAAATAAATAAACATTTAAAAAATGTTTTGTCATATAAATAAAGCTGGACAAATTAAACTCTGTATCTATGTTACTGTGATTGCACATTTACCTGTGGTTAATGTCCCAACATGGCTCTCATGGCAAGGAGGCCTTCCAATGGCTCCCTACAGAAGAGAGGAGATAGATGAGTGCAGCCAAGACTGTGGTCTCAGGCACCCTGGATCATTTCACATTCTGCACATACCTTCTATTTGGAAATCTCTTCTGATATCCTCTACTTTCTTCTTACTTGGCTAATTCTTCGTTGTTTAAGTCTCAGCTTAAAAGTTACCCTTCAGACGTTAGGTCCCCTTGCAGAGCGGGGACATTTATAAATGCTAAGCACTTAAAAAATTTTGTTGACTCCTCCCCAAAACACCTAAATATGAATTCAAACACAAAATAAAAGTGTGAAACATGTACTTTTTTTTTGAAATGACATACAACACAATGTATACATATTCAGAATAACTTCTTTCTAGATTTTCTTCTGATTCAGATTATCTCCCTCTTTCCCTCACACATGCTGCCTTATATGTGCTTGTGCTCCCTCTCTCTCCCTCTCTCTTTCTTGAGCCTTTGCTGATGCCTCAAACAAGTGCCGAGTCAGCTGTCCAGCTAATTCTGCACAGTCCTCATTAAATATTCCCACAGTGTCCCATACCTGTGCAAATACTTTGCACGCTGGTAACCATGTAAGTTTTTACTGCAATCTGCTTAATGTCTGTCCTCCCTGTGACACAGTATTCTTCTGTAGGGCAGGGACACAGTTTGTGAAGTTGAAGAGCTCAAATATTCATTTGCTTGACCACCTAGCCTGTAAAATGTTAACTTTTAAGTGACCAGTGAAGAAATCAGGGAATGTTCTAGAATAGTAAATTGAACTTTTATGAGTTCAAGGGAGATAAACTAAGATGACTCACTAGGAGAGAAGGAAAAATGAATTAAGTGGTGTTATCCTGCACAATATTGATTTAATCAAAGATTTCACAGACTATTGTTGCTATTCCAGTGAAATAAATTGATTTCCTCTAGAGAATTCCTAGACTAAGCTATTGTAAATCTGTCATTACAATCAGTCTGTTGACAGTTTTAGAAGGTCCATTCACAAAATTATACCAGTGGCTTTGCTATTCTGATCCAGAGGCTAGACTCTGGCTCTCTTCCTCCACCCTCACCTCTTCTGTCACCATTCAGTTATTCAACAAATATTTGTTGAACATTCAGGGAATGTTAGCTGTTGTGCAAGGTGCCTGTGGGCTAACAGTTCCACATACTCGCCCTCAAGGAGTTCATAGTTTAAGACCCGGGGTACTGTCTTAGAATTAAGTTGTTCAAAGTGGCACACTTTTATATTTGTCATCTTGAATATAATATGAAAATAATATATGTTGAGAGTATTCAGAGATTTACTGACTGTACCTATGTAGGACATTACAGGTAAATAGAGTAAAGAAGGTCCATAGGAAGTTAAAGTTTAGAAATTTCTTAGTTCTGTCACCTCCAACTTAAGACCTGCTTGTTCACTGACCAGATCCTCTGAGTCAGTGGTCACTTTTCTAGATGGAGCAATATTTCTTGCCAATCAACATATGTACACTTAGTGACCTTGCATGAAGAAACATCCTGTCTGCAGAAAAGAAGATTGCAGCTTATCTGTACAAAGCAGGAGTAATGTTGTTGTCCGTGTGTGTGTGTGTGTGTGTGTGTGTGTGTGTGTGTGTTTATGCATGCATATGAAGACATGGGAAGGTGATGTGTGTATGTTCTACTAGCTCACTTGATTTTTATCCAGAGTTATTAATGAATGTAAAATTGTAGTCTCAAACCTCAGAAGTGGTTGTTAGCTTTACACACAGGAAAGCTTGTCCCATGACCATAGCTTGCACTTTCAGCTCCAAAGTAGGACAAGAAAGAGCAGGTAACTCAGTGGAATCATGAGCATGAAATGACCAGAAATTCAATTTAAACATCTAATGGTGGGTCAATATTATCACTGTAAACAAAGAGGAGATTACTGTTAAATATACCAGTCTGTGACTTTCCACTGTAGTGTGGGAAAAAAGAGGAAAAAAAACCCTCACAGTCAAAACAGGGAAGATAAACAACTTTTCAAACACATACATATATGTGCATACTTTTACTTATATTATTTTTTTAATGTTTATTTATTTTTAAGAGTGGGCAAGCATGTGCAGGGGAGGGGCAGAGAAAGAGGGAGAGAGAGCATGAACTAATGGGCAGAGAGAGAGGGGGACAGAGGATCCGAGGCAGGCTCCAGGCTCTGAGCTGTCAGTGAAAAGCCTGACATCGGGTTCGAACCCATGAACTGTGAGATCATGATCTGAGCTGAAGTCAGATGCTCAACTGACTGAGCCACCCAGGTGCCCCTACTCAGTATTATTAATTTTTTATTTTATTTTTAATGTTTATTTGTTTTTGAGAGAGAGACAGAGTATGAGCAGGGGAGGTGCAGAGAGAGAGGGAAACACAGAATCTGAAGCAGGCTCCAGGCTCTGAGCTGTCAGCACAGAGCCCAATGCAGGGCTCAAACCCACCATCTGTGAGATCATGACCTGAGCCAGTCAGAGGCTTAACTGACTGAGCCACCCAGGCACCCCTCATTATTATTTTTTATATGTTGTTTTTATTTATGTACCTGTATAGGAAGATGCAAATACAACTTAACCTTGAAAATTCTAATTAATTCTGAATTCTAATTAATGGGCCTTCATCCAACTCCGTAATTAATGAATGTGAGAGCTCCACAAAATTGCATTAGAATTCTGAATAGCATCTTGTTTTTACTTTATTGAGTTGTTTTGATATGTCAGACAAGAAAATGCAAAATTTTCTCCATGTTAATTAATTAAATGGTATACTGGGAGAAATGCCAGTTTTTAGGTTGCACTCAATTTTGCTCCATCTCTTGGGTTTTATCAAGTTGCTATTTAAACTCTGATGCGGTACTTAGGTTGTAGTTTTAATATTGTCCTCTGGCTTCCCTAAAATGATTACTCTATTACCAACTCCTAAACAAGATCTTATGCTTCTCAGCAGCAGAGTAGGTGCACTGGGTCAGTACCAAAAAGAACCTGTTCTTATTTGAGGCCAGATCATGGACATACGAGTGTCTCAGAATCTTAACAGTTCTCACTGGGGCTCTTTGTAGAACATATAGATGGGATTTGTCTCCAGTTGAAACCTGGAATTCTCTTCTTCCTGGATTTCCATCCTTCCTCTTGTCCCTCAGCCCTTCCTCAGAAACCTAGTTCCCAACTTCTCCCTGGCCCTCAGATCAGAGTCGAAGGAGATGCATCATTGAATCCAACCTGGGAGAATGTCAAAAAGTACTTGCATTCTTCAAAGTGGGGCATTTGCTGCTATCAGTCACCTGTTCTAATATAACTTGGATGATTTTTAAATATTAATATTTTATTTAACATTATTGAGAATAATTATCAGAGCTGAGCAAGTAGAGCCTACTCTTTAATTCCTCTTTATTCACCTGGCTTGAATTTCTATTGATTAAATGTTAGACGAAGAGTTAAAGTATATTTAATTAAATTACATTTGGCTACTTACAGAAATATGCAATTTACCTGTGATGCAATAATCACACTGTTAAACATTATACATTCTTGCAACTAATATAGAAGTTTTCTTCATAACCAATTAATTATTAATAAATAGCAGGTTTTCCCCCCAATAAGCAGAGAAAATAATTATGGCGTAAAAGAGATATCCTTTGTGGATACACAGTGTGTGGGGGGGAGTGTTCAAAGTCAATGTTACTTCTCTATACTTTTGCCTTCAACAATATCATCTCTGTGGATAAGAGTAGGTCTTCAATATCTTGCTCTTACCTTTTTTTCTCTATAGCCCCAATTGGTTTCAGCATCCTCTGCAAGCAATTGCCTTTATTTCGTCCTCCACATAGAGTGAACCCTTTGAAAGCTAGTGCATCAGCAGAAGCCAGAAAATTACATATGCACACTGTTTGTTTAATAATGAAGTACAGTCTGATTACTGCGAGTACAATTTAAAAAAAAATTCTGTTTAAACAGAGTTTAGGTGGTAGCAACCTCTGTTCTCTCAAGATTGCTTGAGGGGTGCCTGGGTGGGTCAGTCAATCGTCTGACTTTGGCTCAGGTCATGATCTCACGGTTCATGAGTTCGAGCCCCGCCTCGGGCTCTATGCTGACAGCTCAGAGCCTGGAGCCTGTTTCAGATTCTGCGTCTCCCTCTCTCTGCCCCTCCCCCACTCACACTCTGTCTCTTTATAAAAATAAATAAACATTAAAAAGCTTTTTTTAAAAAGATTGTTTGAGTGGAAAAATCCCTTTAAGGCTGTAGCAGAACTTGTGGTATGACATTGACTAATAATAATTAGCTTTGAGCTTACCATCAAGATGAGAAAAACATAACTTTGAATCACAATTGAGAGTAAGACCCTCAGTTCGGCTCTGGGCTTCATTAGGTGGTTGATGTTCTCAGACAAACCTCCTGTAGAACAATGGTGAAGATTATTACCTTATGGAGTAACAAAATATAATTTGGTTGACCTTTATATCATCCTGAAATAAAGTCACTAAGAAGAAAATACTGTTAATTTCAGTTGTCAGTAAATTCAATAGAGTTTCACTTCATCTCACCCACATTTTCCAAACCGCTAGACCACTAACTGTTCACTGGAGTCTTTAAGATCATTGTAAAATGAGATAGCAATTTGGTAATTAATTGATTTACTATTGAGTGCCAAGACACAATTGAGGCTCAAAACCCACAAACCCAAAATCTATTAAATTACCCTGTTTTGAATGTCGATTTTAGGAAGAACAGGCAGATGATTTTAAAGTAGCTATTTCATTTTGCATAACCACCGTCTGAGAAACCGTTAAATCATATAGTCTGAGAAAGCTTTCGGAAGGCTCTCAAGATTTGAGCTGGTGTATTTAAGGAAAAAATCATTACCTGTTTGCTAATTTAGCCAAAAATATGATTTATGTCTGATATAAACTTCCAGAAATGGAAACAATATACCATCAAATTTTAAATTACCAATAAAAATTAAAATTTAAGTTGCTTCTAGTATGTTAGAATTGATTCGATCATTTTGTCACTTCCTTTTACATGTTGCTGTCTCTGGGTTTATAGTAAACAATTTGTCAAATGCAATTATGTTTATGAATTTAATTTTCTTTTGTCCTGTTTGACAAACTACATATATTCTCAGAAGACGTTTTGTAAGAGTTACTCTTTTTTTTTTCCTAAAATTACTCACCAGTTTTTTCATATTATTTCCCACAACCTTATAACCTGAGTGCAGTCATCATTTAAAGCTTTGATATGTGCAATATTTGCTTGATCCTATGGGTCTTTTAATCCACTGCACCCAATTTAGCCCCCACACCACACATTACATAATAACACTAATAGTAAAAGTAATAAGAACAACAGTAACAATGCCTACTATATGTTAAGAATTTACTAACAGCCAAGCCTTGAACTAAATAACATGTTTTCTTATTTAATTCTCACTGTAATCCTGAGTTTGGTATTATTTTATTCCCATTATGGCACCATTATTATTATTATTATTATTATTATTATTATTATTATTATTTTATAGCTACCATTTATTGAACTTAATACATGCTGAGTACTTTACCTATATTATATCATTTAATCCTCACATTAATTCTGCATAATGAGGATACACAGCCAGATGGCCAAACTTGTCCTTTAACTGGTCCTTAAAACATATTTCATACAGACATATGAAATACTTCCATAGTGGACTGTGAAGAGTTGTGCCCTAAATTCCCCAAATGCCCTCTCAACCATGTTTCTGTGGTTGCCCAGCTCTTCTGGGGTCACTCAGCCTTGCCCTTTTTAAATGTAGAAACTGAAGAGGTAACACTGGGCACAGTAGGAACTCTTCAGGACCTTGCTCCAGGGCCAAGGCCAAAGTCTATCTGACCAGTTGGTGCTCAAGCTGTACCAGTTGTTCCCAAGGTGTACCAGTTAGTTAAATATTTTGACTCTTAGCAGGCATGTATGTATTATCGTTTACATTTTGTAGGTTGGAAAATTCACATAAGTCCATGAAAGTTAAGCAACTGGCCCAAGATCACCCACCTAGGGAATATCAGAGTCAGGATTCAAACCCAGGTCCCCCTCAAGCTAAAAGCCCTGTTCTTAATTTCTACAGTGTACACACACACACAAATGGAGAAATCCAGCTGATTTTTTAAAGTTTATTTATTTATTTTGAAAGAGAGAGAGTGTGAGCAGGGTGAGGAGAGAGAGAGAGAGAGAGAGAGAGAGAGAGAATCCCAATCCCAAGCAGACTCTGTGCTGCAAGCACACAGCCCAACATGGGGCTTGATCCCACAAACTGCAAGATCCTGACCTGAGACAAAATCAAGAGTTGGATGCTTAAACCGACTGAGCCACCCAAGTGCCCCTCCAGCTGACTTTTGATGTTAACTTTCCAGTGTGAATAGCTTTGGAATTCTGTGCTCTATGTCTGACAACTTGTATGGTGAATTTTAAATTTCACAATATTTTTAATATTTACCTTGAAGCTGTGAGAATATTGTTCTCCTGAGTCCCAGCAATAATAATAAGCATGTAAGTACCAGGATGATGGGTATTACTTTGCATCATTCTGCAAACAAGTGAATATATTCACTGATTTAGCCAATGTTGTATTTGCAGTCATCTCTCTACAGGTAAAAGTTATTTTATTCATTTTATTACTGGCTTCCCAATTATAGCAACCTTGGTATTCAGCATAACCAAAAATTGAAAGTTACAAAAGTAACATTTTTATAAACTTTTAAACTGTATACTTTATTCTGATATTATTTTAGTGTCCAAAGTCCTAATACCAAAGGCTGAAAACCACTGGCATTAGACTCTGCTTCTCTACTTCTGTGTCATGTGTCTTTCTCCATTTCTGATAAAAATGTAGCCTCCAATTTAGCATACAAAAATGTCCATGTCACTTATACAACCCCCATCCTTAGTATTAAAGAAAAGTTGAATGCTGTTATAACAGCGCTATGTATCTTTTAAAGGCAGTTACTCAGCACCGACACATAAATCAACAAATCTGCCAACTACAAAGTTCACTTTTATTTAACAAAACGTGACAAGCCTTCCAGAATTGGATATGCCACATCCACACACCCAAACAAGAAAATCTGACTAGAGGAAAGCAGAAATGACATGGAGAAATAGTACATTTCATCCCTATGTGGCACTCAGGGAATAAGCAGGAAGAACTCTGGCGGGTATGTTCGGCACCAGGGGCAGGGCCAAGTTTTCTCAATGGAGGCCTCACCCTGGCTTTTTGGGACAGCAGCCTGTGCCTATCTCTTGCTGTAACGTTCAAGTTCACAGTGGGGCTCTGGCTCTATTTGAAACCCCTGGGACCAATAGAGAAGTATCCTGTAGCAGCACCAAACAACCTCACCCCAAAGCAGCAGCAGGAATAAGATATTATCTCTCCTGGGCCCTGAGCAACACATGGAGCCTTAAGGCTGTGGACACACAGCTCTACGGTGATGGTTAATTCTGGGACTTTCAGTAGCATTTAGGAAGGGATGCAGCCGACCACATGGTCTCCTTTCCACAGGTTTAAGGTGGCTGTGGGCAGAATCTGAGCTCAGGAGTTGTAGGAACACACCTAAACCTGGAGTTATTCTTCACTACGCAGGGAGATTGAGATTGGTGGGGAGCAGCTAAGGGAGGAGCTATCGTGGTTGCCGAGGGCCGGAGAAAGGAGGCCGTGGGGATCCCCTGGGACCCTGATGGAAGACAGAAGGGACCTGGAAGGGGAGGGCCGAATCTCTAGTGGGTACCCTGGAGAGGGCCTTAACTGGTGACGATGGTGTTATCTTCATTTCTTTGCTTTGATTCCCCCACCCCACCCCTGCCGGAATCTGAGGAGTGTCTATTAAGAAACAAGTCACCCAAGTTGTGGGCAGTTCTACTGTCTTTAGGGCCATACTCTGAGACTAAATGTTCCATGCACACATAGTCATGAAAATACTCCAAGAATGGCAAGCTTTCTCTTATCCTTTGTGAGAGAATCAACCATGCACAAGAGTAGCCATCATTTTAACACCTGTTATGGAGGTCCTCAGATGTGGAAGGAGCTCTATTTGCCACTGTATAGTTCAAAGGAGATGGAGCAAGTGAGATCTGTTTCACCTGAAGGAGAAAGAAAAGCTAACTTCTGGATGTCATCCCTGTGCATCCGCCATTATGTTTACATTCTGTAGCTGAAGTGTGACCTGGAGTGCACCATGCTCACTAGTAGGGGTGTAGACATTTTGGAAAAGAAAAGGTTTGCTTGATATTCATCGATGTGGAGGGGATTACTTGGTGAAGACTTAGAGAACTAACTTACCATAGAGCCTGCTCCAAATACCACAGATTGGAAAATGTTTCATCAATAGTTGAAATTGATCAGCCTGGGTGGCTCAGTGGGTTAGGTGACCGACTCTTGGTTTCAGCTCAGGTCATGATCTCACAGTTCATGAGTTCAAGCCCCAGTCAGGCTCACTGCTATCAGGGCAGAGCCCCCTTGGGATCTTCTGTCCCCCTCTCCTTCTGCCCTTCTCCTGCTTGTACCCTCTCAAAAAGAAAGAAATATATATAGTTTTAATTTTGAAATTGATCAAATGGGGATGCTCAATTTTGCAAACCTCCCAGAGGACTGACATATGAAACCAGAAAGGTACTTTATTAATTTACAATGAGAAATCAAAACTTTAGGGATCAGGGAACCTACTGTTTAATTTTTTTTCCGTTTATTCTCTGAACTGAAACCCCAGAAGAATGTAAACTATTAGCTTATACCTTGAGGGGCATAAGCTTAGAAGATGAGGTACTTGTGAGAGACTTAAATTTAATGGCATTACGTTAAGAGAGCCCAAGCACGCATTTCTGCTCTAAGGAAAAACCTACCAGGCAGACCCGATACTTGGTTTCCTTTCTTCAAGACAAATTAACTGGGCTCTGCAAACATTACACGGTGAATCTCGTTTTCCTGTATTTTGTGGCAGACCATGTTTCTCTACCTTTCTTACCTTTACTATGTTAATTATGTAGCAGGCTATTTCATTTCTGAAAGGTGCATCTCAGGGTTAATTTTCAGTTTAACACCAGAGGACAAATTTATTTCCCATTCTTTGAGAATATCTCCTTATCCATGTGCTACTTAAAAGAGTGATTATGGAACTTCTGGCTACTATTTATTTTGACATAATTTCCAGGTTTACATTAGTTTCAGAAATGGAAGAAATAGTAAGCATGGAGATAGAGCGCATCATTGACAAGCTAGGTTTAAAATTAGGATTTCCTAATGCCTAACCCTTTGATACATTCACTAGTTTTCAAAAGTTAATTATATGTTATTGCTATTCTAATTGCTCATTATTTAATCGGGCACTAAGGTGCCAATTAAAAGAAGAAAAGTCCACTGTAAACTAGGGAAAACAATTGACGTAAATTTCCTAGAAGTAAAATCCATTAGAGATATAAAATATTCTGCAAAATCATTGTCACCTGGGCATTCTCTCACTGTGATTTTTGTCTCCGGTTCAAGAAGATTGCGAAACCAAAATGTTTAAGCAAAAATCCCTGTCAGTTTTAAATAATTTAATAGTTAATTTAAATAATTTAAATTAGTTAAGTTTATAATTTATAGTTTAATTTAATATTTAATATAATTTAATAGCTAAGTTAAATAATTTAAATAGTTAATTTGAGTACACGAGGTCTATCTAACCTGCAGCCAAGTCCAGCCAGCTACTCTGTGCACGTCTTCTTCAGAGCCTTCTCCTCTTCTTGCTTCTCTGAATTAGGCCAGGACCAGGGTCCAGCTTGGAAAGTCAGTTTCTCAGGAAAGCAGACATCACGCTGACTTGTATCTGGGTGTTCACACGATTGGTTGTTAAATCCTCTGGGTTTTCTGATGGAAAAAACAAACAAACAAACAAACACAAATCAAACAACAATAACAAAAAAAGAAAACAAAAAAACAAAACAAAAAACAAAAAAACAGGAGAATATGTCATCATTTATTCAAACCCTCAGGGAAGCTTCTTTCTCAAAACAGTACTCCCTGCTTCCATCCTCAAGAAACCCAATGTACTAATTACTGTTTGCTAAATAAATAGATTTTTTTCATAAGAATTGGTTTTTAAGGAACTTTTAACTTATATCTATTCTCTTCCACCCCCCACCCCCCGCGCCAATAGGAATATAAGAGGCAAATAGTTCTGTTATTCAGAGAAAATTCCTGATCCCAAGTTCAGTGATATAACTGAGTGTAATAAGATTCAGGATTGCTTTTGGAGTAACGTTTCTTTTTGTAATGCTACCTTTATATTTTAAAGTCATACTTTAAAAAATATTTAAAATAATGACTGGATACTCTACTTAAAAAAAAATTTTTTTTTAACGTTTATTTATTGAGAGACGGACACAGAGCAGGAGCATGGGAGGGGCAGAGAGAGGAGAAGATACAGAATCCAAAGCAGGCTTCAGGCTCTGAGCTGTCACCACAGAGCCCAATGCGGGGCTCGAAATCACAAACCGTGAGATCATGACCTGAGCCGAAGTTGGACGCTTTACTGACTGAGCCACCCAGGCACCCCGATACTCTCTTTTTCATAACATTTGAAGTATATAAACTCACTGAACAACCTTCTTTTGCAGTTAAAGTATAATCAGCCCAACTTTCCAAAAAAGTAAAAATCAGAAATATTTATATCTATTCCTAGGAAGCCAAATTGTGAAAAGAATTCACCAGATTCTGCAATTCCGTGCTCCTATTGTATAGTTATGTTATTCAGACATGTCTTTTATAAATTCGAGAAAAATATCCCTTCTACCTAAGAGGAACTATAGTTAGTAAACAACATGGAAACTACATGGGAACTAACATTCATCCTTGATAGTAATAAAAGAAAAATGCCAGTGAAAGCAACTTTAAGATAGCATTTTATATCTAATATAGCAAAAAAGTTTAACTTAGAACATTTTTTTAAGCTTATTTATTTATTTTTGAGAGAGAGAGAGGGAGAGAAAGAGAGCAGGAGCATGAGTGGGGGAGGATCAGAGAGAGAGGGAGAGAGAGGCAATCCCAGCTGGCTCTGCAATGCCAGTACGGAGCTGGATGCAGGGCTTGAATTCACGAACTGAGATCATGACCTGAGCTAAAATCTAGGGTCTGATGCTTAATGGACTGAGCCACCCAGAAAGTTTAACTTTTTATTACAAAGTTAATTTTACTATAAAGTTAACACCCCCAAAAAGTTTAACTTTTTATTATAACAATTGTCAACATTGAAGTGAAATTATGAACTCATTCTTAATGGCACTGTAAGTTACTACAATCTTTAGAAAGGAATGTGGCAATAAAGAACAATAGACATAATCAAGTCCTTTGTTCCTTTGAGAAATAAAAAGACGAGTACATTCATTATGTCTTTATTCAGAGTAAAACATTATTGTAAAGTAAATAATCAATTTTAGGGGTATAGATTAAATTTTGGTGGATCATCTTTAAAAACGAGGTACCACATTTTTTCATCAAACTTAATTGAAAATGAGCGTTTATTTCATGATATAAATGTGTACTACACAGACTACAGACACAATCCAGCAGCTGACAGTGGTGAGAAATGATTGATTCTGCAATATAATGTCAAACTTATAACATTTAATTATTAAAATTGTAATGAAACTATAGTTTCAATCATTGACGGCCCAATTATGACCTGTACCTCACAATGACCTAATAGTAATGAAGGAAGGTTTCTCTTTTATAATATTATAGCCAAAAAGTTAGGAAGAGATGATAGAATGAGAATATCATTATAAAGGCATACCTCAATAATGCCCGCTCGCATCCCAGGGAGACAACCAGATGTATACATTCTGATGGAAGTATACTAATATCTAGGAGGTAGTTTGTCCCCTAGCAAAAAGAAAGAAAGAAAGAAAGAAAGAAAGAAAGAAAGAAAGAAAGACGAAAAAAATCTTAAAAAATGACCATCTTAGAGTTTAATTTACAGAAAATACACAGGCTAAAGGAATGTGTTCAATGAGTCCATGGATATCCAATCAGCAAAATCGAGACAGTGAGGCTGTTTGTGGGACTGTGACATTTTTCTTCAACATAAAATAAAAGGAAAAAAACCCAATAAAATGCAATTAATAACAATATATGGACCTTGTCTGTATCTAGATTTGAACAAACCATTTTTTAAAATGTTTTAAAAAAGGAAAACGTGAGCACTAGGTATTTATAGTATTAGGGAATTTTTCCTGATTTGGGAGGGACTGATAGTACTGAGGTGATTTCAAACAGGAAGTCCTTTTTTTCCCCCCAAAGATGCATATTGAAATATATGTAGAAGAAATGATATGAGGGGCGCCTGGGTGGCGCAGTCGGTTGAGCGTCCGACTTCAGCCAGGTCACGATCTCGCGGTCCGTGAGTTTGAGCCCCGCGTCGGGCTCTGGGCTGATGGCTCGGAGCCTGGAGCCTGTTTCCGATTCTGTGTCTCCCTCTCTCTGTCCCTCCCCCGTTCATGCTCTGTCTCTCTCTGTCCCAAAAAGATAAATAAACGTTGAAAAAAAAAAAAAAGAAATGATATGATATCTTGGATTTGCTTCAAAATAATCTGGAGTTTCTTCAAATAGAACTCACACCAATTTAGTTATGTGCCTGAAGCCTGTGGAATGCTACACGTGTGCTCCAGAACTTTCCATTTATAAATACATTTATTCCTTTGAAGGACCTTATCTTTTTTCACCAGAGCCTGTTGAGAGCTTATTTCTGCTTCATGGATTTTGTCTAGCTTCCCCTGCTACTTCAATAGCATATGAAATATTTTCCACATTTGTTTCTTTAAAAAAACAGGAACACAAATTCTGTTATTAAAATGTAGTCTTGCCCCTAGCATTCTCTTCATAAAAGGCAAGTCATAGAATCTGAGACCAATTAAACCCATTAATACTTATCAGATGTATATGATGGATTAGGCATGGAGGGTGATTGAGAGAGATTAAAACTAAATTCTCTGTCTAGAGAAATTGATCATTCAATTAGGGGAGAAAATCATGTAGAAATAACTGGAACAATAGTGAACATTTATTGACTTCTTACTCTATGCTTAGTACTGAACTAAGTGCTTTATATGCATTTAATTTTAATCCTTATAATGACTTCATGAAGTAGGTACTAATCATTACTATTATTATTTCTCTTTTTATTTCTAAAATACAAACGAGGAAATTGAAGTGTGCAATCTTGAGATAACATACTAAGTGTCACCCAGATAGATTAGCATAAAAGGGGCTGAAACTCAGGTCTCTATGAAGCAAAAGCCTATGCTATGCACAATTACACAAAACTAGCAATAGTCTATTCAGTTGACATTTACGCTAAACCTACAATATGTAGACTAATAAACAGTGAACACTGCCACATTCCTGTTATGATGGTAAATCTTCTCTGTCAAATTGACTGGGCTGTGAGATGACCAGATACTTGGTCAAACATTATTCTGGGTGTTTCTTGAAGGTGTTTTTGGATGAGATTAATATTTTTAATCAGTAAAGAAGATTGTTCTTTGTAATGTGAGTGGGCCTCATCCAATTTGTTGAAGACCTGAATAGAGCAAAAAGACTGACCCTTCCCCAAATAAGAGGGAATTCTTCAGCAGACTGTCTTTGGACTTTATCTGCACAGAAAGTCCTCCTAGGTTTCTCTGCCTGTCAGTCCACACTGCAGATTTGGACTTACCAGTCTCCATAATCACATGAGCCATTTCCTTATAAGTCTCTTTCTCTCTGGAGAGTCCTATTACCAATGTATTTCAAAAAACCCAAATAGCAAGAAGCAGTGTTTAAATTACCAACAGACTTTGCAAAACTGACACCATGATTATATATGAAAGTGGTCTTTTCTTCCAGTGAATTACGTTCCTGAAAATGTGCCTTTAAAAGTCATGAACAGATGATCCCACTTGCTATGTTTGATTCTCTCTTAGAGAAAATACTAAAGGAGACAGGTTTTAGTTTTCTCATCACCATTTCTTTCCAAATCATCCCATTGGTAGAAGTGTTGACCTTATATTTGTCTTGTACTGCTAATTTATGGAATAAACTTACTAATTAATTCAATACACACTGGCAGGCCCCATTCCACACACTGAAAATCCAAAGATAAAATAGTCCCTGATCCCAAGTAGTTTATACTCTTAGTTAGGAGCTAGATAAGCTAAAATCATTACACTGTGATGATACCTGCTGTATCAGAGGTGCGTCCCAACAGCAATGGCTGCAATGAAGCAGTGCCTAAATGTTCAAGAGACTCAAGAAAATATCCCAGGGTAATCATTTAAGTAACTAAAAAATGTATTTTGTTAGGTCATCACAGACTGATTCTCCTTTAAGATCCTCATTTAAGGCAAGATCTGTATTATATCAACATAAAAGAAATCCTGGTCCTACTTTTTTCTTGCTGAAAATTTCTTACAGAATGTCCTTCTGTACCTAGTTCTACAGTTAATAAGGGTCTACCTTAATATCCACAGGGGAGTTATGTTTCCCTAGTCAATTTCATTTTTTTTCTCTTTCTGTCTTCTAGAGAGTCCTGGAAGATGAGTTTCAGAGCAACATTATGCTAAATGAAATTATGCATGTCCAAAATGGAGTTGCCACCCTTTTTCTCTTGTATACTCCAGATCAATAATGTCACTCTCTGACTCCACTAGCAGACCGGTGGAAAGATTCATTTCCCCGTTGGTTTTCTACTCTCAAATGCAATTAAGGATTTTGAAATTGTTTAAAATAATTAACAGTAAACTCTACTAATATCCTTCCTTCCCTGCATTAGTTTTCCTTGTGAGCCATCCCTGGAAACTTGTACTTGAGAGCCAGATCTTCGTTGACGGTGATGAGACAAAGATTACCTTTCAAGCCACCCTTTATGCCTCCTTGTTTAATCGAAAACAAATTTAAGTATGGCATTGCATGCTGCAACTTAGACAATGCTCTTAAATTAGATCTTTTGCCAGCTTGTGTCTCCTAGTGACTCTCTTGATCTAACTGGAATCTTTACATTAGAATATATTTTCACATCCATTGACAAGAGACTAGAAAATAATGGTCAGATTTTAGGCATACTTCTATTATTTAAAACTGACTTTAGTATTATTATTATATATGTTAATTATAGATATAATTATATGTAATTAATTGTAATATATTATATATTAACATAATTATAGAATATAATAGTTATTACATAATTAAGTCAGTTGTAAGTATATATTACATACATATATATATATATATAATATAAAATATAGAGAGGCTAGGTATATTTAATTATCATAGAAGGGTTTCTGCCCCTGCTCCCTCTCCTTCCCTCACAGAATGGCATTCTGAATGATAACACTAAGAAACGAGGAAACATTTTGAGCTGAGACGGATTTTGACTTCCTGGCCGGGAATATACCAACTAGGAAGCATACGTGGTGTTTTGCTCAGTGGAAGGCATACGGCTTGATAATATCTTGTTGAGGGTGGATTGGTGGCATGAAACAAAGTTCAGTTTATTTCATGCAGGCATCATTGGCGAAAGGGGATCTGATTTGAAGGGGAAAAGCAGGAATCACTAGTTCTAGATGTTCTCAGGCCTAAGACTGTAAAGCAGAGAGGTGTGTTTGTGATGAGGTGAGGCATACCATGGGCTGGCCCTGGAAACGGAGCCCGCAGCAGCCAGGAGACAATGAACACCCAAGCCAGCTCATTGGGATCCAGAGCTGGGCTCCAATCCTATAGAGGTTTAGGAGGGAGGTGTGATCAGGCATCAAGGACCAGCTGTGAACCCTGGTGAGTTTCAGTGAAGCTAGATAGGAATAAGGGTCCTTGGTATGCATGTGGCATCCACTACTGGCTTTTCACAGTGGGGAGCTCAGAGGAGCAGATGAGCATTATCCCCGGCAGGGTGGGTGGTGGTGGGAGGGGTGGGCAGGCAAGAATTAAGTTGGGGCTGTGGAAGGGTAAAGGTTTCAGCTAGTGATGATGGAGTTCACAGCTGGAGTTCAGTCCAACTGGGAGTGTCCTGACCACTATGAATCAGGGACTCGGAAGGGAGGCCAATGAGTCAGGCTGACCGCACTGGAGACATGGCTGTTAATACTTCCCAAAGTCCCATGTAACCTTTCCACTTACCTCTCACTGTCCAGAATTTAGACATACAGCCACAATTAGCTGCAAAAGGTTCGGAAACAGTCTTTTATTCCAAGTAACAGTGCTCTCAGGTAAAAATTGGGATTCTGTGAAGGGAGAAGAGAATCGATATAGGGAGGCAAATCACCACTTTCTACCACAATCTCCATACCCTCTGTGAGAGCACTGTCTTTTTTCTTTTAAAATCTGGACTATACCACTTGCCAGTAGTATGACCAAGAGCAAGTTAGTGAATTTATCTCCATCTCAATCCTAGTATCTATAAAATGGGCATATCACTACCTAGTTCACAGGTTTGTGAAGATGAAATAAAGTTAACATATGTAGATGGTACTAAATACATGTTAGTTTCCCTTGTCAGAAAGCTGGTTCTGCTTTTCTCTCGACCATTTCCTTTTACCATTTTCCTGGTATTATTTTGGTCTCTTGATCAAGATTGGCCTGGGGATCATTTACCCAGATCTTATCCATTGAAGACAAGGCGGCAGACTCATCCAATGCAATTCCTCTCCAGTCCAACACCCTCAATGAAGGGGGCTGGTACTATACTAAAACACATCATTTTAGTTCTTGGCATTTAATGATTATAGGTGTCATCAAAACTTTTAAAGAAATTTACCAGTTTGGGTCAGTTTAGGTTAGAGTTTATTGAAATAGTTCTATCTTGGGGGTCTGCCCTAGATAGAGTCCGCAGTTTATGGAACCTAAACACTTCAACACTTGCTGCCTTACAATAAGACATTTATGGCAGTACGTTTTTCTTGTCATATGAATGTCACCTGCTAGACCTCGTTATATTCATAGACTCATTCCTCTGGCTCCAGCTTGTGTTTGCTAGGGCAATGTTGAACTTTAGATTAGATATGAACTGTTCACTAAACTTGGTGGTTGGAAAGGTCCCTTCAGAAGTGCAGTACTCGATTGTCCTCCTTTTGACCTTCTCTTTGAATTTTCTTTCTTATCTTGGTAACCATAGAAATAACTAGGAGAGGGGCACCTGGGTGGCCCAGTCGGTTGAACTTCCGACTTCAGCTCAGGTCATGATCTCACTGTTCTTGAGTTCCAGCCCCACACCAGGCTCGCTGCTGTCAGCCTGTCAGTGCAAAGCCCGCTTCAGATCCTCTCTCCCCCTCTCTCTGCCCCTCCCCCACTTGTGCTTTACCCAAAAATAAATAAATATTTTAAAAAGAAAAAAAAATGTTAAAAAAAAAAAAGAAAGAAAGAACTAGGAGAGGTGAAGTTGGTCCAGATCCACCCCTGCCCCACGTGGAAGGTGATCGTTGCACTAGTGTTTTGTCAATGATGATTTGACAGAAAAGGTGAAGGGTTGAATCTTGAACAGCAGCTATGCTGGCTTTTGAAGGAGTATGGGAGACAGAGGGACAGTAAAGGGTACTGAACTTGCACTCTTATCTCTGCTCTCACCATTAAATACACTCACAAATCCCAGAAGTCCCTTCATTTTTCCCTCTACAGGTCACTGCTGCCCACCCCTGTTTGGCTGTTCTCTCCCACTTAGACTCATGTGTCCTTACCTCCTTCTGTTGATCTGTCTGATCTTCTTTCCTCTCTCAAGGTGTATTGTCAGTGTGAGCTTTAGAATTACAAAGATCTCCTATGAGCTAGTGTACCTGATCCTCAACTTCCGGCTCTGTCAAATAGTAATAAAACCTACTTCTCAGAGTTATTTTGAGGATTAAAAATATATATCCACTGCATATATTTCTTTTTTTTTTAGTTTTTTTTTTAAGTTTATTTATTTATTTTTGAGAGAGAGAGAGAGAGAGAGAGACAGAGAGGGAGTTTGGGAGGGGCAGAAAGAGAGAGACAGAGGATCTGAGGTGGGCTCTGCACTGACAGCAGAGAGCTCGATGCGGGGCTCAAACTCACAAACCAGGAGATCAGGACCTGAGCCAAAGTCAGATGCTTGACCGACTGAGCCACCCAGGCGCCCCACTACTGGATACATTTCTAAGCATATGGTAGGGATTTTGTAAATGTTGGTTACACATTAATCTTTCTCCTTTGACCGTGTCCATGTTTTTACCTCTAAAACTTTACTTCTCAAAAACGCAGTCCCAGGACCAGCAATATTGGAAATGCCGAATCTCAGGCCCCACCCCAGACATACTGAATCAGAATCTGCATTTTAACAACATCCTTAGATGCTTTGTATACATGTCAAAGTTTGAGCAGCACTGCTTTAAAGCAAAGACTGCTCTCTTTATCCTTTTTGTAAAGGGAAAGAACAATGGGCACCACTGGTTTCGTCCCTACCCTGCGTCCGGTGCTGGTTTCTTGACTGCTGTTTCCCTCATTGTCATTCTGTGAGGTTGGCACTGTCATGTCCTCTGACCTGTGAGGAAATGGAGATGAAAGGAAGTTAACTGTCCAGCCCAAGAGCAACTAGGAATGGCACAGGTGAGATTCAAACTCAAATTTTTTTGTCTTTTTTTTGTGCTACATCAAAACCACACAGGCCTACTGGCTTTTATGGCTGGAGAAGAAGACTAAAGTGGGAAAAAAGTAGAAAAGGTACACAAAACAAAACAAAACAAAAAGAGAGACCTGAAGACATTAAAGATAACCTTGAGTTTCATTGAAATCAGTAGAGAACCACGTTCCGATGACTGGTTCCAGCTGTCCTCAATTCTTTCTCCAGGTTCCTTGCTCTTTATTTGATATTGACATACATTTTGGCACCTGATAAGAGCTGATAAACAATTCCACAAACACGAAGTGGTTATTTACTTTTCAGCCTGTTTAGTGAAATAACATATCAGCTGATTGTGGCATGTGACTGTGTTGCTTTGTTCCTGATTTTTATTTTCAGGTGTGTTTTTTAATCTGCAATAGATTATAAGATTGTGAAGGTAAGACAACCTGCCCCTTCTTTCCTTTCTCCCTCCCTTCCCTCTTTTTACCTTTCCCTCCTTTTACTTCCATCTTTCCTTCTTTCCTTTCTTTCTTTATTCTTAATGGAGAAAATACCATAGTATTTATGTTTCCAGAATGTGAGATGAAATTCAATATCAGGTTTTTAAATAATTTTAGTTCATCTGCAATTAACAGATTACATGTTATTATTAATGATTCTCCTGATTTGAGCAAGGAATCCATGCTGATCAGTATCATTTTAGACCAAGAGATGGTATCTCATATCTTGTCTTTTGCACTAATCTCAATATCTTAAATTTCTTGTTATGTTAATAAACTCCCTTACTATGATTTCTGAAAATAAAAAGGCATGAAAAAATTAACTAATTGAAATATTTTATTTTCCAATATAGATTTTAATAATTACACCAATGAATCCATATGGACCAAAATAAATAAAACATAAAAATTGACCCATGAAGGTGCCTGATGGCTCAGTTGGTTGAGTGTCTGAATCTTGATTACAGCTCAGGTCATCATCCCAGGGTTGTGGGATCGATCTCTGCATCAGGCTCTGCATTGAGCATGGAGCCGCTTGAGATTCTCTCTCTCTCTCCTTCTGCCCCTTCTCCCCCCTTCTCTCAACAAAAATAAAAAAATAGGGGCACCTGGGTGGCTCAGTCGGTTAAGCGTCTGGCTTTGGCTCAGGTCATGATCTCCCGGTCTGTGAGTTCGAGCCCTGTTTCAGGCTCTGTGCTGACAGCTCAGAGCCTGGAGCCTGCTTCAGATTCTGTGTCTCCCTCTCCCTGCCCCTCCCCTGCTCATGCCTCTGTCTCTCCCTCTCTCTGAAGAGTAAATAAACATTAAAAAAAATTAAAAAAATAAAATAAAAAATAAAACTTGACTGATGTAGCCTATACCTTACATTCCTTTGTAATGTTATTTAGCAATAAGAGGTATGGTGAAAACACAAACTGGATTTTTAATCTTTTGGAAGGATCTTTCTTAGAAGCCAATATTTTACCTTTATAACGTTCTTAAACAAGTCTCTTGAAGAGCCCATGATACATACTGTAAATATAGACATATTCCATATTTGAGCTATCTAAACTGTATCAAATTACCAATTTTTCCATACTTTGAATTTTAATTCACTAGAGAGCATTCCCTAACCATTCAGAAGTGGGATGATAACTGCTCCCAGTAACTTTAAAAAACCTCTCCACTCCACTTATTTATTTAAACTTGTTGAAATATAATTCTGTAAGAGGGAATGATTATCTGAATTTATTTCCTTTGGTCACCAAAACTGTGTCTGTGAAAGTCAGGTGATGCTATCCATCCACTCCAGATACCTGTCTATTGTGAGAATGAATTTCAAGTCACAAACAGCTATGCAGGAAATATCACATTTCTTTATTTTCCCTCAACCAACTGAAATCTGACTCTTAGCCCACATCCTGTAGAACAGGCAGAGAATTCACTCACTGTCTTGATTGTCTCTGGCTACAGGACTGTGCAAAGTTTCTGGGGAGATACTGACTGGTCTGATCAGTGATAATGGCCCACCCTGGTTTCTGCTGGCATGCCTGTGTCCCATCAGCCTGGTCTGAGGGCTTAGCTGCTTCTGGACCATTCCTGGAGAAGCAGAATCTTGGGGGAGTCTTTGGTCCTCTGGGCACAGGGCCTGTCCTCCTTAGGAGCACTATAAATCTTTCCTTCGGAAGTCTTGCCTAGTCCTGTGGACCCAGCTATCAAGCTGTGCCACAGGTCTCAGGAACTCCACAGAAACCACTGACTTCTGTCCCCTATCTAATCTCCCAGAATCTCAGCTCACTCTCTCTTTTCTGATTTTAAAAATGCTTTCCTCTCTCTTCTTCCCCTCCAAGACATCCAGGGTTATGTCTTCTGTGGACTTAGGTTTTTTTCAAAAGACCGGAAGACCTTCTGACTCTCTATGTACGTGTTTTCAGCCTGGTAAAAATTCCTGAGCAGCAAGTTACAAAGGATTTTCCTTCTTACGTGAGACTGGAAGAAGAGAAAACAGGAGCAATGGGGAAAACTAGAAAAACAAAATTATCATGACACAGATCTATACCAGTCCCTCAAAGAGGTTTTTACCTTGGTGATTCCATGAAGACAATAAAGGTATTTATGTTTGATTAAATCTACTCTGGAATGAAAACTCTATATACTTTATCGTAAAGTCCATTAAAGATAATATACAATTCTGGTATAGATTTCCAGTGCCTCCTGGAGCTATTTGTAGACCGGATTTAGGTCTGCTATGTGTTCCTTTGTGGCATTTCTCTTTTACTTCATCTCATGGAGGCATTTCAAACTTTATATATACACGTACATATGTCATCTTGTTTTTTGTTTCATGGAGTCAATAGTTTATCTTTTTCCTTTGAAGATACAAATCGTAGTCTTTTTGAAATTTATTTTTACCCTGTAGCATGCTCTAGCACAGGAAACTATGTTTTACGTATATGCATCTCAAATAGGTAATTATATTTTAAATTATATTTTAGTTTTGTGTTTCAGGTATATTAACTAAATATCAACATATAGATTGATTTAAAGGTATTTCACTAGATAACCTAAAGGTAAAAATCATTTTAAAAGGAGAATAATATGTTATTTTTCCAGAGTGAACAAATAAATAACAATTTTATGCAAATTATGTGCTCCTGAGATGTGTGATAAAGGATTTTATAAGTTATATCTTATTTTAAAAATATTAGGATATGTTGGTAAAACCATCCTTGGAAACTCATTTTGGAGCGAAGAGTTGACTGAGAATTTATCTCTTTGCACCATGCTGAGATGGTTAATAATATGGGATCAGAAATCATACTGCAGTGTTTTGAATCCTGCCTTCACAACTTCTATGGGGAGTTGAGTAAATTACTCAATCTCTCAGAACCTCCATAAACCTCCATAAAAAGTCGGTAATAATAGTATCTACTTAACAGGGTTAAGAATGAAAAAGTGAAAAAATACAAGTAAAGTACTTAGAACTATGCCTGACATATTTAGTACTTTGTAAACATTAGCTATTATTACTATTTTATATAGAATGAGGAGGTACCACTGTAAATAATTATGGTATGTAATCAATCCCACCAATTACTGATGGGTCACTGTTACTTATTCTTTGGTTAAAAAGTATTGTATATGATATAGTTGACATCTTTGCTTCTTGTAAAATTCCCCACGTGTTATCCAATGTTATTGCCTTGAAGAGCTATTAAGTGTGATCTCAGTCATCAGAGTGGAAAAGCCTTACTACAAATCACATGGAACTCTGCTACGAGACTTTCTGACACACATCTACCTCCTAAACACCTACACACTCACATATATGTGGCAAAGTTACTACTTGCCCGAATGATTGCATGCAAGAACAAGAAATCTGTGTCTCCAAAATAAAATGTTAACTTTTTATGCCAATATAGGTACTTATTGTTTTGGGGAACATCATTTGGTAAGCAGGCATTAGAATTTTACAATTGGTTACTGAAGGTACTATATTTTAACTCTGCATCAATCTTTGTGATGTATTTTCTTCCTTCTTTAATATTTGTACTAGTAACAATGGTACCTAACTGCTAATTAAGTACTATTTGACTGACTACCACATGCCTGTGCTTTCTTTGTTTTAACCGGCAACAACCCGATGAGCTGGATACTCATTATTCCTATTTTTTTAAGTTTATTTATTTTGAGAGAGAGAGAAAATGAGTGAGGGAGGGGCAGAGAGAGAGAATCCCAAGCAGGCTCTGCCCTGGAAGCACAGAGCCCAATGAGGGGCTTTGAACTCATGAACTGTGAGATTATGACCTGAGCCAAAACCAAGAGTCCACCGCTTAACTAACTGAGCCACCCAGGTGCCCCCTCATCATTCCTATTTTAGAGATGAGGCACAAAAGTTTGAGTAACTAACTTGCATAAAGTTAACAGCTAGCAAGTGGGGGAGCCAGGACTTGAACCATACAGTTGGCTCTAGCACCAACACACTTTACCGCTATTCCATACTGTAAACACACTAAGGTATGTATTTGCGAATTAAATGTATAACATTCTACAAAGTGCTGGAGTAGGGTTTGCATTTGCCATGGGGTTGACTTTAAATCAAGTGAAAATCATAAGTGTTACTCTGAGACAATGTTACAATGAACTTTTATAACATTTTAACAGAATATTTTATATAGCAATATACCTTATCCAGTTAGCATAGATTTTGTTCTTTAAGTTCTAAGTTGGTTATTTAAAATGAAAAAAAAAAAAAGGTTCTATAATGAAGTTTACTTTGTCAAGGAATGTGCTGAATGAGACTGTGAAAATAATAAAAATGGCACTTTATATTTGTCTAGTGTTTTATTTTTAAAATGTTCATAGGTGTTGGCTTTGCTATTATAGGAGGAGCAATTCTTTACTTTGCAAAAAGATCCAGCATTTTCTAAGAAATACATTATCACATTCATTTAACTAATGAATTCCCAAAAGTTTCACAAATACTATGCACTCTCCTCTAGCAGTTAAAGGGGAAAAAAATATGTCACTGTTACTGGCTTCAGGAATGGTGGGCTGATAGGGAAGAGTTTATTCTCTTGTTAATTTCAAGGAGTTTTTAAAAACCAATGGTGTAGGTGTTACTTACTGGGATTAGTCTTATCTTTTGTTTCATTAATCAGAGCTCCATTTGGTGGAAAACTTTGTCCTGTGAAGCTGAGCCCTGTTGAAAAGTCTTTAAGGTGCTCACTTCGATATCTCAAGCCATCTATGTAGACTGAAAATGGTTAAAACATCTCTTTATTTGATGCTTGAATTCCTCTTTCAATTATCCTTATCAGAGATCTGTACTCCTGTCCTGTCCTTTCTAGAATAGCTCCACTGACACGTGGATGCTCATTGCTTCTCAAGTCAGCCCCTAAATTCTTCCTCTGTTCTTCTCTTTCTCCCTTTCCTCCTCATTTCTTCCCTCTTTCTTTTTACTAGTGCCTTATAATGTCCACCCATTGTTGTTGTTGTTGTTGTTGTTTTTATTTTGAAGGGGGGAGAGAAAGAGAGAGAGAGAGAGAGAGAGAGCGTGAGCACTTGAGCAGGGGAGGAGCAGAGAGAGGGAGAGAGAATCCCATGGGGCTCCATCTCAAAAACCATGAGGTCATGACCTGCGCAGAGATCAAGAGTTGGATGCTTAATGGACTGAGCCACCCAGGTGCCCCATATCCACTGTTTTTTTAATTCTTCCTTCAGGGACACTCAAAACAAATCCATCCCCTCAGACCGATAGTCATACAACTAACTAGAGGCAATGATTATCTTTATTCACATCCCTCCACCCAAGATTAAAGAATTTAATTAATATAATTAAATTAATTTAATTTAATATAATTCTTTATATTAAAGTGGATAGATCCCTTCAAGCATTCTTTAGAAGCCAATTTTAGCTAAAATTTATTGAGTGCCTACTATGTGCCAGGTACAACACATTTCTAATCCTTACAATCTTGTCAGGTGAGTTAATGATAGCTAACACTCACACAGCCTTTATCATCAACTTATGTAGGTATGATAGACACAAGCCCTTATAATAGTGGTTGACACATAGTAACATTCTATAAATGTTACCTGTTTTTATCTTCTTGTACTTCTGCAAGCATCTGGAGAACTTTTGACTCAACTACAGTGTTCTACATTTATCTTTTTTCCTTTTTTTTTTTTTTTTTTTTTTTGCATTTAAACCTGAAAGAATTAACCTGAGGAAGCATTTTGGCTCCTTTTATTTGTTCACTATTTCTCCCAGCTTTGTATTAGCCACATATTTTGGTTCTTAAAGTTGTTCAAAAGGATGATCAAGGATCAAGGATGGAAGTCTGCAGTTTTCAAAAACTTCAGGTTATTCTGGGCCAGGATTTCATTTACACAGTTGAGTTCTGTTTCTTTTGTAGGAGGAGCACACTCTCCCACACAAGGAGAAAGGCACCTAAAAGTTGAGTTTCAGCTCTCATAGGAGAACACTAGAAACATAGCTCTAGTTTCCTTTTCATATATTAAAATTCATTTTGGGAAAAAAGCCCCCCCTCCTTTTTTCAGCTCAGTGAACCAGAAGGGGAGTTGATGCCCTTGGTGATCAGGTGTGGGGTGGCTGGTGTCAGCTGTCATCATAGCCTGAGAACTGGTTAATGTAAGCATAGGATACTATATTTTAACACACCATTACTCTTTTGCTCTACAAGCAACAGCTCGGATATTCTGGCCAATCTCCTTGGATTCACACTTCTTTGAACTGGGAAGGGCTCATGGAACTGGTGTAGGTGGTTAGACAAACCTTGGCAGTTGGGACACCTGTGGCTGCTGATCTGGAATTCTCCCCTTTGGGAAGGGAGGTGCTCTGCAGTGAAGAGTGCCTGGGCAGATTTAGGGAGTATAAGAAGAAACCGGCTAGAAGGAGATGTAGGATTTGGTTTCTGGGTGTCACACTGCCTGCCCCACCCCAATCTCAAGAGGAGTTGGAAGTTTTCTTACCCTGAATATGACCGTGTCAGTTCCCCAACTCCTGCTTTTCTCTTTGGCTTCCACCTTAAAACTTCAGCCTGACATAGAGTGCATTCAGCTGCCTTCCAAGGCACACAAGTTTACCTCTGTTCACAAAATGTCAGAGCCAGAAGCAGAGCTGGAAATGTATTTAGTGAAGATATAAGATGTATTTAGATGGTTCACTGTCACTTCCATGGGTAAAGTTATTGCTAGCCATACCAGTTTAGGAAATGAAGTAGCTTCTAAGAATATTCCTGTCAACCTCTGTGATGACTCACTCCCTGAACTCTCCACCCAGAAGTCCAAGGCCAGATTCTTATCATGAGATGTGTGTGCTCCACAGACAACAGTACCATAGGCTGTGTGTTGTGGAGGACCAACAAGTTTTAAAATATAAAGAGCCAGAAGCTAGTCTGTGGAAAAAAATTTCTAAATACTATAGTCATAAATAGAAAAAATGTTTGATGATAGGGCTTTCCCCAAATTTGGCAGCATCTGAAATATTTATATGACATTACCAAATATAAGCTGTGAAGCTGAAATAAGTCTTGCAATGTATCCGTGATAAAAAGCAAAAAGCCTCAGCATAGAAGAAATACTACATTATCTTTCTGTTTTTTAGTAAAAGTACTACAAAATAATCATCAAATGAAGAGCTGACCAAAAGAGTACACGGCCCAAAATGTACCACGCAGGTATTATAGAGAGGTTCCAGGCAGTTAATTAATTAAAATATTGTTGCTTTTTGGATATTGTGATTTTGTGACATGTCAACTTTTCAAAATTTGTAATTAGTCGTAATTTATTGGATCTTGTGATGTTGCGACATGTCAACTTTTCAAAATTTGTAATTAGTTGTAATTTATCTTCTCATTCTAAATATATATTTATATTTGTACCTAGTTTTTCTGTCTTCACCAATCTTTTGGGTTAATGCCCATAATCTGACAATAGGCATTATCTCCTACCTCTGATTTTTGAGTGATATCTATTTGGTCAGGCTTATAGTCAATAAGTGTTAATTGAGTGAATAAAATAATAAATGGCTGCAATCTGGATGGGTAAGTGGATCAAAAAAAGGTTGGAGTAATCTTGGTTTTGGAAGATAGATAGAATGTGAAAGAGTGATGGGGTAGTGGCATTAGCAAAAATGGAGACACAGGAAGACTATGGAGTTATCAGAGGATAACAAATAGTTAAGATAGGTTCAAAAAATCATAACTATGTGAGGTAACAGATATGTTAACTAACCTTTTGCGGTAATCATTTTGCACTACATACCTGTATAAAATCACTATGCTGTACATCTTAAACTTACACAGTATTTATTATATGTCAATTATATCTCAGTAAAGCTGGGAAAAAAGATTGGCTCAAGGGAAAGCCTTGTACTGAATAAGAGATGAAAAAATAGGAAAGGAAGTTTTAGACCACATTAGGGGACAAGAGTCTAGAATGTCAGACTAAGGGAATTTTACCGTATTACACAGTCATGAGAGAGTGTATTGCACATCTGTTGCCTTTGCCCACCCCCTCATCTTGCATAGTACCTTATTTTCTAAAGGAACCGTGCTTTTCCTGTTCTGAATCTATGGAGGCTGGCTGGATTGACAACACCCTGGGCTCTAAGGTTGCTCTCAGTGTTAGGACTTCTGTTGGAGAACTGAGAAAGCATATTCCCTTTCTGCTAGTCATTCTACATTTCTTCGGTAGAAACCTGCAGAAGGTGGTGGCTATTTTGTCAAACTTAGGAAGAGTGTGCTTGACAACACAGCCAACCTATAGCCAAGACATGGAGGTAGAAAGATTCCTAATGACGATGCTTGAGTATCTTAGATCCAAGCATGTTTGAAACTAGGCACCCTTGGCATTTTTTGGGTGGATGTGTGCCCATACATTTCTTTTTTCTTTTTTCCAATACATTTCTTTTTAATTTGTCAGTTTGAACTGAGTTTTTAACTTGCAATTGAAAGGCAACAAATGTTTGTTAGCAGGGTTTATGAAGATTAGTAGCAGACAGGGTACAGAAATCAAAGATGCTGGCAGTGGAAGTAGAAAGGGAAGAAAAGAAAAGTATGGAGGAATAAAAGGTGGCTCAGTCAGTTAAACATCTGACTCTTGGTTTTGGCTCAGGTTATGAGATCTCCTGGTTTGTGGGATTGAGCCCTGTGTCAGGCTCTGTGCTGACAGTGTGGAGTTTCCTGGGATTCTCTCTCTCCCTCTCTCTGTGCCTCTCCCCTGCTTGCACGCACTCTCTTTCTCTTAAAATAATAAATAAATAAATAAATAAATAAGAAGAGGGCTTGGTAACTAGAACAGGAAGAGGAAGCAAAAATGACTGGAAATTTGAGACTAAGTGAATAAGGGTACCATGGGCAGAAATTTGTGAGTCAGAAAGAATACCATATTCCCTCAGGGGTAAATACACTTATTCTTAGCTTTAAGTTTGAGCTGATGATAGGAAAATCAAGTGGAAATATTTAGGAGATAGTTAAAATGTAGAATTAAACCTAGGGAGAAACCTCAGGATCCACGGTATAAAAAGTGAATGTGCTGCTAAAGTGGAACCATGTGACGAGCTGCAGGGATAGGGAAGTCTGAAACAGTAGAATCAGCAATGGGCTGATGGACAGCGATGTCAAGGGCAACAGTGCTAGGAACAAATGATGCCTTTTCTCCCTGCTGGACATCTAGTCTCCACCTGCAGCTGTTGAAGAAGTGAGGTTTGTGAAACAGGGACATGCCACTTGGGTAGGCACAGCTGCTTACGAGTGCCCCGCAAGGCTAGAATCAAGCAGTTGAAGACCTAAGGGTATGGAGGAGATTTCTGGGGGTGTGGTAAGAAAATGGGGAGTACAAGGAAAACAGAGACAAGAGCACTGATTAGAAAACTGTCTTGGAATTCAAAGAGAACCTTTGAAAAAGGGGATGGTTAGCAGTGGAGAATGGCAGAGACAAGGTGAACATCACTGGAGAATGTAGATTCACGGAACTCCGGAGGTGGAACTAGATTAAATTGAGTGGTTGATACCCAAGTGGAAACAGCAGCTGGAAACCAGAAGTTTGGCAGAGAAAGGAAGATCAGGAACAGGGTAGTTTACTAATGGAGCAGCTTAGTCAAGGTCTTTTGTTTGCTTTGTTTTATGACTAGGACAGAGGAGGCTTGTTTCAGAGGGTAGACGGAAGTGAAGGGCCAGGGAATTGGAGGGGAATGAAGATGCCAAAGAGAGAGGGTTCTGCTGAATAAGGAGGAGGCAAGAATGACAGTGGCAGAAAGAACAAATGGGAAAGGAAGCAATACGTCCCCCATCTGAGCCTGGTGGAGAGGATGAAAGAAAGGGTGTAAAGAGAGATGCTTGCAGGCAGAATGGAGAGGAGACGAGGCATCTATCCTGTGTTTCCAGGATCGATAAGACAGTAACATGAGGTGTCTGCTGCATTCAACAGGGGCTGTGAGTCGAGTTACAGTGGGGATGTCCAAATTGTTTCTCTCCCCATGAGACTTCACAGAAGATTATGTTACTGTAAACCGATGTTTGAGCTAGGAAAAAAATAAAAAATAAAAGGAAACACAGTCTGCCACATACTTTAGCTTTGTAGCTTTCAGTGAAAATGGGGCAACTGTCTGTCTTGTCATGACAAGAAGCAGACAATGCAATCTCATCATGCCATGATACATAACCACTTGTCGTCACTTATGTAAAGCAAAAGTACAGATGTAATTGGAGGTGACATACATTTCATAACTGTGTGCTGTGAAATATGGACTCCTCTTTCTGGGAGGATCCCAGAGAAGCCAATTATCAAGTTTGGTGGCTATGGCTTACTTTGGTGAGTAATAATTCATGACAACAAGACGGAAGACTTGCTATGAATCAGAGGCAGAGCCAGGAGGTAATCCATCCTTGGTTCTTACTATCAGATCAAACTACCCAACACCAGAAGAGCTGGTGAAACCTGCTGGGCAGGAGCCAGTCATCGTGCCTTGTCTGATAAAAGTTACTGCATTCCCATACCCCCCACCCCCACCCCATCTCTCCCTGACAAAACCAGGCTTTTCTTCAAGCCAACGCCCTCTGCCCTGAAAAAGTAGCTTGTGCCCATAATGTAATGGTGGTGATAGCCCCTACCCAAATTCTCCTTTTTTAGAACCAATCATTTGTCATACAAGCCCCTCTAACCCTGTCCCTTCCTGGCACTGTGCTCCTGGACGCATCTCTCCTTCTGGCTATGTAAGAATATAAAAAGCACAAGTTGGTGGCAGAACTGGGAGGGCAGGTGAGTGAAGTGGGACAGGACTCTCTTATTAAGACTTGCTTACTTAATGACACTTAATTCAAAGAAGTGTGAACCCAAGGAAATTGGCTAGAAAGTCCAAGCTGATGCTTGTAGGGCAAAAGGGTGTGGGAACACATTTTTTTCTTGCAAAATAAGTAGCTGGAACCATGTCAATATTATAGACTATTGATGACATAATGGAGTTAGATTATATGACTATGACAGATGAGATTCCCCAGAGTCAAGGGAACCTAATAAGTGTACAACTTGTGGCTCTTTGGTAGGATGAGACAACATTTTCAAATGGGTGTTTGAAAATGTGAGGGGGTGTTTTTGGTTGTCACAATTATTGGGGGTTCCCCTGGTGTTTAGTGGGGGTAGGGGGCAGGGATACCAATGTCCTGTACTGACTGTACAGATTGCACAGCACAAAAAATGATCTCACCAAACATTCTGATATCACCCTGTTGAAACACTGAGTCATGGATAGCAGAGAATGCTCATTCATGGCATTAGACTTCACAGCTTTTAATTTAATGGATCAGTTCTTTGAAAACAGAATCCAATTAAGTTGGGTGTTTTAGACATTGATTAATTTCAATGGCATTTTCAAATATAAAGGATGGGTACCAAGGGATGGACCCTCAGTTGATGGAGAATGAATAAAGTTGTTTGCATCTTCAAAATAAGCTATAAATGGAACGAGGGGTGGGGAATTAGTGTTAATTGGGTATAGAGTTCAATTTTGTAAGATAAAAAGTTCTAGAGACCTGTGGCATACCAGCATGAATATACTTAGCACTACTGAACTTAAAAAAGGTTAAGATGGTAAATTTAATGTTATTATTTTTTTACCATAAAAAAGAACATCAGCAAAATAGTAAGGAAAAAGATATAAATGGCTTGGGAATTTCTCAGACCCCACATTTTAAACCTTTGGGACAAAACTTCCATCTAGAAGGTTGAGATGCAGGCAAGTCAAGGAGTAGGAGAAGTTTGTATTTAGGGTCCTGAGCATCAGCCTCTTTACCAGGAGGAATCTTCTCTGCCATAATTCTTAGCCTGGTACAGTGTGTTATAGTAGAGCAATCCTTTGCACTTCTACTGTCTCATTCATCATCTTTGATTCCTCCCTCCCCTTCGTGCGTGACCTGTCCTTCACCATCCAGCCTCAACCAAGGCTCAGCCATCATTATCTCTCTGTTCAAGTCAGCAAGAGCCTTCAATCTAGTCTCCTGGGTTCCTGCTGCCTCTTTCCTCCACCCTGATCCATTCTTCACAAACCAGCCATAAAGACTTTTAAAAATTATTCAGATCATGTCAACCTTAGCTTGAAACCCTCTAATACCCCCCTCCTTTGGATTTAAAGTAAAAACAACCACTTTACATGCATCACTCCTTCCTCATTTCTATCTCTTGACGCTTGCTCACTGTTCTCCAGCCACACTGACCTTCCTTTGCTTCCTTGGACATGCTCAGCTCATTTCTACCTTGGGACCTTTGCACTTACTGTTCCCTTTTCCTGGAAAGCTTAAATGGATGCCTGCTTCTCATACTTTAAGTCTCTGATTGAATGTCACCTTTTCCAGATTCCTTCCTGGTCCTCCCGCCCCGCACTCTCACCTAAAATAGCCTCCCTCCTTGAGTCGCTTACTCTTGTTTACTGCAGACACAATACTTATCTCAACCTGAAATTATCCTGTTTATTTGTTCACATTTTTGTTGTTTGTTTTCTTCCATTAGAATATAAGCTTTGTGAAGGCAGGCTCTTACCTATTTTGTTCACCATTTTATTACTGGCATTCAGAACAGTCCCTTTCACACATTAGACATTCCACAAGTATTTGTTCAATGGTAAAACAAATGGATGAATAAATTTGATTTTCCTAACAGTTCTGTGAGACAGGCAAAGAAAATATTCTCAATCTTATTTTACGAGTATATTTTACAGAGTATCTGTACTTGCCAAGGTCACATCAGTGGTGGAGCCAGGGTGGAGTCAAAACACAGAACCAGACATATAAATAGAGAACAAACTGGTGGTTTTCAGAGGGGAAGGAGGTGGGAGGATGGGCAAAATGGTTGAAGGGGAGTGAAAGATACATGTTTCCAATGATGGAATGAATAAGTCATGGGAGTAAAAGGCAAACATAAAGAATATGGTCAATGATATTATGATAGCATTGTATGGTGACAAATGGTAGCTACATTGTATGGTGACAAATAGTAACATAGCATAATATACAAACTTATCAAATCACTATGTCTTACACCTGAAACAAATGTAACATTTTGTGTCAATAACACTCAAACATTAAAAAAGTGAATAAAAATCTCTTAAAAAAATTTTTTTTAATGTTTCATTTATTTTTGAGAGAGAGACAGAGACAGAGCATGAGTGGGGGAGGGGCAGAGAGAGAGAGAGAGAGAGAGAGACAGACAGACAGACAGAATCTGAAACAGGTTCCAGGCTCTGAGCTGTCAGCACAAGGCCCAATGTGGGGCCCCAACTCGGGAATGAGACCTAGGCTAAAGTCTGATGCTTAACCAATTGAGCCACCCAGGCGCCCCTTTTTAATGTTTATTTATTTCTGAGAGAGACAGAGTGCGATCAGGGGAGGGGCAGAGAGAGAGGCAGACACAGAATCTGAAGCAGGCTCCAGGCTCTGAGCTGTCAGCAGAGTCTGATGTGGGGCTTGAACTCATGAACCCTGAGATCATGACCTGAGCCAAAGTCAGTTGCTTAACGAACTGAGCCATCCAGGTGCTCCCCAAAAAGTGGTTTTAAAGTGGCTTTTGTAAGGGGCACCTGGGTGGCTCAGAAGGTTAAGTGTCCAACTTTGGCTCAGGTCATGATCTCACAGTTTGTGAGTTCCAGCCCCGTGTCAGGCTCTGTGCTGACAGCTCAGAGCCTGGAGGCTGCTTTGGATTCTGTGTCTCCCTCTCTCTCTGCCTCTCCCCTATTCATACTCTGTTTGTCTTTCTGTCTGTCTCTCTCAAAAATAAATAAACATTAAAAAAAATCTAACGTGGCTTTTGTAAATATGAAATATAGGGGAAATATGCTTTTTAAATATAAGACAATGTACAATATATAATATTCTGATAAACTTGTAAAAATATAAAATGCACAGTTCTAAATAAATATATTAATTATCATTGAATATTGGTACCTAGAAGAGAATAAAACATCACAAACTAGTAAATTAAGTCCCCTACCCCATGTGTCGTATTGTAAAAGCAAATAATGAGGCTATATTTTATTAAATTTAGTAAATCCTAGTACTAAAAAGAGAATTACGATACAAAATACATTATAATAACTTCCTGCATAGTTTATACAGACAGATTAAATATTTCAATAAAAATGGGCACAAAGCAAATAACAACATAACACACATTTCAATAAACTTCTATAAAGGAGTCACAACACATATAAATAGCCAAACAAATATCTCAATAATAACTACCACAAAATACAGGGGCATTAGGTGGGAAGGAATGCCAATATCATGGTCATGTGCGCAGTTAAATCAAATAGTGTGTTCACTATCAACTCAACGCTTCTCGTTTTGTTTTCAAGTCTTTAAATTTTCTTGGTTGTTGCAACTTCTAACCCATTTGTGGTCCAGGAGAAAAAACAATCTTGTTAGTGGGGTCATGCTGTGAGAACCAGCTTCTCTCTTTAGCTCAGACAAGCCATGGAGAAGGGGTAACTTACAAAGACATTACAGAGAACCTTCTCACACAGGGAGGAAGGCTTGGGACATCCCAAAAGCCAGACAAACCCAGGAGCTGCTTGTTCCTGACAGAAAACATCAATTAGATTCAATGAGGGTAGACAGTGGATGCTATTTTGTGACTGAATAATTCTATACAATATAGAAATAAAGATTTGACCTAATCCCCACCCCAGCTTCAGGGCATGTTCTTCATGATCAAAGTTTATTCTATAGTTTATTCCTCAGTTCAGGATCTTTTTAAACACATATTAGCTATGGAAATCAGAACATTTAGGAAGGAGCTAGGCAAATGTGCCCTGGGACCAGGGAGTGGCATGGGCATGGGATCTGGGAGGGTTCTGTTTAGCCACCTGGAAGATTTTATAGAGTCACCTGAGATTCCTAGCTACAGAAGTAGTAATCTTTAACTACCTTAAGGCATTTCTAACCATTGCTGTGGTTTCTTAGATGTCAATGAATAAGTCTTGGTCTATAGCAGTGGCTTTGTATCTCGACAGTACTGTGCATGACAGTAGTTTTCTAGGTGTACTTGAGTTCCTACAATGATGCAATAATTGCAAACTGACCCATCTGAATATGGAAAGAAAACATTAAAACCCCTTTTGGAGATCCACAGCCAATACCTGTCACTCAGCTCCTAATAGAGTGCTCTTTCCACTTCTAAACCCTCTAACATCTGTTCCTCATGACAATAAATTAATTTCTCACACACATTGCTCCCTGCCACACCACTGAAGGCCAAACATTTGAAACCTTAAGCCCAATTTGCTGAGCGTGTCTGTTTCTCCTGTTTTACTCCAGTCCACACATTGATCTTCTATCATGCTTTTGTTTCATCCTACCTTCCAGACTATGTCTCCTTGCTGCTAACTACTTAAACTTTTCGGAATGACTTTCAAACCCTCCAAAATCTATACTAACAGCTACAGTTTAGCAGGTACTTTCTGTTTGTCAAGTGCCACAGCAAGAGCTTTATACATATTAATTCATTTAATATACTTACCAACTCTATACACACTACTATTACTGTGAGCAGTCCCACTTTATAAAGGGGAACAGATGCAAAGCTAGCCACATACCTAGTGAGTGGCAGAGCCAGGGTGTGAACCCATGCAGTCTGCCTCTGGAACTTTGCAGGTTCCATAATCTCATGTTGGTATGACTCTACCTGTTAAAATCCATCATACAACACCCACCACAATCTCCACCCTATCCTAAAATCCAGATGGAATCACAAAGAAGCAACTAGCTTGGTTTTTCTCTCATTACTTGCCTACATCTCAGACATCCAATAATTTGTGTGTGTGCCAAAGACAAATGTAGGACATTTTCAGTTTTTTTCTCACCATCTGGCCTCCTAAAGAAGTGCTTAGTCACTTAGACCTTGTGGCCAAGTCATTGGAGAAGTTGACATTGAAGCTGAAGGTCTACTCCTAGTCTCCACATCTCTCTTGCCCTGTTGTTACCCATGGTACAAGGCATGGTATATGCTCCTTGGAACACATGCCCAGTGAGTCCCCAAGTCACAAGTCTTTTATTTATTTCCTTAGCATGAGCTTGCTTATTGGCCCATTCTGTACTGCCTTTCTGCACAATGGACAAGACTTCTTTTTTTAAAAAAATTTTTTTCAAACGTTTATTTATTTTTGGGACAGAGAGAGACAGAGCATGAACGGGGGAGGGGCAGAGAGAGAGGGAGACACTGAATCGGAAACAGTCTCCAGGCTCCGAGCCATCAGCCCAGAGCCCGACGCGGGGCTCGAACTCGCGGACTGCGAGATCGTGACCTGGCTGAAGTCGGACGCTTAACCGACTGCACCACCCAGGCGCCCCAGGACAAGACTTCTTAAATTAACTTGAACTAAATGCAACAAAATGCTAATGGTTAAATTTTGGAGGGTTTCTTTTCTTTTCCTTTTTAAAAATTAAAAAACTTTAAATTGTGATCATATTACGAAAACTGGTCTGGATCACCTGCCAGAAGAACCAAGCAGCACTCGGAGATCTTGGAAGGAAGGAGGTTTATTTTACACTGGTGGGCTCAGAGGAGATCACTCTCCAGAGATCTGAGTGCCGAATGCAGGTGGGAGGGGTAATGTATAGCATCATCTTCCGCATTCGTGACAGCTTTTGCGTGCATGGCAAACAGGGCAGGAAGAACCTGGAAGAGGAGTCTCTACGTTGGGAACTGGAGCTTGTTTTAGTCCCGTTGGCCATCTTATGGTGCAGAACTTTACTTATTTTCCCAACAGTAGTAATTTGGTGCCTGAGGCAAGCAGGGTGGGAACAAGAATTTGGAAGGGAAGTCTTCAGGCAGGGACTGAAATTCCCTTCTCAGTTCAGTTGGCCATCATATAACAGATTTTTCCCTAACAATAAAATTACACATAACAGAATATCTGAAGAAGATGGCGGTGTAGGAGGACTCAGGGCTCACCACATCCTGCTGATCACTTTGATTCCACTCACATCAGCCTAAATAACCCAGAAAACTGCCGGAAGACTAGCAGAATGGATTTTCTGGAGCCAAGTGTAGACAAGAGGCCCATGGAAGAGGGTAGGAAGGGTGGAGAGGAGGTGCGTGCTCTGCGGACTGGTGGGAAGGAGCTGGGCAGTGGAGGGGCAGCCCGCTGGGCAAGGGAGAGCCCCCGAGTCTGGCTTGCAAAAGTGGAGGGGCCAGACTGCGTGAGTTCTGACAGCCAGTGGGACTTAACACCTGGAATGTTAAAAGTCAACAGCTCTGCTCGCATCTGTTGGGCGAGAGGATGCTGGGAGGGAGAGTTGTTGAACCTGGGAAGACAGGGCTCAGCTCATTGGGGGAACAAAGGTGCTGGCAAGTGCCATCTCCCTCTCCCATCCCCCAGTTGAAATTCCAAAGGGAACAAGTTCCTGTCACTGAACTTGCTTGCACCATGCAAACGCCCAGCACTGTGCTCCTGTGGATCCATCCCTCTGACGGGTCTGCCTCCCTCCCACTGCTGCAGGGCCCCTCCTGCAGGGGACCACCAATGGCAAAGCGAGCTAAGCCTACTCCTCCCACCCCTGTACACCTTGTGGATCCACCCCGGCTAATACACCCTTGGCCAGATCCCATGGAAGCAGCACCACAAGCCTGGCAGTGTGCAAGCAGCCCAGATGGGCCACACCACTCCACAGTGAGTCCTGCCCCTGGGAGAGGGGAAGATAAGGTACACACCAGTCTGACTGTGGCCCCAGCGGTGGGCTGGGGGCAGACATCAGGTCTGACTGTGGCCCCGCCCACCAACACAAGTTACTCCAGACAGCACAGGGGAAGTGCCCTGCAGTTTGGAGCTACTGCAGGGATTAGCCAAAATGATGAAATGGAAGAATCCTCCTCAAGAGAAACTCCAGGAAGTAGCAACAGCTAATGGATTGATCAAAACCAACTTAAGCAATATAATGGAACAAGAGTTTAGAGTAATAGTCATAAAATTAATTGCTGGGCTTGAAAAAAGCTTAGAGGACAGCAGAGAATGTATTGCTACAGAGATCAAGGGACTAAAAAATAGTCATGAGGACTTAAAAAATGCTATAAATGAGGTGCAAAACAAAATGGAGGTGGCCATAGCATGGATTGAAGAGGCAGAGGAGAGAATAGGTGAATTAGAAGATAAAATTATGGAAAAAGGAAGCTGAGAAAAAGAGAGATAAAAGAAATCCAGGAGTATGAGGGGAGAATTAGAGAACTAAGTGATGCAATCAAATGGAACAATAGCCGTATCATAGGAATTACAGAAGAAGAAGAGAGAGAGAAAGGGGCTGAAGGTGTACTTGAACAAATCATAGCTGAGAACTTCCCTGATCTGGGGAAGGAAACAGGCATTGAAATCCAAGAGGCACAGAGAACTCCCTTCAAATGTAACTTGAATTTATCTGCACGACATATCATAGTGAAACTGGCAAAATACAAGGATAAAGAGAAAATTCTGAAAGCAGCTAGGGATAAACGGGCCATAACAAACAAAGGTAGACACATAAGGGTAGTAGCAGACCTATCTATTGAAACTTGGCAGGCTAGAAAGGAATGACAGGAAATCTTCAATGTGATGAACAGAAAAAATGTGCAGTCAAGAATCCTTTATCCAGCAAGTCGGTCATTCAGAATAGAAAGAGAGATAAAGGTTTTCCCAAACAAACAAAAACTGAAGGAATTCATCACCACTAAACCAGGCCTGCAAGAGATCCTAAGGGGACTCTGTGAGTGAAATGTTGCAAGGACCACAAAGTACCAGAGACATCACTACAAGCATGAAACCTACAGATATCACAATGACTCCAAACCCATATCTTTCAATAATAACACTGAACGTAAATGGACTAAATGTGCCAACCAAAAGGCATAGGGTATCAGAATAGATAAAAAAAAAACAAACAAGACCCATCTATTTGCTGTCTACAAGAGACTCATTTTAGACCTGAGGACACGTTCAGATTGAAAGTGAGGGGATGAAGAAATATCTGTCATGCTACTGGAAGTCAAAAGAAAGCTGGAGTAGCCATACTTACATCAGACAAACTAGACTTTAAAGGTTGTAACAAGAGATGAAGAAGGGCATTATATGATAATTACAGGGTCTATCCATCTGGAAGAGCTAACAATTATAAATGTCTATGCATTGAATACGGAAGCCCCCAAATATATAAAACAATCACAAACATAAGCAATCTTGTTGATAAGAATGTGGTAATTTCAGGGGACTTTAATACTCCATTTACAACAATAGATGGATCATCTAGACACAGAATCAATAAAGAAACAAGGGCCCTGAATGATACATTGGATCAGATGGACTTGACAGATATAGTTAGAACTCTGCATCCCAAAGCAACAGAATATACTTTCTTCTCGAGTGCACATGGAACATTCTCCAGGATAGATCACATACTGGGTCACAAAACAGCCTTTAATAAGTATAAAAGAATTGAGATAAAACCATGCACACTTTCAGACCACAATGCTATGGAACTTAAAATCACCCACAGGAAAAAGTCTGGAAAACCTCCAAAAGCATGGAGGTTAAAGAACACCCTACTAAAGAATGAATGGGTCAACCAGGCAATTAGAGAAGAAATTAAAAAATATATGGAAACAAATGAAAATGAAAATACAACCATCCAAATGCTTTGGGATGCAGCAAAGGCAGTCCTGAGAGGAAAATACATTGCAATCCAGGCCTATCTCAAGAAAAAAGAAAAATCCCAAATATGAAATCTAACAGCAGACCTAAAGGAAATAGAAGCAGAACAGCAAAGACACCCTAAGGCCAGCAGAAGAGAAATAATAAAGATCAGAGCAGAAATAAACAATATAGAATCTAAAAAAACAGTAGAGCAGATCAATGAAACCAAGAGTTGGTTTTTTGAAAAAATAAACAAAATTGATAAACCTTTAGCTAGGCTTCTCAAAAAGAAAAGGGAGAGGACACAAAGAGATAAAATCATGAATGAAAATGGAATTATTACAACCAATCCCTCAGAAATACAAGCAATTATCAGGAAATACTATGAAAAATTATTTGCCAACAAACTGGACAACCTGGAAGAAATGGACAAATTCCTAAGCACCCACACACTTCCCAAACTCAAACAGGAAGAAATAGAAAATTTGAACACACCCATTACCAGTGAAGAAATTGAATCAGTTATCAAAAATCTCCCAACAAATAAGAGTCCAGGACCAGATGGCTTCTCTGGGGAATTCTACCAGGTATTTAGAGCAGAGATAATACCTACCCTTCTCAAGCTGTTCCAAAACATAGAAAGGGAAGGAAAACTTCCAGACTCATTCTATGAAGCAAGCATTACTTTGATTCCCAAACCAGACAGAAACCCAGCAAAAAAAAAAAAGAGAACTACAGGCCAATATCTCTGATGAATATGGATGCAAAAATTCTCAACAAGATTCTAGCAAATAGAATTCAACAGCATATAAAAAAGAATGATTCACCATGATCGAGTGGGATTCATTCCTGGGATGCAGGGCTGGTTCAATATTCACAAATCAATCAATGTGATACATCACATTAATAAAAGAAAAGATAAGAACCATATGATCCTGTCAATCGATGCAGAAAAAGCATTTGACAAAATTCAGCATTCTTTCTTAATAAAAGCCCTCAAGAAAGTAGGGATAGAAGGAACATACTTAAACATCATAAAAGCCATTTATGAAAAGCCCACAGCTAATATCATCCTCAATGGGGGAAAACTGAGAGCTTTCCCCCTGAGATCAGGAACACGACAGGAATGTCCACTCTCACCGCTGTTGTTTAACATAGTGTTGGAAGTGCTAGCATCAGCAATCAGACAACAAAAGGAAATCAAAGGCATCAAAATAGGCAAAGATGAAGTTAAGCTTTCCCTTTTTGCAGATGACATGATATTATACATAGAAAACCCAACAGAATCCACCAAAAGTCTGCTAGAACTGATACATGAATTCAGGAAAGTCGCGGGATACAAATTTAATGTACAGAAATCAGTTGCATTCTTATACACTAATAATGAAGCAACAGAAAGACAAATAAAGAAACTGATCCCATTCACAATTGCATTAAGGATTATAAAATACCTAGGAATAAACCTAGCCAAAGATGCAAAAGATCTGTATGCTGAAAACTATAGAAAGCTTATGAAGGAAATTGAAGAAGATATAAAGAAATGGAAAAACATTCCATGTTCATGGACTGGAAGAATAAATATGGTTAAAATGTCAATACTACCGAAAACTATCTACACATTCGTTGCAATCCCAATCAAAATTGCACCAGCATTCTTCTCAAAGCTAGAACAAGCAATCCTAAAATTTGTATGGAACCACAAAAGACCCTGAATAGCGAAACTAATATTGAAGAAGACCAAAGCGGGAGGCATCACAATCCCAGACTTTAGCCTCTACTACAAAGCTGTCATCATCAAGACAGCTTGGTATTGGCACAAAAACAGACACATAGACCAATGGAATAGAATAGAGACTCCAGAATTGAACCCACAAAAGTATGACCAACTAATCTTTGACAAAGCAGGAAAGAATATCCAATGGAAAAAAGACAGTCTTTTTAGCAAATGGTGCTGGGAGAACTGGACAGCAACATGCAGAAGAATGAAACTGGACCACTTTCTTACACCATTCACAAAAATAAACTCAAAATGGATGAAGGATCTGAATGTGAGACAGGAAACTATCAAAACCCTAGAGGAGAAAGCAGGAAAAAACCTCTCTGACCTCGGCCGCAGCAATTTATTACTTGACACATCTCCAAAGGCAAGGGAATAAAAGAAAAAATGAACTATTGGGACCTCATGAAGATAAAAAGCTTCTGCACTGCAAAGGAAACAATCAACAAAACTATAAGGCAACCGAAGGAATGGGAAAAGATTTTTGCAAATGACATATTGGACAAAGGGCTAGTATCCAAAATTTGTAAAGAACTCACCAAACTCCACACCTGAAAAACAAATAATCCAGTGAAGAAATGGGCAGGAGACATGAATAGACACTTCTCTGAAGAAGACATCCAGATGACCAACAGACACATGAAAAGATGCTCAATGTCACTGCTCATGGGAGAAATACAAATCAAAACCACACTCAGATATCACCTCACGCCAGTCAGGGTGGCTAAAATGAACAAATCAGGAGACTATAGATGCTGGCGAGGATGTGGAGAAATGGGAACCCGCTTGCACTGTTGGTGGGAATGCAAACTGGTGCAGCTGCTCTGGAAAACAGTGTGGAGGTTCCTCAAAAAATTAAAAATAGATCTACCCTATGACCCAGCAATAGCACTGCTAGGAATTTACCCAAGGGATACAGGAGTGCTGATGCATAGGGGCACTTGTACCCCAATGTTAATAGCAGCACTCTCAACAATAGCCAAATTATGGAAAGAGCCTAAATGTCCATCAACTGATGAATGGATAAAGAAATTGTGGTTTATATACACGATGGAATACTATGTGGCAATGAGAAAGAATGAAATATGGCCTTTTGTAGCAACGTGGATGGAACTGGAGAGTGTTATGCTAAGTGAAATAAGTCATACAGAGAAAGACAGATACCATATGTGTTCACTCTTATGTGGATCCCGAGAAACTTAACCGAAGACCATGGGGGAGGGGAAGGGGGAAAAAAAGAGTTATAGAGAGGGAAGGAGGCAAACCATGAGAGACTTTTAAAAACTGAGAATAAATTGAGGGTTGATGGGGTGGTGGGAGGGAGGGGAAAGTGGGTGATGGGCTTTGAGGAGGGCACCTGTTGGGATGAGCCTTGGGTGTTGTATGGCAACCAATTTGACAATAAATTTCATATTAAAAAAAATACACAAAACATAAAATTTACCATTTTAACCATTTTTTAAATGTATAGTTTAGTACTGTTAAGTATATTCACATTGTTATGCAACATATCTCCAATAACTAAACACTGTTGAAAAAATGAAGCTCTGATGGATATCATTGTTTTGTTAGAGAAGAATAAAATACCCAAATGCTGTGAATGTTGCCAACATTGGTACTTCTGCCAATATTGGTACAATATTGGTACTTCTGACAGAAAGAGGGAATTTGGGAGGTTGACGTATTGGGAGGGGTTAATGGTTATCTCTGGGTTGTGGTATTATGCATGATCATCTTCTTTTAGTATTTAAAATTTGATGGCTTCCCTACACTGTGTATGCACTATTTTTGTTTACTAGAAATGAAACCAAAGAAACAAAGGGAAAACAGCACAGCTTCCTAGCAGGTGTCAAACATGTGTGCCCTAGTTTAATACTATCAGTACAACCAAAGGTTGCTTTTAGGCAAACTTGTAGAGGAACTTTCCTGGTCTCACCCAAGATTAAGCAATTTCAGAACTTTGGGCACAGAAAATTCAAGGAAGCTGCTGAAAGCTGAGTTTCCTTTGGGGGATGCCCAAATTAACTTGGAAGCTCTTTCTGTATACTAGACTAGCTATACAGCTATATAGCTCGACTTTCTAGCTCGTTTGGAACACCGTGTCCCATGTGTAGAACCACAGATTAAAATATCCTTTGGCGCCACCTTATGCTAATCAAATGAATTGCACCTACCTCGTGTGGTTTCATTCTAGTTAGATTTAGTTATAATTCTCCATGGATTAGAGAGGTAAGGAACCTATGTTTGTAATTATACACTGTTAATTTCTTTCCTTTTAAAAAATTTACTATTACATAATGTTATACTTGAATTGTTTGATTATAGAGAATCATGATTCAGTTAAACACTTGTTTGGACAAACATTTGTGTGGAATTCGTATATATTTGTATCAGGTTTTTTTTTGTTGTTGTTGTGCCACAAGGATGTCCTAAGACTTGCTTGGGATGATGCACATGACAACACTTTGAATATGGCATGATCGCCAGAAGACAGAGCTAAGGAGTCATGGCCAAATTGAAGGAAGAAAGTGCTTTATTTTTATTTGTTAAGAAATTTTTTCATTCTATGTATTTTAGAGAAAGAAAGAGTGAGTGGAGGAGAGGGGCAGAGGGAGAGAGAGACAGAATCTTAAGCAGGCCCATGCTTAGTGTGGAGCCTGAAGCGGGGTGTGGAGTCTGACGCTGGAATCCTGACCTAAGCAGAAACCAAGAGTCAGGCAATCAACCAAATGAGCCACCAAGGAGCCCCGGAAAGTGCTTTATAATAATGGTATGACCAGTCATTAATAACAACGACAGTTGACATTTATATGGTGCTTATTATGTGCCAGGCCTGATCTAAGCACTTTTTATGCACTAATGTATTTAATCCTCTCAACAACCCTATGAAGGAGATAATAATCACTATCTCCATTTTAAAGACCTGGAAATGGAGGCACAGGGAGATTTAGTAATTTACTCAAGGTAACTCAGACAGTAAGTAGCCAAACCAAGATTTGAAGTTTGAACCTATGCATTTTGGCTCCAGAGTCCATAGTCATTAAGCAATACTGCCTCCAGCATTAAGATAGCAGAAGTAACAGTTTCTATTTACTGAACAATTACTGTGTGGCTAAGTGCCCCACCTGCTTAAACTTATTTCATCCTTGTGCTAACCCTATGAGGTACTTCTCATCTCATTTTAGAGATTTGGGACCTAAGCCTGGCCTAGCTAAGTAACTCGTCCAAAGTCATCCAGCTCTTAAATGAGTCCAGATCCATCTGATTTAGAGCTCCAGTTCTTAACTACACAACCACATGGCTTCTTAGAGTGCTAGCTATCTAATCACAATGTGCAGAGATGAAAAAAATTACTACAATAAAATAGTGGTTTGGAATGGGTGAGATACACTCCCTCATGCCCTCAGTTTTCAACATGAATCTTGACTATGTTTTAGTGGGACTCTTTTTATAGTGTACTACACGTTTCCTGCCCTTTTTAAGAAAACAATTTAATTTTTCGTCATCTTCAAGGGAAATCATTATGCACTTCAGCTGTTGTATATCGTGGTCATGGCATAATTGAAAACCGTAGTGCCATTTGCCCATAAACAACATGAAACCAAGCTGCCATATTTTTTTGAGATATTATATCGGTATTTTCAAATTTTTACTCTGGTCTCTTGATGTCAGACCGTTGTTTCTGGTTATTTCCTATGTATTTCATATGGTAGTCCATTTTTCACTCCTAATGTCAGTATGTTGTATGTAACTATGAAATAAAAAGAATAAAGAGAAAAGAGAATCAAGAGAAATATGAACAAACTAGGAGAAAAGAAACACTAATAGAGGGTGCTGGGGCTTGCCCATGAAGAAAAGATGTGGCTCTTAGTGAAAAGACCCTGTTAAATCTATTTGAGTTCTTTTTTTTAAATTTTGTTTTAATGTTTACTTATTTTTGAGAGACAGAAAAAGTGTGAGCAGGGGGGGGCAAAGAGAGAGGGAGACACAGAATCTGAAGCAGCCTCCAGGCTCTGAGCTGTCAGCACACAGCCCGACGCAGGGCTGAAAGTTAAGAACCACGAGATCATGACCTGAGCTGAAGTTGGATGCTTAGCCAACTGAGCCACCCAGGCGCCCCAAATCTCTTCGAGTTCTTTGGGTCATTTTGGCCTACTACCTTTCTTATCTGCATGCTGGATAGCTGATGTAGCTAGATAGCTGGAATCTGAAGAGATGAAATGTTACCCGACATGAGAATAAAATGGCTAGTTTGACTTCATGGTCCATTTGGATATGCTATATTTAATACTTGTTCATGCACATAATCTGGGAATGGGAAACCATTTTCTTTAGAATTGTTACCGTGAGCATTTGAGCATTTGCTTTCCTACCTATCTATGCCATTGTTGCTTTCCTCCTACTTCATTTTTCAAAAGTGGCCAGAAAACTTCTCTGAGATTTGTGCCATCAATTAGTTTGCTGTCTCCATGGCAGAAGGATTGACCAGGTATCCAGCTACTATCCAGTGGTTACCTATTTTGTGCGATCTGTAACTGTTTTATCGTTGCTTGATCCCTTTCCATTCTGTGAACACCTCGAGTGACAGAGGTGACCTCAAGTGAAGCAGTGGGTGGCCTCCCGCTAAGAGGATGAAGCAGGGAGAAATCAGGATTGGTGATCTAGGTTGAAAACAGGACCTTGATTGTTTCAGGGGAGGGGGTGGTTCCTAGAACAGCATGGGGCTGGGGCTGCAGCACTTTTCTCAGCTCTCTTGCAGTAGGTGTGGCTGTATCACGGAAGAAGCAGTCCCCTGGGGAGGCCAGACCCAGGAGAGCTGGACTTGAGTCCTACCTACCAAGCATAGTTAGATTCCTAGCCTGGAACTGAATACGGGTCTTCCCCCATCTTTTGCTAAGTCTAATGAAATCGCTCACGTTGCTCTGCAGTCCCTCTCTAGTTATGTTACTTAGGTTTGGTTTTGTTTTATGACTGTAGCAAATTTCAGAGGGAAAAGGAATTTATTGGAGTGTGTTAAATCAGAATCAGAGAAAAAGATCTACAGCTTTTCCATAGAGCTTCCAGAGCAATTTAATACAAATACAAGTCATTTCAAGTTTCTCTCTTACTCAAAACACACCAAGAGCTTTTCATGACATCTAGAATAAAACCTTACCAGGCCCTATGCCATCTCGCTTTTGCTTTGGCTACCCTGACATCATCTCTGCTACCCTCATGTTACTCAGTCTGCTCTAGGTATCCCCCCCTCCCCACCCCCTGCTGTTCTAAGTACCAAGCTCTCTTCTGCTTCAGGGCCTTTGAACTTGTTTCAACTGCTGAAGAAACTTCCCTAGGATTTTATATATTTCACCTCTTCACTGTATTCAATTATATTTACTTGTTTATTGTTTCTTTCCCCAATTAGAATGTCAACTCTATGAGAACAAGTCTTTACTGCTAAATTTCCAGAGCAAGGCTTTACTCTTGAATTTTCAGTCACATAGTAGGCTCTCAATAAGTACTGGTTAAATGGGCAGCCAGGTTATAAATAGCTCTAGGACCCTCAGTGGCAAGAATTGAAGGGGTAATCTCTGAGGCACAGGAATGAAAGAACTGAATGGAATACACTAAACTTTTTTCTAAAAAGCATTGAGGAGCAAACAATATAGTGTGAACCACTACTTGACTGAGTAATGCAGTATAGCAGAAGTTGGGAGCTCAGAATGTGAATACATTACTTGATCACTTTTGCTGCTGATTCAGAAGAGGCAGCCATGGGGCTGAGCCAAGGTCTCACTGAGCCAGGACTTGTGGAACTATAATCCAGGGCATGCAGAGTGTGTGTCCTGATAAATAACACCCTCCCCTCTCTCCTTGGACTGGGAAGATAACACTAAAAATGAACTGGAATAAGTCAGATCTTGTATGGTCTACACCCCTCCAGTCACATAGGCAGCCCAGATGACCCCCGGCAAGGTGATCCTAACTGCTACTGCCTCCAGGTATGTGAATGAAGCAAGTAAAAACAACACTTGCTATAGCAGACTTTGAGTCTGGAGTTCTTTCTTGTCCAGCAAGAGAGTGGATGTAGAATTGAATATGACAGAGGCTAATGTCTGGGAGGAGACGAGAGCCCCAAACAGGGGTTTTGTCTATTTATTGAGCTCTCAAGGTTTTACATATGTGGTGAACGTGCAGAATAATACAATAATATAGTGACCATTAATTTGTGTGTGTAAGAAGCAAAAGGTTTGGGGGACGAGGGGCTTTAGAAGTTGAGATTGAAGCACAGTGATATATTGGCACCAGATGCCAGGTGGACAGTGTTTCTCTGTGGGGGATACAGCCAAGTAGCTGTTATCTCCAAAGTCTAAGATTGCTGGAGCATGCTGCCTCAAGGCTAACAAGGTACCCTTTTCACTAGCTAACCTTGGGCGCTTTTGCCCTGTAGTGGCTTTCTGCCTCTAACTGTTCTCAGATGCTTTCCTCCTGTGGAGGTGGCTTTCTGCCCAAAGACTTGTTTTACTTAATGACTAACCTTGGGTGCTTTCACCCTGTGGCAGTTTTCCGCCCTAAGCCTTGTTAACCCATTGGTGCAGGCGTAAAGAATTCTTAAACTTATTTCCCACAACCTGGAAGATTATAATCTTACTTTTGGCCTTAAAATTATTTCTACAGATGATTTTTCAAAGTACACCTATCTTTATAAGTTTAATCTTTGTAAGTTCTAGGGGACTCACTAAAAAACAAAGTAAAATGACTATAAAATGACTAAAAAACAAGGTAAAAAACAAAGCAAAATTGAAACTAATAGGGAAAAGAGCACACACAGAAAAACCACTACACAAGAAGGTAAGAGAGGAGAGAAAGAAAAAGGAACATATTGCTGGTAGACAAACAGAACACACACAGTGAGACAGTAAATATGACCCCAAAGACAACAGGAATTACGCTGAATGTAAATCAACTAAATGCTCCAGTTAAAGAATTATGTGTATGACAAACTTTTTTTTCAAACAATATAACTCAATGATAAAGATGATAAAGATAAAGAAAGACAGGAAGCCAAATAGTCAACCCCCTTGCCCAGTTTATTTCAAAACGGAAACAACTACATAAATATCAGACAAAACCGAGGTTGAAGTTAGGGAAAAAGCATTACTAGAATTAAAGGACATTGCTTCATAATGATGAAAGTTCCACCTCATGAGGGAGATACAGCAATTCTATATTTGCATGCTCTGAATATGATAACATCAACATATGTAGAGCAAATCCAGGTATAACTACAAGGAGAAACAAATTCACCATCACAGCAAAGATTTGAAGACATCTTTTTCACTTATTGATAAAGCAGGGAGATAAAAAAAAATCAGGAAGGATATAAATGACTTGAACAATATGATAAACACATTTGACCAAATATATTCCGAGAGCATTGCAACAATAACTGCATGCTGCACACTTTCCAAAGTCATACAGGATATTTACAAAAACTGACACTATACTGAGCTGTAAAGAAAGTCTTACCATAGTTAAAAGAGCTGAAATCTGGGGCACTGGGGTGGCTCAGTCAGTTAAGTGTCTGACTCCAGCTCAGGTCAGGATCTCACAGTTCATAGGTTTGAACGCCACGTCAGGGTCTGTACTGACAGATCAGAGTCTGGAGCCTGCTTTGAATTCTGTGTCCCCCCCCACCCCTACCCTGCTTGTGCTCGCTCTTGTGCTCTCTCTCTCTCCCTCTCAAAAATCAATAAACACTAATAAAATGAAACAAAAGAACTGAAATCATGCAAAACATGTTCCCTAACACAGTGTATTTATGCTAGAAATCAATAACAAATAGAAATAAAAATCCTCATATGTTCAGAATTTCATCATTGTGTATCTAAACAACCCACAGGTCTGAAAAGAAATCACAACGGAGATTAGAACATATTTTTTACCTGAATAATAGTGAAGGTGCTACAAATTCAATATTTTTTCAAGTTTACTTATTTTTATATTTAGAGAGAGAGTGGACGTGTACACAAGTAGAAAAGGGGCAGAGAGAGGGAGAGAGAATCCCAGGCAGAGCCTGATGAGGGGTTCAAACTCATGAGGCATGAAATCATGAGATCATGATCCAAGCCACCCAGGTGCCTGTACATGTTCAATATTTTAAGATAGGGTTAGATCAGTACGCAGCAGAAAACTTATGGCCTTAAATGTATATACTAAGAAGGATAAAAAAGGGCTGAAAACTGCTTAGCCACACATCAATCTCAAGAAGTTAGAAAATAACAGAAAAGTAAATCCACAGGAATTAGAAGGTAGGAAATAAAACAGATGAGAATATGAACTAATGAAATAGAAAACAAATACTGAAATATTGAAATACTGAAAAGACTAATAAAATCTATTAACTTCTGGTGGAACTGATCAAGAAAGAAAGAGAGAAGGAATAAATCCATCAATGATTAATATATAAAAAGATTATATGAGGGTATGAACAACCTTAGCCGAAAAAAAAAAAGAAAATTCAGATAAAATGTTGGTTGGTTCCTAGAGAAGCAGCAAACTTAACAAAACTGACATAAGCTTACCAATTTACTAAAACTGACACAAGAAAACATAGAAAACTGAAATACTTCTATAATTAGTAAGGAAATAAAGTCTCTAATTAAAGTTCATCCTGCAAAGAAGATCCTATGTCTGATTGGCTTAACTGGAGAGTTCTACCTAACGAAGGGAAAAATGTCAACATTCCATGGATAGTTTCTTGGTATAGAAGAAAAAGTTATACTTTTCAGCTAATTTCAGGAAGCTAGCTAACATAATCCTATGCTAATATCCAATAGAGCCTGCACACACAAAAAGAACAAAATATAGACCAATTTCACTTATGAATGTAGTTGCAAAAATTTTAGCCAAGTGTTAAAACACCAAATCCAAAAATACATAAAAAAGAATACATCATGACCAAATTGGGTTTATTCTAGGAAATAAAATGTAGCTTAACATCAAAAGTTCAATAAATGTAAATGTTTATATTGGCAGATTATACGAGAGAAGTCATATAACCATCTCAATTGATTTAAGAAAAACATTTGATAAAATTCAATGTCTATTTATAATTAGGAAAAAGTCGTGTTGGCAAACCAGGAATAGAAAAGAACTTTTTAAGTATAAAGGATAAAGAATATCTAAAACAAAACAAAGACAGAACTAGTGAAATGTTGGGATTTTTCTCTTTAAGACCAGTGTATTGATCATGTTTAAAATTTTCTATATCTTATGATGTTTTGACATCTTTCTGGTCAAAGAAAGGCTGGCCTCCCAGAGCCAGCTGTTTCCTAAAATTAGTGAATAATTTACATGGGAGACGGCCTCTCGTGTGCAAGCCAACCACCTCCTTTACCTAACACTAAGCCAATATTCCTCCTGGCTGAAACCATCCCTGGGCCAAGTACCAGGAAGCCAGAGACTACCCCTGGATCCCAAAGCCCACTGTTTAGTATTCAAACTAGCCAATCCTAAACTGTTTTTTCTGCCCTTTTTCACCGGGAACTCCAATAAAGGTTCTGGGCCTAGGCTTTTCCCTCCTTTCTATCTGCCTCCTGACCATACCTGGTGGTCCCCATGGGGTCCCTGGTGGTCCCCATGTAGGAAGTGTAAGTATGGTAAAACCTTGATTTGTGAATATAATTTGTTCCAGAAACATGCTTGTAATCCAAAGCACTTGTATATCAAAGCAAATTTCTCCATAAGAAATAATGGAAATTCAGATGATTCATTCCAAAAATATTCATATAAAAATGATTGCGATATTGCAACATAATACAAAATAATAAAGAAAATTCAAAATATAAAGAAAAATAAACAAATTAACCTGCACTTACCTTTGAAAACCTTTATGGCTGGTGTGAGAGAGACAAGAGAGGAGGGTTACTGTGCAGGACCACTTTCACTATCACCAGTGGAATCACTGATATCTATTGGCTCAGTGGAATCCTTTTCTTTTCCTGCAGCTTTAACAAGGAACTTATCCAATGATGCTTGCTTTTGCCTTCTTTTGAGGATTTCACAGAAAGGTGACATTGCATTGTCATTAAATAGATTCATTGCTCGCTACAGCCTTATTTGGGTGGTGCTTTTCTACAAAATTTTGCACTGTTTCCCACATTTTACACATCTCCCTAATCTCATTTGAAGTGAGGGATTCCTCTGCCTTTTTCTCCTCCTCCTCTGCAGCCAAGATCTCCTCCATAACCTCTTGTCTTTGCTTGCGACGCAACAGTCAGATGTCAGTTGTGGGGACCTTCCACTGTTCTGAAAAATCACACATTTCTGCCAAACACCATGGCCTGAGACTGAGCATCTGAGCAATGGGAGACGATCACCCACAATCCCGCAGAGAGCGAGAGAGAGAAGAACCATTGGCTCAGTTGTGATCACTGTGATGTTTGGCCTTGTCTTGCACGACATGGCTCGTTTATCAAGTCAAAGAAATGTTTGCTCATCTTGTGGAACACTCGCAGAACAAGTTACTCACAATCCACGGCTTTACTGTACTAAGTTCTTTTTTCGATGGCATTAACCTCTTTGTGTCATCACTTGGTACCTCCATAAATTCACATCCTGCAGGTACAAATGAGAGAATTAGGAAAAGTAAAAGGACTCCTGCTATTACTATTTCCATTTAGAATTTTAGCTCAGTTCCAGTTAGAGCAGGTAGATGAGAAAAGGGAGTAAGAATTATACGGATTGGAAAGGAAGAAACAAATCGTCATTATTCAAAGATGATATGATTATGACATAGAAAATCCAAAAGGACCTATGAATACATTATTAAAATTATACTTATTGCAAAACTATAAATTATTATTAATAATAAATATACATTATTAAATTTATTACCAAATTGAGCAGTGTGTATACAATCATTATAAAAATTAATTGCATTTCTATATACCAGTAATCGATAGAGAGGAAATAAAAAATGCCATTCAAAATAGCATAAGTGGTTGTGTACCTAGGTATAACTCTGAAAAAAAGTGTGCAAGACTTTTGTGAAGAAAACTACAAAACTTAAGAAAAGAAAATAAATGCAACTTAAATAAATGTACCATGTTTACAAATTTGATGACTCAAATTTTAAAAAATGTTAAGTTTTTCAAATCTACAGATTTAGTATCATCCCAATCAACCTTGTTCTCGTGTGCGTGTGTGTGTGTGTAAAACTTGACAGGCTAATTCCAAAATTTATATGGAAATGCAGACGGTAAAAAATAGGAAAATCTAGAGGAAGAAAACCAACATGAGTAAACTTGTTCTACCTGATAGTAAGACTTAAACCATTAGTAATTAAGAAGCATCATTTTGGTTCAAGGATAGACAAATAGACAAATGATAGAATAAACATAATAGTTTAAAACCCATACATATGTTTATGGATTGGTTACATTATGTATTTCAAGGAAGGCAATACAGAATAGTAGAGAAAGGAATATCTTTTCAACAAAAGGTGCTGGGACAAATGAGCCATAAATGCAAAAAGAATGAGAAAAGAAAGAAACTGGACTCATAATTAACACCGTGACAAAAGTAACTTTTAGGTGGACAGTAGATCTCAATGTCAAATGCAAAACAAAGTGTTTTGAAGGTAATCTAGGAGAATATGTTCATGCTTTATGGGCTAGGAAAAGATATTTTTAAATAAGGCATGGAAAAGGATTGCTAAATTTTACTACGTGTGTCAAAAGACACATTAAGAGAAGGAAAAGGAAAGTCACTGAGAGGAGAAAACACTTGCAACACACCTAACAGACAGAGGATTCACATGTATCCATAAAAATCATCTACAATTCCTTCAATTTCCTTCTAAGGAAAAACCCCAAACAGCCCAACAGAAAAATATAAAAGACTTGAACAGACAATTCGCAAAAGAGGATGTCCAAATGGCCAATAAATATTATGTAAAGGCATTGAGACTCACAAATGAGATCATGCAAGTTAAAACTACAGTGAGGTGCAACTACATACCCATAAGATTACGTGAAATTAAAATTCTAACCCTAAGAAATGTTGGCAAAGATGTGGAACAATAGCAACTTTCAGACACTGTTGGTATTATGGAGGGTAGTAAACTGACTCAACCATTCCAGAAAACTATTAGACACCATTCTGTAAAGTTGTAGATTTGCATAGCTTATAACCCAAAAATTCCTCTCCTAAGTATATATGCTAAAGAAATGTGTGCTGATGTTCATCAGGATACATGCCCATGAATGTTTATAGCAGCACAGCAGTGTTGCAGGATTTTTTACCTCAACGCCTGGGGTTTGTTGTCTCACCGCTTCGAAGAATGAAGAGGTGGACACGGAATCAAATGAGCAGCAGGCAAAGTTTACTAGTGTAAGATCAGAAAGTAAGAATACTATGAAAGCTCTCTAAAGAGGGAGGGGGCATTTAAAAGTGAATGCCCATGACTATAGGAGGGACTTTGTTTTATAGGGTTTGGTCAGGCCCTATCTTTTCCCCGTTGGTCCTTCTTAGATTCTACCCTTATTGGCTTGATAACTCTAGGTGTTGGGTTGTTCATTCTTGATTGGCTCATAGTCAGACTATGTCATACTCTCCCTCATACGACATGTGTTTTATGACTTACTTGTTTTAGTTAGGTATCTTGATTGTCAAATTCCTGAGGGGAACCTGAGGTGGTGAGAGGAGGTGGTGTCTGAGGGAGCTTGGGGTGGGCTGTGAACAAAGTGCAAGCTAGCGCACCACCCCTCTCCCCAGGGGGGATGTGTGTGATATTCCTTAGGCACTCCTGGCTGCCCAAGGACAAAGGAAAAGAAAGAACACAAATGGCCAACTGATAGAGATCACAGTAATACAGGACTTGGGTCTCCTTCAGTTTACAAATATCTTCGTAAATTACAAGAAAAAGGCAATCTTTATCAATAGCCTAATCTCCAGAAACCAAAAGACCCCATTTCCTGGAGCCCCAACATCACTCCTCCACAATGATATGGGGAACAAAGGCAAGAAGGAAATGGCAGGTAAAATTAAATTTCCTCATAACCTGCAGCCCAGCGACAAATACTTGAGGCAAATATAGAGTATAACATTTCTCCAGGAACTTCCTACCTTCCTAATGTTAATGCCTTACTAGAGGGAAAACAACCTTAGCTTGACAATAGCAAGGCCTCAGGCATCTTAGGAGTCCTCTTTAGCATATCAAAGTCCTTCTGGAGGCCTCCCTTATGACTCTACCTCCCTCAACTCCATAGTATAAAACCAGCCATTCTTCACAACCACACTGCAGCAATTTCTGCCCACGGGTCCTGTCCCTGTGCTTTAATAAAATCACTTTTTTGCACCAAAGACATCTTCAAGAATTCTTTCTTGGCGGTCCGTTCCAGACCCCACAACCCCCCCATCATCCCAAAACCTCACCTGTGTCTGTTACATTAAAATTTTTTTCTTCTTTTTAATGTCTATTTTTGAGAGAGAGAGAAACAGAGCACGAGCAGGTGAGGGGCAGAGAGAGGAGACACAGAATCCAAAGCAGGCTCCAGGCACTGAGCCTGACATAGCCTGACAGGGGCTCAAACTCACAAACCAAGAGAACATGACCTGAGCTGAAGTCAGATGCTGAACCAACTGAGCCACATTAAAAAAAAAAAAAAAAAAAAAAAAAAAGTTTACTTAGTTGTCTGTTACATTCTTGAAAGGGGCCTTATGCCTGAGGGAGTTTGCTCCTGGTCAGATGCTCTCAGCATTGTTTTAAAATATGTGTTTCCCCACCCAGAGACCTCAGGTCCTAATCTTTCCCTCTCTGCCTATTTATTCTACCTTTCCCTAATCATAGCAGCATTCACTGAAATAGCTTTAAACTGGAAACAACTCAAAACCCATTAACAACAGAAAGGTTAAATAAATCATAGTATCACAAAATGAAATACCATACAGTAAGAAAAACATGAAGGAACAACACACAAGCGCCTGGATGAATTTTATGCATACAATTTTGAGTAAAAGAAGCTAGATGGGAAACAATACATACTTCATAAATATTCTATTTAAACAAGGTTCAGAGGTGGTCAAAACTAAATTATATTGGTTAGGAAACTGTACTTAGGTAGTAAACTATAAAGTAAAGCAGGCAGCGAATTGTTTGGGGAGGGCTGGGGGCATTCTTAGGATTTGTCCCAGGTCAAGAGGGTAGTGAGCTGAATCCAAACAATTCAACATCTCTAAATGGTGTGGGATGGAATTCTCTTTTGCTATGTAGATTTGAAGTAAAACTTTGAGGCAATGGGATTCTGGAGAGGTGAGGCAAGAAGGATGAATAGGAATAATGTGGCACAGGCAGGATTCCTCTTGGAAGGGCAGAGGGCAGCTGAAGAGGCCCTGTCCAATCAAAGAATCCCATGAGGGTCTTGAATGGATAACAAGAATGGGGTTACTGTGTTGGTACTGAGTAAAACATTTCACAATTTGTTCTCAGACTCATCTTGCACAGGAGTTAGTTGTACAACCTAGATATTTCAGGATACTCTACATTCCAAATGCTCATGTGTTACCCGTAACAGATATATTGCTCACTGAATTATGTACACGTGACCCTCGACAACGTGGGTTTGAACTGTGGGGGTCCACTTATACATGGATTTTTTTTTACCGATAAATATAGTACAGTGCCGTAAGTATATTTTCTCTTAGGATTTTCCTAATTGCATTTTCTTCTCTTGCTTGCTTTATTGTAAGAGTACATTATATAATACAGATAGCATACACAACGTATTAATCAACGGTTTGTGTTAATGGTGAGGCCTCTGGTCAACAGTAGGTTAAATTTTTGAAGAGTCAGAAGTTATATGGGAATTTTCGATTGCACTAGTGGGTAGCAGTTTGGCACCCCTAATGCCCTGTTGCTCAAGGTTTAACTGTATTTATTTTGTTTATACATATTTTGTATTTCTCTTCATACGATGTATAATAAAAAATGATTCATGAAATGTGTACATAAATGAGATTTATGTGTACCTTTTAAATAGTTTCCAAATAATTCGCACTTGAGAGGAAATTTTTTTTTTAAGTTTATTCATTTATTTAGAGAGAGACAGAGACAGCATGAGGGGGGAGGGGGAGAAAGACAGGGAGAAGAGAGAGAATGCCAAACAGGCTCTGCACTGTCAGCACAGAGCCTGATGTGGGGCTCAAACTCACAAACCTGTGACATCATGGCCTGAGCTGAAACTGAGAGCCAGATGCTTAACCTACTGAGCCACCCATGTGCCCCCCGAGGAAGTTTTTTTCAGAGACCAGGCATCTGATGGTTGGTGCAGGGACTTTGATTAACTGTCACCACAGCCCTGAGTATCAAGACTCTGGTCTCTTCATACAGAGCAATTTCCTCAGCGTGGGTGGTGAAGCTGGGGTATGTCAGATCTTCACAGCCGCAAAGGGCCGGAAGTTCATGCACACGAAATTTTGGAACCTGCAACTGTGCTGTTTATAACCTAAGATTAAGTGAAAGGGTTAAACCTAAAACCAATGACAACACGTATGGTAAATGACCATCTCAAAGAACCTTTCGGTTGTAAGTTTTGTAGAGGACACCTGATCAGTGTTGTTAAAAACGCCTGGCATTTTGTTTTCTGATGATTTTTCTCCTTAGTTTCCTCAAGGCCTATACTTTGCTGTGGGCCTCAAAATGACAGTAAGAAATAATTTGGTGTTACCTGGGTGGGTGGATGGTGGTGGATGGTGTAGACGTGAAAGCAAAGAAGAAAGTGCTCGCCTTGACACGGATGTTGCCGCAGCTTAACTCAGAAAAAGTGATAGAAATCATGAGGAAAATAAGAGTGGCTTTAAAAATGATTTGGCAGCAATTTTATTTGTTGTGCAATGAAATGGCTGGCCTGTGGCTGTATATGTAGAGTTAGGAGTAAACTTTCAAAGCATGCTCAGGAGGCATGCATGGTAATCCTATTATCTGATAACAGGATTTGTGCACATACCTCCCACATGCAGCATCAGTAGCCCACCCTTTTAGTATTGCTGTGAAATGCAATTTGTGCGCAGATGAAAAGTTTACAGCACATGGGCCTGTGCCATGAAGCTCAACAAAGCCAGCGCACTGTGTGGCGAGGTTTCTGAACCCGACCCCTGTTGTTCCTGCTGTCTCCCTCCTTATTGATTTCTGTCCCTTGGCCAAGCGGGCTGTGTGATAGTCTGCACCGACCCAGAAACTTGCAAAATGAGCTAATCAAATAGGTGCAGCAGAAACCAACCCTGAATTTCTAGGATGCTTCGGATAGGTGCCATACATAGGAGGTGGAGACAATATTGTGTCAAATAAATGGTGGTAGACATGTAAGGGATGAGAAGGCCAACCAACAGGAATTTAGGTTAATTATTTTACAGAAACATTCATAGAAATAGGGTAAGCAACGGGCACCTGGGTGGTTCAGTGGGTTAAGTGTCTGACTTCGGCTCAGGTCATGATCTCGCAGTTTGTGGGTTGGAGCCCTGCGACAGGCTCTGTGCTGACAGCTCAGAGCCTGGAGCCTGCTTCGGATTATGCGTCTCCCTCTCTCTCTGCCCCTTCTCTGCTCACGCTCTGTCTCTCTCTCTCAAAAATAAATAAACATTAAAAAAATTTTTTTTTTAAAGAAATAGGGTAAGCAAGAACTAGAGGCAAATGCTTAATGGATCATGTCTCAGTCCACCAGTGCTGCCATAACAAAATACCACAGACCCGATGGACTTAAACAACAGAAGTTTATTACCTCACAGTTCTGGAGGTTGGAAGTCCAAGATCAAGGTGTCACCAGGCTTGGTTTCACCAGGTCAACCTCTCTCCTCGGCTCACAGATGGACACCTCCTCACTCTGTCCTTACATGGACTTTTCTCACCAGACTCCTTGGTGTCTTTTCTTCTTCTTATGACACTAGTCATATTAAATTTCAACCCCACCTTATGACCTCAGTTAAATTTAACCTTACCTATCTATCTTTCAGAATAGTCACACTGAGGTTTCAATATGTGAATTTTGGGGGAATGCAGTTCAGTCCATAACAGAAAATGACATAGACAGTGCTTTTAAAATGTCTTGCTATTCACATTTTAAGGTTTTTGTTCACACCTATCTTCCTTTTTGATAGAGCTTACAATAACTGATGTATCTCTCTTCATGGAAACATCATATGACAAGCAGCAAATGTCAGTGATAGAAACTGCTGGGAAAAATATAGAAAAGAATACACTCATTACTTCCATTGCTTATGAGTGAGAAAGTATAGATGCATCCTTTTATTTTCTAGAAAAAGGGTTATATGGTAAATTCACACATTGATATATGAATTTCTTGATTCTTTCCAAAAAGTCAATCAAAATGGGAAACTTATTTTAATAGAATGTATTTATGTCGACCATTGCTCTTAATAAAATGTGATCGTATATGGTTTAAGGAATGGACAGCCCTTCAGTATGCAATAGATACAGCACTCGATATATAGGACAAACAGATTTGGTTAGGGAAAACTCTAACCCATAACATGGGTATAGGAACTCTGATGGTGGCTGATGGGGAAATAGGTTTTTCTAGGTCTTTTTCTTTTCCATATAAATTTTGGAATCAGCTTGATTATTCCTATAAAAAAGTATGCTGAGATATTGATTGGGAACGTATTGAATCTGTAGCTCTCTTGGGCAAGAACTGATATCTCACAATAGTGAATATTCTGATTCTTTGGAATTCAGTACATTTATTTAATTCTTTAGTTTTTCTTAGCACTGCTTTATACTTTTCAGTGTACAGCTTTTGCATTATTTTGTTAGACTTATCCCCAAGCCTTTCATGTTTTTTGATGCTATTGTAAATAATTCTGCTTTTCAACTTCAATTTCTAATTATTCACTAATAGTATATAGAATTACAACTGATATTTTTATATTGATCTTACATTCTGCAATCTTGCTAAACTTATAGGTTACTCTTTTTAAAAAGATATTCTTTGGGATTTTCTACATAGAAAATTAGGTCTTCTACAAATAGAAGCAGGCTTATTTCTCTATTTCCAATATGTATTCCTTTTATTTATTTATTTTTTCTTATTTTATTCCATTGGATCTCCATGATGATGTAGAATAGCAGCACTGAGAATGGACATCTTTGTCATGTTCCTAATCTTAGGGGGAAAGCATTTAGTCTTTCATTATTAAGTATGATATTAAATGTAAGTTTTTTTTTTTTTTAACATTTATTTATTATTGAGAGACAGAGAGACACAGAGCCTGAGCAGGGAAGGGGCAGAGAGAGGGGAGACACAGAATCCAAAGCAGGCTCCAGGGTCTGAGTTGTCAGCACAGAGCGGACGCGGGGCTCGAATTCACAGACTGCGAGATCATGACCTGAGCTGAAGTCGGACACCCAGCTGACTGAGCCACCCAGGCGCCCCTTAAACGTAAGTTTTGTTGTAGACGTCCTTTATTGATTTCTACCTTAAGAAACTAGAAAAAGAAGAAAAAGAGTCAAGCCCAAAGTGAGCAGAATAGGGGGAAAAAATAAAGATAGCAGAAATCAGTGAAGTAGGAAACAGAAAACAATAGAGAAAAGTCAATGAAATAAAAAAACCTGGCTATTTGGAGAGATTTGTAAAATTGATACACCTCCAGTTACACCAAGAAGAGAAGAGACAAGACATAAGTTACCAACGTCAGGGGTGAAAAGGAAATATAACCACCAAGCTCACAGTGCTTACTCAAGAGGTAACAGTGTGTTACTTGAATCATTAAGTTTCTATGTAAATTAGGATTTTTGCTATTTCCTATTTAAAATTGATTCTCATATTTAAGCATACATAAGAATTACCTTGAGGGTTTGTTAAAACAGATTGCTAGGTCTTAGGTTTTTACTTAGGAGTTTTGAGGTCAGGCCTAAGAATTTGCATTTCTAACAATTTATTAAGTGATGCTAATGATGCTGACCTGGGGACTACACCTGGGAGAGTCACTGTCTTAGTTTTGGGACACTTTGGATCTACTTATTTCTCTCTTGACTTCTGTGTCATCACTATAATGTATATATTTAACACCCCGTAAGGCAATAGTCTTCTTGTTTATATAATAAATATTCATTTATATTTACCCCCATATTATCCTCTCTATTGTTCCTCATTTTTTTTGCACCTTTGAGCTTTCATCTGGGATTATCTGCCTTTCTGCCTGAAGAACATCCTTAAGTATTTCCTTTAATGCAGGTCTGCTAGGGATGAATTCACCCACTTTTTTTGTCTGAATCTATTGTTATTTTGCTTATATCTTTGGAGAATATTTTTGATGGATATGATACTTTGGATTCCAATTATTCTCTTTCAGCACATTATCTTCTGACGTTCATAATTCCTGTTGAGAAGATGGCTATTCATCTTACTCTTGTCCCTTTGAAGATATTATCTTTTCTTTCTGGCTGCTTTTAAAATTTGCCCCTTGTCTTTGGTTTTCAGCTCTTTTACTCTGATGTGCTGGTTATGCTTTTCTTTGTATTTATCCTGATTAGGAGCCATAGGACTCCTTAAATGTGTGGCTTGAAGTCTTCCATCAAGTTTCTATCATTGTCCCTTGACTTCCCCACTGTACTGTTGCCAAAGAATACAGTCTTTATGATACTGATTCTTTGAGATGTGTTGATACTTGATTTATGGCCAAGTGGTTGAGTTTTAAAAATGTTGCTTGTGGGCTTGAGATGAGTTGTTAGGTATGTAATTTTAAATATGTTAATTATTGCAATTTTGTGATATATATTCTTTAAATATTCTTTATATTAATTTTGTTTTCTTTTAGAACATCAATAACTACTAGAGGTGTGCTAAAATATCCTATGATGATTCTGAGGCAATTTTATTACGTGCCTCCAAGTTTAAAGTTGTTATAATCACATAGTGAATTGAAAACTTTTTTTTTTTTTGAATTGAAAACTTTTATCATTATGTAGTGACTTTTTCTATTCCCAGTAATGGTTTTTTGTATTACATTCTATTTAACTAATATTAACATAGTGATCTCTGCATTATTTAGGTATTTGTCTGGTATTTATTTTTAATCTTTATATTTTTATACATTCTGTATCTTTGTATTTTAGATGTGACTATTATAAATAGTATAAACAATATTTTTCTTTTAACTTGTGCTTAATTCATTTATATTTACTGTTATTATTGTTATATTTGAACTTGTTTCTATCAATGTGAAATTTCCCACTTCACTCTTGCTTATTTCCTTCCCTTGCCTTCTTAATTTTTGCTTATTTTTAAAAAATGCTTATTTATGTTGACAGAAAGTGTGTGAGTGTGCATGAGCAGGGGAGGGGCAGAGAGAGAGAGAGAGAGAGAGAGAGAGAGAGAGAGAGAATCCCAAGTCAGCTCTGCACAGCCAATGCAGAGTCAGATGCAGGTCTCAAACCCATGAACTGTGAGATCAGGATCTGAGCAGAAACCAAGATTGGATGCTTAACTGACTGAGCCACCCAGAAGCCCTCTGCTCCCCTTGCCTGTCTAAAGTTAATTCAGTTTTTTAGTTTTTTAAAAACCAAACTTCCTCCTCTACTAGTTAAAATAACACATTACTTTCTTTTAGTAACTAACACTGAAATTCTATCATATATATTAAATTTAAGTAAGTTTACTTGAAACTAATATATTAAATGTGCTCCTGAAAAATACAAGGATCTTAGAACACTTTCCATCAGCTACTCACTTCTGATTTAGATATTACTGGAACCTAGAATTCTAGTTTTATGCTCTATTTTCTAAACACTGTAAATTAGATCTCCTCCCTTTCTTTCTCCTTTTCCTCTTCTTGTGCTTTTCATTCTTTTTTTCATACATATGATATCATTTTAAATTTATCTATATCTTAACCAATTCATTCACTACTCTTTTTGCATTTCAAATTTTCCCTTAGCAATCATTCTTTTTTTTACTGAAGCACATTCTTTAGAAGTTCCTATGGTGAAGATCTGTTGGTGGCAAACTCTCTAGGCTTTTGCTCAACTAAAAATGTCTTTATATTTTTATTATTTTTGAAAAGATAGTTTTGATAAATATATAATTTTAAGTTGATAGTTAATTTCTCTCAACATTTGGAAGTTATTATTGCCTTTCTTTTGCTCTCTATTTTCACTGTTGAGAGTCTAAACATCATTCCTTTTCTCTTATGTTGCTTTTAAAATATTTTTGTGTCTTTTGTGGCCTGCAATTTCATGGCAATGTGTATCTTTGTGGATTTCTTTTTATCTTTCTTATTATATATTGACTTCCTTCACCTGTGATTTTATGTATCTTATCTATCCTGGAAAGTTCTTGGTCCTTTTGTCCTCAAATACTGCAGTTCCTCCATTCTCTCTAGTCTCTTCTCTAGGACTCTGGGTGTATATTAAAGTCTTTTATTTTATTTTCCACATTTTTCAATATCTATCTTAATGTCCATCCTTTTTTTTTTCTTTATACTGGATCGTAGCTATTTCTTTCAGTTATATCTTTCAGATATATTGCCCAATTCACCAATTCTTCCTTTATTAACATCTAACCTGCAATCATTTTTTTCTAATCTTCAATTTAAAGTATCCGTTTTCTTTCTCAATAGTCATACATTTTTATTTCCAAGAGGTTTTTGTTTTTATTTTTCAAATCTGCAGAATAGTTTTGACAGTCCCTTATTCAATTTTTGAATATCTTTATTTAAAAAGTGTATACACAGCAATTTTATATTCTGTATCTGACAATTCCAAAGTATGAGTTCCTTGGGGACTTGAATCTGTTTGTAACTACTGACAATTTGTAATAGCAGTGTCTTCTTTCTAAAAGCTTCGATACTGGCTTTTGCCTTCAGGACAGTCTGCCTTTCTCTTTCTACTACTGCTTACCACCCTGCATTTTTAAAATTTATTTTTGGAAAAAAAATTTACTTTTGGAGAGGGTATCTCGAAGATTTTTCCTCTTGTTTACAAATACAGAAGTGCAATACAGGATGGTTTGTCTAGGGTCTAATTTATTTATTGTCAGAAGACCTCACAGAATATTTAGTTCTTTTTGCTGCCAGAAGTGGAACTCTGAGGCCTTTTTTGTTCAAGTGCCTCTTTAATAAGGTTTAACATATTTACAACTAGTTCTTCAGCTGAGTTTTAAAAAGGTGTCAGACAACAAAACCTATCTTACTCATCACGATCAAGCCGTGTTCCTCAGAGTTCCAGTTTTATGATCTTCCCACTTACTTTATCTTGCATGTGGAATGTAAACTTGCCACAGAAGGCTAGATTTAGAATGTTCAAATGAGCAATTATCTTTTAACACCAACACCAGTCATGCATACAATTTGGCAGATTGAAGATTACATACAGAAGAGACTTGAAGTTTCTTTCAAAACAAATAGAGGAGTGAGAACATTAAGTGAAAGCCAATGAGCTCCATCTCTTTGAAAAGTTAAATAAAACTTTTTATTTATTTATTTATTTTTACAATTCATTAGCTTGACATTAATGAGATTGACAGTCTTTAAAAATTTATAAAAATTTTCGGGGTGCCTGGGTGGCTCAGTCGCTTAAGCGTCCGACTTCAGCTCAGGTCATGATCTTGTGGTTCATGAGTTAGAGCCCTGCGTCAGGCTCTGTGCTGAGAGCTCCGAGCGTGGAGCCTGCTTCAGATTCTCTGTCTCCTCTCTCTCTGCCCCTACCTGTTTGCTCTCTCTCTCTCTCTCTCTCTTTCTCCAAAAACAAGCACTACATTTTTTTTTAATTTATAAAAATTTTCTCCTAAACCATCATACATATCCTGTGTATTCAAAGATTTTCTGTGAATGCAGCAATGTGTAAATTTGTTTTCAAGTGTAAGGTTGACTGTAGAAGATTCATAGGCATTTCTGAATCCTATACTTAAAGTTAAAAACGGATAGTATAAGGTGGAATACCATGGATACATCAGCTGTAGTCTCATCCTAAACAATAATCTTTGTGAAACCATAAGCTTGATATACTAGTTATTTTTTCCTACAATATTCCATGTATCCTTTGCCATAGTGTATCTCAGTTCAGAAAATACCATATTCAGGCAAGGGGAAGCTGTGGGTATCAGAACAAAGTGAGCTTACTTTCTGAAATTGCACCACAGAGTCCTCATTGGGGGGCCTGGCTGGTCTGGAGTGATTGAAGCTCTGTGCAAGACGCTGATTGGCAGGTATTGTTTTTTGACAAATAAACAAGTCTGGGCAGGCAGAGTCTTGAGTCCCCTTCACATTTTAAAGTGTCTATTTAGTTCTCAAGAAATGAAGTTTATGTTCACTCCCATCTTTGGCCTTGGTTACTTCTCAGTACCCCACAGAGGCAGGATCAACTTGTCTTTAAGGTTTCTCCTAACACATTAGTCTTGTGCAATATGTGAGTCCTGGGCGATGTGTTGGCATTCACCATGGCCTCTTCTTACTACCACGCTAATTACTGTAACAAACCAAAAGAGAAAACAGGTCCCTCCACTGTGAACCTCAACAGGCTCCCAATAAGGAAAGTACTTTTTTCTTTAAAGACTGCTTAATCTACAGATTATTTCATGAAGAAATATCTTGATTCAAATGACTCAGTCACTTTCATCTGTTATTCCTTCTTAGAGAACATTCAGTTCATACAGCTTCTTCATACAGCTAAGATAGTCTTGGTGATTTTATTCATTCACCCCTAGGGTGAAGCCAATGCCTGGAAAGATAGAGTAGAGAAATGGGAAGAAACTAACACTTTTGGTGACTCTATTGGAGCCTCTAGATCAACCTCTGCTTGAAGCTTTAGTCAGAATCTTCAGTTATATAAGGCACTGCAATATCTTCATTGTATAGCCTTCCTTGATTTACGATGATGTTACGTCCTGATAAACCCAATGAAAGTTGAAAATATCATAACTTGATAATGCATTTAATACACCTAACCTACCAAATATCATAGATTAGCCTAGCCTACCTTAAATGTGCCCAGACCAGTTACATTAGCTTACAGTTCGGCAACACAAAGCCTATTTTGTAATAAAGTGTTGAATATCTCATGTAATTTATTGAATACTGTGCCGCGGGTTGAAAGGGTTGTAAGGGTACAGAATGGGTGTGAGTGTATCAGTTCACCGTCATGACAGTGTGGCTGGCCCTCAAAACTGTGGTTTGCTGCCATCGTTTAGCATTGTGAGAGTATCATACCAACTGTTGCTAGCCCAGGAAAAGATCAAAATCAAAATTCAAAATCTTAAGTTTTGTTCCTATTGAACATATATCACTTTCACACCATCATAAAGTTGAAAAGTCATTTTGAGCCATCATAAGCTGGGGACTGTCTGTATAAGACAGATAACAGATTTTGGTTACTAGCAGTTAGAGGTATCCCAATGAAAATACCTCCATTTAGAGTATAACTTGAGGGAAACCAATGTTCTAGGTCACACTTCCTGCTTTAAGAAAACCAATTCTACAAAAACCCAGATTTATGAAACAGTATATTACTTGCATCTTAAAAGGAGTTTAAAAAATTTTATGGAGGTTTTACTACAAGGTTTCATTATTTAGCCAGTTTCTCCAATGAATCCAAAATGTGGCTCATGAGATATATATACTTTTTCAGGGACATATCATTTACATAAAATGGAAGCACACCTATTCTGGGCTCCTGGGTACTTAAATGTGCCTCTGTGCTCAACTTCAGAGGGTCCAGTGGTAGGCAACCTAATGTAGCAGTTATCTAAGTTTCCTCCAGGAGTTAGTGGGAAGCTTGCACAGTCTGGGATTTGTAGTTAGACATATCTGTTGTCAAGCAAACAAGAGTGAATTGAACACACACTGTTTGTGAAGAACGTTTGTTGAGGGGAATTCAGGGAGATGTGAGTTTAGCAGGTATGCGGTTACTCAGTTGCTCATTATATTCTAGGAGTGCACGGTGACCCTGCCCTTAAACTTTAGGGTTTACAAGTAGGGTGACCACATGTCCCAGTTGGCTCAGGAGAACCCCAGTTTATGCCACCATAATTATTAACACCCCCCCTCTGTTAGTTTCTACTTATAAGCTGCATATTGGGGGAGCGCGAGCAGATAGAGGTACACAGATCAAAAGGAAGTTTGAGGAACAGGACAGCCTAAGGATGGAATGGGTCAGCATTTAGAGAAACAGGGCAGAGGCTACAGCAATAATTTATTATCGCATAGATAAGAATGGGATTTATTGTTAGGCCCAGTGAATGGGATAGGATGAGTACACTGTTTTGACTTTTGAGATGAAAACAAAGACTGAAATAAATTAAACTCAGTGACAACTAGCCAATGGCTAGTGCTGTTATATATCAATAATACAGGTTTCTGCTCCTCCGGTACTGAGTGATTAGCTTCCTTTCTGCATCTTGCTCACTCCTCACATCAACCTTACCTTCTGAACCCCAACCTGGCCCCATATCCTTCTGTGGCAGCCGCTGCCAACTGTGAGAGCTGGCACATGAGATAACACTTATTTGTGCTTGTCACGTCATTCTATCTGCTCCTGAATGTCAGAGTGGGGACTAACACAGCTATGGGTTTTGCGAGAAAACAAATGATCTCGAGTTTTATCAGCTGGAAAGCTTTGTGAGGAGACAAAAGAATTCATTCATTCATTATTTTCAATAAATATTTGTTTCCATGGAAGAAAAGGGATGAGATTCATCTCACGGATGTTTGTTAATGGCAAAGTAGCATCAGACCTCATGGTGTGCAGAGAGAGGTAAAGGACCACGAGGTTCCCGAGACAGCAAGCAGCAGAAAGCACGTACTCACCTGTAAGGAAGCAACTGTAGCATTCATCTTCTTCCACAGAGGGGCACTCCAAGCTCATCACTGAAAACGCCCGCTGCGCTGTTTCAGAGAGCGGTTGGAGAACCAGCGCCGACGAACTTTTTCTCCACACCTAGGGATTATTAGTGAGTGGAATTAAAAGTGCAGTGGCAGAGCTGTGTGAATGAGGCAAAGCTATTTGAGTTTCAATCCTTATGGTGTTAGCAACCTAACCTACTCTAAATTGAGTCACAATGAAAAATGGAACAGAAGTGTGCTAAATTTCATTTAAGATCTGTTTTGGTCTCCACTATACACAGATGAAATAATTATACGAAAGATGGTATCATTTGGGGGGCAATAGAATTCTCAGTTAAAGCTACACCATGGCTTATCAGAAAACTCTAGGCAACTCTACCTCAAACGCTCACCCTTCATCAGAATGGGCAACACAGAATTCAAATTACATCTTGAATAAACCGAATTTTAGATATAACTTAAGTCCCAACACATATTCAATACCTTTAACCCTGTGTCTGGGACAAAAATCTTTTAACATTTCCAAAGGCCCGTAGCATTTCCAAATCAGCAGTGGATGAGGGTGGGACTGGTGGCTCTGATGATGCAGATACAAGTGGATGGGGGTGGCCCTTATATTTGTTTTTCACTTTCTTAAATGGAACCTTCAAAGGGGCGACGCTTACCTTTCCTAGTAAGAAAAAGAAAGACTTTGAAGACCAAAGCCGGGAACGCCGGCGCAGGTGCCGCCAAGCGCTCTGGCCCCCAGTCCGCCTAGCAGAGGCGCGGCGGCGGGGAGCGCAGCGCTGGGGGCCCACGCGTTTCCGCGGGCGAGGGGCGCGCGGGCGGCTTGCCGCTCTCCACCAGTCGCCCGGGTGTACGGAAAGGGCTAATTGCTTTGCAACTGAGCAGCGAGTTTAAAAGGAAGCACGGAAAGCCCAAGGGATCACAGCCCAGATTGTGGAGCAGGCAGAGCTTTGAGGGTCCCCGGGGCGAGAGGGGAAAGGGCCGCCCGCCCGGCGGTGGACAGATGGATGCGGGCTCCCGCAGGCGGCGCGCGGGGGGCGGCCGCAGCAACATCTTCCCACCTGGTTCAAGTTTATTCCCGGCCGCGGCGAGCTGGAACAGGAAATGTTCGGTCTTTCATGTTGGTTTTGCACCTCCAGGCGAGCACTGATTAGTCGGTTGACTTGTGCCGCACTTGAAGTTCACCATTTATTATTAAAGAGAAGTGGCTGTGATTAGTTCTGAATCCTCAGAGAACTAAATAAATATTTACAAAATAAGAACGTTCAGCCATAAAGGAATGGCTCGAACAGGTTTCTGAAATCCCGGCGAGGGCCCGAAGTGCCTCCCCCAGGCAGGAAGTGGAGTTGCGAGGCTTCCCGCCGGAGGCTGCCTTCTGCAGACGGCAGGTCGGCTGGGGACCTTTGTGAATCTGGGCAAAACCAAGAACATCCCAGGCCTGAGTCAGACTCCGTGGTCTGGGGTTTTAAGTGATTTTATAGGCTGTGTTTCCCTTGCAAAGGCCGAGGTGAACGTCACGCTAAACTTTGAACCTGACTTTAAAAAGATTTTAAACAATAACGTAGCATTTTATTTCTCAAGTAATAAAGAGGACTGATTCGTGTTGCTTGGAACTTCAGGAAGATTTTCTTAGCCTGAGTATGTTCCAAAATGTATCCAAATTGTGAGCCTTCCAAGGAGCATATTGAGACGGGTTATTGGGCATGATGGCATGGTTGTCAAAAGCATTAACGTTGGTTATTGAAAAAGCTTTTTTCTTAATCATTAGACAGTTTACTGTAGAAAATGTAGAATATGTATATATCTACACACCCATATCATGCTCTCACTATCTCCAGTTCTGTATCATGATTTTTTTTTTCAATCACACTTTTTTGGTGAACATTTTCCAATGGTATTAAATATTTTCAGAAAAAGTTTTCAGTTGTGGAGGATTTAGGTGATTTTCAGCTTCCACGATTATAAAAAGCACACTTAACATCCTTGTGCAAAAATCTTTTTACATGTTTCTGATACAAAATTCCCAGGTGTGGAATTGCCAGGACAAAGCCTGTGAAAAATTTTAAGGTTCTTAGTGTATCTTGCCAAATTTATAGAATGTAAATTGAAGGCATTCAATAGGTAAAACATTATTTTCACTTGCATTTCTTTGATTATGAGCTGTGTTTAATATTACACTAAGAGCTCTTCCAGAGCAGGGCCATTTTTAGCTCATCACCATATATACCTTTTGTATAACGCCAGGCCCTCAATAAATATTTGCTGATTGAATGAATAAAAGAATGAATAAATGTTAGTAAGATATTTGAATTTCTTGTTTCACCAGTTGGTTTTTTGTACTGTTCCTTTATCTATTATTGTGACAGTTGTCTTTCCTATTAATTTGTAAACTGCTTTACATAATAAGGACTTAAACTTTTTGTCACATGTGGGAAACCCCCTTTACGTATAAGTGTGTGTGTTGATGTGTGTGTGAGTACTTTTTGATTTCCAGAAGTTAAAAAAATCATTTCATAAGTATGCATTTGTGACTCTATCACACACACAAATTAATTTGCTATAGCTAATTACTATGCAATCTAAGATTTGAGGTAGTTTTACATATTTTAGACAGCTCATTTTCCTTCCTATTCACCAAGTTTTTTTCTTGGCCTTGAAGTTTTTTTTCAGGACATAATGTGCCAGGTAAAAAGGTATCACAATCTTAGTCTTAGCCTGACAAACACCAGGCTCAAGACGTGTTGTCATACTAGGGAAAGATCTGTCAACTCCTTAGTTCCCAAACAACTATCCAGTAAATGCTTCTTGCTGCTCTTTTATTTGTCTTTTTCTTTTCTTGTTCATTATTATTAAAGACATGAATAGAAGAAGGATCTTTGCTTCTTAAAGGGTTTTCCACAGGTATCTCATCCCCACTGAACATATAATCCCTTTTAGTATCCCACCTGGTTGAAATGACATGGTGTTAGGGACCATGGGATGGAAATGGAGTGCCATTATTTCAAGTAGTAATGCTTTAAAAGTTTGGGAGCATGGATATCTAATGGAGAGAGAGAGAGTAAGCCTTAAATTTCTTTTCTTTGTGTAAGTATTCCCAGAAATAAAAGCATGATACAGAAGCCAAAAACTTGTCTGAGGCAAACACTAGAGTGTTTTAAGTCCCGAAAGCTGACAAGATGCCACATTCCAGGTACTTTTGTTAGGTTAGGCTTGAGGCTCAGAGATGGGAAAGGAGCCTGTGTGGAGTAGATTATTTTTTTCTTCTTACCTTAACACCAGTTTGGGTTACCTGCAGCCCTGCTTCATTTTGTCTTTACTCTAGACCTAGAACAGCCTCTAACTGGGACACTGATGGTCTGAACTAGAAAAGCCTCTGTGAACTCTACACCGGCCCTTACTGCTTCTGTTAAGAAGTGAAACACATCACATGGAATTGTTTAAAAATAAAATCATTCAGTTCAATAAGCCTTTAGCATTGCTTTCTGGTTATTTGCTTGACTTTTGCAGAAGCTGAGGGAGGTAGGTGTTACCGGTGAGAAAAACAGTGAAGGAGAGTTAGCCCATTCAGATTCTGTGGATTACCACTATTTGTCCTTCAAGGCCCATTGAATTTCTGGAGTCTTCTTAGATAACTCTAGTCAACACCGGCATGCTCCTTCTGCCTACCTTTCATTCATTTACACATTCCATAACTATTTATTGAAGCCGAATACATGTAGTGGACAATACAGGCATAGTTTGTGCTTTCATGGAGTTGACTTTCTAGTAGGAGGAAACAGATAAATAAGTAAGGGCATAAGTCAATAGGACAATTTCAGATGGTGAAAAGTGCTGTGAAGAAAAAGCATGCTCGGGAGTGTTGCAGGTGGGGTGAGGTGCTGGCTGACGCTGGATGGTTAGGGAAGACTTTTCTCAGGAGTTAACACAGGACCCGAGATCCTACTGAAAACAATCAGCTGTATCAGGGGAGGGACTAGCCGGTACAGAGGCCCTATGGCAGGTGGCAGCTTGGCAGTGTGTCTGATGCTGATCAGAGTGAAGATGTGGGGGGTATGAGATGGGGTCTCAGAGGTTGGCAGGGTCTAGGACATTTCAGCTTCTGTGGAACTTTGGCGAGGAGTGTGCTTTTTTTTCCTTGGTAAGTGAAACAAGAAGCCATGAGAAGATTTTAAACTTCACAACACAAGCTCTGATTTGTGTTTGCAAGCAATCACTGAGATTGCTATCTGAAGAATGGACAGAGAACAGTGAGGGCTAGAGACAGAGGGACCAATTAAGACCTTGGCACTTGCTCATTTCCAAACTAAGGCTCTGAGGCTCTGGGTTACAAGCACCTTTAGGACAGGAACGTGCTGTCTTCTCCTCTACTTTCTCCTGTCCTTCCTCTCTTCCTTTGTTTTCTCTGTTACACTCCTACAGGCTCTAACGCTGTTGGCATCATAGTGGGCTCAATTAAAACTTGCAGTTACTTGGAGAACCCTCTGCAAATTTTTGGATGTAGAATTGGCCCAGCATATTTGCCATTTGCTTTGAATATATGGAATCAACTTCTTTTAGTGATTTCACTTCCTTGGGAGAAGGTTACTCCATAATGAAGAGGTGGTGTTTTCTTTTAATTTTTCTTCAGTTTTATTGAGGTATAATTGACACAAAATTGTAATATATTTAAAGTGTACAGCATGGTGATTTGATACGAGTATACACTGTGAAAGGATTCCTACCTTACATATTACCTTTTTTCTTTTTTGGTGAGAACACTTAAATTCTACTCTCTTTACAAATTTCAATTATACAATACTGTATTATCAACTATAGTTATCATGTAATACATTAGATCCTCAGAACTTTTCTGAAAGTTTGTACCCTTTTACCAGCCTCTCCCTATTTCCTCCACTTTCCAACCCCTGGCAAACACCTATCTACTCTCTGTTTCTATGAATTCAACTTATTTTTAATTCCTCATGTAAGTGATACCATGCAATATTTGCCTTTCTCTGTCTGGCTTATTTTACTTAGCATAATGCCCTCGAAGTTAATCTGTGTTGTCGCAAATAGCAGAATTTCCTTCTTTTTTAAAAGGCCGAACAAATATTCCATTTGTGTGTGTGTGTGTGTGTGTGTGTGTGTGTGTGTGTGTGTGTGTATCACATTTTCTTTATCCATTCATTTGTTGATGGAAACTTAAATTGTTTCCATAGCTTGGCTATTGTCAATAATGCTGCAATGAGCAGACATTTTTTCTAGCTAGTGATTTCATTTCCTTTGACTATATACCCAGATGCAGGATTGCTGAATCGTATGGTAGTTATATTTTTAGTTTCCTGAGGAAACTCTATATTGTTTTACATAGTGGCTGTACCAGTTTACATTCCCAACAGTGTGCAAAGGTTTCCTTTTCTGCATATCCTTGCCGGCATTTGTTATCTTGTCTTTTTGATAATAGATATCCTAACAAGTGTTAGGTGATATCTCACTGTGGTTTTGCTATACATTTCCCTGATGATTGTGGTGCTGAGCACCTTACCCTATACCTGTGGGCCATTTGTATATCTTCTTTGGAAAAATGCCTGTTCAAGTCTTTTGACCACTTTTAAATTGGGTTATTTGCTTTTTTGCTATTGAGTCATATGAAGTCCTTCTGTATTTTGTAAATTAAAAATTTTTTTTTCAACATTTATTTATTTTTGGGACAGAGAGAGACAGAGCATGAACGGGGGAGGGGCAGAGAGAGAGGGAGACACAGAATCGGAAACAGGCTCCAGGCTCTGAGCCATCAGCCCAGAGCCCGACGCGGGGCTTGAACTCATGGAGCGCGAGATCGTGACCTGGCTGAAGTCGGACGCTTAACCGACTGCGCCACCCAGGCGCCCCTGTATTTTGTAAATTAATAAAAATGTAATTTGTAGTAGTATTACAGTTAGAAATATTGTATGATATGTAGTTGTGTAGGATATGTAGTTTGAAAATATTGTCTCCCATTCCATAGGTTGCTTTTTCATTTTGTTGATGGCTTCCTTTGCTGTGCAAAAGCTTTTTAGTCTGAGGTAATCCTACTTGTTTATTTCGCTTTTATTGCTTTTGTTTTTGGTATCAAATCCCCAAAAATCATTGCCAAGACTGATGTTAAGGATCTTATTCCCTATGTTTTCTTCTAGGACTTTTATGGTTTCAGGTCTTATTTTTAAGTCTTTAATATATTTTTGGTTGATTTTTGTGTATATGGTATAAGATAGGAGTCCAGTTTCATTATTTTTTATGTGAATGTTCAGTTTTCTCAGCACCATTTATTGAAGAGACTATCTTTTCCCCCCTTGTATATTCTCGCTTCCTTTGTCAAAAATTAATTGGCTATATATGCGTGAATTTATTTCTGGTTTCCTATTCTGTTACATTGATCTATTCTGTTTTAATGATCTATGCATATACTGTTTTGATTACTGTAGCTTTGTAATATCATTTGAAAATAGGAAATGTGATGCATCCAACTTTGTTCTTCTTAAGATTGCTTTGGCTATTTGTGGGTTTTTGTGGTTCCATACAAATGTTAGGATATTCTATTTCTGTGAAAACTGTCATTGGAGTTTTGATAGGGATTGTATCAAATCTGTAGATTGCTTTGGGTAGTATGGACATTTTAGCAGTATTAATTCTTCCAATCTATGAGTATGATATATCTCTCCATTTATTTGTGTTGTCTTCAAACTGTTTCATTAATGTCTTAATAGTTTTCAGTGCCTTTCATCTCTTTGGTTAAATTTATTCCTAGGTATTTTATTCCTTTTGATGCAATCATAAATAGGATTACGTTCTTAATTTCTCTTTCTGATAGTTTGTTGTTAGTGTATAGAAATGTAACTGATTTTTGTATATTGAGTTTGTATCCTGCAACTTTACTGAATTTGTTTATTAGTTCTAGCAGTTTTTTGATAGAGTCTTTAGAATTTTCTATATGTAATATCATGTCTTCATGATATTACAAACATGAGCCAATTTTACTCCTTCCCTTCTGATTTGGATACTTTTAATTTCTTTTTTCTTACTTAATTGTTCTGGCTAGGACTTCCAACACTATGCTCAATAAAAATGGCAAGAGTAGGCATCCTTATCTTATTCTTGCGCTTAGAGGAAAAGCTTTCAGTTTTCATCATTGGGTATGATGTTAGCTATGGGCTTGTCATATAGAGCCTTTATTTTGTTGATACACTTTTTTTCTGTACCCAGTTTATTAAAAGTTTTTATCATAAAAAGATGTTAATTTTGTCAAATGCTTCTTATGCATCTGTTGAGATGATCATATGATTTTTATCCTTCATTTTGTTAATGTGGTATATCGCGTTTATTGATTTTCAAATGTTGAACCATGCTTGCATCCCTAGAATAAATCCCATTTGATCATAGTGTAAGATCTTTTTAATGTACTATTGAATTCATTTTGCTCATATTTTGCATCTATGTTCACCAGAGTTATTGGCCTGTAATCTTCTTTCATTTCTTTTTAAACTTTTATTTATTTTTGAGAAAGAAGGACAGACTGGGTGAGCAGGGGAGGGGCAGAAAGAGAGGGAGACACAGAAACCAAAGCAGGCTCCAGGCTCTGAGCTGTCAGCACAGAGCCCTACTCAGGGCTTGAACTCACAAACTATGAGATCATGAGCTGAAATGAAGTTGGATTCTTAACCCACTGAGCCACCCAGGTGCCCTTGGCCTGTAATTTTCTTTCCGTGTACTGTCCTTCTCTGGCTTTATTTTCAGGGTAACTCTGGCCTCATAAAATCAGTTTGTGAATGTTCTCTGATCTTCTATTTTTTGGAGTTTGAGAAGGATTGATAGTAATTCTTTAAATGTTTGGTAGAATTCACCAGTGAAGCCATCTGGTCTTAGACTTTTCTGTATTGGGAGATTTTTGATTACTTATTCAATCTCCTTACTAGTAATTGGTCTGTTTAGATGTTCTATTTCTTTATGATGTAGTCTTGGAAAATTGTATGTTTGTAGGAATTTATTCATTTTATAGGTTATCTAATTTTTTGGCATCTGATTGTTCATAGTAGTTTCTTATGATCCTTACTATTTCTGTGTTTTCAGTTGTAATGTTTCCTCTCATTTCTGATTTTACCCATTTGAGCCTTTTCTGCTTAGTTTAGCTAAAGGTTTGTCCATTTTGTTTATCTTTTCAGAGAACCAGTTCTTAGTTTTATTATCTTTCCTCTTTTTACAAAAAAATATTTATTTATTTATTTTGAGAGAGAGTAAGCAGGGGAGGGGCAGAGCGAGAGGGAGAGAGAATCCCAAGCTGGCTCCATGCTGTCAGCACAGAGCTTGATGTGGAGCTCAATCTCATGAACCATTAGATCATGACCCGAGCCCAAATCAAGAGTTGGATGCTTAACCAATTGAAGCATCCAGGCATCACTCTTTCCTCTTATCTTTTTATTTTCTTTTTCATTTATTTCCACTATGATCTTTTTTATTATCTACTTCTACTAACTGTGGGGTTAGTTTGTTCTTTTTCTAGTTCTTTGAGCTGTAAAATTAAGTTGTTTATTTGAGATCATTCTTTTTTCTTAATATAGGCACTTATCATTATAAATGTCCCTCTTAGAACTACTTTTTTGCTGCATGCCATAAGTTTTGGTATGTTATGTTCCCACTTTTATTTGTTTCAAGATATTTTCTTTCTTTTTTTTTAATGTTTTTAAAAAATATTTATTTATTTTGAGAGAGACAGAGACAGAGTGTGAGTGGGGAAGAGTCAGAGAGAGAGGAAAACACAGAATCTGAAGCAGGCTCCACGATCTGAGTTGCCAGCACAGAGCCCGATGTGGGGCTTGGACTCATGGACCATGAAATTATGACTTGAGCCGAAGTCAGACGCTTAAGCGACTAAACCACCCAGATGCCCCAAGATATTTACTGATCTCCATTAAAATCTTTTTTAAAATGTTTATTAATTTTTGAGAGACAAAGAGAGACAGAGTGTGAACAGCGAAGGGCAGAAAGAGAGGGAAACACAGAATCTGAAGCAGGTTCCAGGCTCTGAGCTGTCAGCACAGAACCTGACGCAGGGCTTGAACCCACAAACTGTGAGGTCATGACCTGAGTGGAAGTTGGACACTTAACCGACTGAGTCACCCAGGCACCCCACTGATTTCCATTTTTATTTCTTCTTTGACCCATAGTTGTTCAGGAGCAAGTTGTTTAATCTCCACATATTTGTGAATTTTCTAATTTTCTTCTTGTAGAAGAAAATCTTCTTTCTTCTTTTTCTAATTTTTCTTCTTGATTTCTGGTTTTATACTACTGTGGTTGAAAAAGATGCTTGTTGTGATTTCAAACTTAAGTATATTAAGACTTAGTTTGTGTCTTAACACATCATCTATCCTGAAGAATCTTCCATGTATATTGGAGAAGAATGTGTATTTTGTTGCTGTTGGATGAAATGTTCTGTGTGTGTCATTTAGGTCCATTTGGCTATGGGCTGTTTAAGTCCAATGTTTCCTTATTCATTTTCTGTCTGGAGTATCTATCCATTGATGAAAATGGGGTATTGACATTTCCTATTATTATTGTATTGCTGTCTATTTCTCCCTTCAGATCTGTTAATATTTACTTTATATATTTAGGTGCATAAATATAACTGTTATATCCTCTCAAAGAATCAACTTCTTTATAATTATATAATGATCTTCTTTGCCTCTTATTATAGTTTTAAAAACAATTTTGTTTTTTAATGTTTATTTTTTTTTGAAGGAGAGAGAGAAACAAAGTATAAGTGGGGGAGGGGCAGAGAGAGAGGGAGACACAGAATCCAAAGCAGGCTCCAGGCTCTGAGCTGTCAGCACAGAACCTGATGTGGGGCTCAAACCCACGAACTGTGAGATCATGACCTGAGCCAAAGTCGGAGGCTTAACTGACTGAGTCACCCAGGTGCCCTGCCTCTTGTTAGTTTTTGACTTAAAATCTATTGTATGTGATGTAAGTATAGCTGCTACCTTTTCTCTTTTTTTAATTTCAATTTGCATAGAATATCTTTTCCTATCTCTTCATTTTCAGTGTGTGTGTGTCTTTAAAGCTGAAGTGAGTCTCTTGTAGGCAACATATAATTGGGTCTTTTTTTTGTTGTTTTTAAAATCACTTTACCTACTCTATATCTTTTAATTGGAGAATTTAGTCCATTTATGTTTAACATAAATATTGATAAGTATAGACTTACTATTGACATTTGGTGAAGTATTTTCTGGCTATTTTGTAATTTCTTTGTTCATTTTTCCCCTCTCTTGTTCTCTTCCTTTATGATTTAATGTATTTCTGTAGATAGGGAGTGGGAGGGAGGGAGCGTGTGTGATGGGTATTGAGGAGGGCACCTTTTGGGATGAGCACTGGGTGTTGTATGGAAACCAATTTGACAATAAGTTTCATATATTGAAAAAAATGTATTTCTGTAATAGTATGTTTTGATTCCTTTCTCTTTATTTTGTATTTCTGTTATAGGTTTTGCTTTGTGGGTACCATGAGGCTTACACAAAACATTTATAGTTATAACAGTCTATTTTAAACTAATAACAACTTAACTTCAAATGCATAAGAAAGCTCTAGATTTTTACACTCACCCCCACTCCCCATTTTATGTTTTTAGGGTTACAATTTACATCTTTTAGTGTTGTGTTTCCATTACCAGTTATTATAGTTATAGTTACTTTTAATGCTTTTATATTTTAATTTTTATACTTGATTACAAAGTAATTTACCCATCACCATGATAATATTAGTGTATTCTGGATTTGACTATGTATTTACCTTTACCAGTTAGTTTTATACTTTCACATGTTTTCATGTTACTAATTAACATGCTTTCATTTCAGCTTTAAGAGCTCCCTTTTACATTTCTTGTAAAGATGGTCTAGTGCTGATGAACTTCTTCAGCTTTTGTTTGTCTGGAAAATTCTTTATCATTCCTTTAATTCTGAGGTGAAGGACAACTTTGCCAGTTAAGGTAGTCTTGGTTGGTAGCTTTTTAATTTCAGCACTTTAAATGTATCATCTCACTTCCTTCTAGCCTGCATAATTTCTGCTGAAAATCTGCTCATAGTCTTATGGGGGGGGGTCCCTTTTAAGTAGTAAGTGTGGATCTCTATAGGTTTATTTTCTTTAGTACTCTTCATGCTTCCTGAATCTGGATTTCTGTTTCTTTCCTCACATTAGAAAAATTTTCAGCTATTATTTTTCACAATAAACTTACTGCCTCTTTCTCTCTCTCTCTCTCTTCCTTCTGAGACTTCTATAATGGATATATAGATCTGTTTGATGTTGTATTATAGGTCCCTTGTACTATCTCCACAGTTTTTTATTCTTTTTCTTTTTGTTCCTCTAATTGGATGAGTTCTATTGCCCTGTCTTTGAATTCACTAATCCTTTCTTCCAACTGATCTAGTTTGTTGTTGAACCCTTTGATTGAATTTTACAGTTTAGCTATTTCTTTCTTCAGCTCTGTGATTTCTATTTGGCACTTTAAAAAATTTTCTATTTCTTTATTGAAATTCTCTCTTTGTTCATGCATTTCTCTCCTGACCATGAACATATTTATGACCATTATTTGAACTCTCTATTGGGTAAATCACTTACCTTCATTTCATTAAGATCAGTTCTAAAGAATTATCTTGTTCTTTTGTTTGGAACACATTCCCCTGTTTCTTTATTTTCCTTGACTCTCTGTGTTGGTTTATCTGCATTATATAAACCATCACCTCTCCCACTCTTAACAGACTGGTCTCATGTAGGAGATAAGCCTTTTCAATTAGCCTAGCCTAAGCTCCTGGCTGTTTCTGAAACTTTTGGGATTGTCCAGTCACCATCTTTGTTTTTTGTGGTACCCAATATTTGAGGATGTGCCAAGATCCATCAGTATCCCAAAGGAGATGATTGTAGTCAATGCCTAGAAGCAGGCCGATTAGATGCCAGACCCCAAAGCAGCAGCTAGGAAAAAATGTATTTAAGCCAAGGGAAAAATTCCAGGAAAAAAACAGAAAAAAGCATTTTTCCTACTTCCTCTGCACTGAGGTCTGGGCTGTGGTGAGGGGTGGTGTACATGTGGTGAGTGCTTGTGATCTTGTTAAGAACTGTTTCTTTGTTTGCTATAGTCCTATAGGTCTCATGAACCCAAGCCCTGTTGGCTTTCAGAGCTAGGCACTTTGATGGTCCATCCCTCAGGCAGGATCCTTAAAAGATAGGGTGCTGGATGTGCAGTCCAATCCCTTTGCTCTTCAGGGAGAATCTGGGAGTTGTGAGTTCCCTTCTGATTGTATGGTGCTGTACTGGGAGTGAGATTTATGATAAGAGTATATCTCAGTATTTCTTACTTATTTTGATGTAGTTATTGTTTTATTCACATGATGTGTCAGAGTCTATTAGTTTCTGGAATCCTCTCAGAGAAGTGCTCTGTGTATGACTATATACTGAAGGTGTCTGTGGGAGGAGGGAAGTCCAGGAGCCTCCTATGTCACTATCTTGGTTCCTCCCTCAAAGTTTTCTTAACATGAATTCACTACAATGGATATTTTGTCCTTTTTGAAACTAGTCATTGTTGCTTACTTAATATAGTAATTGAAATGTTGGAGACCTTTTGTAGTTATATAAAAACAGATTAGTCATTTCATTTTGTGAACTTTCCTTCACTCTTCAGATTTGCTTACTCAAACCAATTACACACTTTTGTTAAGTTTCTACTGGGTGATGACAGAGCTCTCCATAAAGAAAATGTGTCTTTAGTTGGTACACTATAAATAACCTCCATTTTTGCATATTATAATTATATGGTTGTAATTCTGGAGTCTCCTAATTCATTAGCCTCAAACACAGAGGTGCTTGGGTAGATCTTGAGATGTTCAAAGTAACTGCTTATGATATTTGGCCCCAGCTAATACTAAGTGAAGGCCAAGGATAATGGAAGAAGCTGTTGCTTTGGAAGGGGATGAAAGAGGGAGATTAGGGACTTATAGTAGCTGCTAACAGAGTTGAAGGAGAGCAGTCACATGGAAATCAGAATCAGAAATTTCTCATACCTGTTCTGGTTGGCTTTGAGTGTCTTCTTTGGGTCATAAAAGAAAGGAAAATATTTCACCTCTTATCTATCCTACCTATAATAACTAAGAACACAGGTTTTGGTCTTAGAGATAACTGGGTTACAGTCAGGGCTTTGCCATTTACTGTGGGACTTTGAACAAATTCTTAAGCTCATTAAACCTCAATTTCCAAAGCATAAATATGGGTTAATCATAGTACATACCTACTATGGATTGAATGTTTGTGTTCCCTCAAAATACATATGTTGAAACCTGACCTCCAATGTGTTGGCATTTGGAGGTGGGGACTTGGGGAGGTGATTAGGTCATGAGGATGCAGCTCATGAATAGGGTTCATGTTCTTATAAAAGGGACCCCATAGAGCTCCCTCTCCCCTTCATTTATGTGACAATACAGTGAGAAGATGGTGTCTATTAAGCAGGAAGCATGTTCTCACAGACACAAAATCTGCTGCCACCTTAATCTTGGACTTTGCAACCTCCAGACCTGTGAGAAATAAATTTCATTTATAAGCCACCCAGTCTATGGTATTTTTGTTATAGTAACCAAAACTGACGAAGACAATACCTCATAGTGCCTCTTTGAGAATTATATAAGATGATGCATACGAAGCATTTGGCATAGTGTAAATGCTCAGTAGATGTTAACTATTGTCATTAGCAACACTTTCTTACTATAGCAGTGATACCCATTCTTTACAAGCAATTAAGAAAATAAAGTCAAACAAAAGGAAATAAAATCATGCACAATTCCTTCATCCAGAGATAAACAGAGATATCTACTCCCAATAATTTTCTCTGCATATCTTATCTTACAAATTTAATTTTATTATATAATATCTATTAATAGCTTTGTACATCATTATATAATCTTCTAAAATATTATCATGACAAAATAAATGTAATTCCATTGTATAGGTGTACTATACTCTAGATTATCCTACCAAACCTTTTTGGTTTGACATTATTGTTTACAACTTTTTGCTATTGCAGTGAGTGCTGCAATAAACATTTTTAGACAAACATTTTCTTTGGCTCAGTTATAAAAGTATAGTTACTGGATTGAATAATGGCAATGTTTTTAGAGTTTTGGATACTTACTGACCAATTAACCACCAGAAAGTTGTTAACATTTGTATTTTAATCAGCAGAATATGAGAGTAACCTTTCCCCTTTCCCCTCACTGACACCAGACATTAGCTTTTGAAGAAAATTTTCACTAATTCCCCTAAAATTTTTTGAGTGCATACTGTAGATCAGGCACTATTCTAGGCATGAGGATATAACAATAAACAAAACAGGTAAAAATCTCCCTGCTTATAGAGCTAAAATAGAGTATGCTAAATGATGCAGTTGCTATGGAGGAAAATAAAGCAGGGCAGGAAGATACAGAGTGTCTGGTTTGTGGGGTAGGGAGAAGTACATTTTTTTAAACGTGTTTTATTTTTTATTTTTTAAAATTTACATCCAAATTAGTTAGCATATAGTGCAACAATGATTTCAAGAGTAGATTGCTTAGTGCCCCTTACCTATTTAGCCCATCCCCCACTCCCACAATCCCTCCAGTAACCCTCAGTTTGTTCTCCATATTTATGAGTCTCTTCTGTTTTGTCCCCCTCCCTGTTTTTATATTATTTTTGTTTCCCTTCACTTATGTCCATCTGTTTTGTCTCTTAAAGTCCTTATATGAGTGAAGTCATATGATTTTTGTCTTTCTCTGACTGACTAATTTCACTTAGCATAATACCCTCCAGTTCCATCCACGTAGTTGCAAATGGCAAGATTTCATTCTTTTTGATTGCCATGTAATATTCCATTGTGTATATATACCACATCTTCTTTATCCATTCATCCATTGATGGACATTTGGGCTCTTTCCATACTTTGGCTATTGTTGATAGTGCTGCTATAAACATGGGGGTGCATGTGTCCCTTTGAAACAGCACACCTGTATCCTGTGGATAAATGCCTAGTAGTGCAATTGCTGGGTCGTAGGGTAGTTCTAGTTTTAATTTTTTGAGGAACCTCCATACTGTTTTCCAGAGTGGCTGAACCAGCTTGCATTCCCACCAAAAATGCAAAAGAGATCCTTTTTCTCCGCATCCTCAACAACATCTGTTGTTGTGAGTTGTTAATGTTAGCCATTCTGACATGTGTAAGGTGATATCTCATTGTGGCTTTGATTTGTATTTCCCTGATGATGAGTGGTGTTCAGCATTTTTTCATGTGTCAGTTGGCCATCTGGATGTCTTCTTTGGAGAAGTGTCCATTCATGTCTTTTGCCCATTTCTTCACTGGATTCTTCGTTTTTTGGGTGTTGAGTTTGATAAGTTCTTTATAGATTTTGGATACTAACCCTTTATTTGATAGGTCATTTACAAATATCTTTTCCCATTCTGTCGGTTGCCTTTTAGTTTTGCTGATCGTTTCCTTCACTGTGCAGAAGCTTTTTATTTTGATGAGATCCCAATAGTTCATTTTTGCTTTTGTTGCCTCTGGAGGCATGTTGAGTAAGTTTCCTTGCCTCTGGAGATATGTTGAGTAAGAAGTTGCTGCGGCTGAGGTCAAAGAAGTTTTTGCCTGCTTTCTCCTCGAGATTTTGATGGCTTCCTGTCTTACATTTAGGTCTTTTATCCATTTTGAGTTTATTTTTGTGTATGGTGTAAGAAAGTGGCCCAAGTTCATTTTTCTGCATGTCACTGTCCAGTTTTCCCAACACCACTTCCTGAAGAGACTATCCTTATTCCATTGGATATTCTTTCCTGCTTTGTCAAATACTAGTTGGCCAAACGTTTCTGGGTTCTCTATTCTGTTCTATTGATCTGAGTGTCTGTTCTTTTTTTTTTTTTTTTTCAACGTTTATTTATCTTTGGGACAGAGAGAGACAGAGCATGAACGGGGGAGGGGCAGAGAGAGAGGGAGACACAGAATCAGAAACAGGCTCCAGGCTCTGAGCCATCAGCCCAGAGCCTGACGCGGGGCTCGAACTCACGGACCGCAAGATCGTGACCTGGCTGAAGTTGGACGCTTAACCGACTGCGCCACCCAGGCGCCCCCTGAGTGTCTGTTCTTGTGCCAATACCATATTGTCTTGATGATTACAACTTTGCAGCATAGCTTGAAGTCTGGGATTGTGATGCCTCCTGCTTTGGTTTTCTTTTTCAAGATCACTTTGGCTATTTGGGGTCTTTTGTGGTTCCATACAAATTTCAGGATTGTTTGTTCTAGCTCTGTGAAGAATGCTGGTGTTATTTTGATAGGGATTGAATTGAATATGCAGATTGCTTTGGATAGTATCGACATTTTAACAACATTTGTTCTTCCTATCCAGGAGCATGGAATCTTTTTCTATTTATTTGTGTCTTCTTCAATTTCTTTCATAAGCTTTCTACACTTTTCAGTGTATAGATTTTTCACCTCTTTGGTAAGATTTATTCCTAGGTATTTTATGGTTTTTGGTGCAATTGTAAATGGGATCGATTCCTTCATTTCTCTCTCTGTTGCTTCATTCTTGGTGAATAGGAATGCAACTGATTTCTGTGCATTGATTTTATATCTTGCAACTTTGCTGACTCATGAATCAGTTCTAGCAGTGTTTTGGTGGAATCTTTTGGGTTTTCCATATGCAGTAACATGTCATCTGTGAAGAGTGAAAGTTTGACCTCCTTCTGGCTGATTTGGATGCCTTTTATGGCTTTGTGTTGTCTGATGGCTGAGGCTAAGACTTGCAATACTATGTTGAATAACAGTGGTCAAGAGTGGACATCCCCATCTTGTTCCTGACCTTAGGGGGAAAGCTCTCAGTTTTTCCTGATTGAGGATGATACTAGCGTTGGGTCATTCATATATGGCTTTTATGATCTCGATGTATGCTCTTTCTATTGCTACTTTCTTGAGGGTTTTTGTCAAGAAAGGATGCTGTACTTTGTCAAATGCTTTCTCTGCATCTATTGAGAGGATGGTATGGTTCTTGTCCTTTCTTTCATTGATGTGATGAATCACACTGATTGTTATGGATATTGAACCACCCTGTATCCCAGGTATAAATCCCACTTGGTCGTGGTGAATAATTTTTTAATGTATTGTTGGATCTGGTTGGCTAATATCCTGTTGAAGGTTTTTGCATCCATGTTCATCAGGGAAATAGGTCTATCATTCTCCTTTTTAGTGGGGTGTCTGTCTGTTTTTGGAATCAAGGTAATGCTGGCCTCATAGAAAGAGTTTGGAAGTTTTCCTTCCATTTCTATGTTTTGGAACACCTTCAAGAGAATAGGTGTTAACTCTTCCTTAAATGTTTGGTAGAATTCCCCCTGGAAAGCCATCTGGCCCTGGACTCTTGTTTTTTGGCAGATTTTTGATTACTTATTTGATTTCTTTACTGGTTATGGATCTGTCCAAATTTTCTGTTTCTTCCTGTTTCAGTTTTGGTAGTGTATATGTTTCTAGGAATTTGTCCATTTCTTCCAGATTGCCCATTTTATTGGCATATAATTCCTCATAATATTCTCTTATTATTGTTTTTACTTCTGCTGTATTGGTTGTGATCTCTCCTCTTTCATTCTTGATTTTATTTATTTGGGTCCTTTCCTTTTTCTTTTTGATCGAACCGGCTAGTGGTTTATCAATTTTGTTAATTCTTTCAAAGAATCAGCTTCTGGTTTCATTAATCTGTTTTACTGTTTTATTTGGTTTAGACAGCATTAATTCCTGCTCTAATCTTTATTATTACCTGTCTTCTGATGGTTCTTTTTCCAGCTCTTTAAGGTGTAAGTTTAGGTTGTGTATCTGAGACCTTTCTTCCTTTTTAAGGAAGGCCTGGAGTGCTATATACTTTCCTCTTATGACCACCTTTGCTGCGTCCAGAGGTTTTGGGTTGTGGTGTTATCATTTTCATTGACTTCCATATACTTTTTAATTTCCTCTTTAGCTTCTTGGTTAGCTCATTCATTCTTTAGTCGGATGTTCTTCAGCCTCCAAGTATTTGTTACCTTTCCAAATTTTTTCTTGTGGTTGATTTCGAGTTTCATAGTGTTGTGGTCTGAAAATATGCACGGTATGGTCTGGATCTTTCTGTACTTGTTGAGTGCTGATTTGTGTCCCAGTATATGGTCTATTCTGGAGAAATTCCATGTGCACTGGAGAAGAATGTATATTCCACCACTTTAGGATGAAATGTTCTGAATATATCTGTTAAGTCCATCTGGTCCAGTGTGTCATTCAAAGCCATTGTTTCCTTATTGAGTTTTTGATTAGATGATCTGTCCATTGCTGTGAGTGGGGTGTTGAAGTCTCCTACTATTATGGTATTACTATCGATGAGTTTCTTTATGTTTGTGATTAATTGATTTATATATTTGGGTGCTCCACATTTGGTGCATAAAGGTTTACAATTGTTAGGTCTTCTTGGTGGATAGACCTCTTATTTATGATATAATGCCCTTCTTCATCTCTTGATACAGTCTTTATTTTACAGTCTAGATTGTCTGATAGAAGTATGGCTACTCCAGCTTTCCTTTATGATAGATTGTTCTCCATCCCCTTACTTTTCAATCTGAGGGTGTCTTTAGGTCTAAAGTGGGTCTCTTGAAAACAGCTTATAGATGCACCTTGTTTTCTTATCCATTCTGTTACCCTATGTCTTTTGATTGGAGCATTGAGTGCATTGACTTTTAAAGTGAGTACTGAAACATATGAATTTATAGCCATGATGATGCTTGTAGAGTTGGATTTTCTGGTGGTGTTCTCTGGTCCTTTCTAATCTTTGTTGCTTTTGAGATATATATATATATATATATATATATATATATATATATATATACACACACACACACACACACACACACACACACATATATAAATTTTTTTTCATCTTTTCTCCCCTGAGAGAGTCCCCCTTAAAATTTCTTGTAGGGCTGGTTTAGTGGTCACAAACTCCTTTAATTTTTGTTTGTCTGGGAAACTTTTTATTTCTCCTTCTATTTTGAATGACAGCCTTGCTGGATAAAGAATTCTTGGCTGCATATTTTTCTGATTCACCACATTGAGTATATCCTGCCACTCCTTTCTGGCTTGCCAAGTTTCTGTGGATAGGTCTGTTACAAACTTGATCTGTCTTCCCTTGTAGGTTAGGGACTTTTTTCCCTTGCTGCTTTCATGATTCTCTCCTTGTCTGAGTATTTCGTGAATTTGACTATGATATGCCTTGTTGATGGTCGGTGTTTGTTGAATCTAATGGGGGTCCTCTGTGCTTCCTGGATTTTGATGTCTGTGTCTTTCCCCAGGTTAGGAAAGTTTTCTCTTATGATTTGCTCACATAACCCTTCTACCCCTATTTCTCTCTCTTCCTCTTCTGGGACCCCTATGATTCTTATGTTGTTCCTTTATAATGAGTCACTGCTTTCTCTAATTCTTAAATCCTGCTCTTTTGCCTTAATCTCCCTCTTTTTGTATGCTTCATTATTCTCTATAAGTTTGTCCTCTATATTGCTGATCCTCTGTTCTGCCTCATCCATCCTTGCCACTGCTGCATCTGTCCGTGATTGCAGGTCAGTTATATCATTTTAAATTTCATTCTGACTATTTTTTACTTCTTTTATCTCTGCAGAAAGGGATTCTAATCTATTTTTGACTCCAGCTAGTATTCTTATTATCATGATTCTAAATTCTGGTTCAGACATCTTGCTTGTATCTGTGTTGGTTAAATCCCTGGCTGTCGTTTCTTCATGCTCTTTCTTTTGAGGTGAAGTCCTTCGTTTTATCATTTTGAAGGGAGAAAATGAATTAATGAGGTAGAGAAATTAAAATTAAAAAACTAAAATTAAACAAATTAAAATTAAAAAATTAAACACATACACACACAATCTAATAAATGATGCTGGATCCTAGGTGTGTTTTGGTCTGGGTGTTGAAAGTGGTTTTACAGATTATAGAAAAAAAAGGGGCAGGGAGGGAAATTGTTGGAGAATTTGAAAAAATGAATACACTGAATTAGACTAAAATGAGATTATAGGAGTAAAATAGAATTTGAAAAAAATTACACGAAAGTAAAGAATATAGTAGAAAAGAAATTAAAGAAAAATATTTTTAATAAAAATTAAAAATAAAAATGAGTTTTTTCTCTTTCTGTATTCAGGAGAAAGAAAAAAATGAAAAAGAGAAAAAAGAGAAAGAAAGAAATCTTTTGAAAATTTGAAAAAGTGAATACACTGTAGTAGACTAAAATAAGATGATGGAAGTAAAATAGAATCTGAAAAAATTTACATAAAAGCAAAAAATATAGTAAAAGAAATTAAAGAAAAATATTTTTAATAGTAATTGAAAGTAAAAATGAAGTTTTTCTCTTTCCGCATTCAAGAAAAAAGGAACAAAAAAGAAAAGGGAAAAAGAAAAAACGGAAATTGTTTGAAAATTTGAAAAGGTGAATACACTGAAGTAGACTAAAATAAAATGATGGAAGTAAGATAGAATTTGAAAAAATTTACACAGAAGTAAAAAATATAGTAAAAAAATTAAACAAAAATATTTTTAATTAAAATTGAAACTAAAAATGAATTTTTCTCTTTCTGTATTCAAAAAAAAGAATAGTGTAAAAGAGAAAAGAAGAAAAAAGAAAAAAAAAGAAAGAAAATTGAATAGATGGACCTGCTAGCAGATTGAAATAGGACTGAAAATACTTTGTTTTCCCATAGAAGTCAGTCTATGTAGCACTTTATAGTCCATAAACTAAGCCGGTGGTGAGACTTGTGTTCTTGAAGAGCGAGGTTGGCCCAGTTGGGCGGGGCTCAGTGAAACAGCTCCGTTCTCCACTAGATGGCGCTGCCAGCCTACTGGGGTGGATTGTTGCAGGGCTTGTAGCTATGTATGCACATGCGCGGGAGCGGTAAAATGGCGTCAGCCAGATACCCAGTCTCTAGTATGGGAATTTTTCTCTCAGATCAGCAGTCGCACACCCATCCTCTGTCTTCAGCTTTCGTCCGCTCCTCGCTTCTTCACTGTCCGTGACCAAGCCCCAGGGAATACCTCTCTCCCTAGTTTTGTCTCAGATGCGGCTGTTTTCCCCGGCCCCATACTTCTGAAGGACTGCGGCTTTGACCCGTTCCGCCCCTCTGCGGGAGGGTCTCAGCGAGCAATGGCCGAATGCCGGCTGCACCCAGGAACGCCTTTTGGACTCTGCTGCTGCCGGTGCCCCGAGACTGCAGCCAGGTGCCAGCCCGCCCCAGAAAAAGTTTGCGAGATAGTGTAGCAGCAGCTTTTCAGGGACTGTGGAAAATCACAACACACATCTGGCACCAGGCTTCACCCTTAATGACCTTGTTCCAGCACCAGCGAATGTGGCCGCCTTCTGGGGTCTGCTGGGACAAGGTGGCTTCAACAGTCTCTACCAAATGTCCTTCCAGCAGTGGAACCGCTTTTCCCTGCGTGGCCCGAGAACCTCCTGGACCCCACTCTGTTCCTGGGGATTCGCCCTTCGCACCAGAGCACCGCCAGGTATGGAGCTGCAGAGTTGCAGCCTTTGCGCTCCCCTTGTTTACAGTCTTAATGGAATTTAAACCCTCTCCTTTCTGCTTTCTCCCTTTTTAGTTTAGTCCCTGCGGCTGTTTCCGATTTTCCACTTTCTCTCCAGCTGCTTTTGGGAAGGGTGCTTTTCCCGTATTCTCTGCAGGAGAATTCTCCCCCCACCCCCCACCCCGAGTCTCTGTCCTCTCTCCGCCTGCAAAAGTGGCTCCCTGCCCAGCGCCGGCTTCTGTCTCCCCAAGTTCACCTCTCCGCGCCACGTACCTGCTGAATTCTGTGGTTCAGGTTGTGCAGATTGTTGCGTTAATCCTCCAATCAGTTTTCTAGGTGTGTAGGATGGTTTAGTGTTGGTTTGGCAGTATTTCATGGATGTGAGATACATAAAAAATTTCCATGCTTGAGAAATACATTTTAATATAGGGCATCATGGAAGGTCCCACTGAGAAGATGAATTTTGGCAGAACTTAAGAGGTGAGAAAGTGATCCTTGAAGATATCTAGGGGTGAAATTTCCATGCTGAGGGAAGAGTAAGTGTAAAAATCCTGAAGCAGAAGCATTCTGGGCATGTGTAAGAAATATCAGGGAGACCAGTATAGCTGGAATGAGATGGATACAAAGGAGAACAGAAGGTAACGGGGTCAGAGAGATAAATGCTCTCAGATCGTGTAGGGAGTATTACACCATTGTAAGGACCTCAACTTTCACTCTGCATGAGATGGGGAGTCATGAAAAGTTTTGAGCAGAGGAGAGGTATCATCTAAGCTCATGTTTAAAAGGATTACTCCAGCTTCTGTGTTGAGAAGACTGAAAGGAGGCAAGGGCAGAAGGAGTAGGAGAGGCTGATTAGGAGACTATTGCAATAATTTATAAGATGAGAGATGGTAGCTTAAACCAGCAGTATAGTTGGTGAAAAGAAGTCCAAAAGTAAGTTCAGTGAAATAACAGGATTTGCTGATGAGAGAAAGGGAGGAATCAAGGTTTTTGATCTGAGAAGCTGGAAGGATGGAGTTATCATTCACCAAGATGAAGAAGACACCACAAAGCACCGGTTTGGGGAAAGAGTTGGAGCTCAGTTTGAGGTGGTTTTCAGACTCCACATCCATGTAGAGAAGTTACATGGGGCGTCGAATACATGAATCTGAAGTTCAGGGAGAAGTTCAGTGTGGAGGGAGTAGTGGAGGGAATAGTGAGTGGATGGGTGAGGTTTAAAGAGAATTTTATTTTCATTGTGTGATAGACTACAGTGTATTGTTGATGGGGATGACCCAGTAGAAAAGGAAAAACTGATGATGTTGGAGAAGAGTCATTGGAACAATGTCATCAAATACGTAAGAAGGAATGGGATCTGGGAGACAAGTGGGAGGGCTGGCTTTACATAGGAACAGAAGAAATTCATGTGAAATAGCAAGAAAAAAGATAGAATGGGTGAGTGTGGACACAGGTATGTGGCTAGATGTGATGACAGAACTTTGTGGAAGTTCTCTTTGGTTTGCTTCTATTTTCTCAGGGAAACAAGAAGTTTATCCCCTGAGAATGAAGGGTGTTGGACAGACTCACTGTGGTGTATTTAATGCATATCATTCTTGTGGCAGTGTGGGAGACAGGCGGGATGGGGCAATGCCTACCTGAGGAGACTGTTGCAGTCATTCTCAGCAAGAGATGCCAAGAACCTGGATAGGGAGGTGATCCTAGATATGGAGAGAAAGCATAAATATCACATATGTTTTGGAGATAGGGCATGCAGAAATTGCTGATGGATTGGGAGTAGGTGTGAGGGAAAAGGAGGAGGGATCAAACATAATACAGTTTTGAAAAATACCCTAAAAAGGTAATAAATTACAATGGCTTCAGCTATATGGAAATGAGGGCCTGGGAACTCTTACTATTTTGGCTGACACAAATGGAGTACACCAGAGCTTCTTTCTTGTCTAAAAACTTGTCCTGACATTCTGGTAATCTTTGATTTTTAACAAAGTATGGTTAAAAATCAGCACATGTGATTTAGAGAAGTTGTTGGCAATCATTGGGCTCTGTGAGTGGGTCATATATCCTCACTTTGCAGATGATGAGACCAAGGCCCAGAAAGGTCAATGGAGGTATTTACAGATGTTGGGGGAAAAACATCAAGCAAAACCTTTTTGTTAATTTAAAATAATGAGAAGTACTTTACATTTAAGATTGCAGATCATTAACTACATGCTTATTTTGTTTTGTATAAGGCCTAGGACAGAATCTCATGCAAATAAATGTTTAAGAAATGAATTTGACAATGATTCTGCATGATGCATTAATTGCCATCAATTGCTAAAAGACCCTTCTAAATATGTATAAAGGAACTCAAAATATCAGCAGCCTCTTACATTAGGGTTATGATACTCCAGGTCTTCTGGAAGCAAGAGATGGGAACTTAGGTCCTATAGGTAAAATATTCTTCATTAGATAAAAATGTGAAACTAGGGGCATTTGGGTGGCTCAGCCGGTTAAGCGTCTGACTTTGGCTCAGGTCATGATCTCACAGTTCATGGGTTCGAGCCGCCCATTGGACTCTGTGCTGACAGCTCAGAGCCTGGAGCCTGCTTTGGATTCTGTGTCTCCCTCCCTCTCTGCCCTTCCCTGCTCATGTTCTCTCTCACTCTCTCTTTCTCAAATATAAATAAACATTAAAAAATTTTTTAAAAAATGTGAAACTGATATTTGTCATATCCTGAATCTCTGCATTTAGCAGGAAAAGGAGGCAAGAACTTTAAAACACTGATTTATTAAAGTTTTACGTAGGATCTTATTTTTGTTTTTGTTTCTTGTTTTTAGTTTATACCTAAGAGTGTTTAATACAAGGATTTCATTATGATGTTAAAAGAAAAAACCAAGGGGCACCTGGGTGGCTCAGTTGGTTGAGCATCCAACTTTGGCTCAGGTCATGATCTCGCGGTTCGTGGGTTCGGGCCCACATTGGGCTCTGTGCAGACAGCTCAGAGCCTGGAGCCTGCTTCCTATTCTGTGTCTCCCTCTCTCTCTGCCCCTCCCCCACATGTGCTCTGTCTCTCTCTACCTCTCAAAAATAAAAAAAAAAACTAATTAAAAAAATTTTTAAAAATCCAAAAACTTTTGCTATGCCAGTCACCCTTGTTCTGAAACATGGTGGCTTCCTGTAAAAGGCAAACAGTAGCAAAGTACTGTAGTATAGTATGGTTCATATTTTTTTTATTCATTGCCTTAGAGCTTGTTCCTTCACTGTTTACTTAAAATTAAGCATTTTCTAAATGTCCAGATTGTTTCTAGGAAGGTTTTGTGTTTGCAATTTGAGTGTCAGCCCTTTGAGGGCAGGAAAGATTCTCTACTTCTAAGCATGCTTCACACAACATAATACATAGTAGCTATTCATGAATGTTACTTGAATAAAAAATAATTGAAATCCTTGAACTTGAATTTCTTTTCATTTAGTAGGTACATTTTAAAATGTCACATTTCCCTCTGTATACAAACATGCATGTACAGAACCTCATTGTCTTTGGATTCATCTACCTCTGACAATTAACTATCTAATTAATTAATCATCTGATAATTAAAATGACCTCCTTTTGGCTGATATTGGATCCCAAGAAAAGTTCAAAAGAAACTTGACACATCATGTTGTGTCATGTTCCATTGTGAGACTCCACTGCTGTTTATCACACTATGTCATATCTGATCATGTGGTGGTAATAAGTTGAACAAAACATGCTGACATATTAGAAAAAAATTCCAGTACATTAAGTTTATATAAAGCCATCCAGTCTTCACTCTTACAAAATGGTATAGTCACTGGGCAAAACTGGCAAATGGCATCTTTTAACCATCAACCAATTTAGGGCTCTGTTCATCAGGTAAGTACACTGAACTTAGCCCTTCCCTCAATTTCTACCTTGAGATTTTGGTTAAGGCACTTTGGACAACATGTGGGCTTATGTAGTTTACAGTCCTTGAATAATCCTATACTTTTGTCTACCAAATTCTTAAGTCAGCATTAGTTTTCACAGAAGAAGACGTTTAGAACACAGAACTTTTTATTAGATTTAGTACACACCATTTTCCCTTCTCTTTCTTGAAAAAAGAAAACTGATTAACAAGAACTAGAATGGAAATGGAAACTGCAAGCAAATAAAAAGTTCATAGTCTTCATTTGGCATTCTTTATTCATGGCAGCCTCAGTCATGGCAGTATTATCACCTTTGTATTTTGGGGGACATTTCTGGTTCCAAGATGGTGCACTGATTTCCAAAATGAAATAAGGATTCCATGGCCCTGTGGAATATGCTGACTCCATGGGACTATAATACATTTAACATTGCACATTAAACATTTTAACATACAGTATGCATGAGCCCCAGCTTAAAACTTTAATTTTCACTCACTGTGATTAGTGTATGATGTTATTATGGAGTGACATGGAATTCAGGGAGGACTTATGGAGTAAAGGTGACCTATGGCTGACACACTGTATCTTTAATAAGCTACAGATGATTGGGTCTCTTCTCAAAGGGGATATTGGCTTTCTGTATATAATTAATAACAAGAAAACTGTATCCTGACTTTAAGGTCTGCAGTAGCATCCTGGAACAAAAAGGGCCATAAATTAACATCAATTATGTATTAAAGTTCCAATTAACCTGGCTGACACTGATATACTTTAACAAGGCACATTTAGATAAAAGAAGAAACTCTCTAATTACTTGGAACAGGACCTTATGACCCATTCTGCTCTTTTATCCCAATTCCAACCTAATGAAGAATGAAGCGAGGGAGAGAAAGTTCCACACAAAGTGACAATGCAGCACCAGAAGATATCCCCTGGGATACCCTTTTACCATAAAAAAAACCAAACTCCATGATGAATATTTTATTATACTTAGCTTCTTAAAAACAAATACACCCATTGAAGAAAAAGGGTTATTTTAAGGTTGAGAACTGTGGCTTCCTTTGAGATTTCCCACTGGAAGTGGTTGAGCATACTATTGCCATTTAATGGGAACCCCCCTTTGTGTCTGAACTTGCTTTAGATACATTCTCTAGGAAAGGAGCTCATTGATCATGATTCCCTCTGCATTGTTTACTCTCCCTGCCCCGCCCCGGGGGGGGGGGGGGGGGGGGGGGGGGGGGGGGG
>NW_024412400.1:74836935-74883845 GCF_014898765.1 Herpailurus yagouaroundi | reverse complement strand
CCCCCATCTTTGGACAGCCTTCCTGTTTTCCCTGTGATTTGGGAAGAGCACTCTGGTCCCTGGTTCCCATCTGTTCTCCAGGTGGCTCTTTGGATTTTGTTCATCTTCATCTTCTGTCCACCGTCTGGGCATCTTGCCTACTTAGTTGTCTAGGTCTTTGTGTTCCTCCTGATGTCTCTTGGTCAGTTAGCTTCATCCACAATTGCACACACATCCTCTAGGCTGCACATCACATGCACCAAAGCGTTTCTTCATCTGAAAACACAGAAATAGCAGATGAAGATGTTTGTGGAACGAATGAGAGAGAAAATGTGGTGATTGTGGGTGACAAGGAAGGAGTGGGAGCAAGGCAGATCTCAATAGCTGAGGAGACAGAGGAGGGAAGGACACAGAGAATAAACTAAGAAGTTCTTTGTCTTTATCGCACTTTTAATTTTTCTGTGAGTCATTAGCAAATGTCAAATGTTATTATTTGCTTCCCTGCAGTGATCTCCCCTTAGGTACATTTCTTCCCATTTCTTGGTATTGTTCCTAAAATCGAACTCACCCTGCAGAGTAGATGGAGGAGCCTTGTCTCACCCTGTATTCAATCAGGCTTCCCTGCTCATCTGCTCCACTCCTCCCACCAAATAGCCCAAGGCAGAAATACTTTCTTCAAGGCTCTTCCCTGCCTACATCCAAAATGAGACTAGCTTTTTATAGATATGAACTCAGCTTTTAGCCAAATATGAAATTAAAAAAAATCAAGAAATGCATCTAAATAAAGCAGAATTTCTACTTATACATTTGAATAAATATCCCAGTTCTTTTAAGGCCACAGATATGTGTGAATAGATACTTAGATCTATCTAAGTACTAAGTAAGTATCTAGAGCAGATGCTTATGAATAGAGATGAAAGTAGACATATAGAAATTAAATGTTGGCAACATATGTGGCCAACAAAATATTTCTGAATATAATTCTGACCATGTTTTTTTCTTTCGGCAAAGGAAAGTGATAGTAAAAGCATGGGAATGGATGTTAGTTCAGCTTGGCCGCAGGAATCCAAGGTTAATTGGTTTGAGCAGAGGCTGGTGGGAGAAGGGCCTCCACCCTGCACCCAGGTAAGGAAGGCCCCAGGGAGGACTTTCTCTGAAAGCTGACTTTCTGCTCTTAAACCATTTGCCTATGTGCTAAGGCCCAGGCCTACCAATAGTTTCCTTGTCCTCAATTTTGTGTTTTTCCGACCTTGATTTGACAGCTCAATTCTATACTTTGGTACACCACTTAATATGTCTTTTGTCTGCTTCATTGGAAATCTTAGTTCAAGGATAAACAGGAAAGTCTTACAAACTTCCAAATAGAACAAGTTATGTAAAAGAGTAAACAGACTCCCACTGGCCTTGTTCTTTCCCTTTGAAACACAAAAGCTAAAAGACAGTATAATATAGCATTTACAGAAGACTGAGTTACATTACTGTAATCTAATTTATATGAGAGAAAAAAGAAACAAATCGGTGAAAGTTTGTCCCAAACAACTGGTTTCAGCCACTCAGGTCTCCCACCTGGATTATTGCCAATAGCTTGCTGACAAGTTACTCTCCACACAACAGCCAGAATGATCCTTTTTAAAAGATTGGTCAGATTGCATCACTTTTTTTTTTTAAATGTTTATTTCTTTTTGATAGAGAGCACGAGCAGGGGAGGGGCAGAGAGAGAGGGGGGCAGAGGATCTAAAGCAGGATCTGTGCTGACAGCAGTGAGCCTGATGCAGGGCTTGAAATCACCAACTGCAAGATCATGACCTGAGCCGGAAGGTCAGCTGACTGGGCCACCCAGGTCCCCCTGCATCACTTTTGTGCTCAAACTTTTTAATGGTTCCCAATGTAACAGCCCTGTCCTTCTCTCATTTCATCTATGACCCCTTTCCCCTTGCCCACACCTCACTGGCCACAATGGCCTCCTTGGAGTTGGCCTGGAATTCACTTCACCAAACTCCCACATGTCTCCCTCCCTTCCTTCAGGCCTTTGTTCAATTATTCTCCTATTGAGGAAACCTTCTCTGATTCCTGTATTTTAATGAAATAGACCCTCCCCGCCTTCCATCATTCTCTGTCTTTCTTACTGTGCTTTATTTCCTACATAGCACTCATCGTTATCTGCTTTGCTGTGTATTTGTTTATTGTATCTTTTCTCCCACTATGCGCACCACAAGGAGAGAGGATTTGTATGTCACTGTTGCCACCTTATAAGCTCTCTCTATTTGTGTTATGAAGGGAAAGGGTCCTATACCCAGCCAACATATTCTCCTTCATGAAGAAGAAAGAGACATTTGTTGATATGCAGGGACTCAGGGACCAGATTGCTAGCAAACACCAATTCTTGAAAGAGACCTTGGAATCACCTAGCATGCCTGGTAAAAAAGAGTAGATTCTCTGGGCATGTGGGTGGCTCAGTTGGTTAAGTGTCTGACTCTTGGTTTTGGCTCAGGTCATATCTCTGTCTGGTTTGTGAGTTTGAGCCCTGTGTCAGGCCCTGTGCTGACAGTGCAGAGCCTGCTTGGGATTCTCTCTCTCTTCCCCTCTCTCATTACCTCTCCCCTGCTCTCTTTCTCTGTCTAAATAAATAAATAAGTAAATAAATGAATAAATGAATAAATAAAATAAATAAATAAATACAATAAATAACAGTAAAAAAAGTAGATTCTCAGGCCCCAACCCAGATCAACAGAATCACTATTTCCTGGGGGAAAGACCTGGAATCTGAATATTTCAAACTATTAAATATTTCTGAAGGGCCTTATGTAATTATTATAATAAGACAAGTTTGGGGCCACCTGGGTGGCTCAGTCATTAAGTGACTAACTCTTGATATCAGCTTGAGTAGTGATCTCATGGTCATGAGATAGAGCCCCATGTAATGTTCCGCGTTAACAGCATGGAGCCTGCTTGGGATTCTCTCTCTTCCCCTCTCCTGCTTGTGCACGTGTGTGTGCATGCTCTCCTCTCAAAATAAATAAACATTAAAAAAAATAAGACAAGTTTGGAAAACTCAGTGAGTCTGATCTTACAATAAATGAATGTAAATAGACTCTTAGTAGCAGTAAACTTTGCAGTTTATGTGTCTGAGTGTATATAAAAATGCAATGTATTATCTATCTATCTATCTATCTATCTATCTATCAATCATCTATCTGTGCCTCCCTGAGAGTTTAACTGGAAATTTTCAGTATAAATCCTATGTAAGGATTCTTGAAATAGAACATATTTTTGTTATCTGACCCATTCATTAAATTACTAAATTTTTATTACAGTTTCAACTATAGTAAGCTCAGTTGCAGGGTTTCAGTACCCAGCTCCTGTCATCAAACAACAGATACAGCTGGAAATGCATAGACATGATACTCATACTTATTAAAATGAACTCACCTGTCCATTTTAATATGGGGGAGGACAGAAAAGAAATTAGATACCCGAGTCTCACTGTAATACTTAGTGTAAGACACACTAGTATTCTGTGGCTGACATTGGGTTTAAGGGAAAATTCTTCTATTCCGCAATATTCTCTGAGAACAAGACTATGTTACAGCCCTGTATCACACCTGATATTCAACTGATAATACACATTAGAGAAAAAGTTAATTATGCTCATAATCTTCATTTTAAAAGGCAGGGAATTGTTAAAATAACTAAACATGGTTAACACAAAATACTCTTTGATAATTAAAGCAAACAATTGTTTGGAAAATGCAATTATGGCAAAAACTAATTCCTGGATACCAGATAAGTAAGGTACTATTGCATAAAATAAGATCCTTGAACACAAAGTGCTTATAATCTTGGTGAAGAGACAAAGCATGTAGAGACAGGAAATAATTAAAGAGTAATGAAACAGTGCTCTTGTACAAGTTACATAATCACTCTGGATCACAGAGTATCCTCATCAATGAGGTGGATATAATAATGTAAGACTCCCAGGGAGGTTTGAGGATTAAAGGGGATAATTCACACCCTTGATAAGTGGCATAGAATGCCACTAACTGAGAAGTGACCAGAGGAAGATGTGATGGCTAAAGATCAACACATTCAGGGAAGCCTTTATAGAGATGGAGAGATTGAAACTTACTCTTGGAGGAAAAAGAGATGAAAATTTGAAGTAGGAGGATCAGCATAGGCAAAGGTGTGGAGGAGAGAACTATCATGGTAGTTTGGAGGGACAGCGAGGAGACCATCTGACTGCAGGTGTGGGTCATAAAAGACAAGGTTGTCTAAGCAAATATACTTCTTCAAAGAGGGTGATAGACATGCCCAGGGGAGAGAAAATAACAATATCCTACCACCCGGAGATAACTACTTTGCAATATTCCCTTCTAATAATTTTCCCTGTGTAAAAATTTTCTTCTGTAATTAAAACATTTAATACTATTGTAACTTTTGTAACTTGCTTTTAACATTACATTATCTGCACTTTTGCATGGCATTACATATTTTCTTGAAGAATGATTTCTGTTGATGGCCAAATAATACCACATTTTGTGATCTTACTGTAGCTTTATGAGTCGATTATTGTTAGACTTGTAGGTTGCTGTATTTTGTTCTCTGCTAATATGTAATACTGCCATGAGAATGACTTTAAAAATACTCTGATTTTTTTTTTTCTCCTTAAGAGGAATTATTGCAAGGGAGGTTTCTTGGAAAAACATACATGAATATTTTTACATTACTGATATATATTGTTAAATTACTGAAAGCTTGTGCCAGTATATTATTTTCACTAGCAGAATATGAGGGCATGAATTTCATTCCATTCTTGGCAGAGAAATTTAGCCTTAGTGGAGTTCTTGGTCAGAAGAGCAATCTGGCAATAGTAGGTGGTGGAGGGAGGAGAGGGGATGCTGGAGACGTGTATCAATGCAGAGGTGCCATGAAAGCTACCGAACTTCAGTGGTCCAAGTGAGAGGAGAGAGGAAGAAATCTCCAATACTCTCCCCCCCTTTCTTTACTCTTCTCTTCTTCCTTTTCTTTCTCATCCCCTTCCTTCCTAATAACTTGCTTTCCCCCTTTATTAAAAAAAATAGATATCATCAAAAATTTGTAAAATGTAGAAATGTAAGTTATATTTTATAGCTTTTCAGCTTTTTTCAATATATCAATTGATGTATTTAATAAGTATTGTCACATATTAAATATTCCTTGCAAAAACAAAAGCCCTTCCTTTCATAGATATAAAGATCTGATTATTCATTTGCTATTGATGGATATATGGACCAGACATTTTCTATGAATTTTTACTATTATGTCTAATGCTGCTATAAATGTCTTTGTCCATACTGTTGCCTTTATTTCTGATTTTCTTCTAGCAGAAAGGAATTACTGAGTAAATTGTATAGATGCATTTTAGATAAAGAAACATTTTCAAGGATCAGTAATAGGATTCATTACACACACACACACACACACACACACACAACTAAGACAAATAAAAAATGGTCCTTATGTTTCTAAATTTCAAGAATGAACTCCAACATAGAAATTCCAAATAACTGGTTTTGAAGGGAAGTTGACAATTCAGTTTTGAACACAAAACTATTTCCATTATTGACATTTTGTATCTTATTATAGTATATTAACCAAAATTATGAGAACAATATAGAGATAGCCAGAGTACTATTTTATATTTTCCACACAGAAACATTATTTTTGTAAATAGCTCCCAGCAGAAAAATTGAAGAAAAATACTTGAGATTTCATCTCCCTTATAATTTTATACTCATTCTATTTTTTTTGTCCTTCCTTTATGCAATCATTACTTATTCATTACATAAGGAACATATATTAGTGTGATGATCCCTTTTTGTTTGTGAATGGAAGAATAAGTATCTTTTTTTTTTTTTAATTTTTTTTTCAATGTTTATTTTATTTTTGGGACAGAGAGAGACAGAGCATGAACGGGGGAGGGGCAGAGAGAGAGGGAGACACAGAATCGGAAACAGGCTCCAGGCTCTGAGCCATCAGCCCAGAGCCCGACGCGGGGCTCGAACTCACGGACCGCGAGATCGTGACCTGGCTGAAGTCGGACGCCTAACCGACTGCGCCACCCAGGCGCCCCATCTTTTTTAATATAATGTATCCAGTTAGGAAGACCTTTCCCAACCAAGAACAGAATTACAAAACTGGTCCATCTGTTTCCAAAGCTTCCCAAGTGGAATAATGCAAATTTCAGTTTACCCTTCCTTCATGTAACTCAGTTGACCCCATCTTGTGCAAGGCTGTCTTGACTTTCTTTTTCTTTCTTTTAACTCCTGTATTTTTTTTTAACAAAATATAAATGCTTTCTCCGGAAGAAAGAAAGAAGAACAATTTTAAATATTCTCGTTAGTTATCTTATATAGCTCATAGAATCACCTTACTGAATCACAGTTGTGTTGTTACTATGATTGCTTGGTTGCCACGACAAAGCTTATAAATAGATTTGCCTATTCACTAAGACCTGTTTGTTTTGAAGGACTAAGTTGGAGTCAAAGAGTGGGTGATGGCTTCGCTGAAATACATGATCTCTATCCTCTCTAGAGCTTTCACCTGCTGAGCTAGTTGAAGAGATCTCTGTGTTTTCATTCTAGTGTGTTTCAAAAGTGTATTTTGATCTGGCAGAGAATAAAAAAGAGTTTTTTCCCTTTGTCCATTATTGAAATTGACTGTACTGTCATTTAATTTCATGGTTTTGAAACAAAACCTGCCTGAGTTGGTGATTGCTTTCTGGTGCAGTGTAAACTTTTAGTTAGTTAGTAGGGGCTAGCTTCTTTGTCTCTCACTTGCTCTGAATGCTCTGAATGTATCCATTAAGAAACATTTATTGGATGATTTCCATGTGCCAGATACTCTGTTAAGGGCTAGGCATGTGGCATTAAAAACAATGGACTTGGTCCTGGTCTTCATGGACTTATAGTTTACAGGAGAGAGAGATAGTAGGTTAAGGGGTACAGAAATTAACATACAATTATAAAGAATTATGAATACTATAAATCATACACACAATTATATAAAGTATATGAAAGAAAACAAGGTCCAATCTAAAGCCCTGAATCATAGATCAACAGTGAGAGACACGGAAAGTTCAGTTAGGATGGTATGGCAACATTTCAGGTTAGTAATCTAAACTGCTGTTGCAAGATGGAGTAGGTTATTTACATTTTATTTATTTATTTATTTATTTATTTATTTATTTATTTGGTATTTTTATTTTTTAATTTACATCCAAGTTAGTTAGCATATAGTGCAACAATGATTTCAGGAGTAGATTCCTTAATGCCCCTTACCCAGTTACTCATCCCCCACCTTTCAACCCCTCCAGCAACCTTCTGTTAGTTCTCCATACTTAAGAGTCTCTTATGATTTGTTCCCCTCCAAGTTTTTATATTATTTTTGCTTCCCTTCCCTTGTGTTTATTCTGTGTCTTAAAAGTCCTCGTATGCGGGGCGCCTGGGTGGCGCAGTCGGTTAAGCGTCCGACTTCAACCAGGTCACGATCTTGCGGTCCGTGAGTTCGAGCCCCGCGTCAGGCTCTGGGCTGATGGCTCAGAGCCTGGAGCCTGTTTCCGATTCTGTGTCTCCCTCTCTCGCTGACCCTCCTCCGTTCATGCTCTGTCTCTCTGTGTCCCAAAAATAAATAAACGTTGGAAAAAAAAATTAAAAAAAAAAAGTCCTCGTATGAGTGAAGTCATATGATATTTGTCTTTCTCTGACTAATTTTGCTTAGCATAATACCCTCTAGTTCCATCCACATAGTTGCAAATGGCAAGATTTCATTCTTTTTGATTGCCGAGTAATACTCCATTGTGTATGTATGTATGTGTGTGTGTGTGTGTGTGTGTGTGTATATATATATATATATATATACACACACACACAAATATACATGTGTATATATATATTATATATATATGTATGTATATTTATACCACATCTTCTTTATCCATTCAACCATCGATGGACATTTGGGCTTTTTCCATACTTTGCTATTGTTGATAGTGCTGCTATAAAAATGGGGGTGCATATGTCCCTTCGAAACAGCATACCTGTATCCCTTGGATAAATGTCTAGTGATGCAATTGCTGGATAGTAGGGTAGTTCTAGTTTTAATTTTTTGAGGAAACTTCACAGTGTTTTCCAGAATGGCTGCACCAGTTTGCATTCCCACCAGCAGTGTAAAAGAGATACTCTTTCTCAGCATCCTCACCAACATCTGTTGTTGCCTGAGTTGTTAATATTAGCCATTCTGACAGGTGTGAGGTGGTATCTCATGGTGGTTTTGATTTGTATTTCCCTGATGATGAGTGATGTTGAGCATTTTTTCATGTGTCGGTGGGCCACCTGGATGTCTTCTTTGGAGAAGTGTTCATATCTTTTTCCCATTTCTTCACTAGATTATTTGTTTTTTGAGTGTTGAGTTTGATAAGTTCTTTATAGATTTTGGATACTAACCATTTCTGATATATTGTTTGCAAATATCTTCTCCCATTCTGTTGATGGCCTTTTAGTTTTGCTCATTGTTTCCTTCACTGTGCAGAAGATTTTTATTTTGATGAGGTCCCAATAGTTCATTTTTGCTTTTGTTTCCCTTGCCTCTGGAGACGTGTTGAGTAAGAAGTTGCTGTGGCCAAGGTCAAAGAGGTTTTTACCTGTTTTCTCCTCAAGGATTTTGATGGCTTCCTGACTTACAATTAGGTCTTTCATCCATTTTGAGTTTATTTTTGTGTATGGTATAAGCAAGTGGTCCAGGTTCATTCTTCTGTATGTTGTTTTCCCAGTTTTCCCAGCACCACTTGCTGAAGAGACTGTCCTTATTCCATTGGATATTCTTTCCTGCTTTGTCAAAGATTAGTTGGCCATACGTTTGTGGGTCCATTTCTGGGTTCTCTATTCTGTTCCATTGATCTGAGTGTCTGTTCTTGTGCCAGTATCATTCTGTCTTGATGATTACAGCTTTGTAATACAGCTTGAAGTCCGGGATTGTGATGCCTCCTGCTTTGGTTTTCTTTTTTAAGATCGCTTTGGCTATTTGGGGTCTTTTCTGGTTCCATACAAATTTTAGGATTATTTGTTCTAGCTCTGTGAAGAATGCTGGTATTATTTTGATAGGAATTGCATTGGATATGTAGATTGCTTTGGGTAGTATCAACATTTTAACAACATTTGTTCTTCCTATCCAGGAGCATGGAATCTTTTTCTATTTTTTTGTGTTTTCCTCAATTTCTTTCATAAGCTTTCTACACTTTTCAGTGTATAGATTTTTCACCTCTTTGGTTAGATTTATTCCTAGGTATTTTATGGTTTTTGGTGCAATTGTAAATGGGATCGATTCCTTGATTTCTCTCTCTGTTGCTTCATTCTTGGTGTATAGGAATGCAACTGATTCCTGTACATTGATTTTATATTTTGCGACTTTGCTACATTCATGAATCAGTTGTAGCAGTTTTTTGTTGGAATCTTTTGGGTTTTCCATATGCAGTCTCATGTCATCTGCGAAGACTGGAAGTTGGACCTCCTCCTGGCCAATTTGGATGCCTTTTATGTCTGTGTTGTCTGATTGCTGAGGCTAAGAGTTCCAATATTATGTTGAATAACAATGGCAAGAGTGAACGTCCCTGTCTTGTTTACCTGACCTTAGGCAGAAAGCTCTGTTTTTCCCTATTAAGGAGATATTACCGTTGGGTCTTTCATATATGACTTTTATGATCTTGAGGTATGATCCTTCTATCCCTACTTTCTTGAGAGTTTTTATCAAGAAAAAATGCTGTATTTTGTCAAATGCTTTCTCTGCATTTATTGAGAGGATCGTATGGTTCTTGTCCTTTCTTTCATTGATGTGATGAATCACACTGATTGTTATGGATATTGAACCACCCTGTATCCCAGGTATAAATCCCACTTGGTCGTGGTGAATGATTTTTTAATGTATTGTTGGATACAGTTGGCTAATGTCTTGTTCAGCATTTTTGCATCCATGTTCATCAGGGAAATAGGTCTATCATTCTCCTTTTTAGTGGGGTGTCTGTTTTTGGAATCAAGGTAATGCTGGCCTCAGAAAGAGTTTGGAAGTTTTCCTTCCATTTCTATTTTTTGGAACACCTTCAAGAGAATAGGTGTTAACTCTTCCTTATATGTTTGGTAGAATTCCCCCTGGAAAGCCATCTGGCCCTGGACTCTTGTTTTTTGGCAGATTTTTGATTACTAATTCAATTTCTTTACTGGTTATGGATCTGTCCAAATTTTCTATTTCTTTCTGTTTCAGTTTTGGTAGTGTATATGTTTCTAGGAATTTGTCCATTTCTTCCAGATTGTCCATTTTATTGGCATATAATTGCTCGTAATGTTCTCTTATTGTTTTTACTTCTGCTGTATTGGTTGTGATCTCTCCTCTTTCATTCTTGATTTTATTTATTGGGTCCTTATATTTTTCTTTTTGATCAAACTGGTTAGTGGTTTATCAATTTTGTTAATTCTTTTAAACAACCACCTTCTGGTTTCATTGATCTGTTCCACTGCTTTTTTGGTTTCAATAGCATTAATTTCTGCTCTAATCTTTATTATTTCCCATCTTCTGCTGTTTTTGAGTTTTATTTGCTGTTCTTTTTCCAGCTCTTTAAGGTGTAAGTTTAGGTTGTGTATCTGAGACCTTTCTTCCTTTTTAAGGAAGGCCTGGATTGCTATATACTTTCCTCTTATGACCACCTTTGCTGCATCCCATAGGTTTTGGCTGTGGTGTTATCATTTTCTTTGGCTCCCATGTGCTTTTTAATTTCCTATTTAACTTCTTTATTAGCCCATTAATTCTTTAGTATGATGTTCTTTAGTCTCCAAGTGTTTGTTACCTTTCCAAATTTTTTCTTGTGGTTGATTTCGAGTTTCATAGTGTTGTGGTTTGAAGATATGCATGGTATGATCTTGATCTTTTTGTATTTGTTGAGGGCTGATTTGTGTCCCAGTATGTGGTCTATTCTGGGAACGTTCCATGTGCACTGGAGAAGAATGTATATTCCACCACTTTAGGATGAAATGTTCTGAATATATGTTAAGTCCATCTGGTCCAGTGTGTCATTCAAAGCCATTGTTTCCTTGTTGATTTTCTGTTTAGATGATCTGTCCATTGTTGTAAGTGGGGTGTTGAAGTCCCCTACTAGTATGGTATTATTGTCAGTGAGTTTCTTTATGTTTGTGATTAATTGATTTATATATTTGGGAGCTTCCAAATTTGGCACATAAATGTTTATAATTGTTAGGTCTTCTTGGTGGATAGATCCCTTAAATATGATATAATGACCTTTTCCATCTCTTGTTACAGTCTTTGTTTTATTTATTTTTAATTTATTTTTAATTTTTTAAATTTAATTTTTAAATTTTTTTTACAGTCTTTATTTTAAAATCTAGATTGTCTGATATAAGTATGGCTACTACGGCTTTCTTTTGTCAACCATTAGCATGATAGATTGTTATCCATCCCCTTACTTTCAATCTGAAGGTGTCTTTAGGTCTAAAGACCTAAGGGTCTTTTGTAAAAAGCATATAGATGGATCTTGTTTTCTTATCCATTCTGTTACCCTATGTCTTTTGATTAGAGCATCTAGTCCATTGATGTTTAGAGTGAGTACTGAAAGATATGAGTTTATTGCCATTATGTGTCTTGCAGAATTGGAGTTCCTGTTGGTGTTTTCTGGTCGTTTCTAGTCTTTGCTTTTGGTCTTTTTTTTTTTTTTTTTTCATCTTTTCTCCCCTCAGAGAGTCCCCCTTAAAATTTCTCACACAGCTGGTTTAGTGGTCACAAACTCCTTTAATTTTTGTTTGTCTGGGAAACTTTTAATCTTTCCTCCTATTTTGAATGACAGCCTTGCTGGATAAAGAATTCTTGGCTGCATCTTTTTCTGATTCAGCACTTTGAATATATCCTGCCACTACTTTCTGGCCTGCCAAGTTTCTGTGGATAGGTCTGCTCCAATCCTGATCTGTCTTCCCTTATAGGTTAAGGACTTTTTTTTTTCCCTTGCTGCTTTCATGATTTTCTCCTTGCCTGAGTATTTTGTGAATTTGACTATGATATGCCTTGTGGATGGTCGGTTTTTGTTGAATCTTATGGGAGTCCTCTGAGCTTCCTGGATTTTGATGTCTATCTTTCCCCAGATTAGAAAAGTTTTCCACTATGATTTGCTCACATAACACTTCTACCTCTTTTTCCCTGTCTTCATCTTCTGGGACCCCTATGATTCTGATGTTGTTTCTTTATAATGAGTCACTGCTTTCCCTAATTCTTAAATCGTGCTCTTTTGCCTTAGTCTCCCTCTATGTACCTTAGTTTGCCCACTATATACCTTATTTGCTGCTCTGCCTCATCCATATTTGCCGCCATGGCACCATTTGAGACTGCAGCTCAGTTATAGCATTTTTTATTTCATCCTATCTTTGTTTCTCTTATCTCCACAGAAAGGGATTCTCATCTATTTTCTTTTTTTTTTTAATTAAAAAAAAATTTTTTTTTTTCAACGTTTATTTATTTTTGGGACAGAGAGACAGAGCATGAACAGGGGAGGGGCAGAGAGAGAGAGGGAGACACAGAATCGGAAGCAGGCTCCAGGCTCTGAGCCATCAGCCCAGAGCCCGACGCGGGGCTCGAACTCCTGGACCGTGAGATCGTGACCTGGCTGAAGTCGGACGCCCAACCGACTGCACCACCCAGGCGCCCCAAGATTCTCATCTATTTTCAAACCCAGCTAGTATTCTTATTATCATGATTCTAAATTCTGGTTCAGACATCTTGTATGTACCTCTGTTGATTAAGTCCTTGGGTAATATTTCTTCCTGCTCTTTCTTTTGGGGTGAATTCCTTCATTTCATCATTTTGAAGGAAGGAAAGAATTAACAAGGTCAAAAATCTTAAAATTAAAAAATTAAAAACAACACACACACACACACACACACACACACACACACAAATCAAATAAATGATGCTAGATCCTAGGTGTGCTTTGGTCTCATTTAAAGGAGCTTGATACATTAGAGAAGAAAATGGGGGGAAAAAAGGAAAAGGTTTGAAAATTTGAAAAAATGAATACAATGAAATAAAATAAAGTGAAATGATGGAAGTAAAATAGATTTTGAAAAATTTACAAAAAGTAAAAAAATGGTAAAAAAATTAAGGAAAATAATTTTTAATAAAAATTGAACATAAAAATAAATTTTTTCTCTTTCTGCATTTAAGAAAATGAAAAGAAAAGAAAAAGAAAGAAAAGGAAATTGAATAGATGGACTAGTGAACAGACTGAAATACGATTGAAATTACATCATTTTCCTCTAGAAGTCAAACTGTGAAGCACTTTATAGTCTGCAAACTAAGCAGGCAGAGAGACTTGTGGTGTTCCTGAAGAGTGAGGTTGGCTTAGTTGAGCGGGCTTAGTGTAACAGCTCTGTTCCTCACTAGATGGTGCTGGTTAGCTTACTGGGGTGGATTGTTGTGGCGCTTGTAGGTGTGTATGCACATGTGTGGGAGGGGTGAAAATGGCATCACCCAGCTACCCAGTCTCTAGAATTGTAACTCTGTTCTCCCTGATCAGCAATTGTGCACCCATTCTGTGTCTCTGGCTTCCGTCCACTTACACTGTCTGTGACCAAGCCGTCAGGTTGCCAGGTGGCATCTCCCTGCTGAGTTTTATCTCGGATGTGGCTGTGTTTTCTGGCCCCTCAGTCCTGAGGGACTGCAGCTTTGAACTGTTCTGATCCTCTGCAGGAGGCTCTCACTGAGCAATGGCTGGGTGCTGGCCACACCCAGGAACATTCTCGGGACTGTGCTGCTGCTGATGCCCAGAGACTGTGGCTGGGCACCAACCTACCTCAGAAAGCATTCATGAGATTGTGTAGCAGCAGCGTCTCAAGGATTATGGAAAATCACAACACATATCTGGCACCAGGCTTCACCCTTAATGACCTTGTTTCAGCACCAGTGAATGTGGTTGTTCTACAGGGTCCACTGGGAACTTTGCCTGTGGGGTGGCTGCACAGCCTCTACCAAACATCCTCCCAACAGGGGAACCGCCTCTCCCTGTTTGCCCCAAGGACCCCTGGACCTCACTCTGCTCCTGGGGATTCACCCTTCCCACCAGAGCACCACCAGGTATAGAGCTGTGGAGTTTCAGACTCTGCATTCCCCCTGTTTATAGAGTCTTAGTGGAATTTAAACCCTCTCTTTTCTCCTTTCTCCCTTTTTAGTTCAGTCCCTGAAGCTGTTTCTGCTTTTCCACTTTCTCTCCACCTGCTTTTTTTTGGGGGGGGGTGCTTTTCCTGTACTCTCCCCCCATCTCCATTCTTTCTCTGCACACAAAAACAGCTCCCTGCCTTCTACAGCTTCTCTCTCCCCCAGTTCACCTCTCTACCCCACGTACCTGCTGAGTTCTGTGGTTCAGGTTGTAAGATTGTTGTGTTAATCCTAAAATCAGTTTTCTGGGTATACAGGATGGTTTAGTGTTGATCCGGCTGTATTTCATGGATGTGAGACACAAAAAAACTTCCATGCTGTTCCGCCATCTTGGCTCCTCCAGGTTATTTATATTTTAAATTTTCATCCCAGTTTTGGATATGTTTGGCATTCTGTGTCCATATTGGAAAAATGTATACTGCTTTTCTGACATACTGTGCCACTATATGATAATAAACCAGTGTGCTTGTCCTCTCCAGAGTAACTAATAATATTGACCATTTGTATAGGACAGTTGTTGTTGTTGTTGTTGTTTATTTTTGTTTTTTACAGAATCTCTTGAACTGGCAATTACAGCTGACTCTTGAACAAGGGTTAGGGGTACACTGCACAGTCAAAAATCCATGTATAACTTGACTTTCCCCCAATTTAACTACTAATAGCCTACTGTTGCCTTATCAATAGCATAAACAGTTGATTAACACATATTTTATATGTTATACGTATTATATACTATAGTCTTACAGTAAGAAAGAAAAGGAGAGAAGAAAGGAGATAAAAGAAAATGTTATTAAGAAAGTCATAAGGGAGGTGCCTGGCTGGATCAGTCAGGAAAACATGTGACTTTCAATCTCAGGGTTGTTTGTTTGAACTCTATGTTGAGTATAGAGATTACTTAAAAAAATCTTATAAAAAAGTCATGGAAAATACATTTATAAGACTGTACTATAAAAAATACTCATATATGTGGACTTGTGTAATTTTAAACCTGTGTTGTTAGGGGCGCCTGGGTAGCTCAGTCGGCTAAGCGTCCAACTTCAGCTCAGGTCATGATCTCGCGGTCTGTGAGTTCGAGCCCCGCGTCGGGCTCTGTGCTGACCACTCAGAGCCTGGAGCCTGTTTCAGATTCTGTGTCTCCCTCTCTCTCTGACCCTCACCCGTTCATGCTCTGTCTTTCTCTGTCTCAAAAATAAATAAACGTTAAAAAAAAATTAAAATAAATAAATAAATAAATAAATAAATAAAACCTGTGTTGTTAGAGGGTCAATTGTACTTCTAAATATACCATGAGTTGGTTAATTTCTCCATGCAGTGCTATTAATATTTTTTCTGTATATTTTGAAGCTATTTTATTGGGTGCATAGAAGTTTAAAATTGTTATATTATTCTGAACACTTGAGTGTATCACTATGTAGCAACCTCTGATCTCTAATTATGTTTGTCAGATTCTGTTTTGGTTAATAATATAGCAACTCCAGGTTTCTGTTTTCCAGGGACAATAGATTTCTACTTTGTTTTTAGGGTGTCTCTTGTAAACAATGTATATCTGGATTTTTATATTTTCGTCCAATATATCAATATCTATTTTATTGTTTTTAAGTTGGTAAGTTTGGTCTACTGATGTTTTTATTTTTTAATTATTGATATGTTTGAGTTTGTTTCCATCTTTCTTTTGTTTCTATTTTTTTGATTTGGTCCCTTATATAGCACTATGCATGCAATATTGTTTTTCTATCCCAGTGATTTTTAATCCTCTATCAATTAGAATTGCCTGGGAGATCTTTAAAAATATTAATATTCAGGCTCCACCACTAGGGATTCTATTTAAGGCCTGGAGTGGGGCCTGGACAGTGGTATTTTTGAAAACTTATCCAGGCAGTATAGGATACATACTTTTGTATTCAGTTTTATCCATCTCCAAGCATCACATCATAACAACCTACAATGCATGGAGAAGCCACATTTCTGTATTCATTCTAGTGAAATTCTTGCAACAATTTGGCCTGGGACTGGTATTTGCAGTATTTCCATACTGTTCTCTAGGAACTGTCTCCCTAACCTGATTCCCGTTCCCCGTTGTCTCATAGCTCCCTGGACCCACATCCAATCTGTATCTTGACAGAGTCAGGTATTTCAGACATTAAGAGTTAGGTATAGTTTAGATCTGGTCTTTTGGCTATGAGATCCTCTAACACCTTAAGTTATAGTGTTGATTTGATCCTGTTAATTTCTCTTAGATTCCTTTCTTTACTCTGCTGGAATTATCAACTGCCACTCCCTAAATCCACAGCAGATTGAGCATTTGCTTAGATCTGGTCTACCAACCTGCTGCTGAAGATGCCAAGAACATTATGGAAATATCCCTATAAAACCATAGATCATGGTAGTTCTGAGAGGTGGATTTTCTTTTGTCTATTAAAGCTATAGTCAACAATAATGTCCTCTAATCCACTGGCTTTCAATGTGTCATTCCTGGGCCAGCAGCATCAACATCAACTGAGAACTTGTTAGAAACACACATTCTCTGGTCCTACCCTAGAACTCTTAAATCAGAAACACTGGGAGGGGGCCCCAGCAATCTGTGTTGTAACAAATCTGCCAGCTTATTCTGCTGCTCAGTCAAGTTTGAGAGGCACAGCTCTAATTCAAGAGGTTTTTCAATGTTCAATTTAATTAAGAAGACAGGAAGATTTTCTTTGTAGTGGTAAATGGTTAATTAACAGGAAATCGAGAATGGTACAATTAAGACTCAAAAAGAAAATAAACTATTCAGTGAGTGGTACTGTATTTTGTAATTTTATATTTTAACTTACATTAGACATTACCCCAGTATTTAGGCTAATCTTCATGTTGATCTGTTTTTCTTGAAATTGAAAGCTAGTATATGTATGAAGTCAAGTGATAAGGTCAAGGCAAAAATTGTGAGTGAATTATCTAAGTGAAATGTGGGCTGGTACCAAATTATTCACATCTAACCCTCCTGTACAGAAACAATTATCATGGTCTTTTAAAATTTAATATGGAGTTAAATGCTTTCATTTTTACTTCTACTGACTGGTTTCCACAACAGGAATAACAAGACTCTGTTATTTATTTATCCTTATGTTATTCTCATTGGGCACTTGCTAGGTATACACCAGTACATAGAGTGTTATGAAATAACTAGACCCCAATGAAGGAAAGATGTACATCAAAGCCTTCTCTTTGTGAGATTTGGTCCCAGAGAAAAATAAATTTGGGGCTGGAAAAAAGAATAGAGTTTAACATCTAGAATCTCAAATATCATACACTTGTTTTATCTCTGAATTAATTAAAAAAATTGGCTTTTGTCCTGTTACTACTTTCTAAATTCATTTTCCTTTGCTTAAAGTAGCATACCTTTTAGGTATCCAGAGGACTTTTTTTTTTTTTTTAATTTTTTTTTTCAACGTTTATTTATTTTTGGGACAGAGAGAGACAGAGCATGAACGGGGGAGGGACAGAGAGAGAGAGAGGGAGACACAGAATCGGAAACAGGCTCCAGGCTCTGAGCCATCAGCCCAGAGCCTGACGCGGGGCTCGAACTCCCGGACCGCGAGATCGTGACCTGGCTGAAGTCGGACGCTTAACCGACTGCGCCACCCAGGCGCCCCTATATCCAGAGGACTTTTAATGGAAACATATTCTTTCACTAGCAGTAAAAGGGAAAGAAGGGAAGGGAAAGAAGATAATTCAGCCATTGACATTTTTTTTTTTTTGTCAAAATCTAGTTTTCATATGTAAAATAGTGTAATATCACACTTAATGAAAAATAACTAGGAGTATGTACTTATAGACTAATGAGCCTTAATAGGGCCCTTGAGGTTGTCAGTGGGGGACTCCCGACCATGTAGAGGAAGTACCATGGACTCTATAGCCACAGAGTTATGGGAGGTGGGGGTGGGAGTTGGGGAGGGAGACATGATACTGTCTACTCCAACAGTATGGCAGGGCACACACTGGAGAAATCATGGAGAGCCCTGTGAGTCAGAACAGGCAGGTAAACATGCATATTGGCCATTTCAGGGATGGCAAATGTCTTTGTGATTGGTATTTTGCAAATATTATTGGAGAAAGTAAAAATTTCTTTGGAGATACATTTGATTACAACTCTGTAACTAAACAATAGATTAAGGGACCAGGGACTCCTGTGATGAGCACTGGGTATTATATGGAAGTGTTGAATCACTCTATTGTACACCTGAAACTGATAGTACACTGTATGTTAATTAACTAGAATTTAAATAAAAATGTAAAAAAAAAAAGCCTGACTGCTAGAGCTTCTGGAGTGGCTTTCTAGTTCAGACCTTGTAACTCCCTGAGCCTAGTGGTTTAATTTTCCTAGGTTCTCAGGAGGTCTGATCAGGTGACAAAGTTTCCTATTTTCCATTTTCTTCCAATATGTATAAATGCAAGTGAAACAAGAGCTTGTTGTTCTTGCTTCCAAAATGCTTATAACCTAGGAGGGGACCAAGCCTATCAAAGTACAAAATATCCTCAAATCCTCAAATACATCTACTCATAAACTAGGAGTCCAGTAGATGTTCTCTGTAGGGTCAGGACTAATCTTTTTACATTGGAGGCTTCAGTCCTCTCCATGTATGCTGTTCTCTTCTTTTTCCCATCTCCATTTGCTTCCCTACAGCCTCAGACCCCCAGACCTCTCAAGCAAATTTATCCAGCAACCTGTCAAATCATCTCAATCTCATCCTCAAGAGGTCTCCTAGGCTGTGGTTTCCTGTTTATACTACTCATCAAATCATCGTAGTCAGGGTCTTCTGGAATGCCCAATACTGGCATGATATCATCCTGAATACAATTGCAACAAGTCACAGGCTCTTTCAGGCCCCAAGCTGTCTGTATGAATAAACCCCATGACTTTTCTCCCCTCTCCACCACTTCCTTGTGAAATATACTATGCCATGTGCAAACGGAATTAATGGGGACATATGTGTTAATTTCTTTGGTTTATGTGTGTCTAATTGTTTCTGTGCCATTTGGCTTAGTTGTGTTAGAGTTGTCTTTGATTGTAAGGACATGGAGTTCAGGATGTGTGTTCTACTTGGCCTGAATATTGCTCAGCTAAGTCCACATGCAGCTGGGTGCTTTATAATGATGGGAGGAAGAGCATTCTGCCTTAAGGTCTGACTTGCATTGTCCTAGAAGGCTGAAGTCCAGCCCCATAGATTTGTGGGCGTATCTATTTTGGTCCAACACAATAGCAGGTTATCAACTACCTTTTACAGTCTATGGAATTTATGCATTGGTTTATGTCTCTAACATTCAATTTTGGATATGTAAAATGGTATTATTCCACTGCAAACACCTGTACAAATGGTAATATTCTGCTGTTCTATCTAATGACAAAATCTGCCACCATGACCACTTAAGCATATTCAAAATGAGAAAGGAAATGCCTCCCTTTATATCATAAAGATTTTAGCTTACATTTAATCATGGAAACTAGGCATTGGGAGAGGATCTTTTTTGTCTAAATATATCCTTGGCCTTCAATTATATTTTCTATTTCACCACAATGGCTTTTAAAATTCTTCCATGTTCATACCATTTTCCTTTATTTTGAGTTGGCAGGATCACCTTGAGCCCATCCCTCAGCTTTCATCAACAAATATTATCACTTTGAGAGGAGCATAAGTTGGGATAATCTGAGTACAAAGGAGTCTCTCTGAGAAACTATTCTGGTGCCACAGGAATGCGGAATAAGATTGAAGCATGTCCCAGATTAGGGGTAACCAATTTTAACTCTTTTAACTTCCATAGGAGTTAGAATCCTGGAATAAAGATTAAAGATTTTCCTTTAAGGGTGGAGAATCATGCCTTCCTCCAAGAAACACCAGCAAGATGTTGTGGAAGCACTGTGGTTAGATCACCAGATACTTGTGATTTTGGGAAATCATTTTGCTACTCTGGGTTTCAATTTCCCCCTGTGTGAAATAAAGTGTTTGTGTAGAGATTTTCTAAGATTGTTTCAAGCTCCACTTATTTGTCAACAAACATTTACGAGTACTTACTAAGTTCTAGGCACTAGGGATGAAGGGATAAACCAGGGAGATGGAGTCTCCCGCATCCCAGATCTCAGGGGTAGTCTCATATTTAACAGATTGTTTTTGGAAAGAAGATTGCCAATTACATTTAATAATGATTTTAGGTTAACATTAGCCTTTGGATGCTCCCATCTTATTTCAAGTCATGCTTCTTATGTCCTTTTTCTACTTGTTGGTCTTCCTCAATCATTCCCAGAGGAATACAATACCATGGCCCTAAATCAAACACTTGTCTTGGGGTGCCTGGGCAGCTCAGTTAAGTGTCCAATGTTGGCTCAGGTCATGATCTTGTGGTCTGTGAGTTCGAGCCCCATATCGGGCTCTGTGCTGACAGCTCAAAGCCTGGAGCCTGCTTCGGATTCTGTGTCTCCCTCTCTCTCTGCCCTTCCCCTGCTCGTGCTCTGTTTATAAAGTGAATAAACATTAAAAAAAATTAAAGAAAGAAACACTTGTCTTTTAAGGTGTATTGAGATAATGCCAAATATATTTTGTTGTTCATAATTTGTTTTGATGAATTGTGGTTGATATCACCTGCATTGATGGGTGTGATTTAAGGAGGGAGAACAAATATTGTGACCTCATTTGGGTCTTACTGCTGTGTCATAATTATACAGCTGTATGGATAAATGTAGTCCAAAATAAAACAGTTGAAATCTTTTCTCAGCCTTATAAGAAAACCTTTCTTTAGAATCAGTTTGTTAGACTATTCCTACATAGATTGATCTATTGCATTTAGGAGTGGGTTTCTATTTTTGAGAGCCAATGTGTGCTATTTTCCTATGCTTAAGCAAACAGCTAGGCTTAAAGCTTAATGAAGTAGGAAAGGCATTCAGGAAGAGCTAGAGCCAACATCTTGTATATTTGAACCTGTCTGTTCTGCCAGTGACCCATAGAGTGAAGAGCTGTGTCAGCTAATCATCTAGTTGACCATTGCTGACAGACAAATACCTTGTGCTGAGCTTGGAGGGAATGTCACAAAAACAACAGAAGTCAACAAGGTGACACAATCCCTGTGGGGTTCCATACTTATTTTTCCCATTGCTTGGAGCTGAGCAATTACACAAATGCATCGTATCTGTAAATAACATACACATTTTAAGAGTTTAAATTACTTTGTTTTCAGAAGGTGTTTTTAAAACTAGTTGGACACATATTTTTTCCAATGATGATAATTAGCTGATTAATAATATCATAGTCATCAAAAGAGATAGCATGTTTTAAAAATCATGCAACAATAGCTGAGTGCTTACATGGCTTTAATTGGAACACCTAATAATTATAACCTTGTAGATGCAAGGGAAGAAATGTTTTCAAATGTAAACACAAACACAGAAAACAAAACACAAATTTGTCAGCAGAAGACCGCCTGCTTATATGACTACTAAGCCAGAAAACAGCTGTTTTACTTAATGCATTGTTTCAGGACTGAAGTGAAATCATAGAAGTAGTGGCTTCCAACATTGTTAATAGCAAAAGTCCTATTATCCACCTGCCCCATGATCTGCAAATTTTGAAAGACTTTTTCCCTATCCAATTGTATTTATTAAGTAATTATGAGTTTTTCTATTTTAAGAAGCAAAGACAAATGTAGCTACCAGTTAACTATTGCGATGAATGTGAAACAATGGATTTTCAACACTGAATTGCTGTAATTCCCACTCAAACCAAAATGAATTTGTTATAGATATCTTAGACTGTTATATGGTAACCAACTATGTGATTTCCTTTAGACATTTAAAAATTTTGAAAATGGCATATGAAACCCATTGCTACTGTTTAGGAAGTTCTGGAGTTTCAGTGATCTCTTATGAGGAAACTCAACGAACATACAAATTATGTGTGAACTTAATTGTGTCTGATGCATTTAAAGTTGAAGAAGTTTTTCTTCAAGTTTCAAGTTTTTATTTAAATTTTAGTTAGTAGGGGCACCTGGGTGGCTCAGTCAGTTAAGCGTCCGACTTCAACTCAGGTCGTGAGTTCGAGACCCACATCAATGTGTGCTGACAGCTCCGAGCCTGAAGCCTGCTTCACATTGTGTCTCCCTCTCTCTCTGCCCCTCCCCCACTCAGACTTTGTATCTCTCTCTCTCTCTCTCTCAAAAATAAATAAACATTAAAAAAAATTTTTTTTAATTCTAGTTAACATATAGTGTAATATTAGTTTCAGGAGTAGAATTTAGTGATTTATCACTTACATATAACACATCGTCACAACAAGTGCCCTCCTAAATACCCATCACCCATCTAGCCCATCCCCTGCCACTTTTCTCCATCAACCTTCAGTTTGTTCTCTATCGTTGAGTCTCCTTTATGGTTTGCCTCTCTCTCTTTCTCTCTCTCTCTCTTTTTTTCTTTTACCTATGTTAATCTGTTTTGCTTCTTAAATTCCACATACATATTTATCTTTCTCTGAGTTATTTTGCTTAGCATAATATATTCTAGTTCCATCTAATCATTGCAAATGGGAAGATTTCATTCATTTTGATGGCTGAGTAATATTCTATTGTATATATATACCACACCTTCTTTATTCATTCATCAGTCAATGGACATTTGGGGCTCTTTCCATAATTTGGCTATTGTTGATAATGCTGCAATACACATCAGGGTGTATGTGCCTCTTTGAATCAGTATTTTTGTATCCTTTGGGTAAATACCTAATAGTGCACTTGCTGGGTCACAGGGTAGTTCTATTTTTAACTTTCTGAGGAACCTCCATACTGTTTTCTAGAGTGGCTACACCATTATATATTTCCATCAAAAGTGTAAGAAGGTTCCCTTTTCCCCGCATCCTCACCAACATCTGTGGTTTCCTTTGTTGCTATTTTAGCCATTTTGACAGGTGTGAGGTGGTGTCTCATTGTAGTTTTGATTTCTTTTCCTGATTACGAGTGATGTTGAACATCTTTTCATGTGTCTGTTAACCATCTGGATATCTTCTTTGGAAAAGCATCTACTCATGTCTTTTGACCATTTCTTTACTGGATATTTTGCTTTTTGGGTGTTGAGTTTGAGAAGTTCTTTATAGATTTTAAATACCAACTCTTTCCTGATATGTCATTCGCAAATATCTTCTCCCATTACAAAGGCTGCCTTTCAGTTTTCTTGATTGTTTCTTTCATTGTGCAGAAGTTTTTATCTTGATGAAGTCCCAATAGTTCATTTTTGCTTTTGTTTCCCTTGCCTTTGGAGACATGTCTAGTAAGTTGCTATGGCTGAGGTCAAAGAGGTTGCTGCTTATCTTCTCTTTGAGGATTTGGATGATTTCCTGTTTCACATTTAGGTCTTTCATCCATTTTGAAGTTATTTTTGTGTATGGTATAAGAAAATGGTTGAGTTTTATTCTTCTGCATGTTGCTATCTGATTTTCCCAAGACGATTTGTTGAAGAGACTCTTTTTTCCATTGGATATTCTTTCCTACTTTGTTGAAGATTAGTTGACCATATAGTTGTGGGTCCATTTATGGGTTTTCTATTCTGTTCTGTTGATCTATGTGTCTGTTTTTGTGCTGGTGCCATACTGTTTTGATGACTACAGCTTTGTAATATAACTTGAAGTCTGGAATTGTGATGCCTCTGGGTTTGCTTTTCTTTTTCAAGATTGCTTTGGCTATACAGGGTCTTTTGTTATTCCACACAAATTTTAGGATTGGTTGTTCCAGCTCTGTGAAAAATGCTGGTGGTATTTTGATAGGGATTGCATTAAATGTGTAGATTGGTTTGGGTAGTATGGACATTTTAACAATACTTGTTCTTCCGAACTATGAGCATGGAATGTCTTTCCATTTCTTCATGTCCTCTTCAATTTCTTTCATAAGTGTTCTATAGTTTTCAAAGTACAGATCTTTTACCCCTTTGGTTAGGTTTATTCCTACGTTTTTGTTGCAGCTGTAAGTGGGATCAATAATTTTGATTTCTCTTTCTGCTGCTTCATTATTGGTGTATAAAAATGCAACAGATTTCTGTGTATTGATTTTTTATCCTGTGACTTGACTGAATTTGTGCATTAGTTCTAGCAATTTCTTTTTGGTGGAGTCTTTTGGGTTTTCTACGCAGAGTATCATGTTGTTTGAGAATTGTGAAAGTTTGATTTCTCCCTTGCTGATTTGGATGTCTTTTATTTCTTTTTGTTTTCTGATTGCTGAGGCTTAGACTTCTAATACTATGTTAAATAACAATGGTGAGAGTGGACATCCCTGTGTTGTTCCTAATCATAGAGGAAAAGCTCTCAGTTTTTCCCCATTGAAGAGGATATTAGCTGTGGGTCTTTCATATGTGGACTTGATTATGTTGAGATATGTTCTCTATATCTCTACTTTGTTGAGAGTTTTTGTCAAGAATGGGTGACAAGAAAGGAAAGTATTTTCTCAAATGCTTTTCCTGCATTTACTGAGAGGATGATGTCGCTCTTATCCTTTCTTTAACTAATGTTATCACATTCATTGATTTGCCAATATTGAACCATCCCTGCAGCCCAGGAATAAATCTCACGTGATTGTGGTGAATAATTATTTTAATGTACTGTTGGATTCAATTTGTTAGTATCTTGTTGAGAATTTTTGCATCCATGTTCATCAGGGATATTAGCCTATAATTCTGTTTAGCCTATAATTCTATAGCCTATAATTCTGTTTCAGGGATATTAGCCTATAATTCTGTTTAGCCTATAATTCTTTGTCTGGTTTTGGAATCAAAGTAATGCTGGCTTCATAGAATGAATTTGGAAGTTTTCCTTCCATTTCTGTTTTTTGAAACAGTTTGAGAAGAATAGGTATTAACTCTTCTTTAAATTAAGTCTGGTAGAATTCACCTGGGAAGCCAGCTAGTCTGGGGCTTCTGTTTGTTGGGATATTTTTGATTACTGATTCAATTATTTGCTGGTTGTCTATTCAAATTTTATTTCTTCCTGTTTCAGTTTTTGTATCTTATATGTTTCTAGGAATTTATCCATTTCTTCCAGATTGCCCAATTTGTTGAAACACAATTTTTCATTATTTTTTTTTATATAATATAAATTTTTTTGTATTTCTGTGGTGTTGATTGTGATCTCTCCTCTGTCATTTGTGATTTTATTTATTTGGGTCCTTTCTGTGTTCTTTTTGATAAATCTGGCTAGGAGTTTATCAATTTTATTAATTCTTTCAAAGAACCAGCTCCTGGTTTCATTGATCTGTTTTACTGTTTTTGTTTGTTTGTTTGCTTTTTTTTTTTTTTTTTTTGGTTGTTGTTTCTATGTCACTTATTTCTGCTCTAATCTTTATTATTTCCCTTCTTCTGCTGGCTTTAGACTTCACTGGCTGTTCTTTTTCTAGCTCCTCAAGGTGTAAGATTAGGTTGTGTATTTGAGGCTTTTCTTGTTCTTGAGGTAGGCCTGAATTGCAATCTAGTTCCCTTTTAGCACCACCTTTGTTGTATCTCAAAGATTTTGAACTGTGGTATTTTCATTTTCATTGGCTTCCATGTATTTTTTCTTTCTTCTTTAATTTCCTGGTTAACTCATTCATTCTTTAGTGGGATGTTCTTTAACCTCCATTATTTGTGGCCTTTCCAAATTTTTTCTTGTGGTTGATTTCAAGTTTCACAGAGTTGTGGTTAGAAAATATGCACTGTATGATCTTAACCTTTTTGTATTTGTTGAGGCCTGATTTGTGACACAGTATGTGGTCTATTCTGGAGAATGTCCCATGTGCACTTGAAAAGAATGTGTATTCTGCTGCTTTAGGATGAAATGTTCTGAATATGTCTGTCAAGTCCATCTGGTCCAGGGTGTCATTCAAAGCCATTGATTTTTGTTGATTTTCTGCTTAGGTGATCTGTCCATTGTTGTAATGTAACAGGGGTGTTAAAGTTCCCTGCTATTATTTTATTATTATCAATGAATTCCTTTATGTTTGTTATTAATTATTTTATATATTTGGGTATTTCAAGTTGGGGGCATAAATATTTACATTTGATATATCTTCTTGTTGGATAGATCCCTTTATTATGATGTAGTGCCTTTCTTTTTTTTTTTAATTCTTTTTGTTTGTTTTTAATGTTTATTTTTTATAGAGAGAGAAAGAGTGTGAGTGGGGGAGTGGCAGAGAGAGAGGGAGACATGGAATCTGAAGCAAGCTCGAGGCTGTAAACTGTCAGCATAGAGCGCAACATGGGGCTTGAATCCGCAAACTGTGAGATATGACCTGAGCCAAAGTTGTACGCTTAACTGACTGAGCCACCCAGGTGCCCCTATGGTATAGTGCCCTTCTTAATCTCTTGTTACAGTCTTTGGTTTAAAATCTAGTTTGTCTGATGTAAGTATAGCTACTCAACTTTCTTTTGACATCCATTAGCATGATAAATGGTTCTCCATTCCCTCATTTTCAATCTGCAAGTATCTTTAGGTCTAAAATGAATCTTTCGTAGGCAGCATATGGAAAGATCTTGGTTTTTTTATTCTTTTCTTTTTTTTACTCTATTTCTTTTGATTGGAGCTATTAGTTCATTTACATTCAGAGTAATTATTCATAGATATGAATTTAGTGCCATTGTATTACTTGTTGAGTCATTGCTTCTGGAGATTTTTTCTATTCCTTTCTAGTCTTTGTCACTTTTCATCCTTCTTTCCCACTCAAAGAGTCCTCATTAAAATTTTTGCAGGGCTGGTTTAGTGGTCACAAACTCCTTTAGTTTTGGTTTGTCTAGGAAACTCTTTATCTCTCTTTGTATTCTGAATGTCAGCCTTGTTGGATAGAATATTCTTGGCTGTGTGTTTTTCCCATTCAGCACATTGAATATATCGTGCCACTCCATTCTTGCCTGCCAAGTTTCTGTGGAGAGGCCTGCTGCTAACTTTATTTGTTTTCCCTTGTAAGTTAGGAATTTCTTTTCCCTTGCTGCTTTTAGGATTTTTTTCCGTATCTCTATATTTTGCAAATATTACTACAATATATCTTGGTGTTGGTCTGCTTTTATTGAATCCTCTGTACCTCCTGGATTTGGATTCTGTTTCGTTCCCGAGATTAGAGAAGTTTTCAACTATAATTTGCTGAAATAAACCTTCATCCACCTTTTCCCTCTCTTCTTCTGGGACTCCTATGATATGTTATTATGCTTTATGGAGTTGCTGAGTTACCTAAGTCCACATTTGTGATCCGATATTTTTCTTTCCCTTTTCTTTTCATCTTAATTATTTTCCATAATTTTATCTTCTATATCACTTATTAATTTCTCTGTTTCTTCCATCCTTGTGGTCATTACATCAAGTGGGTTTTGAGTCTTGATTATAGCATTTTTTATTTTGGCCTGACTAGTTTTCAGGGCTTTTATCTGTGTGAAAAGGCATTCCCTGGCATCTTCTATGCTTTTCTCAAGTCCAGCTAGTATCCTCATGATTATTGCTTTAAACCATTGATCGGGCATATTTCTTTTTTTTTTTTTTTTTAATTTTTTTTTTCAACGTTTATTTATTTTTGGGACAGAGAGAGACAGAGCATGAACGGGGAAGGGGCAGAGAGAGAGGGAGACACAGAATCGGAAACAGGCTCCAGGCTCTGAGCCATCAGCCCAGAGCCTGACGCGGGGCTCGAACTCACGGACCGCGAGATCGTGACCTGGCTGAAGTCGGACGCTTAACCGACTGCGCCACCCAGGCGCCCCATCGGGCATATTTCTTATGATTGTTTTGATTAGATCTTTGGCTGTGACTTTTCTTGTTCTTCCTTTTGGGATGAATTCCTCCATCTTGGCATTTTGTCTAGGTCTCTGTCTTCCTCTGTGTGTTAGGAAAGCCTATTATGTGTTTCCTGCTCCTGAGAGTGATGGAATACTACCCAGGGTCTGACATTTCAGGAAGTGTCTCTGGTGTAGGCTGTGTGCACACTGCTACTGTGTTTTGGCTCTTCTTTCCCTCAGGTTAGTCTTCTGCAGAGTTTCTCCTTGCCTTCAGTGGGGAGAGTTTGGACCTTGTCCAGAGTATGATGAGTTTTAACTAGGTGTGCTCTGGTCTGCTTGTTAAAAAAAGCCTGATGCTATTTCCACTAGAGCTGAAAGTTTGTAGAACTCTTTGGTCAGTAGACTTGGTGTGTACATGTGGGGTTTGTGCTGGTCTTCTAGGGGGAGGGGCCCACCTCTCTGGTACTCTGACACACTTGTCCTAGTAAAGAACCACCTGCAGAGTGCAGTGGGGCGGGGCTTGGTGTAAGCTGCTCAGGCCTCCACTGTTGGCACTGTGCTGCTCACTAAAGTCAGTCTGTGGTGATGGGTGGGGGAGAAAAATGGTGCCTGTCTTTACCATGTCTTTCAGGCTGTCTGCCAGCCAGCAGCACAGTGAACCTCTGTTTTATCTCATGCATGCTAGCTGAGTTTCAAAACTCCAAACTTTAGGAACCTGGTGCAGTGCAGACCCATGCTGGTCCTCTGGGGGACCAGAGGGTCTTGTCATGCTTGGGCTGGTGCTGGTTTGTCCCATAAGGGCAGTTATACCAATGCGCAGGAGCTTGGAGTTTAGAGCAAAGCACCACAAAATGCTTGGGTCCAGGTTAGCCACCCTCAGGAGATGCTTGCCCCTATGCTTAAGGGGTGGGGGAGTGCAATAGTGCCTGCTGGCTCTTTTGTCCCCTGAGAGGCAAACCCACCTCTTCCACATGCATTCCAAAAAAGGAGAAATGTCTCTCCCAGTGCATCCCAGGGATCCTCAAATCATGCACTCCACTCCTGGGCCTGTGCCTTCCGTCTCCACAGGAGCACCAGTATGCCCACTAGGCTCCATACCAGCTGTGGACTTCTAAAACTCCAGTCTTTGAGCTCTGCTGTTGTAAACACTCAAGGTAATCAGCTCCTCTTGTTTTTCCAGTCAATGGCTTTGTGCAATCCCCTATGCACCTCTCCCTCCCTCTCTTTCTCTCTCTCTCTCTCTCCTCTCTCTTCAATCAGGGCTCCCTCCCATCCACAGCACCCATGATCCTTTTCTCCCCCAAATCATGTCCTCACACCTCCTCCTCTCTGTGATGTTGCCTCTTCTCTCCCTTCAGTCATGCAGTTTGTTTTGTTAGTTCTCAGATCAGTTTCTTGGGTGTTCAGAATGATTTGATATTTATTTAGCAGTGTTCAAGGGTCTAGGAAAGAATAGGGTTTTCCTATACTCTGACATCTTAACTCTTGAAAGTTGAAAAAGTTTTTATTGCAAATCCTTGTACCAAGTGCTTTTGCAAGAATATGAAGAACCAAGCCATATTTTCTTCTCAGAATCAAAAAAAAACCTTTTTCTATTGCAAGAAAAACTTGATGGGTCCCTTATGAGCTGAGTCTTTTGGTAATTATCAAAAGATGTATGGCTCAACAATGAGACCATTTATTGTTCTTGGCAGACCTGGGGGAGCAATTTAAAATAGGCTGTGGTGCAAAGAGCAAAAGAAACTAACTACCATTACAATGTGAACTACCAATTCCATTGTGAATTGGTTGATATTGCAAGATGTGGAGGAAATTATGAAAATATTTTTTTCTCCTTACAAGTTACACTCCCTCTGAGAATTAATTTTTGTCCTGGAGAAGTATGTGTATATGTGTATGATTGTATGTGTCCTAACAGCTATCTCCTGAATGGGTTAGATATGTGATATCAAAAGAGAACTGCTCAGGCCCACTCTGAACTGCTTTGTGATTTTTGAGACTTACAGCTATATCTGCACTCCCATCTCAACTCCACACTATTTTTTAGGGCCAGATGTGTCAAATGCTACCTAGTCTGTTTCCTGGAGTCCTAGGAATGTTCTTCTCTAGATTGAAAACCTGTTTCAGGGAATGGTATTGCTGGAGGGAAAAAGGAAAGAGCTTGAGGTGATCCCCTCTAGAAAGTAAAAGTATGGAAAGAAGGATTTGCTAAGGATGGAAGCACAGATGCTCCATGAGAGAAGTGCAGTTGTAAGTATGGGGGAGCAGAGTTAGGAGTTGGGTGCCTGTAACTATGAAAGTCCTCCTTCCACCATAAAGTGTTTTCTCAAATGATCTACCCTTGAATGTGAGAAAAATCATATAAAATTTTCTGCCCATCAATCTACCCTTTGTCTATTCTACCCCCCTATGTTTCATTACTTTTAGTTAACCATTTCGGTTAAGTCTGATGTATCTGAATCGGCTTGTGTGTTGGTGTTATGAAGGACAAAGGGAGGTAAAGCAAAAGGACAAGTGATCTTTATTTCAATCTATTAGTTATGGAGGAGGAGGATGTTTACTTCAAGGAGGATGGGCTGACAGTTGAGCTTCACCTACACATTGGTCCCTACAGCGTTCCCCAAACAGTGTCTCAAACCATGTTAGTAGGTATTCCACCCCAAGAAAGTGTTCTATGGTCAAGCAAATTTGGAATATGTTATACACCACAGGAAATCCACAGTATACATTAGCAGGCTAGGAAGATCTGAGGAGTCCTACAATAAAGATGATTATTTAACTTTGCTTAATCTAGTATTTCCCAATGGATTTGACTATAGACTCATTTTTTCCCACAGGCCATGTTTTTCATAAAGCAAGATTGACATATGCAGAATACTAACACATCTTCTTTCTTAAATACTTTCTTCCTTTACTTATATGACATCATACTCTTGGGTTTCCTCTTATCTTTCTGAGCACTCTCTCTGTCTCCTTTGCTTGGTCATAAGATATTAGATTTCCTCAAAGTTTGACCCCACGCCTTCTTCTCTTTTCATTCCTTATTTTCCTCTTTTCTCAGCATGCCCATGGCTTTCGTGACTATTTCATGGAGATGGCTCACAGATGTCTAGCTCCAATTTAGACCTTTTCTGTGGGCCTCAGTCCTATATATCTACCAGCTCATTTGACATCTTTACTTGGATAGCCAACTCAATGTTAAGATCTTTGTCTTTCTGACTTTGTCCAGTCTTGCTCTATGCCTTCTTTTCAGTAAATAGCATTACAATGCATTCTGTTATGCAATTTAGGAAACTGGAGTCATCGTTGACACTATACTACATCCCGTTGATCAGGTTGTATAGATGTTAATTCCTAAGAACCTTAAATCCATCTATTTCTCCCCAACTCCATTTCCCCTTCTTTGGTTCATATTACCAACTTTTTACACCTGAGATTCTACAAAGAATTACCTAGGCTTGTAGCATCCACTTTTGCTCGCTCTTTCTTTCTTTCTTTCCATGTTTATTCATTTTGAGAGAGAGAGAGAGAGAGAGAAAGACAGAGTGTGAAGAGAGGAGGGGCACAGAGAGAGGAGACACAGAATCTGAAGCAGGCTCCAGGTTCTGAGCAGTGCGGGGCTTGAACTCACAAACCACGAGATCATGACTTCAGCTAAAGGTGGATGTTTAAGCGACTGAGCCACCCAGGTGCCCCCATTCTTGCCCTTTCTAATCCATTATCCACAATACAGATCAACTGCTCTTCGGACAAAGGCCAAACCCTTAAGTCACAAACCCTGTGAGATCAGGCTCCTGTCTCTTGTTTCAGTCTCATTTTGCATTACACTGCCTGTAACTCTCTTTGCTTCTCTGGTCTTGATTTACCTTAAAAAAATTGAGGTATCATTCACTCTTTTTGGTATTCACTTTTTATAGTATATTATACCATAAAATTTACTCACTTAAAGTGCACAGTTTAGCCATTTTCATGTTTTTTCAAGATTGTGCAACCTTGAAATCCAAATTTCAGACTATTTTCATCACCCCTAAATGAAATCAATCAGTAGTCACTGTTCACTTTCGTCTACCCCAGCCACCAGCAACGACTAATCTATATTCTTCCTCTATGGATTTGCCTCTTCTGGACATTTCATGCAAGTGAAATCACATAAATGAATGTGGTCTTTTGTGTCTGGCTTTTTATTTTTACTTTTTAAATTAAAAAAAAAATTTAATGTTTTTATTCACTTTTTGAGAGACAGAGAGTGAGACAGAGCACGAGCAGGGGAGGGGCAGAGAGAGAGGGAGACACAGAATCCAAAGCAGGCTCCAGGCTCCAGGCTCCGAGCTGTCAGCACAGAGCCCAACACAGGGCTTGAGCCCACGAACCGCAAGATCATGACCTGAACCAAAGTTGGTCACCTAATCCAGACACCCTGTGTCTGGCTTTTTAAAACTTGGCATACTTTTTTCAGCATTCAGGCATATTGTGGTACAAACTAGTACTTTATTCCTTTTTATTGCCATACTGAATGGATATTACACATTTTGTTTATCCACTCATCATTTGGTGGACATTTGAGTTGTTTCCACTTTTTGGCTATTAAGAATAATACTCCCATGAACGTTTATGTAAGAAGTTTTGTGTGTATGTATTCTTTTGGGTATGTACCTAGGGGTAGAATTATTTGGTGTTGTGGTAATTCTATGCTTAATTTTTGAGGATCTGCCAAATTTTTTTTCAAAGTGACTGTACCACTTTACATTCCCACTAACTACATATGAAGGTTCTAGTTTGTCCACATTTTTGCTAACTTGCTATTGTCCATCTATTTATTAAAGCCATATTAATAGTTATGAAGTGGTATCTCATTGTGGGCTTGATTTGTATTTCTCTAGTGATTAATGCAGTTTCTGATTTACTTTTAATTTTTGAAATTGCATCATATTCCCTACTGCCACAGGGTCTTTGCATGTACATCTTCCTTTGCCCCAAACCTTTTACCTTTAACTTGACTCTACCTTCTGTTCTCTTTATACTGATAACAATGGTCATTTCCTTAAAGAAGTATTCTCTAATATCTCTAGGTCAAATCTGTTTGACTATAAACTTTTACTGGGTTATGTAATTCTCACTCATAGCACTTACCATAATTGTAACCCCATATTTATTTGTGTGATTTTTTTTATTAGTGTCTCCTTTACCAGAAGATTACAAATTTTATGAAGGTAAGAAACCTGTTTATATTACTCCCCATTGCATTCTCAGCACAAATAATGCCTGGCATGCAGTAGTTAGTTAATAAATATTTTCTGAATGAATGAAAGAATATACAGGTTGATTCTGGATTAAAGAAATAGCCTTAAAAAGTAAAGACATTCAGTGGCACTATGTATTCCCATGGGATTTCTCAGAAGCCAGCTTGGGGACACAAATCCTCTCTCCATATGAATAATTATATACTTTGGTGAGTCAGAGAAGATAAATGGGAGGAGAAAATCATGGCAGAGAGAAAATATCTATAGGGATGAAGGATAGACACTTTTCATCAGATTACGTTTATATGACCTCATGAATTAAAAAGTGATGGATTCTTATGATTCTGCACAGCTTGTGGAAATCAACTCATTTGTCTTTTAAACTAATTTCCTCAGGAATTAACTTTCTTAAAAATATTAAAATGAAAATTCAGTTTTTTTGCAGTGCAGTGACTTTTCTTCCACTAGTCACTTTTACATTGGCATATAGTCACTATTTGCCATGCCTTAGACTTCTAAAAGAAAGCAAAATGGAAGAGCTCTAGCAACCTTTATCCACTGACACAAATTACCTCCATTGGTCATTTCTTTCTGAAACCCAAGATTCTTATTCATTTCAGTTGAATGCTTTTGCTAAGCATTAGATGACATTTACTTACACAAATGAAAGCTAGAATTTCAGGAAAATCTATTCTAACATCCTTCAACATTTATCATTTCAAGTGACCCACGTGAAAGAGTAGCATGCATACCCTTGTACTCTGACATTCAGTGGGGATATCAGCTAGCAATAGAACTCTTTGCTTAAATGCATTGCATATAGCAAAGGAAGATAGTAGCCAGTACTGCCTACACATCAACAAACAATAACATCCTGAACCATAATGACTATGATCATGGTAGTCCCACCTCACCTGTAATCAAGTGTAGCCTTGGGTAATAAAACTGGACAACAGCAATATTAAAGAAAATCTGTAAAGGGGGCTTTTACTAAATTGCTGAAGGTGTCAAGCTTCTTATCCTTCTCCTTGTTAGTAAACTCTTCATGGTTGAAGGCATGGAGAACTAATGACAGGAGATGGACATGCCACAGACAGAAGTGCCCTTGGACCCTGGAGGTCACTGTGTGATGGTGTGTGTGTGAAGGAATGTACATCCTTTTTACGTCTTTGTTCCAGGGGACATGGTCCACTGGCAAATCCTGTTGCACTAAGATCGGAGGCTGAAGATAACCCAAACATAATCCAGACATGTGGACATTGTTTCTGTGACATAGCGTTACGATTCCAAAGTGCACAGCTCTCTCAAAAACAACAAACAAGACTGGTTTCTTCCTGCATAGAACTCTAGATCTATGTCTCTCTCTTTCTCAATCTCTAATGCTTTTTCTGTCTCTATTGCTGTCAGTCTCTTTCTCTTTGTCTTTATCTCTCTCCTTATGTTTTTTTTTTTGTCAATTAAATACTTATACTTACAGATGTGTTATGTATATATTTCCTAAACATTGTGTATATATTACCCATAGATACGGTTGACTACTTAGCATACATAAAATATGTAACATTTAGGATATATATATCCCCCAGAAAAAAGGAAACTCTCAACTTAATCCATCATTGAATGGGCAAACATAAATTACTTTGTTTACCTTTTATAGGAGAAGATAGTACTAGTTTTTTAAACTTTATTTTTTATTTTTTAAAATTTATATCCAAATTAGTTAGTATATAGTGAAGCAATGATTTCAGTAGATTCCTTAATGTCCCTTACCCATTTAGCCCATCCCCCCTCCCACAATCCCTCCAGCAACCCTCAGTTTGTTCTCCATATTTATGAGTCTCTTTTGTCCCCCTCCCTGTTTTTATATTATTTTTGTTTCCCTTCCCTTATGTTCATCTGTTTTGTCTCTTAAAGTCCTCATATGAGTGAAGTCATATGATTTTAGTCTTTCTCTGACTAATTTCACTTAGCATAATACCCTCCAGTTCCATCCATGTAGTTGCAAATGGAATACTATTTTTATCAGAAATAGTGTGAGGATGAATTAGAGTTTATAAATACTTGTCCAAATAGACTCATTGCTCTTACCTGGGCTTCCCTGCCCATGGGCTCAGTCAAAGTCATTCTATGAACAACTTGGGTTCTTATATCAGCTTTTGGACTCACCTGGGCTTTGTCTTTTGAAACTTTTCCTTAGTAGTCTTGTAATTTGTTGTTAATTTTGTACTGTGGATTCTGTCCTGTTCTGTACCCACTTACCTGGACCTGGTTCTTTGTATCTGCCTTGCCTTCCAGATCCATCTTCCCCTGGGTACTGACCCAATGCCCCAAAGCCACAGAAGGCAATGTTAGACAGTTATTCCCAGAAACCCTGATATTTTCAAGGACTTACTCTGTCCTCCAGCAGCAGCAGATTTGGTGGGGGGAGCAGAGAGCTCTTCTCGAGTGGCTTCAGAAGGTGTGACTCAGGTGTAGCTAAGACTCAGTTCCTAGATTCTCCGACCAAATGCCTCAGTTCTAGGACTCAGAACCCTCTAGAGGCAACAGGGGGACATTCACTGCTGGTAGTGAGTCCTTTGCCTCCTGCTTATGATGAGCTGAGAGAGTACATATTCTAGGGCATAACCTAGGACACTTGGTCCTACTGGCATTCCTGCTCCCCCAATCCTGTAACAGCTGCACTGGAAGCAATTTACATGCAACTCAAAGACATTATTTTGTAGGTTCAGTTATATCAGGACATATGGAACAGATAGACGTATAGTCCCAGGGGAATTATATGGTTTGCCTTGTATTTGGTGAAAGAAGCAGAGAGTTAAATAGAAATTTTTTTCCAGATTAGTTAGCCTCCATCAGAGGACTTCCTGAAACTTTTAGCATCATTAAAGCATAAATTTGGGGCTGTGCTTCATGTAAATTGGCCTAAATACTATGATGGTTTTGCCTAGGGATGGGAAAATGATCAGCCATATTATGTTGTTTCAGAATGGAATGATCAGGTCTTAGGACTTAGATTTAGGAAGAACTAAGGGGAATGTTTTTTGATAAACTGTAATGAGTCCTTCTCCTTCTGCTCTTACTCTAATCTCTGGCCAATCCTTCTCACATTGGCTGAACCCTGTGAGGCAGCGGATGTTCTCACCAAGATTGTACTCATTTCCCTGCACTGCCCAGGCCCTGCTCCCATCTCTGTCCAGCCTAGTTTGGAGGGCAGATTCTGGATTCAGATGGAATGGATTCAAGTCCTACCTCCAGTGTTTACTCATTGTGTGGGATTATGCAAGTCACTTTACTTCCATGCCTCAGTTCCTACATCTATAAAATGGCAGCAATAACATTAGGTACTACAGAGAATAGGACAGTGCCTGGTAAATAGAAAGCCTAAAATATTAGCTATTTTATCATCATTGTCATCATAATGAGTCTGCCTTCATGGATCAGCCAGAGCCCTAATGTGTGACATGACTTTTACTGGTCCAGACCCTCACAATCTGTCCATCTTGTATAATCTACAGGACAGTTGAATAAAACTGCCACTAGGAGTTTTAAGAGGACCCACCTTGATATACCTCTATAGACCTACCTTGCCATAGGGCAAGTCACACACAAGGAAATTCTCACCAACTAAGAACTGAACCCTCAGAACATCTGAATTTGGAACAATTATGGCATTTACCTGTGCTCCTTCTGGGCACCTCCACACTATTCCTGCAGTGTCATCAGGGCCCTGCATTAACCAGTATCTGGTATATTCTATGGATCTTCAGGATGCCTACTGGCCTGCCAAAGCCAAGACACGCTCTCTAGCACTGGGAACTTCACAACATCATCTGAGAATAAAAGTATGACTGGTCCTCCTCTACTGTATACACACTAAGAAGCTGGAGGACAACTTCTGGGGCCTTTCAGGCAGATGGTGACCACTAGACTTTGTCCTCATCTCTCATTGTCTTCAAATGGAGCATTATTTGAACCAGCAGGACCATATTTCCACCTGGCTCTGGTGACTTGTCCCAGAAACCTTGCACAGGATATGAGGCGTATTGTATAGAAAATGTTGAACTTTCAATGATAGTAGAGTCAGCTGCTTTATCTAGTCCACTGGAACATGGTAACCCAAAGGAGGTATCAGAAACTGACCTCTTCCTTTGAAGAACTTAAACTTACCACCAATCAATCTGATGATCTCTTTCATCTTTGAGTTAATGACAGGTATGAAACTGAATGGATAGTGTACCTGATATAGTGTCGGTGTGATTTTTGCTGGTTTAAATCCAAATGTTTCAGACTCCGAAACCCAGAAATCTCTACTATACCTCGCTGCCTCTTTTTGATGATACAGCTGATTTGCACCCTCAAAAAGAGCCATCTTCTAAAAGAACATAAGAAACAGGGGCACCTGGATGGCTCAGTTGGTTAAGGGTCTGACTGCAGCTCAGGTCATGATCTCATGGTTCATGATTTGAGCCCTGCATCTGGCTCTATGGTGATAGCTCAGAGCTTGGAGCCTGCTTTGGATTCTGTGTCTCCCTCTTGCTCTCTACCCCTCCCCACACATGCGCGTGTTCTCTCTCTCTCTCTCTCTCTCTCTCTCAAAAATGAATAAACATTAAAAAAATAAAAAAAATAAAAGAACACAAATAATTTAATTTATTCCAGTACAACATTTGAGCTGGCCTTTGACAAGTAGGTGGAATGCAGTCACGAGGAAATGGAGAAAGGATAGGGCATTTCATGCAGAAAGAATAGAGTGAAGACAGACTGAGGTCTGGAGAGCAAGTCTGGGGAACATGTGTGTGAGTGGTGCATGGGCCCATGAGAAGGAGCTATACTGCCTCCCTGAGATGTAATGTGTGTGTGTGGTGTGTGAATTAGAAAAAAACCTGGGAATAGAATACCCATACAGTAATGGTGATTGTGCATTACAGATGGATTATAGGTAATTTTTTTCTTCTTTTCCCGAATTTTTCTGTGTAACCTGAATGTCCTCTGGCCTTGCCTATGAATCAGTCCACTGTGTCTCATAGTGCCTTCTGTGTCTTTGCCACTGCTCTACTCTAGGTCGTGCTTCACGACCCTGCTGTGCTGCTGACATCATTTGCCTACAAGCCGTGCTTTTGTATGCTCTGAGCAGGCTCCTATTCCAGAACTGCCTGCATCATATTCCTTAGGCCTCAGCCAACCCAGACACTCACTTCCTGCAGCATTCTCTTCATTGCTGGGGACTCGATAATCCCCCCTCCGCCTCCTCTCCCCCTCTTGCCACCACACTGTCTGCTCTCTGGCCATTGCACCAGCTCCATGTGAGTCTCTTTGGAGTGGCCCCAACCCAACTGCTTGTGGCCTAAGGTAATATAGCTTCTTCAGTGTTACTCCGGGGTCACCTCTCCCCTGGCACAGGCACCATTAGGGTGGCTGATTTGGGTGGGTTCAGTGCCTGCCATGTGTCTGGCTGCTCTTCCAGGTGCCACGCCACACAACCACAGGAGAATCCAAGTCCTCCTCTCACAGAGCTCACCTGGTGGCGGAAGAACTGCCCACAAACAAGTCAACCAACACACCTAAATGATGCCGTTTCAGATGGTGGGAAGTGCTGTGAGGTACATAAAGGTTAGGAAAGTTGATGGTCAAAACAAGTATCGATGGGGGAAGGGATGCCAGCTTCATGCACCCAACCTCTACCTGAAGACGACTTCCTTACTAAAATATAATGGAAAAACATTTTTATATTGGAATTCATAGTCTATTATAACATCTCAGTGGAATTGAAGGTGGAAGGAAGTGTTTGCAAATATTTAGTCTACTTTTATGTGAGTACCCTTCTTGAGAAAATTTAATGTCAATTCCTTATGGTTATGATCTGGCAACTTCGACGTAGACATATATATTCTGAAGTTATTGCCTAGGAATAATTTTAAATGCTAATTTTCTGTTGGAATTCTAGATTCACAGCATCACTCCCAGAGCGGAGCTGAGTGTTTGCGGTCCTGGCTCATGACTTTGCATTCCCTTTTGTGTTAATGATCGTGTTAATTGCCTGCAGGTGTCTTTATTTCTTCTTTTAAGGGACAGGGGTTTATTCTGGCTTAATTCCAATTAAGGTATTTACCTTTTCTCCGTGCAAATTCTCCCCGCAACTGGAAGTATTCAAATCAGTTTTGCCTCCATTTAAGATTGTGCTGCTAAGATAGTATTTAGATTGGGGAGATAGTTTTTACTACCTCTTGTTTTGCATTTTTGTGCAGGAGGGGAACAGACATAGTTTCATTATGATTTGTATCTAAAATTAAAAAAATAACGGGATGATGATGATGATAATGAGAAATATTGGTGCTGGGCTTTTTAGTTAGAAACTTCTGAACAAAAAATACAATTCAAAGGTTTGTCCTTATGACATATACACCTCCTCCATAACTGATAATTATTTATAAACATTTCTCTTTCAAATTGCATTTTCTTTTTTTTAAATGTATTTTATTTTTGAGAGAGAGAGAGAGAGAGAGAGAAGGGGAGGGGCAGGGAGAGAGGGAGACCCAGAATTTGAAGCAGCACCAGGCTCTGAGCTGTCAGCACAGAGGCTGACACGGGGCTCGAACCCACAAACTGTGAGATCATGACCTGAGCTGAAGTCAGACGTTTAACCGACTGAGCTACCAGGGCATACCTGAAATTGCATTTTCTTAACATTGGTTGCATACAATGGGATTATAACCAATTTAGGGCCATATTTTAAAAAATTGAGGTAAAATTTACATACAGTTAACTATACACATCTTAAGTATAATATTCAATGAAGTTTGGTAAATGTATTTCCTTAGGTAACCACCAAGGTGTAGAACATTTCCATTATTCCAGAAAGTTCTCTCATGTAGGGGGTAGAGTGTGAAGTACGAAGACAATATTTAAAAAAATTTTTTTTAATGTTGATTTATTTTTGAGAGAGAGAGTGAGACAGAGCATGAGCAGGGGAGGGCCAGAGAGAGGGAGGTACAGAATCCGAAGCAAGCTCCAGGCTCTGAGCTGTCAGCACAGAGCCCAACGCTGGGCTTGAACCATGAACCGTGAGAACATGACCTGAGCCAAAGTCAGACGCCCAACCAACTGAGTCACCTAGGTCCCCCCAAAATATTTTATTGTAAAAACGATTGCAGTCAGAAATCTGAATGTCAATAACCTTAAAAGGTAAGTACCACTAAAATATTTTATCAGGTTCTTAACCAAATAAGTAATTTTCTTTAATATTTGCTGGCAGTTAAATATTGTCCATTGGCTATTGGCTTATCAGCGGTGCCAAAATCATTTGGGAAAAACTTTACCCCTGAGGTTGCAAAAACTTGCTGATTAATTTAACAATGAGCTAATTATAGTAACTTCTTATAATTAGTCCAAGGTAGAGGTTTTGTTTCATTTACATCAGACGTGTCCATCATCAGTATCTTTTGGGCCCAGAAAGCAATATCCACTTTTCTGTTGAAGTGGACCACTGCCACCTGAGGAGACATGGACTGAAGGAAGAACTGTACAGATTTTATTTTTAGTCATTCAACAGATGAAACCCTTAGTATGTGCCAGGAACTGCTAACTATTGGGGTTATAGCATTGATAAAAATAAAAAAAATCCCTCTTTTCACAGAGGAATGTGACCCCCCAAAACCCCAGAACAAAAACCTCCCACTTTAAATGAGTCCAATCATATAATGTTAGATAATGGGAAGTGCAAAGAAAAATAAAGCAAGGTAAGTAGCTTGGGAGTGATGGGGATGAGGGCAAGAGTTATTTTAGTGTGATCATGGAAAGCCTCTGTGACAAAGGGATATTTGAGTAGAGGTCTGAGAAAAATGAAGGAATGGCACCATGTAGGTTTCTGGGAACAGCAAATGCAAAGGCCCTGAGGTGAGGATATGTTTGAAGCTTCCGGGAATACCAAGGTGGTAGAATGGGTGAGGAAGAGGCAAGGATGCTTGAGAAGAAGGAGGAGCCAAATCATTAAATCATATTGGACATTCTAGGCCATGGTGAGGACTCTGGAATCAGGAATATGGAAAATATGTTGTTTCTTTTATTTTTTTTTTTAAACCAAAAGTGAGTAAATTTTATTCTTTTTTGCCTCAAGAATGCTAAAACTAAGTAAGAAGCTTTCCATCATTTACTGAAATGAGGTTTTAAAAACCAAAGTTGATTACAGAAATATAAAGAGGGGCGCCTGGGTGGCACAGTCGGTTAAGCGTCCGACTTCAGCCAGGTCACGATCTCGCGGTCCGTGAGTTCGAGCCCTGCGTCGGGCTCTGGGCTGATGGCTCGGAGCCTGGAGCCTGTTTCCGATTCTGTGTCTCCCTCTCTCTCTGCCCCTCCCCTGTTCATGCTCTGTCTCTCTCTGTCCCAAAAATAAATAAACGTTGAAAAAAAAAAGAAATATAAAGAAAATTGCATATCATCCCTGCATGAGTTTTTAAAATAAGTTTTTATTTAGGAATGATTTTAGATTTACAGAAAAGGTACAAATACAGTATAGAAAGTTACTATATATCCTTTATCTGGTTTCCCTATTGCTAACATGTTGAATCACTATGGCACATTTGTCAAGACTAGGAAGTTAACGTTGGTATATTACTATTAACTAAACTCCAGATATTATTTGGCTTTTGTTAGTTTTTCCATTAATGTCCTCTTTCTCTTCCAGAATCCAACGTCTGGTACCACATTGCATTCAGTTATCATGTCTCCCCAGTCTCCCCTGGTCTGTGACAGTTTCTCAGTCTTCTTCGTTTTTTATGACCTTGACTGTGTTGAGCGGTTATTGGTCAGGTATCCTGTAGAATGTCCTTCAGTCTGGGTTTGTCTGTTGTTTTTCTCATGATTAGACTAGGGTTATAGGTTTTTGGAAAGTATAACATGCAGGTGAAGCACACTTCTTATCACATCATATCAAGGGTTTCATGATGTCAATACGACCTCCCTGGTGATGTTAACCTTCATTACTCAAAGTAGGTTTTCCAGATTTCTCCACCACAAAGTTACTGCTTTCCCCCTCTTTTTTTTTTACTTTATTCATTGGGATCTAGCTCACCCTCAGGGAAAGAGTGATGGGAATTAAGCTTCTTTGGAGTGTTTTAAGCAGAGGAATGACATAGCCTTATTTCTGCTTTGGAAGGCTTACTGTGTGGAGAGTAGGGGGCAAGAGCAGAAGCAGGAAGACTAGGCAGCATGGGACTAGATCAAGCACTGTGGAAGTGATGAGAGAGGTTGAAATATGCATATACTTAGGAGATACAGCCTATGGGTCTGTGTTGCCTTTCTGCCTTCACCTCCATGAGGGCAATGGCCATTGGTAATGATAGATATTATCTTGTTTTAATCACCATGGCATCACTTCCCTTCTATAGTTGTTGGGTGTTGTAATTATTGTTCATTTGTTTTTGTGCATTCTCAAAGTAAAACCAACTGGCTCCTTAAGCCAAGGTACAAATGTCATAATCTTAAAATTTTTTTTATCATTTATTTATTTATTTTTGAGAGACAGAGAGAGACAGAGCATGAGCAGGGGAGGGGCAGAGAGAGGGAGACACGGGCTCTGAAGCAGGTTCCAGGCTCTGAGCTGTCAGCATAGAGCCCGAAAGGGGGTGGGGGGAGCTTGAACTCAGGAATCGCAAGGTCATGACCTAGGCTGAAGTTGGACGCTCGATCAACTGAGCCACCTAGGTGCCCCAGCAAATGTCATAATCTTTAAAGAGAGAGAAGTGTTAGCATAAAAAGTTAAGGTAATTTAGGCTAGGGAAGCTAATTTCTTCAGAACATCCTCTATAATAGGTCCCATTTTAGGTGCTTTATATTTACTGTGAGTATGAGTTTCCAGGCCCACCAAAAACTAAGAATATGGCTTTCTTAATTTTTTCTATAAGTGAACTTAAATTTTATCTTCAATTTTCATTTTTTTTCTGCTGTAAAAATCCAGTTACATTTAATTTTTTTTTTAACGTTTATTTACTTTTGAGACAGAGAGAGACAGAGCATGAATGGGGGAGGGTCAGAGAGAGAGGGAGACACAGAATCGGAAACAGGCTCCAGGCTCTGAGCTGTCAGCACAGAACCCGACACGGGGCTCGAAATCATGAACCGTGAGATCATGACCTAAACCGAAGTCGGACGCTTAACTGACTGAGCCACCCAGGCGCCCCTCCAGTTACATTTATATCAATTCAGTCCCTTGGGTAATTACATTAGTCATTTCATTTTTAACCCATACAAATCTGGACTTTCCCTCTTCATCCTTCTTTTCATCCTGATATTGATCGTTGGGGTGGCAGAGATTTGTAAATATGTCACTGTAGATGTGGAGGCGAGGATGGTGTATCTTTCTTGATCCTGATCTGTTGAGATCTTGTTAGTTGGTTTGGCCTTTGGACATGTCCTTCTCCACATTGGCAATCTCCTAAGAAATAACTGCATTCTCAGTAGCTCCTCTGAGGGAGTGTACATGCTGTATCCTTCCTGCAGTGTCCCCCAATCCGGCCTTGAGATCCCTTGTAGATCTACTAATAGCCTCTCTCACAACAAGAGGGATTCAACTCTCCTGTCTTTAGGGATCCTCACAGCTACAAATTTTCTTTCATGTCCCTCCCTTAGCAGCGCCTCTCCTTACTGGGACTTGACCTAAGGGTGCAGGATGTTGGCGTCGAAATCAACACCTCACTTGTTCTCTTCACTTCTCCCAGCTTGCTAATGGCTCTTGTTTCTGAAGGGCTTGGAGGCAGAAGTGGAAGAATTGGAAGAGAGACCCATTCAGGCTGTAGTCTTCCCAAATATATTGCTTTTTAGGAGCTGGGCTTTGGAAAAATAAAATCAGGAATTTACATCTTTTGTGTGCCCTAGACGGCAAGAAGTGGGATGCTGCAGAAGAGACTGGGGTACAGTCGAGGCCAGGGTCTCATTTGAAGAGTCAGGGAGAAAAGTACAGGAATGGAAAGCCAACTGGCAGGCAGTGCGTGGGCTGACATTCCACATACTGCTTATCACATGATGATTTCGTTGGCTCTTTATATTGATTCTGTGAGTTCCATCTAATATTATTGCTATTTTTTAAATGAAAAAGTTAGTTAAGTTACAAAATATCATCCAAGTTTATACAGATTGTATGTGTTGGTAGGACCAGAAATCAAAACCAGATCTGTCCTGACACCAAAGCTCACGTTTCATTCATTATAGCTCGTAATCAATCTCATATACATTTCCTTCCATGTGAATGACCTGAAGCATTCCAGGGAAAGCAATGAGTGGGCACGGACTACGGATAGGAACTATCGAGGGCACCTACTTGACCAATAGGTGTAACATCTTTCTTTCTTTTCAGATTTCAGACTTCAACCTGTAACTATCAAATGGCCATAGTGTGGTGCAGGGATACAATAGCTAGTGCTCTTTCAGATTAGAACTAGAGAGAGTTGAGAGACACATCAAAAGATACTTAAAATATAGCACAATGAAGTGCCATAAGTGAAGTGAAAAAGCTTACTCTGAGAGACCTAGAAGAAAACCTACTTCTGCCCTGGCGGAGCCACAAAACTTCCTGGAAAGGATAGGATTTATTATTATTATTATTATTATTATTATTATTATATCTTTTTTTTTTTTGAGAGAAAGAGAGAGAGAGTGAGAGCACATGAGCAGGGGAGGGGCAGAGAGAGAGGGAGAGAGAGAATCCCAAGGGGAGGATCGATCCCATGAACCATGAGATCGTGTCCTGAACCAAAACTAAGAGTCAGATGCGCTCAACCAACTGAGCTGCCCAGGTGCCCCGAGGATGAGATTTAAAGCACAGTGCCATAGAAGAGGCAATGAGATATGGGTGTAGCAGTGGATGGAATGTGATAGTCCACTGCAAACCTTCCAGATCTTTTTGTAAATGATGTTGTCCTACTCTTTCAAAGCAGGGTGAACTGAGCTTCAGTTGAGGCACAGGTGAGGGAGCCCATTTGTTCTTGGGCCCACACTCTTAAGATAATGCGGTCCTTATCTGTAGCCAAAGGTTGGCTGTTTCTTGTGCCTACCCTAGCCATCCCTGAAGGAGCACCGCATCCTCTGCAGCCAAGGCGACTACTATTTCTCATTGATTACCTCTGAAAAGGCATCCACTGTTTGGCATCCTGCCTGCTCACCTTCTAGTCCGTGGGGTTCTTTTCATTGGCTTTGCCTCCCCTCTGTCCTGAACTAGGCTGCATTTGGGAGGTAATCACCATCAGGGCAATCAAATACCGCAGAAATACAGCAGAAAGATGCAGAACAGACTACATTTCTTCCTCCCTGGATTTTGAGGCCCAGGAAGAGCCGAGGGGAGGATGCTGTTGGAGGCTGCGTATTCTTGCTGTAACAGGCGGTGCTTAAAAGAGAAGAAAAGAAATGTGGTTATTTTTGAAATTAGGCCTTTCCTCTCCATTTTCTCCCTGCTGCAGGCTTCCATTCAGAGACTCATTTTCTTCCTCAGATGTTTCAGCTTCTGAATTTATTTCACATAAAAAGCATGACATATGTTTTCTTTCTTCTATGTTTTTTAAGGTGACAGTGAGTTTCCCCGATTTCCAGCACTTTCTGCTGGTTGCTTCTGCAGGGGGAGCACAGAACATACTTTAGCAGCTGAGGCTGCCAGAATGAAGCCCAAGGGCTAGTAGCAGGATTGTGATGCTTGTCCTTGGGGGTTTAAATGCTCTGGTGGAACATCTTACCCTTGATGTGCAGTCTTTTATGCTTCTGGGGACAATGGAGTCCCTGGAGCCTGGGGAAGAAGAGAGTGTGATCCAGTGGCCTACATGCTGGGCAGGGCTTCAGGAAGGCAAGGATCTGGTGCTGCCTCTGGGAAGGGATCCTGGAGCAAGTCCCTTCTGTCTCTGGCTGTTTCTGGTTGTGGGAGTTTGAGCCAGCCCCAATGCCTTTGGCCTTCAGAAATGTGGTGGGGAATCCATGCCCTCCACCCTCCCACCTGTACACTTTCTGGAGGTTATACTTTATGAGACCTGCCCTAAGAAAAATCCCAAACAGAAAATTGGAATTTGTGAAATGATGTTGGGGAGAGAAGGGGGTGGGGTTTGGAGATTCAGTTCCACATTTGTTCCTTTCTAGAACAACGTCTAGACCATGATTTAAAAAATTCATTTAAAAAAGGAATTCAAGGGGCGCCTGGGTGGCTCAGTTGGTTAAGCGTCCGACTTCGGCTCAGGTCATGATCTCACAGTCCGTGAGTTCAAGCCCCACGTCGGGCTGTGTGCTGACAGCTCAGAGCCTGGACCCTGTTTCAGATTCTGTGTCTCCCTCTCTCTCTGCCCCTCCCCTGTTCATGCTCTGTCTCTCTCTGTCTCAAAAATAAATAAACATTAAAAAAATTTTTTTAAAAAGGAATTAAAAACTTCATTTAAAAAATGAATTAAAACTTCATTTAAAAAATGAATTAAAAACTTCATTTAAAAATGAATTAAAAACTTCATTTAAAAAATGAATTAAAAACTTCATTTAAAAATGAATTGAGGGGCGCCTGGGTGGCGCAGTCGGTTAAGCGTCCGACTTCAGCCAGGTCACGATCTCGCGGTCCGTGAGTTTGAGCCCCGCGTCGGGCTCTGGGCTGATGGCTCAGAGCCTGGAGCCTGTTTCCGATTCTGTGTCTCCCTCTCTCTCTGCCCCTTCCCTGTTCATGCTCTGTCTCTCTCTGTCCCAAAAATAAATAAATGTTGAAA
>NW_024412400.1:74695573-74831935 GCF_014898765.1 Herpailurus yagouaroundi | reverse complement strand
GCCGCTTATGCTGTCTCTCTCTGCCTCTCAAAAATAATAAATAAACTTGAAAAAAAAAGAAATCCTCAAAACTTTTCATAAAGTTTTTATAGGCATCAAGATAGAATTTTAGTGTTTTTTAAAAAAAATTCCATATTATGAGAAATTAGCTATTTGGAATTGTGTTTTTGAAGACCCTTGGCTAGATTTCCTGTTACATGCCCAAAGGGCCCTGTCACTTATCATACATTTAGTATTTACCTCTCTCCTGCTGGAAGTGGCAATCTGGAAATAGTGAGCTGTGACTCTTACGTAGTTTCTAGTACATCTCACCAAGATCTGTCTGTGCCTTTCTCAGAATGATAAATTTTACATTTCAGCAAATAAAACATGTAAGTCTTTGCAAGAAATCTCTGAGCAAAAGTTGTGCCAGCCTCTTCATTAATGCCACAACTCAAGACCAGAAGAGGGTCTGCCCACTGTCCTTACTTCAGATGAGTAATAGAACTCCATGACCAATTGTTTCTGTCTAAAGAGAGGTCAGAAAGGGGGTCACAATGCCTCTCCCCTCTGAAGCAAACACCCTTTGTATAAAATTCATTGTGTCCGCTCCACAAAAAATGGGGGTCCAGATCTGTTTGGATAGTTGATTTTTAAAAAAAGTAGAATCCAGTATTATAGGTACAGCATACTATTTGTTGTTTTAACTGGCATTTCTTGTGAGTCTGAACATTTTTTCATATATTTATTGGTTCTATCTTAATATCTAGCTATATCTTATTTTGAATATTTTCTATTCATGCCTTTTGTGTTCTTTTCTATTACTATGATTATCTCCATAATGATTTATATGAACTTCTCATATATTAAGACGCTATCTTTTTGTCCCACATGTTTTAAATATTATTATTTTCCAGTGTATTTGTCTTTTAGTTTGTTTCTTATGTGAAAATTAAGAATGCATGTAGTTGAATCTTTCAATCTTGTCCTTTTAAAAATGTGTTTAAATTTTTTTTCAATGTTTATTTATTTTTGAAAGAGACAGAGCATGAGGCAGGGAGGGACAGAGAGATAGGGAGACACAGAATCCGAAGCAGCTCCAGGCTCTGAGCTGTCAGCACAGAGCCCTACATGGGGCTTGAACTCACAAACCATGATATCAAGACCTGAGCTGAAGCCGGATGCTTAACCGACTGAGCCACCCGCATGCCCCTAAAGATGTGTTTTTTATTACTTCTTTATTATCCTTGTTTCCAACTCATTAGAGACCGAGAGAGAGAGAGAGAGAGAGAGAGAGAGAGAGAATCCAGTGTTTTCAATGAGTTAATAATCAGCCTTTAAGCGTTATTGAATCTGAGAGTGAGGAAATAATAATAATTCTAAAACATAATTTTTTAGAAAAAAGGAGGAGGGGAGGAAATATAAATTGGAATTAATCCTGAAGTTAGGTGGCTCTGGGTGTGCTCCCCCCATTTTATGTGTCACAATGGAAAGGGAACTTAGGTGTCAGAGGTCATCTCTGTCAGCCCCCAACCCTTACTCAATGCAGGAATCCTGCCCATACTATTTTTACCATCCCCTTGACAACTGCCAGGATAGCTCGATCTTCTGCTACAACTCTGCATGTCAGCAGGACATACCTCTGTTATGTTATGCTGAAACCTGTCTGCTTGCCAGTTCCACACGCCGAGCCTAGATCTGCCCTTTGGAGCCACATAGACAAAGTCAGTTAAACTAGGAAAACTTCAAAACTTCACCGGCTAGAGAAAGCTGACATATCACATCTGAGACATCTCTCCAGGGCACACACCTTCAAATCTTTTCTCTCCTCCTCCTCCCACACGATGTTAAGACTCACCACTAGCCCGTTTGCCATCTATTGGACACAACCCAGTGTCTGTCTCTTTTCTTGTATGGGCCCCGCACTGAGCCCAGATCTGTGTGCACCTGATGGGGCAGAACTGGCACAAATATGGCATGCTCCTTCTGTCTGCCTGGACCCATGCCCACTCAGGCTCCCTTTGCTGCTTTTTACTTTCTTGGCCACCGCCTCTGTGTCTCAGGAGCCCTAGAGCTGGTGGCCTAGGTACCTTGCCTTGTCTTTATCCCATTCCACCCTCGTGTGGAGGCTGGATTTTTATTTTTGTTTGTTGGGCTTGCTAATGCTGACAAAACCCTGGTAAACTCCTTACATAGCTGCTTGGCAAGAGCTGGCTGAAGACCGTTTACTTATGCTCATTTCCTTCTTCTAGTTTTAAGGTCCCTGCCTTTTGTTGACAATGGCAGCAGTTTTCAACCTGGGTTTGTGGGTCAGGGTTTTGATTCTGGACCTTGGCCTCACCATCCTGTTAGACCAGGGTTCAGGCCTGGCTATTCAAGGGCCTCCACTGAGACTTGGCTGTTGGGGAGGGCAGGGCAGGGCATGGCTGGGGTAAAGTAAAGGTGGGGCTCGTAGGGCTGGGTGGGGCTAGATTGCATGGGAAACTGACTTGTTGCTCTACATCAGTTGGGACTGGTGATGGCACAGCTGGTAGGTGGCCCAGGTGCCACCTAGCAATGGCAATGGGGGAATTGGACTTAACTGAGTCATAGTCCTGGCTAACCAGCTGGGAAACCCTGAGCAAGTCATGGGTCAATTCTCAGAGGATGACCCTGGAAGGCGGTGCCTTCTACTGCCATCTATCTAGCAATGGTTCGGGGACCATGCAGCTAGCAGGGTCATAGGAATCATCCCATTCAATTACAGCAGCAAATTCAGGACAAAAGTCCCATTCCTGTGCTCATTTTACAGATGAAGAGATAGTAACTTAGAGAGGTTAAATAGTTTGCCCAGGGTCACAGTGTTTGTAAATAGCTGAGCTGGGATTTGAACCTAAGTGGTCTAAGTGCCTGTGCTCTTAACCACAACACTATGCACCCCCGGACTCCCCACCCCCAATTCTTCCCAGTTCTGTGGCCTGTATGAATTCAGCAGGAGCTCAAAGATCTGAGGAGAACCACGTTCATGTTATTTGTCAGAAGTATGGAAGCAGCATCCTGGAGACCCATGTGTTATGTTCCTGAATTTTCCACCACTGAGTTAAGGCCACTTACACTCTGCTAACCTATACGAAACAGCCAGTGAACATTCAGGTATCAAGAGTAAATTTCTATCAGCAATGGCTTTATGTCAGTTTTGCTATCACCCTCTCCATATTCAGGGATAAAAACCCAGAAACAGAACCAAGCAGGAGTTTACCTTGAGTGGGAAACCTGTCTAAAACATTGTTATTAATTATTCATGTTGGCTGAGGCTGTTTCCTTACAATATTTTTTTGTAGACATAAAAAAATTAATTGCTCTGGCCTTTTCTCTGTGATTTCCTGATGTCTTGGCATGCCAATGCCTGAGAAAACTTAACCCACAGAATGAGTAATACTCTGTAGCTAGGAACTGGTATTTCAATTGCCCAAGGTTGTGGAAATCTTCCTGCAACATGGGAGTCAGCTCCTTAGAAAGCAAGCAAGCAAACAAGCCTGCCGTTCTGTGCTGAAAAAACCCCTCCCTCTTTAAGGATTGTAATTTGCCTTCCTTTAACACAACATGATATTGTAGTTATTATTTCCTGGGCCTTAGACGTTAGTTCAATAGGGCACAGTGATTCTTGGGTTTATGTAGTGCCTTCCTAAGAGTGCAACATTTTCATATTTATTATCATAATGTGTGCCTGTATATGTGTGTGTGTGTGTGTGTATAAGAGAGAGAGAAAGAGAGAGAGAGAGAGAGAGAGAGAGAGAGCGAGCAAGCCCTGATTAGAGAAATGTTTTCATATTGAAAGATAGCAGATCTGAGGCATCAGGAACTGCCAGCAAACCTGTGAGGGGCAGAAGAAGAAACCAGAGTCGTATTTTTATAGATTCATGTACTTAGTGCAACCTTCCAAGAAAAACACTGAAGTCTGGGCATAAAGACTGCATGGCACTTAGTGGGTGCACTCAATATATGTCAGTTCCATTCTTCCCCTGCAGGGACCTAATCGTGTTTACCACACACTTGACATTTCCATAACAACTAAACTTGGTGCTATCACATAAAAGTCATACTTCTTTCTCTGTAGTTGTTTATTAAGTTTATTTGGATCCCAATGAAATCACTAGGAACCCTCCGGTACCATTTATCTAAATATGGTTCTAGCTCATACGGCTTCTCCTATGTTCTCTCTCTCATTTTTGTACCTGGGTATAACTTAATCTTCTGCCTTTTTGTTTTCTTTCTGCTTAAGTGAAAAACGAGAATGCCCAGATTGCTCCAGGACACACCTGTGCACTGTTGCAGAGCGGCTGATCTTGAGGGAAGGCTGGTTTTGCCACACAGGTGGTGACTGGGCGGCCTCAACAAGCCTCCAAATAAAGAAGGGGGAAAAACAAAGCCAGTGTGTGTGGAGGTGGGGGCTGGGATGGAGGAAGAAAATACCTTTGATGGGGTATTTAGCAGATGTTGCTTAATTACTCTGAGTACCAAAATGTAATTAGAAAGCCAAATACATGTCCTGGAGAAGTAGAATTTTAACACGTGTGCATGTACACGTGGACCCACTCTGCCAGGCGCACATTTTCTTTCTACATTTTCTACATTTTCTTTCTCAGGTAGTTCCTCTTCCTGGACATCATGATAGAAAATTAAAGATTGAGAGACTCCATCCAGTTAACCCCCACGCACTGCGGGAGCCACAGTTCAGAGACAGATTGCCCCTAAACGTACCTGACTTTTCACTGGGGTTGAATCGCTTCTTTTTTCTCAACACCGAATGAAATCTGTCCCAACTTTGACACCACACACTGAAGAAGAACTGAACATAGCATACAGCTATTATTGGCATTTTCGGTGCTAGTGCAGCAGGCAAAATGAGGGGTCTAGATTTTGGAGTTCTGGAACACAAGCTGAAATGCTTGTCAGGTTGTTTTTCGTTGTACAGCAATGGGACTTTGTATGGCTTGGATTAGAATGGAGATAAATGTGAGTCATTTAATATTTTTGCTTTCTACTTCCTGTCTAGAGCACAGAGCATGCCCAACCCATTCTTTTTTCCTTTCAGAATTAGTACTAGCATTAGGAGGCTTGTCAACTCTTTGTTCTCTTTTAGCCATTTTCCGAAATTTTTTTGGTCTCACCTTCTTCATTTACAAAATGGGAATGATTCTTGCATGTTGTGATAAATGAATAGTAGTCAATAAAAGAGGCACTTTGAATCTGTAAAATACCATGTGAAGTATTTTAACCTTAAAAAATTAGACTTCAATACAATATTAATGAAATAGTTATTTGAAGATAGTCATTTGAAGATATTCTGATAAAGAAATGCACCTGAAAGAGTAATGACATTGTATTTGATAATTATCTATCAGATTGGTAAATATAAATATCAATCATAAGTAGTGTTTGTGAGAATGTGGGTATGTTGAATCAACTCTTCTGTGAGGTATACCATCAGTATATTTCAAAATGAAAAATGATCATACCTTTTGATGAAGTGACCCCTCTTCTAGAAATTTATTCTCAGGAGAAAGTCAGAAAGGTATTTACAGGTATATTCATAAGTTTGTTCATCTCAGCTTCATTAATAAGATTGAAAGTGGGGAATAAGATACATGCCCACGAATAGGAAATTATTAAATGGATTGTGATATACCCCCGAATAGAATAAACACTCTGTTCAAAAGGGGGACGTAACTCTGCTGATATGGAAAGATACCCAGAATATATTGCTAAGCGGAAAGTAAATTATGAACTACATGTTTATTATCCATTTGGATGGATATGCTTATCTTTATACCTATATTTATATTAAATACATGAAGAATATTTTTGTCTATAGTAGTCTTTGGAACAGGAGGTAATTGGAAAGGACCTTCACTTTGTACCTTATACACTTTTGACATGCTTAAACTTTTTTTTTTTTATAATGAATGGTGTTATGTTGTATAATCAGCCAAGACAATAACAGTAAAGAAGAAAAAAGAACCCAAGGGGCACTGAAATGAAAAAAAACTCTGAATTCTACTGCTTCAGCTAATTTCTCTCATTTGTAATATGACCATTGAATTGGATACACTGAACCTCTGATCAACTAAGAAGGTCCACGGGCCTAGGCTATTTACAATGGACTAAAGAAACAGTAAAAGATAAACAAGTATGAGATAAACAGTACGAAGATACGATATAAATTGGTGGGGACTGCCATAAATAACACACTAATCTATTTAATGAAATAATATATGACAGGCACCCGATGGGCTTGTGAATTGAATATCATGTGAAAATAAGGTCGTTGAATTTAGCGAAAGTGATAGGGGCCACGGCCGGGGGGTGATAGGCACTGCATTCAATGCTGTGGGAAGCGTGATTCTCTCTCCAACCTCTTTTCTTTCCGAGAGACCCAGTGGTGGGCATTAGAGACTTTCAGTCTACTTTGCCTTTATTTTGGACTGAGACCTAGATGTTATCATGTAAAAATATCCCTGCTAATGCATATTAAGATGTGACATGCTTCCTTTTTCTATTTTGTATGCCTTTGTATCATTAACCTGAGAGGGGAAAACAAAGCAAAACAAAAAAAACAAAACAAAAAAAAAAAGAGAACCCATATCCCAATGTGTAACTAAAAACCTCCCGGTGGGATTTGTTTAGTGTGAGAGAGTGATTAGTAATTTTTAGTGATTAGTAATTTTCTCCCTCAGGTGGTTTTTCTGCATTCCTGTAGAGATCGTGTACACAACAGGGCTGCCAAGTGAGAAGAAAAGGCTCAGGCAGAAAATATCACGCTTTAGAAAACAGTATGTGTGCGTGCGCGCGCATGTGTGCGTGTGTGTGTGTGTTTTAAACAACTATTTTAGTTACTTTGACAAATAAAGTGCTTTGATTTGGAATCATTGCTTTCATGTCTTATATAATCTCTGGTCTTGCGAAAAGTTCCATTATGCAACAATTTTATACAAGGGAATTATATCTGTGTTCCTATCCTCTCACAACCCTGTCTCCCTCACATCCTTTCTATCCCCCCATTGGGTTTTGGAAAGCAAACCAGTTCTAAAAATCTTAGCTTAACAACACCTCAGGGCTTTATTTGCAAGTTGTTTTTTCCTTTTTTTTTTTTTTTTTTTTTTAGGGCCCACTGTGGAAATCATAGGATTGAAACAGAAGGAATTTGGCTTTTTCAATTAAAACAAAACAAAACAAAACAAAACAAAACAAAACAAAACAAAACAAAAGACTGCAGAGGTCTACAATGAGAGTTCCATGAAGGAGGGCCATGTTTTAGTGTCTCGCCAGGTCAACCCTATCTGCTTCCCAATAAAGTGGGCATTCACATGAACGCATGCACCCAGACAGATGGATTGCTAGCCAGAGTGTGTGGTTGTTTTTCTTCTTGTCACTCCCTGAGGACTGAAGTCATGCAGCACAATGATGAAGCAACCCGTGTGGCCTCAGGACTCTCCCATTGAAACCTTTCATAATTTTATTTTTGCATATGCAGGGGCACATATATTGAGCCCAGTGACTTCATTAGTAGCAACTGCTAGTTCCTCAGAATGTTGTTGCTCTATGAGCCCAAGAAAATGATAGGTGGTTTCTAAGACTAAAGTTGGCACTTAGGACATAAATGAAATAAGCTTTAAAGTTGAGAGTGAAGGCACTTACGCAGACAAAATTGAATAATTTGCCAACCAACCTTACCCAATTGATGGCTTTCAGTCATGTCCCCCATCATCATCATCATCATCATCATCATCATCATCATCATGAGCAGCAACAACATATAGCTACTGCCTTTCACAGTTGTAAGTGCTTTCTCATGCACTTATATTTTTCATCATGGCAGCTCTTTGAGGTTGAGGAAGGTGTTTATCTTCTCACCATTTTAGATCTGAAGATGCTGAAGCTTTGAAGCCACATGTTTAGCATCAGAGCAAGGAAGAGAATCTAGACTTTCTAATTCCAAGCTCTGTACTCTTCCTGAAGCACCTCAGGGGTGGCTCTGGGAGGGGGACACCAAACACTCTAACTCTGTGCTGGGATCCTCACCTGCCTTGAATTCCGATCTTGAGGATAGACTGAGGTTACTTTAGAATTCAAGCGATGACTTTGAACAGATAGATTAGTCATTCTGCAAGTTCAGTGTAAAAATACAAGAAAACATGATTTCCCCCCTCTTTTGTAAATTGGCTGCATCATGGTACAAAGAGGTGTTCTGACAAGCCTGAGGCATCACCTTGTGAGGTCCTCCCAGATACCGCTTCAGGTTACCTGCTCCATGCAGTGGGTGAACCACTCCCCAGTCCTATCTCCATGGATACAAACAGAACTTGCTCACATTCTCTGAATGTGAATGGCAATCCCAGATTGGCTGTTCTTCAGAACTTGCTCACATTCTCCAAATGTGAATGGCAATCCCAGATTGGCTGTCCTAAGCCACTCAGGGCAGCAAGAAGCATTTAAATGTTCAACATGTTAAATGAATGAAAAATACAGGTGAGTGAGACTGACTCATGGCTGGGGAAGAGGCAGAGGTGGATGGCTTTCCATTGTCCTGGCAGGAGACCATGCATGGGCTAAAATGCATCCCCCCTCCCATCCTGGCCATCACCCGTTGGTACACCAGGATTGTAAGCTGTTGTGTACTGTGGAGAGAAGAAAGGGAGCTGGGGTGGGGTAGGGGCTCAGAACAAAAGGTGGAGACAGGGAGCATTTAGAAGTTCCACAAGACAAGGCAGAGGGAAGGACAGAGAGAGAGGATCCTGAGCAGACTCTGCACTGTCAACACAGAGCCCAATGTGGGGCTCAAACTCACAAACTGTGAGAACCTGACCTGAGCTGAAACCAAGAGTCGGCTGCTCAACTGACTGAGCCACCCAGGTGCTCCTGCCTGCACTGACTTCAGATGGAATCATTTTCAGGTAGCCTGTTTCAAAAATTCTCAGCTTTCCGGGACACCTGCTTGGCTCAGTAGGTTAAGCATCCAACTTTGGCTCAGGTCATGATCTCACGGTTCATGAGTTCAAGCCCTGCATTGGGCTCTGTGCTGACAGCTCAGAGCTTGGAGCCTGCTTCAGATTCTGTGTCTCCCTCTCTCTCTGCCCCTCCCCTGCTCATGCTTTGTCTCTCTCTGTCTCTCAAAAATAAATAAACATTAAAAAAATTCTCAGCTTTCCATTTAGTCACAATGAAACCCCAAATGATTCTGGAAAAAATGTAGGCCCTTTTAGAAAACTATTTGTGAGACAAATTATTTTTGTAACAATATGAGACCCCACACGTATGGTGGTGATTTTACCAAAATTTTAGTTCTCATACTCCTGGCTAAAGGAGTAACAATTTTGCTTTTGGGGGGCTACTTGGCTATGTCTATCAGAATTAAAGGGTACCTGGGTAACTAAGTCGGTTAAGCATCTAACTCTTGATGTCAGCTCAAGTCTTCAGGTCTTGATCTCAGGGTTGTTAGTTTGAGCCCTGCATTGGGCTCCATGTTGAGCATGGGGTCTACTTAAAAAAAAAAAGTATTATTAAAATTTAAAAAAGTATAAACACGTTGATCTAGTAATTTTAGTTTTAGAAATCTAACTTACAGAAATCTGTGCCTATAATTATGAAGATGCTTAATGCCACATTATTTGTGATTGTAAAAAACAGAAGTCATTGTAAATTTATTAACAAGGAAATTGGTAAATGAACTATGATGTGTCCACACAAAAGAATGCTATTCATCAAAATACTCTTCATTCAAAGGGAATCATGGAAATCAGGATTTATTTTTACATTTAATATGCAAGAAGCTGAATAATTTACATAGTATGATCACATTCTTTAAGATATATATGTGTATATATATGCAAATATATGTGTATATGTATATAATATATATATAATATGCACACATGTATTTTCTACTTGTGTATACTTATGTATATGTATTCATATTTGTGGATATATACATAGGCAAAAGTCTAGAAAGACACACACCAAATAGTTAAGAATGGATATCCACAAAGAGAAGAAATGGAACAGGATGATTATATAAGTAGCTGCTCATCTACTGCTCTGATATCTTCTCTTCCTTCTGCCATTTTGGGCCAGGTATCTTACAGGAAGATTAAATGGAATAATAGTTAACTTAGTTCTGTATTTATTAGCATTTGTGTCTATGCCTCTTTTCTCTCTGATGGCCTTGAGAGAGAGAGAGAGAGAGAGAGAGAGAGAGAGAGAGAGTGTGTGTGTGTGTTTGTATTTGTGGGGGAACTGAATCATTGGGAAGCTATTGGTGAATTTGAGCTTGTGGGTTACTGTCAGAGTTCCTATATCTCTTTTTTTCTTGCTTCCCATGATCACTGACCATAAATAGTATGTACTACCAGGGTTAGATGAAAGATATTTATAAATGTGAGTAATGTATAATTTCCTGGGGCTTTATGTTAGCATGCAGGTGACTTCTTTCTCAGATTCGAAGAAAACCTTGAACAAAATGACAAGAAAGATACAGGTTGTTTGGTGCCCTCCCTTCCAGTGCCCATGCTCTCTTGTTATATTGAATGGCACACTTCTTTTTGAGAAGACAGTAGGTATGAATGAACGTCAGGTCCATCAGTCACCAACTATGTAAACTTGGGCCACTCATTTAGTCTTCCAAAGTTTAGTTTTCTCCTAAGTAACACAATAGTATCCATCTAGTAGGGTTTTTGTGAGGGTGAAGTCAGATACCATGTGTGAAAATGTCTAGTACACGCTGTAGATGCTCAATGACTATTTTCTTCCTTCTGATTCTTATTTTAAGGATTCTCTCAAATACGCTGTTGAGCTTTGCTGTTGTCAGAGCATTTTAATCTTCACTAGCTCCCTGTGGTTTCGGAACAGCTGCAGTTATGTCGCCTCTTTCCCAGCTGCCACCACGATTCTGTTTCCCTTGTTTGCTCTGCATTCTTCTCTCCTTAAGCGCTTCCTCTTGCCTTCGGCTCTTCCTCCTAATTTTCATTTCCACTTAGTTTTCGTCTTTTTTTAATTCCCTACCTTCATACCTTCCACTTCTCCATTCAATTCCTGAGACCACTGTGGGGGAAAGGCATGTGGTTCAGAGAGAGAGAGAAAGAAACAGAGTGTATTAAGAGAATAAAACCAACTGTTCCTCCTTCACACTTGAGCCACACTGGGTTTCTCTCACTTCTCTAAGTGGTGCTTCATCATACCTCCATGTCTTTGCACATGCTGTTCCTTCTTTACTTTTCCTGACTTTACCTGGCTAAATTCCACCTGTGCTTCAAGTCTCAGATGCATTATCTTCTGGGATCCTGGTCCTGGGCTCCAATATAGTAGGTCAGCTGCTCTTGCTCCCTGTGCTTATAGTGCTCCGTAGACTGTAATTGCTCATAGAACAGTCTCTCTTTCTTGTTCCAATACCAGCTTGCACACACAAGTTGTTCCTTGTTTATTTTCACGTTTCTAGTGCTTGGCTCAATGCTTAGCACTTAGCAGATGCTTATCAAATGGAGCTGTAACTTGACGTGTTCATCATGAAGATATCTATTTGGGAGAGCCGACCTGTTTTTCTCAAGCTGAAGTGTACTCTGGGACCTCTGTCCTGGTCTTATACTAAAACTAGTCCACAATTTTGAGTGGCCCTCATAAAAGCAAGACAAAATTTCACATACTATCTGTGTCTGTTTTATTGGAATAAATTTCCAAACTCTCCCTTAAGCCTGGGAGTTAAGTCTCCAAATAAACTTTTCAGCTTTTCAACCTTGATGAACCTAATGATACAGTCACACCAACTTTGTCAGCATCTTTTACCGTCTTGTTCCTGCTCATGCTGTTTCTTCACTTTGCAGAGTTGTCCCTATTCTTTGACTATTGAAAGTCTTTTTATCCCTGGTTCTTATTTGGTAAGAACCAAATAATGGTTCTTACTTCCTGGAGTTATTGTGAAAATTAAGTAAGATAAATTGCATAAATGCATATTACAGTGGTTGCCATAGAAGTAACCACTCCATAAAGATTAGCTATTAGCATCTTTTCTTAACCAGACTTTAAGCTCAGAGAAGGTGGGATCCATGTTTACATTAATTATATCTGTACCATAAGCACCCAGCATAAATGGTCTAAATGACCACTGAACAGTGTGGACCACATAGTAAATGTGGCATGCTACCTCCAGGCAAAGCCAATTACCAGGTATGGTGGGTTTATTCACATGAATTATTAAAAACAACTCTAGTTGTTTAGACACCTAGGTATGACCTAAAAGATTTTCTGGGAATCACTAATAAGTGATTGGCTAAATATGCCTAGAGGCTACAAAGGCACAAACAATATGTAAATTGTTAGCCAAAGTTCTTTGAAATTGGAAAATGTTGAGGTGAGAACAATTAGAGGAGATTTCGTGTTTGATCTGGTCCAGTTCACTGAGACCTTATAAAAAAATCAACTTCAGAAATCCTGCTGCCTCCCATTCTCCTTCACTAGTGGTACAGTTTCAAACCAATTGTTAACAGCAAAAAATCAAATACTCTGTGTTTTGTGTGTTGAATTCTTTTAGATGAAGCCTGAAATGGTCAACTATTTTAACTAAATTGAACAGAATGCTAGATAGATCTTTTTGAAATATAAAATAGTTTTATTTTGACAAACAGTCCACGTAAAATATGAGACTGTTTTGAATGTAAGGATAGTACTTTGGCAGTATATTCATACATGAATGCAAATGTCAGTACTTGCAGAGTAGTCTATAACCCAGTCTGTAGTATTTTGGGATAAAGTTCTCCATTGCTTCTAGGTATGATTACACATGGTCTTTCCAGTAATTCTTTTCTTCCCCTCCTTCAACATTCCTTTTCCTTTTCCCATTCCCCTTTTCCAAGAGTGATAGATAATCTCACAACACCAGACTTTGAAAGGAGAAGCATTAAAGATTCAATTTTGAATGACACGGTCCTTCTTAACATTAGCTTTCATTTCTAACAATAAGAAAAACCCTTGGGTTTAAGATGATCAACACAACTGGCACACCAAACAAATAAAAATCAACAGCAAATAAGAAGTGACTCCAAGTTCTCTGAGACCAAGTGGTAGTGTCTCCCTGAGCTGACCATCTGGACAGTTAGGAGCCATAATGATTTCATCAGCTGCTATGACAAACCAGAAGAAGCAGGTGAGCCCTCTGTTCCTTTATGCACTGGAGGGTATGGGACAGATGGGTCTCAGACCTGTCGGCATTGACATGGCTCTGGAAATCTCAAGTTATTCCTGTTCTAGAGACTGTGGAAGGTGTTAACTCAATTTGTGTAGAGAAATGACCATTTCTTCTAAAGGCTGAGGTCATTCTCATCTTCTCTGAGACGTCAAAAATGTCTGTGAGGCTCCTGAGACCTTGCTCTTTCCCAAGGCTCTGGATTCCCAGAGAAACTTAGAGCCTTCTCTACAACACAGCTGCCTCCTATTTAGGCCACCATTATTGACCAATCACCTTCTCATGCCCAGGAAAGTAATCTCAACACCATTGAATAGGTCCCAGCTTATCCTTTTTCTAGCTACGCTCTTTCTTTGTAGTGGTACTGGTACATATGTAGTGTAGTTTTCACTGTCTCCCTATAACCTCTGAGAAAGCAAGTTGACATTAATGGCAACAACTCACATTTTAGTGGCTAATTTCCTGTCTTCTTACATAACATATATCTTTCGACCGTCTGTTCAAAGTCTCTCTCAGTTCTTTCTGGTATTATTCAGTTGTTCCCAGTCACTTCATAGGGGCTTCCATGAGCTCATGACTAATTCTATCTAGTTCTGTTCTAGATTCTCCTTTGATGCCCGTGGGCATCAAATCCAAATTTGTGAAGCTGAGTCAGAGTGACTCCTCATTTTCTGCCAATCTCCATGAGGGTGTGATTTTTCTCTAGTACACTCCAAGGTTGCAAACCTGTAAGATGCCAAAATGGCGCCACACTTAGCTTTCACTCCACTAGAACCACAGTGGCTCACATAGTAATTAGGTGAAAGCTCCTTTTTCCCTTTGTTATTCAGTTATGATAAAAAAAAAAAAAGCACTCTCTGTGCACCAATGTTTCACAAAATCCTCATGAAAATAACTTTTTTTGTGTGTTCTGATTGAAGCCCTGTTTTTTACAAGGCTCACAGATGATATTTTGACCTGGGTAAAGAAAAACAGTCTGCTCTGTATCTTTCCTTGTTTTGTTCTACATGTCTATACCAAACTCTTCTTTACAGACGTTTGGCTTTTGCTTGTGTGTTTATATTTTGGGGGCATTCCTCCTCTCTTTTAAGGAGATTGCCCAGAATTCCACAGAATGCTTTCAGAACCTGGTTACCTGGCCATATATAGTTGTAAGGGAAACTGAGAAAATGTGGCCTTTTATTCCATGTGTTAATGTACCTAGCTAAAAATCAGTATTCTGTTAAAAAAAAAAAAAAAAAAAAAGGAGTAGGAGAATGCATTTGGTACAGAAAACCAGCAGTCTCTGCTATAGGTTTTAACCCACTTTTCCAGTTTTTCCCCCTACCACTCATCCCTTTCGTACACTTGTATGGAAGACACCCAGTTTGTTCATTGGTTTGGACACAGAAGTGTCCTTACTCACCATGTTCCCTTCTTTGAAATACCTCTGGACTCCTTTTCTTGCTCTGGAGTTTGTATCCATTGAGGCTCAGATTGGAGTTTTCCTCCTACATAAAGTATGGTGATTACATTTCTTCTAGATTTCAATGTTCTTGTCTATACCATTCATGGCAACTTTTATCTTTTAAATTTATACTCAATGCTTTCCTTGTAAGCCTGTCAGTGCAAGGGCTGATAGGTTTTCTGAAGCAAAGAAGTGAGAACAATGTCTTGCTGAAAGCCAGTGCTTGGCAATTACTTATTTTTGTTGTTACGATAACCTAGGCTAAGGTTTGATGAAGTGCATTAGGGGTTGTGTAAGTGTTCCAGCCTGAGAATAGTTGAGTCAAGTCATGGGATTGTGCTATGTCTATACCTTTCTTCTGAAAGTAAAAATAATACTAGGAGCATTAGTTCATCACAGGGATAAGAAGCAGGATTAAGGGGTTTCAAAAATTATTGTAACCTTACTCCAAGAATTAAACTCTGCAATTGTTGGATTACATCAGTTTGGGGATAATATATTTATTTTTTATTATTTTTAGAATTGGTAATACATTCACATTTTGAATATAAAACATAGAAAATCTTCATAAAGACTCTTTCCCTTACCAGCCCTTCATCCAAACAACTCTAGGCAGCCATTATTGATTTCTTAATATACTATGAAAGATATTAAAAAAATTTTTAATATTTATTTTTGAGAGAGGGGAGAGACAGAACATGAGTGGAGCAGGGGCAGAAAGAGAGGGAGATACAGAATCCAAAGCAGGCTCCAGCTCTGAGCTGTAAGCACAGAGTCTGATGCGGGGCTTGAATCCACAAACAATGAGATCATGACCTGAGCTGAAGTCGGATGCTTAACCGACTGAGCCACCCAGGTGCCCCAAAGATATTTTTTAATGCAAATCAAAGCCATACAAATATCTATTCCTTTTCTGACTCATCCCCCCCCCCCACCAAATCACAAAATACTGTACATACTTTACTTTTACTCAGTATAACTTAGAAATGTTCCTTATCAATGCAACAATCATCTCTTAATTCCTTTTTGACAGTTGCATGGTGTTCCATTATGTGGACATACCATAATTTATTTAATCAGCCCCCTGTTAACTAACATTTAGGTATTGGCAAATTTTTTCCCATTACAACAATCTGCAGGGAATATCCTTGTACTTAATTCATTTTGCATTTGTATATCTGCAGCATAAATTCCTAAAAGTAGAATGGGATGTGTATTTGAAGCTTTGATAGATATTGCCAGATAGCCCTCCATGAGAATCCCACCAATGTATATTCTCACCAGCAACATATAAAAGTGTCATTTTTATGCAGTTTTGCCAGAATAGTTTATTATAAAACCTCTGAAATTTTGCCAATCTGTTAGGTGGATTAGGTGGAGGAAAAAACTCCAACTTCATCTAGTTTTAATTTGCATTTTTATACCATGAGTCAGGTTGGGCATCTATTTTTTCTACTTATTTAAGAACCATATCTATTTCCTTTTCTGTGAATACTCTGTATCTTTGTGAACTTTGTAATTGGATAAATGACCTTTCATTCACTCTTAGTGGATTGATAGGTACTATTTATATATGTGAGAGATTGGTAGGTACTATTTATATATGTGAGAGATTAGTCCTTTGTCTATGTTCCAAACTGCAAATATTTTTGCCTAGCTGTCATTTGTTTTTCAGTTGGCTTATTTTTTTTTCCTTAAAAAAGTTTTTTTGATTCTTACAGAGTGAATCTTACCAATTTTCAACGGTTTCTGGATTTTGTGTGAGCTACAGACTTTCAACACACAATATTATAAAATAACTCTCAAATTTTTCTTTATTTATTTTACACTTAAATATTGAATGTATTTGAAATCTCAAGCTTCCTTTTAAACCATTTCAAACCAATATGTCCTTGAGATAGGGTTGCTAAGTTTTACAAATGAAAATACAAATGCCCCATTAAATTTGAATTTCAGATAAACAGCGATTCATTTTTTAGTACAAGTGTGTCCCATGAAATATTGGGAGATTTACTTGGGACTGACTTACAATAAATAGTGACTCATTATTTATCTGAAATTCAAATTTAACTGAGCATCCTGTATTTTATCTAGTTTGGGAGCCACTAGCCTATCTGCTTAGACATTTTAGATCGATTCTCAATTTAGGCTATGTCAGGGCCCCGTTCCTCTCCCTCATTTTCCATTTAAAAGTTTAATAGTATCATATAATGTCTGCATGCATCTCTTACAGGTTCTGAAGTTTGTGCACACCGTTGCTATTAGACAAACTGAAATAAATTAACTTACTCACTTATGAGTGAATACCTAGTTCCCTTCTGGTATTCCAAAGTGTGCTACAAGAAAATCATATTCTGGAGCAGGGAAAAACAACTACCTGGTGGCAGTGGAGAGTTAGTTCCTTGTTTGTTTTGTTCTAATGAAACAATTGAATTCCTAAGAATTTTCAGTTACCAAAATGATCGTCTCAATTATTGTTTCAAAGGTTAGAGGCCAGAGTATCAGATTTATATAAAATAAAATAATAAAACTAATTTTTTTTACAGGAGAATAAATAATAATATTTTAAAAATATAAGCATATTCTGTTCGATTATATTGGTCAAAACCAAACTGATGCCTCTTTTCACTGCTTTTGAAAACATCCAGTAAGGAGTTTTATCTCCCTTAGCACTCCCATTATGATTAACAAAGCACAATGTTGAGATAATACTGCCCTTGCCTCCATAGGATTGTACACAAACCACAGCCATCATGATAAAGACACGTATCACTGAAGCAGCCAGGTCCCGGTTATGTTACAACCAGCGGAGGACAGTATACTTACCTCTGTCTAACTTACTTGATTGCCTTTCATTAATCCACTAATTTGTTCATTCAACAAATATTTCTTGAGTGCCTACTAACTTGTAGGTACCGTACTAGTGCTAGGTTGAACAAAACCGTCATAAACCCTGTCTTCGAGGGGCGTTGCAGTGGTGTGCTAGAGCCGGCTCCTGGAAAGCCCATTGTTACATTTTCAGGAACTCCGTGAGCCTTATAATCAGCACTCGTGAGAGTATTTATACACGAAAATTGGCAAACACTACAAATCAGGGCTTTCTTTGTTGTTTCCTTTTCTCCTTCATTGCCCCTTTTATTTAAACAGAGAGCTGGTTGTTAAACCCTGACCAGCACACCAGTGAGTTTACACAGATGCCCCCTGTCTGAGTCTTCCTTCCTGCCTTTCTACCACCACACAGGGCCCCACAGCACCAGTACACCTTGCTTTTCACAAGAAAATGGCTTCTGGAATGCTGTGAAGGAATCAAATTATTATATTATAGGTGACACGTGTTATAGGTTGTTGGCTATCTAAAGAAACCCAAAGTGGAACTTTGAAAAGATTTTTGCGATGTTAAAAGAAATCATTAGTTTATATTTAGTGATGTAAGATGAGGACAATAATAACACTTCCCTCATAGGGTTGTCGTGTGGATTAAATGAGTTAATATGTATAAGGCATTTAGGGACATGCCTGGCACAGTGTAACATAGAGTAAGCATCATACAAGTCAAGGTCCACCATGTTCTTATGATGCATGATGTATCCAGATACATTTTCTTTGTGGTACTAATAATATGAAAGTGGGAAGCTTTAGCTACATCTCTTTACTCCACTCAGTCAGCTAAAATGACCTCTTTAATTTAAAAAGATCCATAAAGGATTTTAGATCTGGAATTGTAACTGCTGGAAAAAAGGCAGAACATCATGTCCTTGGAGCCAGGAGAAATGCTTCTTTTTGCTATCTGGCAACATTAGGGCTTTTTATGAAAAAAATCATACTTTTTCCTGTCTTAGTGCTTCCTTAGCTTTCTTTCCTAAGTGAGTTAGGGCTCTCTGAGTATGTCACATGTGATTATGTAAGAAGAGCTCAGAAGGGAGAGGAGACCAGACAGCCTCTGATGAACTCTATTAAAGATGGGATTTTGAAACTGAGAGTCTCACCTCTGGAAGGATTCCCCAGTTTTTACAAAGATAGAGAATATACTTTATTCCTGATTTATTTCTTGATTTTTATACACTAGAAGAGTTTTCTCTCCCCATTGAAGGTCATTTCTCACATGCAGATCCTCTATGGATTTGGTTAGATTTATGCCCAACTTGTTGCTATTGCTTTGTTCTTCCTCTTTTTAGTACTCTTGTAAATGGTATTGTGTCATAATTTCCTATTCAAGTTGCTTATCGCCATTGTGTAGGAAAGCAGTGACTTTTGTATACTGATATTATTTCCTGCAACCTTGCTAAAATCACTTATTAGTTCCAGGATTTTTTTGTAGATTCTTCAGAGTTCTCCACATGAACAATCATGCCACCTGCAAATAAAGGCAGTTAAATTCTTTCTGATCAGTACACCTTTTATTTTTCTGGTCTTATTGTATTAGCTAGGACTTCAAATAGGAGCGATGAGAGAGGATATCTTTGCAGCGTAACTGATCTTCAGGGCAAAGTGTTGTGTCTGTAAACATTGAGCTATAGGTTTTTCATGTAAACCCTTTTTAAAGGTGATGTGCGTTCCCTTCCAGTTCTCATTTTTGGAGACCCACAGAATATAAATGGTTCGTTTGAATCTAATCTAGTGAGAGGTCTGATATGTGGTCATTCCTCTCAGGGCAAGAGTGGTTTGGAAGTGGTAGAAGGAAAGGACATTCCACCCTTGATTCCTGTGATGATTAGTCCCTGAGTCAGCTCTGTGCTGCCTCAGTCCTCCACCCCCTGTCATAAAACCAGGAATCTCCAGCAGCTGCATTTGGGAAAGAGTCAGCATGAGGTGGAGTGATGAACTTGCTTTTAAGTCTGAAGAGCTGCCACTTCTTATCTGTGTGACCTTGGATGAATCACAAAAACCTCATTTCTAAAGTCAGGGCCATAATTATTTTATAGAGCTGTGAAGATAAGATTGAAATGATGTAAACTTTAAAGCACTCTACATATTTATCATTTAGATTCTAAGTTCTTGGAGGCAAGGATCTGTGTCAGTTCATTTTTGTATTCCCTAGATAGTATGGAGATGTATAAATGCTAATAAATAAATGGGGATAAGTAAATGCTTAATATACATCTAATTGTTGTGCCATCACATATAGTTATCCCTTCAAGATCTCTTTGTTTGCCCTTGGGCTGTGTGTGTGGGGGTGGTGCAAGATAGTGGGCAAAATCATGTGACTCTCACCGTCACGCTCTGTGACCTTGGACAAGTCACCCAAACTCCTTAACAGAAATCGGGCTGTGTGGATGACTACATGAGATGATCCAAGTAAAGGATTCTGCAAAATATTGGCTCACAGAAAACACTCAGAAAATGCTAGCTGTTATTTTTATTTGGGTAGAAACTTCATTATTGAGCTAGAGAGCTAGAGAGGGAAAACCATGGGAGTTTTGGCTTGTTTGTGGTTGTTTTTTGGTGTCTCCTTGAGGGAACTTTCTTGTTTGCTCATGGGTGGTAACAGAGAGCCAGAATGAGGGGGAAAAAGTGGCCAAAAGCTGACAGCTGGCCCAAATTTCCATTTGTGCCAATTCACCAATTTTCTTCTTCTTCTGTCCACTAGGTGACACTGTTTACTCATCTATACTACTCCATTTAGCCCTTTCCACAAATCTTAATTCAAAAGTAGCATGTTTTGTTTGGGGTAGTGATGAAGGGTGGGGTGGGGGACTCAACCGGGAGAGAATATATAAATAAACTGCCAGTGACCAACCTCTGAGGTACAGTTAGAGGCCAATTGTCACTCATGGTTATTTGATTTTACGGGCTAGTTTCAAACTATTTTTTAAATTGATTTTAAGAGCAATATGCAATTAGTTTCCACTTCTAGTCCAAGAAATGAAGGAAAACATGGACCGCTCCTCTTCCCAAACCTTCACAGAAGCAAAAGATAAATAAACTGTTGTGTCTTTGAGTGTAGAGTTGAATAGATGTTCTTACAAGTCTATGTTTCTGTGTCCTCCACAATAATTGGTTAATGAGGGCACAGACCACTAATAAGCAGCTGAAGCAGTTTCTAGGCTAAGTTTAAGTTGGGCCTTCAAATCTAGTAAAAATTAGTCAGTGCTGAGAAGAAACCAAATGCAATGTGTTCATTTGGATGTGGAGTTAGCAGAGGCCCCCCCTTGCCTTCCAGGTTGGTTATGGTCTCATTTCTGCATTTCTATATTGCCACAAAGTTAGAGGAAGCTGTCACTTACCTGCATATCCCCATGTTGAAATTTATGACGATTCCAAAATGGCTCATGTAACTGTTGAATAGAAAAAAAAAATAGAGGGGTGCCTGGGTGGCTCAGTTGGTTAAGCGGCCGACTTCGGCTCAGGTCATGATCTCACGGTCCGTGAGTTCGAGCCCCGCGTCGGGCTCTGTGCTGACAGCTCAGAGCCTGGAGCCTGTTTCAGATTCTGTGTCTCCCTCTCTCTGACCCTCCCCCGTTCATGCTCTGTCTCTCTCTGTCTCAAAAATAGATAAACGTTAAAAAAAAAAATTAAAAAAAAAATAAAAGAAAAAAATAGAAATGGATGTTCTTCCCTTGTATTTCCAGGCTGTGAGCCAGGGAAGTGTGTCAACCATATCAAACCAAGGCATCAAGAAATCAAAGGTTTCATCCATTTGTCTCAGAATTTAGGGTCTGTCTTTTCTGTGTATTATCACCTTTTGTCCATTATAACTCTAAAATTAACTTATTTATGCTACTTGTTATGTTTGTTTCGAGATTAATTTATTTATTTTCCCTCAGAGGTAACAACCAAAATTCTCTATCAGAATTTTCCTGAAGCTTTCCTGGCCTCTTGATAATGAGCTCTAATTTTCTGTGCTTTTCTGCGTGTCTACCAGCACGCAGCACCTTGAGTTGGTGTGCAATAAACAACTAAATATAGTCACAGTGTTGGCAGCCAACTTTTGGAAGACTGTCACAAGGGCCCCTAAAACAGGAATTAGGCGGATTTAAAATGAATAGGCACTCTTTTGGGCTTGGGAAGAGAGGACATTTTCATATGTTGTGAGCAGTAGTTACCACAGTGTCGTCCTGTATTTATGCCCTACTTTATTTAAACAACAGTAATAATTCTAATGATTGTTAGCAAAGCATTGCCAAATGCTCAGCACCCCTCTTTGAAACGGGGCTTTTTCCAGAACATTCTTTGTGTGGAACCAATACTGTGTAATCTGAAGTTGCATGAAGAGGTTTGGGGAGCAGAGCAGGGAACAGCAGTCTTGTTACTACACAGAACAGTCATGGCTGAGACATGCACTTTGTTCCCTGATTCAGTGTAGAGCACCCATGACATCCGGGATTTGCTCACTCACATCTCCAGCTTGCACGATCTTCTGAGGCAGAAATGAGAGAGCAGAAAAAGGAGAAGAGGGAAAAGGGAGAGAGAAGGGGACAGTGAGAAATTCAGGGCTGGCTTCAGCACGTTTGATTTCTAACTTTGGGGCATTCTCCTAAGTAGTGAATACTAATTATACTGAGTGTGTCAAATCGTGTCCTGTTTTTGTGAATCAAACAAATGCTCCCAGGAGATAGGCGGAGGCCACCAAGCCCGTTTAGTTTGTGACCCAAGCTGAATGTAAAGCCAGGATTCTGGGGGGTGGGGGGGGGTGGATAGGCTTTGTGAGTTTATTTAATTTTATGACATGTGCCTCGCACCTTCAATGCTACCTTGACATGAATGTTGCAGGCTTTCATTTGAACAGTTAATATGCTATTAGGGATGGCTTTACCACTTTCTAGAAACATTGAGAGAAAACAAATTGTTTTGAGGGACATGGGTGGTAGTGCTTTTCTTGGCAAAAATGAGAAACAGGTCATGTTGCGTAGATGATGTTGCTCTCATCAGGAACGGCTGCAGATCTTTACCAAACTCTTGTGAGGTACTTGTGTGTGATCTACCAGTGACAGTACAACAGGGCTGCTTTTAGGAGGAAGATTTGCCATTACAGGTTACATCGGAACACTACAGGCCCTCAATGGTCCCAGGTCCCATCTGTGCCTCTTCCAGTCTTTGTGCTTCTTGCTCCCCTGGATCTCCCATGCTGACCAGATGGGACCTGGGATTTGGCTTTGCCTGTCTTCGTGGAGCCCTGTCATTCTTCCCGGGAGGCCTTCAGGGACTCTCCTCTCTGAAAGCCATCTCTTAGCAGGAGAATACCAAGAAGTTCTTCAAGAAGTTCTACCTGACTCCCTCTGCCTCTAGGCAGAGGTAATCTTCCATTTTTTTGGAACACTGTATCTCTTTTGTGGCATTTCACTCCTACTTTAGTTGGTAGGTACCTGTGTGTGCAGCATCTTTCCTACAAAACTACAAACTCCTAGGCACTGGGGATTAGAGAATGTGTCTGTCTCCATGACCTGCACAGCATCCTATATAGACTATGTGGTCGTAAATATTTTTTTGAGTAAATGAGTAACATAAAGCATACACACTGTCTTGCTGGACTAATTTCAATAGCTGTGTCTAAGAGCTGATCATATAAAATAAAGTGTCAAAAATAAAGCAATTAGGAGTATATTTCTTTATGTGGGTTTTGCTTCAATGCTCTTTTTCAAACAGCTACCTTCTTTCAGATTGTGTTTGACACATAGTGGGTGCTCAGTCAACCAGCTCATAGCTGCTTGAATGCAGTATAACAGCAAATGAGCTTCTACAATCAGGCAAAGAGAGTTTTTAATCAGACTTTTTTGAATTTATGAACTGGAGAACAATCTTTCCAGGTTTACATGGAAACTGGAAATCTTAAAAGGCAGAATGAATCATTTCCATTCTTGATGCACATGAATCTGTGGACTGTTGATGGTAAAGGATGGAAAACCTGTCTAAATGTAATATGAACGAACACTCACACTTACTGAGCACTTCTGGTATCCCAGGCACTCTGCTCATCAGTTTACATGCATCACTTCATTTGGCCTCCCAATAATTAATATATCCATTTATAGATTTAAAACACCTGGGTCTTAGAAGAGTTAAGTAAGTTGCTCAAAGACATACAGCTAGTAAGTGGCAGAACCAGGATTCAAACCCAGATTGACTAATTCCAGTGCGTGTACCATTCTGTGCCTTTGTGCAAAGGTATGTCCTTCCAGAAGAGAGTGTAGTGTTTCTTGAGCAGTGTTAAAAAACAGAAGTTTTTTTTTTCAGCCCGTACCTCTTCTCAGTGCCCTCCTTTTACAGATGAAGGAACTGACACCCAGAGAGGTTATGTCACTTATCCAGGGTCACAGAGATAGTGAGAAGTGGGATTAGACCACAGATATCTAGACTCCAAGTCTAGAGGACCCTCATTTAAAGATGGTGCGTTATCCCACAGATTTGGATGTATATGAGTCTGGCTACGTTCTCTTAAACATAAGCCCTGTGTTCAGTGAAAGCCAAAGGTAGCTCGGCTGACCTGAGCTGGTGTTAGTGCTGTCTGATTTATAAAGGGTTCTGACTACCTTTCCTTTTGCTCATTGGTTAATCCAGTAGTACTCCTCTGAATCCAGCATACATGCCACTATTTATGACCAAAGCAACCAAGAGTGCCACACTTGTCCGTTCATGCACCAGAGACCAACATGCTTCCTCTTCTGTGGCTGACTCAGCTCTCTTTATGCCACAACCCCGGTGTGAAGAGCTGGCTGGGTTTGGTCGAGTGTGCTGTTTCCTCTTTGGTGCCATTTGGAGTCCTCTCTACCACTTGGGGACCACAGGTATCTAAAATATCCATGAAGGATGGTCGCTTAGGTTTCAGGCACTTCTTTAAAGATGCTGAGATTGTTGGGGCACCTGTGTAGCTCAGTTGGTTAAGTGTTGACTCTTGGTTTTGGCTCAGGTCATGATCTCACGGTTTTGTGAGTTAGAGCCCTGAGCTGGGCTCTGTGCTGGCAGTACAGAACCTGCTTGGGATCCTCTCTCCCTCTCTCTTCCCCTCCCAAGTTGCGCCATCTCTCTCTCTCTCAAATAAGTAAACTCAAAAGAAAAAGATGCTGAGATTGTGGAAGCAAAACAAAATAAACAAATAGCAATGATGGCAAACAACAACAATACAGCACCGTAGTACAGCGTCAGGAGTCAGGAAGCTGGAGGACTGGGCAGCAAAGGGTTGAGACTTGAGGGTGGGTGAGGTTTCCTTCCCAGTTAAGCAGGGGGTGGCCCATCTTGCGCTCCACCAGGGGGTTGATAAGTGCCTAGGTTTCCGGATGTTGAGATGAGATTTGAAGTCAGAAAGACACTGTTGGTGTCAAGGGATCATGGAAAAGACACTTAGTCTGTTTGGACCTCAGTTTCTTTTATCTGTAAAATGATATAAATCTTATGGGGCTGCTGTGGCCATCAGGTTAAATTGGACAAGGTAACTGAAGGCTCTTAGTAAATGCAGCACCATATACACATCTGTTTTCCATTAACGACCAAGTGTTGCATATACATTCTGGGAGAGCAAACAAACTTAGTTATTTTTTCTATCTACATTATCTTTTAAAAGTTGGTTTTATGAGAAAGGATGATTCTGGGTAAACAGGGTATAGGTAGGGGCATTTCTCTGGTTGGGATGAGTGGGATGCAAGGAGAAGAATGAAAAGTCAGGAACCAGAGCATCATTTAAGGGAGGGTCTCAACAGCCAATCAATGTGAAGGCCATGGGCTGGGGATACAGATGAAGAATTTGAAGAGGTCAATCTGGGCAAACTTTTTTCATGTAACTGGCCAATAGCTGTCCTTTTGCAGGTGTCTGAGTTACCTTATGTGCTGTTAGTCACTGGGCTTTCAAGCTGCTGATACCAAACTCCTGTGGTGACCCAGCAACTTATAGATCTTGTAGTTATCAGGTCGCAGAACCTGATATCCCAGTAGCAGGAACATGGCGGGGAAGAGATACTGAAATAGTCTTAATCAACCTCTGTATCTTCTGATTGTGTTTCCCACACCTAGGACTTTTGTTGAGAGAGGTTATGTTGGGTTATATTTTATTATATTTTCCATTTTAAATTTCAGAGACAAGCAAACCCCCATTATCAGTGTGGGCCTTGGGGTGCCTGGGTGGCTCAGTCGGTTAGGTGTTCAGGTCATGATCTCTGGGTCGATGAGTTTGAGCCCCGCATCAGGCTCTGTGCTGACAGCTCAGAGCCTGGAGCCTATTTCAGATTCTGTGTCTCCCTCTCTCTCTGCCCCTCCCCCACTCATTCCCTCTCTCAAAAATAAATAAACATAAAAAAAAGTGTGCCTTTACGTATAGGACAACTCCCAATATCAAACACATGAAAACATCAGTTAATAGTAATCACTATAATATCTACCCTGTGTATTATACCTTTCTTGCCAAACTATCAAATTAGGGTTTATAACATCTTAAAATTAAAACATAACTTAAAAATTTTCTATCCTCTATACATATTTAAATCATCCTAAATACAAAGGAAATTCCCCTGTCTTTAAGAGGAGATTCCCAGGGTCCCTTGAAAACTCACTTCAATATTTTGCTACTCTTCTCACTGAGTATTTAATCCCACTGCTATCAGTTTTTCCCTAATTGAAGATAGAGACTAGCTTATTGCCATATTTCTCTGGGTGATGCTTTGTGTCATGTTCACACTTGCATTCCCAGCATTTACCACTGCCTTGAAACAAGGCAATTATGCAATTAGTGTTTATTGAATGAATGAATGGGAAAGTACATGAATGAATGACTCTTCTAATTTACTCTATTGGTGTGTCTCCTTTTTAGTCAGAATGATTCTAGCTCTTTAATGTTTCATGAGGAATCTACCTTCTTTTGAACATCTGAACCTTTTGATTGGCTCTTTACTCAATCCTCTCAAAGTTTTTCATGTTCCTCTTTGGTCTGAAGCCCAGAATTGGAGATCAGTGAAGCTATCAGGTGAAAATGCTAAAACTCTTCCTCATTTACAGAATGGAGTTAAAAAAAAAAAAAAAAAGAAAAGAAAGAAAGAAAGAAAAAGAAAAAGAAGGAGTGGCTATAACTGTCTGAGGTCTAGATTGCAGGAGGCTTTGGGCCTTGAAATGTTAGAGTTGAAAAGGATTAAGGGAATTGTTGCTAAGTGTTTTTGTTCTATTATTTTTGATTTTGTTGGTTAGTTTGTTTTGATGCAATGATGATAATGTAGTTAAGCCAAAAGTCTTTATCTCTTGGAAATACTCAAGTGTTTCCTGGTGAAATGTTATGGTGTCTAGGCTTTGCTTTAAAAAACAAAAACAAAAACAAAAACAAAAACAAAAACAAAAACAAAAACACATCAGCAGTAAAGGATGGGGGGAAATTAAGGCAGGATATGAGAAGCAAGATATATTGGCAATTTTTGAGGCTAGGTTAATTATAGTGTTGTCTCTGCTTTTGTGAATGATTTTTTTTTTCATAATACAAAGAAAAATGTATGTAGACAAATGTCCTTATTCTAGATGGGAACAACCAGGATGCAGAGAGGTGAGGAGATAAACCTAGTATCACAAAGCTAGATAATAGAGCCTTGGACTACAAGGCAACTCATCTCTCTCCCACTCAGATGCTCTTTCTAATATGCTGTGTGTTAGGTCAGCTTGTCGTACACTCCCTGTAGACATTACTCGTGTCACCATCGTCCTGCTGATGATAACTTCGCCATGCAAAGCCCATTTATGATTCCAGTCTACTTCCAACCTAACTTAGTGTGCTATGATTTAAATGAGCACAAAGATTTTCCCATTCCATGTAACAATCAAAAGAGCAAATAATGTTGATATAACTCCCTGTTCTACAGGATTCTTAGTGACTAAAATAAAACATTAACAAAGAATAAAACAGACAAACATATGTGCAAGGAATTTCAACTGATGAACAGTCACTAAACATATTTAAAGTTTTAAACAAGAAACTGCACACTGCAATAGAATCTAAGTGATGTCCTAGAAATAATTGCTAATTTAAGAGTGCAATAAAATGATAAAATGCCTTGATAGGGCTCTGGACTGCAGAGTCCCTGTGATACATCCAGCAATTTGGCAGCCATCCAAAGCTCAGCGCGGCTTCAAGTCTGGAATGTGTATTTCATCAGTAGCCAAGACCATGTCTGGAATTCACCTGGGCCCAGAAAACTCAGGGTTACATGGCTTTGCCCATATTCCTTTTGAGAAAGAAAGAGCGAGCATCTCTTTATTTGGAGGAAGGGAATGGGGGATGGGTCTAAAGAAGGGGGGGATGGAAAATTGTGTGTGTGTCAGGATGGAGGTGTGGGTGGGAGGGAGAAAATTATTGGGATGTTAGCTTGTTGGGGTGTAGCTCTAAGAAAAATTACATGAAATAGTTGAGCAAACTGTCAGAGTGGCATAGCCCAGAATACAAGTTTGACAGTAGGAAACCTAAGTCAGGTGACTTACTCCAGGTGAGAAGTGGTGTTTCAGGGAGTGCCTAACCAGGGGGTCTGTTCAGAATGAGGGGAGACCCCATGCAAGATGTCTCTGGAAACCAGTCATGCCATAGGGTGCTGGAGGTACTAAAAGGAAATTTCTAAACTATTGTGGAATTCAAATAGCACTCGTTTTCTTGGATAGGTTTCAAAACATTTTTGGATTAGATCTAAGACATTTTCTCTGATTTGTATTTCACAAGCAAGACATAGGTATTTTGTCCAGTTTTTTTCCCAGTCAGAACTAATTGTCTTTGCCTGTAAGATGTGGATCATCAGCATAACATTGTTTTATTCCCCCACATTTTTTTATTGTATCTTCCAATTCCCAGGGCGATATAAAACTTTTAAAGAAGTTAATGTCAAGTATGGATTTCAATATTAAATGAGCTTCTCAGTGAGGACAAGCCAGACATGAAAGCATACTTCCAAGTGAATTGTGTATTCATTTAAAGTTTAGGAAAAAAATAAAAACAAACCCTGCTCCACCTCCGCCCAGCATGTGACTCCAGGTCACCACCCTTGAAACATTGTGCTTTTGAGCTTTTGACTGGATTTGCTTCTGAGGCTAAGAGAAGTGTGTGGCAGATGTTGAGAGGCAGTTGGGGACGGGGGTGGGGTGCAGGGATGAAGGGTCTGCCAGATGTTGAGTGGGAGGGTGGAGCCGTGAGGATGAAAGCCTGCCAGATGTTTGCAGTGCAGAATGTTGGGGCACCTGCTCTCCATGATCTTCAGAAGAGGATTTGTATCACATCAGTAGGATCTCATAAAGGTCCTACCCCTCCTCAATAAATACTGAATCCAGGACTCAAACAACTATTTTCTGCATGGTTTCTTGCCTTGGACTATGTCTTTTTAAAAATTCAAGTTAAAGGTTATATGAATGAAAAATACACAATCAACCAATACAGTCATTTGTATATAAAAGAGGTGTGGGGGGGGAGACTTTACATTTAAATCTGTTGTTCTAGATTATAAAGACAATCACCTTTTATTTTCTATTTATTTTATCCTTCCAATAAGGGATGATTTGCTCATCTTTCTTCCCCACAATGAATTTAATAGATTTATTCATCAAGTTTTCTAAATTTAGACACCAAACTGATGTTTTTCTCCCACTGCTTAATTTTATTCTTAGCAGCACTTACATAAAACCAGGCAGTGAAAGATATGGCAAAATTACTAACTTGCTGTGACCTGGAATGCACTGATAGAATAAAATAACAATAATAAAGATTGATGTACCAGAGAGACTTAATACCGAGCGCTCCTAATGAAATCAGTTTTATGCTTACAGTTTTTCCCTACGGGCTACATGTTTCCTGTGGTTTTTAGGAGTCTAAGTTTTCTTTGTGATGCCTGGAATAGACTCAATTCTTAGGCTAGTAGATGGGCCACACAAAGGAAAATATGTGGATCTTATCATTCTTTTGGATTTTAGGAAACTTTAGTGTTTTCCAGGACTAGATTTGATTACAACAGGTAAAATTCCTCACTCTGATCTTGTTTGAGAGGCTTAGAAATAATGGTATTTGGGGACTTACCGTGACCCAAGAGACTGGGAACATTAAAAGAGAAGGTACATTTGTCCTAGTGGCCTCTCAATCTTCAGAAAGCCAGGGCTTGTCATTCAACATGGACCACAGTTAACAGTGTTGATCATTGTTCCTCTACACTGCACTGACATTCACATGTTTGGTAAACAGTCACTGAGCACCTTGTAGGTGCCATTCTGCTAAGTTCTGGGAATATGTGGTGAAGAAGTCCTTTCCTTTTTAGAACTCCTCAGGTACTGGGGAAGACAGACATTGAACAGATAACTGCTCAAATAATTATTCATAAGGTGTGCTATGAAAAAATATACCAGTGGGAACTTTGATGGATGCCATCAGATAACCATGGATTGAATTGCTGTAGGATTTGGCAAATTGGTTCCCTCATTTAGGGTCACCAGACGGACTACAGACTCAGTTGGGTAAGTCAGTTTTCAGTGTGCTGGTGTGCAAGCATTTTGTAGGGTGGTAATTTTTAAAGCCTGCATTCCAGGTTTTTCCAGGGACAACCCCAGTGTTGAAATTTGTCTTCATATCTAGACCCTGTATTTTTTTAAAAATAAACTTTTAATTTTAGAATAGGTTTAGAGTTATAGAAAAGTTTTAAAGGAAGTACAGAAAGTTCCCATATACTCCACACCCAGTTTTCCCTGTTAGTAACATTCTATGCTAGGAGGGCACATTTGTCACAACTAATAAACCAGTATTAATACATTACTATTAACTGAATTTAAATTTGTTACTCAGATTTCCTTGCTTTTTACCTAATGCTCTTCTTGTTCAAGGCTTTCATCTGGGATACCACATTACATTTATTAGCCACATCTCTCCAGGTGTTTTGGCTATGGCAGTTTTTCAGACTTCTCTTGTTTGTGGTGACCTTCACAGGTGACCTTTGAGGAGTACTGCTCAGGCATTTTGTAGGATGCCCCTCTTCTGGAATTTGTCTGTTGGCTTTCTTATGATTAGATAGGATTATGGATTTTGGGGAGGAGGCCTATAGAAGTAAAGTGTCCTTGTCAGCACATCATTTCAAAGTACATCCTATCAACGTGACCTACCACTGTCGATGTTGACTTTGATCATCTGGCTGCAGTGGTGTTTTTTAGGTTTCTCTCCTGTAAGGTTACTCTTTTCTCCCTTTTCCATACTGTACTCTTTGGGAGAAAGTTACCATATGCAATCTGCACTGAAGGAGTGAGAAGTTACACTCCAGGTTCTTGAGGGTGGAGTTTCCACACATGTTAGTTGATAGTCTTCTGCATGGGAAATTTGTCTATTCTCCCCTATTTATTTCTTTATTCAGTTGTTTATTTACATCAGTATGGACTCATGAATATTTATTTTATACATTGGGTTAGAACCCATTAATTAGTACTTTATTTTACCGCTCAAATTGTTCTAGTTTTGGCCATTGGAAGCTCTTTTAGTTGGCGCTTGTCACCCTTACACATACCACATCATTGTGGTGTGTATGTATTTTCTTCTTGTAATTTTTTGGAGTACTTCATCACTTTCTGACACTGCAAGGTTCTCCAGGCTCATCTTGTCTATTTTCTGTTCTGGTTCTAGCCTCAGCATTTCTCTGAGGAGCCCTGATTTCTTTTATTGGAGAAGGGTATCAGAAACCAAGACCTGTCTGGGTGACTCCAGTTTACTTTCCACACTACAAATAACCTGTGAAATAGTGACTGAACAGGAATGGAGAGGAGAAGACAGTCTGAGCTTCACAGTCAGGCTTTCTCTCTGTTTCCCATATTTCCTACTTATTAACTGCAGAGCTCTGGACAAATAGTTTAACCTCTTGGGAGCTTACCTTTCTCATCTACAAAATGGGCATAATCCTACTTACCCTGTAGGGTTGTGAGAATTAGAAAACAGTATAATGGGTCTGGCATGTAGCATCTGCTCCAAAAGTCATTTCTATGGACTGGTAGGTCCATTTGCGTGTCACCACCCCAGAGCTGGCCAAACACCAAGGAAAATAAATGTTTAATTTTTTTAATTGCATAAACAAAACCATATTATCCATGAAGGAAATTGAAAAAAGAGGATGTTTTACTTACAATCCTACTACCCTAACATATGTTCCCTTTTAGTCCCTGTCATTATGTGCTTATTTTAAAAATATTTTCATCACACTGTATATAATAAGAGAAATAATGCTTTACTGTTGTGGATCTAGTAATAATAAAATAGCAGCACTTACTGAGTGCTTATCTGGTACTCAACCCTTTACGTGAATTATTACAATCTCCACTTTAGAGTTGAGGAAACTGAGGCATGGGCACGTTAAGTTCCTTCCACAGGGCATACGGCCAAGGAGAGAGACAGGATTTGAACAGAAGTCTGTCCAGTGCCAGAGCCTGAAACTCTTAATCATTATGTTGTATTATCATTTTTATGCAGATACTCACACACACACACATAATCACATGTACACACAGATGCATATGTTTGCATTTCTTTATGCAACATATACCAGGCATCTATCATGCTAAAGGCACTGGATGTTGCTGATAACAAAAAATGACTTTTTCAAAGTCACTTATTTTTAGGTGTTTGGGATTTTATAGGAGATGTCACACAGAGACAAATGACTGCGGTGCAATGCTCTATGTAATAAATGTCATTGAAGGATGCAGAGTTTGGGGTTTGGAAAAATTCTCTGTCCAGTGACACCAGGGCGAGTTTGATGGAGAAGGTGACATCTGAACTGAGACTTGAAGGTTGGGCCAGATGCGGATAGTAAGGCATTTCAGCCAAATGGGATAGTAAAAACAAAACTGTAGAAGCTTGTGGTAGATTAGGTCACTGAACAGCAGTTATTCATTTCATTCCCCAAACTGCATGGGTGGAGCACACTCCACCCTCAGTGACTTTGGGCTTGGCCTTGTGACTTTCTTGAGCCAACGGAATATGGGTGGAAATGTCATCATGCTATTTGTGAGTCCAGGCCTCTCGCCTGGGAAGAGCATGTGTCAGGTTGCTCCTGCAGCCTGGGGCCTGGAATGAGTGCACATGAAAGCAGGCTTGAAAGTGGCCTGGCCCGAGTCCAGCCTGGCCCAGATGAGCCCAGCTGACATCATGTAAACTTCAGCAGACATGCAGAACTGTCAGTGCAAAATAAATGTCAGTAACAAATCCCCGAGATTTGGGGGGTTGTTTGCTGTGCAGCATAATCTTGGCAAAAATCTGATTGATACAAGGACAGAAAGCATAGGCCAAATTAGAAGAGAAGGTACTTGTCCGGTTTGGTTGAAGAATACATATGCATGTCTGCACGTAAACAGAGAAGAATTTTAACCTAATCCATGAAAGTGAGTAAAATGACCCAGACTTTGTTGGAATTTGCCTGCCAAAATGGCCAAGGTGATTTTACAGGCATCTTATATAGGATTTATGAAAAATCTACAAAGTTATGGACTTGGAATAAAGCACAGAATGTCTTTGGTATTTTTTCTTCTCTCCCCTGCTTCTTCTGTGGGACCTAGCACATACCAGGTAAACATTAGGGACATGGGTCTTCCCTCAAAGGACCTTAACAATTGAGTCAACAAGATAGATATATACACAGGAAATACAAGGGGAGTTCTTACAAACAGGAAAGTCGCAGGATTTAAGGTAAAGAAGGAAGCTGATGCTGTTTTAGTTTAGTGACACAAAGGCCATCTGCTAGCAAGATGTTAACTATGGTCGTATGAACGGTATGATTCATTCATAAATACCTTCTTCTGAGGCCAGGTGATTACCAAACGTCCTCTACTCTCTCTTCTTTTTCATCTTCAGAATCCAGGAATATAAGTGCATATTGTTGATGATTGACAAGCCACTCGAATGCTTAGCCCAAGGTAGAGCACCAGTGGGAGGAAACAAAATGTTTTAAAGGCAAAAGAGGTATGGAAGAAAACAAATTGAGTGAGTGGGTGGCTCTGTGGGAAAGGACCACACCGGGGGTGGCTTTTTGGGAAAACCCTAGGGTACGGAACGGAAACATGCTGGGGCCAGGGCTCAGTGGAATGAATAGAGAGGCTTTCTTTAATATCCACCCCTCTGGACTAAGGTTGGAAGCTGTCTCTCTAACTTCTTTCTGGTTTTTCAGTGCTTTGCTATCAGTAAGACATTTGGTGATGGGCTGTGCCATCCCTGTCTCCCACTTACAAGTCACTTGTATATCATTATGCCCAGAGAGCTTGTCCCCTCTTTGCCTTCAGGACATGCCGTTGGTTGATGTATCTCCTTTATGAGATATACTGGTGTCATTACTTTTCAGAGAATGGATTCTGTACCATCGAGTACATTTGGAAACATAACTTCCCTCTGGCTTAAAGATGAGGAAAAATTTGTAACCATGGTACACAATTTTGAGGTGCTTCTAGCACTGCCTCAGTCTCCAGTGGATCAAATTTTACTCTGTCCAGGGTGGGCAAGAGAAATGTAAGTTCTAATTGAGCACGGCTCCAAACGCCTCTCCTGGCGTGACTGCAGGGACCCTGACTGTAGCCATAAGTCAGCTCCATAGGAAGCCTTGCCACTTAAAGTTCTACAAAACATAATCTGCCAACATTTGTTGAACACTTGTTCTTTGACAAGCATTGTGGTAGGCATAGCAAGGGACGTAAAATGAATAAGACATGGTTCTCTCCTCCATGGGGGTTTATAATCTAGTGGAGAAATAGATAGGCACAGAAGCAACACAAGGATGTGGGAGGCTGAGTGTTAGAACAAGTTTGAGCATGGGCCAAATATGGAACCACCCAGCCTCTAGGTTCAATTGGAACATAGTGTAACAGAAATCTTACCCTGGCCACATGGAAAAACAGAGGCAGTCTGGATGGAGGGGACTGATTTAAAACATTATCTAGCAGGGTGGTCAAAGCTGAGGTAGCCTAGACTGATCTGGGGAGAGAAGAACAGACCCATATGGATAAAAGTTCCTCTTTTTTAAAGCCCCACTTCAGCAATTTTTCTTCCTAACTTTCTATTTCTGTCTCACCTCCCAGAGGCACTGTCTAGGAGGCTTCTAGAAGACTCTTTGCCTGGGGGATGAAGGCTGTATGATTCTAGTGGGCTCCGGATCAGAACCAAGTGGGTTTATATTTTTAGCAAAAAAACCACGGCACTCACCATGAGTGAGTCCCTTTGAACTAAGTAGAAGTGAAGGTAGCTCACCTTTCCTCTATGTAAAAATTAGGCTTCTTCCAGCTTCAGTGAATGCTCAAGGAGATCATCTTGGAGATCTGGTAGCAAAATACCACTTGCTAATAGTTCATTCATTTTTTCCTTAAGTGGAACAGTCTTAGAAGACAGGCATGGGAATTAGACTTATAGGCTGGGAAAACAGGGATTTGGGCAGCAGCTGTTTTTAATGTGTTTGGAGACTACATATGTACTATGTAGAGAACACATTGCATTCGGTAAGATCATAAAATATGCATGTGAGCGTGGCAAGAACATGACAATAAAAATGGTGCTGCCAACACAGTGGGAATACTTCATTATGCTGGCTGAACCATGTGTCTCCATGTCTCAGAACATGGCAGCCGGGCTGTATTCTTTACAGCTGCGATTTGTTGTGTTCTGATGCTACAATTCTCTATCTTTCCCACATGATTAATATACAACATTGATAGAATTGCTAGTGGTAACTTCCAACATCTGGGGAGAACCCAAGGCTGTCCCTGAGATCTATGGAAATGTTTAAGGACAATATAGTTAAAGATAAAAATCTTCAGATACAGGCAATTTACCATGCTAGCAACAGATAAAGCTTTGAGGGGGGAGGGTCACCGTATCATGATTAAAATTAGGTGAGGTAAGCAATCTCTTAAACTCTCAGGGTACCCCCAATTGTTCTTTTTATGTTAATAAAGTTTTTATTTTGATATAATTTTGATTCACAGTGAAATTGCAAAGATAGTACGGAGAGTTCCCTTAAAATCCCTTAACCAGTCTCAGTCTTCCCTAGTGTTATGATCTTACAGTGTCATGGTACATTTGTCAAAAATAAGACACCAATATTGGTACAGTACTATTAACTGTAGACTTTGTTTGGATTTTACCAGTTTTTCCATTAATGCCTTTTCTTCTGTTCCAGGATCTAATCCAGGATACTGCATTCCATTTACTTGTCATATTTCCTTAATCTCCTCTGGTCTGGGACAGTTTCTCAGTCCTTCCTTGTTTTTTTTTTTTTTTTAATTTTTTTTCCCAATGTTTTTATTTATTTTTGGGACAGAGACAGACAGAGCATGAACGGGGGAGGGGCAGAGAGAGGGAGACACAGAATCGGAAACAGGCTCCAGGCTCTGAGCCATCAGGCCAGAGCCTGACGCGGGGCTCGAACTCACGGCCGCGAGATCGTGACCTGGCTGAAGTCGGACGCTTAACCGACTGCGCCACCCAGGCGCCCCAGTCCTTCCTTGTTTTTATAACCTTACAGATTCGAGCAGTAGGAGTAGAAGTATTTTGTAGGATGTAAAAACCAAACATGCTGTGCTTTAAAATGAGGCCCAAACCTCCCTTGCTTGGGAGAAACTGCTTTGTCTTGGAAGGCCAGAGAGGAAACACGATGGATGCCGGGGGAGAGAAGGCATGGAGGAGGGTGCTGTAACTCCCCTCACTCTCATTTTCTGCTCAGAGGTTGGGAGAGCACCTGAGGACTCTGGGTGGTCCAGTGTATTTGAGGGCAATCCCTGGAGTCTGTGGTGTGAGCCCTCAGCACATCAGAATCACTGGAGAGCTTTTAAGTGTACTGATGCCCCAAATTCACCCCAGACCAATGGAATCAGAATTTCTGGGGATGTAACTCAGGCATGGGTATTTTTTAACAGCATAGCAGGTGATTCTAATGTGCAGTCAGGACTGAGAAATGCAGACTTAGCTAGCAATAAAGAATGTATTTGCCTAAGCACCCTAGAAACAGCCATGGAAAAGGAGTAGGCCTCAGCTACGCCACTGGGATTTGGGGTTTGGGATCCTGGAAAATATCTTTATCATAGACTTAATTGGCAGTATTCTACTTACTTTTCTTTTAACTAGCTCGAAAGCTGTGTGCCAAGCAGTGGATTTGTTTCCTTAATCATCAGTCTGATGTGAGGCTAAAACAAGTGAGTTATGGAACCCCCTTCCTCACTGAGTATCCTACTTTTAGCTGTCTAGTGATCAGAGCTGACTATTTGGAGTACAATCTATAACACAGATAACAATGCCAGACTGGGAATCAGAAACCTGATTCCGGTCTGAGAGTTTGAAAAGCTATTTGAGCATTGGCTGGTCAAGTTACTTAATTTCTCTGGAACTCAGGGCCCTCACCAGAAAATGAAGGGTTTGAATTAGGTCACCACTGAGATCTCATCTGGCTCTAAAATGCTATGATTTTTCTTAAATCCCAGTTTATCGCTTACTAAATATTCTACAATGAGTGAACCAATTAATCTTAGGTCTCATTTTCTCATCTGTGAAATAGGGACAGGGATGCCTCACTTCTGGGTCACTCTGGGCTCTACTTGAGACCATTCTTTGTGAGGTGTTGCACAATTCTAGCTGTAATATTTTCTGAAAAGGGAGTGATCATTCCCTCCCTTGGGGATCATTGTGTCACCAGTGTATTTCTTTCCCCCACTATGTAATGCCTCCAAATACTCAGTAAGTATTTGTGGACTGAGTAAATGGCATAATTTGAAGATAAAAACTAGTCAACATAGCAGTAGATTTCAACAGTGGCTTCCCATTAGATATATCTGATGAGCTTTAAAAACCATGATTCTTCCATTGCACTAGAGACCAATCAAATTAGAAATCTCTGGGATGGAATCCAAATGGCAGGTTTTTTTTTTTTTTTTTTTAAGGTTCCCAGGTGATTTCCATGTGCAGCCAAAGCTGAGAACCACTGTCCTGCAAGGCCAGTTCTTCTTCTTCTTCTTGCTCATCAAGTTGAGAAAACTGAGGATGGCTGGAGTATTAAAGTCTGCCCAGTCCTTGAGAGACGTGCACTGTATCTTTACTTCTGTGTCCATCTACCACAACACTTAGCAGCAGTGCATGACAGGAACTCATCATGAATTTGTTGAACTGGATGGCATTAAAAAAAAATTCTAGCTCACCATTTCCTCCCTCAGTCCTTTCACTGATTATGTGATATGATATGAAGAGCAGGTGAAGTCAAGGGTTCTGACTCATGTTCCCCCTCAATCATATTCTCACTATAATATAGGGTTTTTTTTTTTTATTATTCATACAATTTAATGAGTCTAGTTTGAAAAAGAGCCTCCCTCATTTCACCCCCACACTGCAGCCCCATGCTGGTCCAGTGATACAGTCCTGCAGCTGATTGGTGCCTGGGCCTGGAGAACAAGGTAGGCATCAGTGTGAAAGTGGTGGCATTTTCAGCGGCTGGAGTCACTGTGAGGAGCCCAGCACATGTCACCACTTCAAGGTGTTTCACCCATTGACCGTAGGCACCCGATTTGATTGATCTCACTCCTTTAGGTTCTCAATGCTTTATTTATCTTCATGTTAAGAATGTATTTTTAAAAAGATTCTGAGATGCTCTCCTTATTATTAATACAGGTGCTTACTTAGTTCCAGATAAATACAGACCCCCCCCTCCTTTTTTTGAATGTGTTGTAGCTTTATATGAAGCTAATGGAGCAAGGCAATGCTCAAACGTCAAATTAAACTGCACAGCTCTGTAATCACTCAGACTGACATGGCATAAAAGGATAATTAGTAGTTCATTACATGGAACATTGTTTGTTCAGCTAAATTGATTTCTCAGCTGCCCATGTTTTCTGTTTACTTAGTAAGCGCTCCACTGCACATTTTTATTTGAGAGCTAGGAAATCCCTTTCCCTGAACTTTTTTTTTTTTTTATCAGTGCAGTTTTAAAATATAATTTGCTCGAGCTGGGTGAACCTCCGAATGACATCCAGGTGTATGGGAACAATCCCGAGTGCGGATTGATGCTCGGAACATAAAACCAGCTGTGGTCAGAAATCTGCGAGACTACCCGAAGGCCGGAACATACCCAGTGGCTTTGTACCTGGAAATGCTTTTGTGGCTGTTTGCTTTTCAACTTAAGAGTGAACTTCCCTCTCAGAAAGGGAGGGAGTGAGAGAGAAATTGGAATAGACACCTAATCCCTTGCTGTTCAAAGTGGAAATTGTCCAACAAAGTTTTCTTAAAGCCTTCATGTTGCCTGTTAATGCCAATACAAAGGAAACAGTGGCTGTTTTAGGATTTCCTGCAACCTTGTTCACCATTGGTAGGATTTAGAAAAAAGGCTAAATGCTAGCTTTGAAACTTTCTGAAATTGCTACCTTACAAAGATAGTGTGCATTTGCTAGGTTGGGGTAGTGGGGCTATCCATTGCTCATGCCCCTTGGTTGTTTTCATGTCCTTTGCACTTCTCTCTGATGAGCGAGGCATCCACAGAGATTTTTCTGGGCAAATACAGACATTCAGATGTGTAGCTTTTGACACCATCAGCACCTGGCTCTGCTTGACCAATGGGTTGATGCATCGAACTAAATGACCTTGGAGTTTTGATAGCCACAAAGAGAGGAGAGAAGCCAGTTCTGCAGCAAATTCAAGCCTTGAGCACATGATGAAATATAAGTCTGGGCAGCACGTCAGGCTGAAAGTTCTACCACAAAGAAGTTTGTTTCCTGAAAGATTCTCAATATTAACTAGGTTTTGCTAGTCCTTGGAGGAACTTAGGAATCATTTCTTTTCTTGCCTTTTCTTTTCTTTTTTGATTAAACATCTACATCATCTGTGTTAAATGGAGAAGGTGAGTCTATGAGAGAAGAGGGGAGGCCTTTTGAGGCCGGGCAAAGGAAAGCTCAGTGGCTCACTCTGGTTAAGTATTCTTTCAAAAGATATGTGTGCAGCTGGGGTTCACGCTAGGGAAACGAAAAACTGGATTAAATTCCACCGCAACCAAGTTCTGGGTTTCTTTCCTTGGCCCATTAGAGGGCTCTTATAACATAAACACAACATATTGAGAAGGCATCTCTCAGTTACCAATATTAATGGGAGGAAATAGAGCCTGCATGAATGAAATCCATGGATAATCCCCAAGGCTCACCAATGCTTTTTGATTTAATCTTCTTCCCTAGCAACATTATTAGGTGCTGGACTCAGAGTTGAAGGTATACTCAGAGGAAGAGAATCCTGGCATTTGAAGAGAGCATGGACATATGATAGTTGTATTCTGAGCACACAAAAACCTAGCAGAAATGTGAAATTTGAAAATTTCAGTTTGCAATGCCATTTCAAAGGTTTTTCTGTACAAATAGTAATTTGGGGGTCAAAGTCCCAGGCAGGCCATTCCCTTGCAGTCTTTGAATGTGGAAACCAGTCAATGTGGAGATCTGTGATTGCCCCATATATAGTGGGACATTGCTCTGGTTAAAACAACAATAATGAGGAGCACCTGGGTGGCTTAGTCGGTTAAGCGTCCAACTTCGGCTCAGGTCACGATCTCGCGGTCCATGAGTTCGAGCCCCGTGTCGGGCTCTGGGCTGACGGCTCGGAGCCTGGAGCCTGCTTCGGATTCTGTGTCTCCTTCTCTCTCTGGTCCTCCCCCGTTCATGCTCTGTCTCTCTCTGTCTCAAAAATAAATAAACATTAAAAAATTAAACAATTACAAAATTAATTACAACAATTAATTACAAAATTAAACAACAACAACAACAACAACGAGTGTTCTCTCATGAACTGCAGCCTTGCTATGTATTTAGCCTCTGCCCTTGTGGTGTCTGTCCTCCCCACTGGAACTGCAGGCTTCCTTTCCCCTTGGGTCAGCCCTGCATTCTAGGTAATACCAGCATCTGACTGTCCCTTATTCCTGAGCAATACCTGGCACCTGGACATTTGACTAGATGCTTGCCCACCCTCTTTATGTCCTGAAAACCCCTTGGTTTCTCTTGGCCAGGGCGTGGACCTTCTGCTTCCCTTTGTCATCCCCTATCTCATTTCTCCTGTTGCTGTTTTCCCTAATTTTTGTCAGAGTGGCTGTTGTTCATACCCCCAGTCCCCACCACTAGTGGGGAAATGTGGCCTCAAACCCAGCTCAGTTCCTAAGCTGATGCCAGCAAAGGCTGAATGTATGTAAGCAATCTTCCCCAACTTACTCATGCAGCAATTTTATTAAAGTTCTACTGTCAGAACTGAATTACCTGGATTGTCTTGTTGCAAACCTCTGGGTTCTCATTTTCCGCTAACTCTCCTTGGCTGCCAAAGAGACCCATGAACTGCTTCTCTAAGGGCAAATCCTGGGCTCCATGCACCTGTCTCCTCAACCACAGCTTCCCTTTGGCCCTCTTGCCTTGGCCCAAGACACAGGGCTATAATTCTGTCCAGATGCCGCTACAGGTTGCGGAGATCAGAGACCAGTCTAAGCCAGCCTTTCTTTTCCTGCCTCTCTTCATTTCCTTCCCTTCTCCATTTTAAGGTGCTCTCATTTGGCTCCACGGTTTCAAATCCTAGCTGTACATGCTGATGTCTCCTCATGTGGTATCTCCTAGTCTCGACCTTTCTCCTGAGCTCTAGACTCATAGCCAAATGTCTCACCAGCATTTTAGGTATAATAGGCATCTTTAACTTAACAGAGCTTAAAGGGAATTTGGGATTTCTTTCCTGAAATCTGTCTCTTTCCTTCCTCTAAGTTAATAGCTGCATCTGGTTGTTAATGCTAAAAACCTAGGAATCATCCTTGATTATTCTCTTTTCCTTACCTCCATACCCAATCCATCAGTGAGTCCTGGAGATTCCTATTTTCAAAATGTACTTCCAGCTTGTTAACTTTTCTCTGGCTTCCAGCTAACTATGGCAATACCCTCCTTACAACTCCTCCCTGCTTCTGCTTTTGCCCCTCAGCCTATTCTTAACAGAGTAGGTGGAGTGCTCTTTCAAAAACAAAATTCAGGATTGTATCATTCTCCAGTTTGAAAACTTCTATGGTGTTTACTGTAGTTGGAATAATATCTAAACTTCACATGTCCCTCTGGCTCCACATGATCTAACCCTTCTCACTTTCTGACATCATTTCACACTTTTGTCTCTTCCCTGAAGTGGCTAGGTTTCTCCGACAGCAGAGCCCTTGCATTTATTGTTCTGTCTGCCTAGAGTACTCTTCCTCCTATCTTGGTATGATTGTTTCTGCCTCATATATTAGGTTGCAGCTCAAGTCCTTGCTCAGAAAGATTTTTCCTGGACCTCATCTAAAGTCATTCTCGGTCAAATTATCCTATATAATTCCCTTTCTAGCATAAATCATTCCTTGACTTTCTAAAAAAATTGTTTTTGGATTGTTTTTACTTCTTTTTTTTTTTTTAAGTTTAATTAGAGAGAGAGTGAGCACGAGTGGGGGAGGGGCAGAGAGAGAAGGAGAGAGAATCCCAAGCAGGCTCCCTACTGTCAGCACAGAGCCCGACAAGGGGACTGAACTCATGAACAGTGAGATCATGACCTGAGCTGAAATCAAGAGTCAGATGCTTAACCGACTGGGCCACCCAGACGCTTAATCCGACTGGATTGTTTACTTCTTAGTAATAGGCTCCATGAGGACAGAGCCTTTGTTTTGTTGATGACTGAATCCCTTGTGCTTAGAATAATGCCAGGCATGTAACAGGTGCTCAATATTGTTGAATGAATAAAGTCCAGCATCCTTGTCTAGACTGGGGAAGGGTCCCACCTGTACCTATTAACAGTCATGTCTCTGCTCTTCATCTACCAATATCTTTGAAGCTGGTTTTCTTAGCTTTCACTCTGCCCTCTCTTGCTGCGTGTGGCTACGAGAACTATGATGTCTCACCCCTGAGTCCATAAAGCTGAGTTACAACAGCTGTGCCCTCCAGTTTCCCATTTTAATCTCTTGGCTTTTCATCTTTGCTTCAAGCCTCTGAGGCTCTGGACATCTGCTTCAATCACTGTTTTCATGGATGACTTTGGTTTGTCAAGGTCTCGTTCTCTCTGATGTTGACCTAAACTACTAGGTCTTGCTTCATATTCCCTAGGGCCAGCTGCCTACCACATTCTGGAGAAGCAAGGCATCGGGGGAAATGGTTTGAAGCTAAACCCCAGCAGAGCCTGATGAAGGCAAGTTGACTCTCCATCTCAAGGGACAGTTTCCATTGCAGTCATGTTCCATGAATGTTCACCACCACTTGCCTGAGGCATTTTATTTCACCACTTGACCCTCACTGGTGAAGAACAGCTCCTTAGCTGAATATCTTAAGGCCCATTAAAATGCAAACTCTGGTTGTAATATAAACCAAGAAAACCAAAATTTACAAAATCCCCTGCTTGAGGCACAGTGTAAAAGACTGATATGGAAAAGAAAGGTAATAGACACAAAAAGGAAATTCCACTCTGATGTCCTATCTATTGTTTGGCTTTTTTGAGAGTAGGTGTGAGTACAGGAGTGTAAATAATTTGCATATATCTATACTCCAATTACTGGTTTATACATGATGTATGTAAAGTGTAGGTGATATCTATATTTTACTTTAATGAAAACTTATAAAATGAGTAATAGTTATTCGAGAACCTAAAATAACTTTTTTGGATTTACTTGGATGATTAGGCCAGAAACACATTCAGAAAATTATATATATATCTATCTAAGAAATACCTAACAATATCTAAAAACTATCTCTCTGAAAGAACAAAGTACTAGTTCTGCAGCACTTCAACCTGTCAAGCAAATATATATGAACATGTTTTCCTTTTGAAAGGCATATTATTATGTACCCAGTAAATCAAAATAAGCTCCTCTGAGTGACTTACATCTGTCAAATAAATAAAAGTTAATCCTAAATATATATATATATATATATATATATATATATATATATATATATATATATCTCACCTGTTAAACAAATCCAACTTAGGGACAAAACTAATTCAGTTATGCAATGCCTGTAAAAACAAAACAAAATTAAAATAGGTAAAATGAAATAAAACTTGTTTTAAAAAAGAATTATAGGGACACCTGGATGGCTTAGTCGGTTGAGTGTCTGACTCTTGATTTTGGCTCAGGTCATGATCCCAGGTTTGTGGGATTGAGACCCACATTGGGCTCTGTGCTGAATGTGGAACCTGCTTGGGGTTCTCTCTCTCTTTCTCTCTCTCTCCCTCTGCCCCTTCCCAACTTGTGCACTCTCTCTCTCTCTCTCTCTCTCTCTTTCCCTCTGCCCCTCCCCAGCTTGTGTGCTCTCTCTCTCTAAAATAAAATAAAAAAGAATTATATCCCATACTATTGATAATTCGTAATTTATTTAACCATTCTACTACTAATGGACATTTAATATTAATTTATTGTGTGATTATAAACAATGTTTATATTTGTATCCACATGAAAATATTTCTATTAGGTTCAGTTCTTAAAGTGAAATTGCTATTTAAAGAGATTATGCATTTTTTTTTTCCAACGTTTTTTTTTTTTTTTTTTTTATTTTTGGGACAGAGAGAGACAGAGCATGAACGGGGGAGGGGCAGAGAGAGAGGGAGACACAGAATGGGAAACAGGCTCCAGGCTCTGAGCCATCAGCCCAGAGCCTGACGCGGGGCTCGAACTCACGGACAGCGAGATCGTGACCTGGATGAAGTCGGACGCTTAACCGACTGCGCCACCCAGGTGCCCCAAGAGATTATGCATTTTTTTTAAAGATTTTATTTTTAAGTAATCTCTACACCCAATGTGGGGCTGGAACTTATTACCCTGAGATCAAGAGTCGTGTACTCTATGGACTGAGCCAGCCAGGTGCCCCTAGATAGTGTGTTTTAAATGATACATACTGTGAGATTTAAGTTACAACCAACATTGCATGAAGTTCACTACTTTATACTGTCTTCACTACTGGACTCCTAGTTGTGCTCATTTGATGAGTGAAAAGTTCCCCTACCCTCTTTTTTATAATTTTATTCAAGTATAATTTACACACAATAAGCTTCACATGTAACTTTCTGTGTGTGTGTGTGTGTGTGTGTGTGTGTGTGAGAAAACTACCAAGCTAATAAACCAAGCTAATAAACCAAAACCAAGCTAATAAACATTGCTATTACTTCTAGAGGTTTCTTTGTGCCCTCATTTAATTTCTCACCACCTCTCCCATCCCCTCTCTACATTGTCTGCAGGCAATCACTGATCTGCTTTCTGTCTCTATTCTATTTTCTAGGCTTTTATTTTATTTATTTATTTTAAAAATTTTTTTTTCAACGTTTATTTATTTTTGGGACAGAGAGAGACAGAGCATGAACGGGGGAGGGGCAGAGAGAGAGGGAGACACAGAATCGGAAACAGGCTCCAGGCTCCGAGCCATCAGCCCAGAGCCCGACGCAGGGCTCGAACTCACGGACCGCGAGATCGTGACCTGGCTGAAGTCGGACGCTCAACCGACTGCGCCACCCAGGCGCCCCTCTAGGCTTTTATTTAAATGGAATCAAATAGTTTTCCTTTTTGTCTGGATTCTTTCACTTAGCATTATTATTTTGAGGTTCATTTATGTTGTTGTATGTATCAGTACTTCATACCTATTTATTGCTGAATAGTATCGCATTGAATGGATATACCACAATTTATTTTTCACTCACTTGTTCATGCATATTTAGGTTGTTTTCAAATCTCTCGGCTATTAGAATTATGTGTCTCCATGCTTTTAAAATGGTTGAATGGTTTTCCAAAATGGTTGTAACGTGTTATATTCCCACAGAGTTCCAGTTGAATCATATCCTCTCCAACACTCATTAAGTCTGTTAAATTTTAATTATCTTAGTGGATATGCAGTGGTATCTCATTTCAATTTTAATTTTCACTTCTCTAATGACTAATGATGTTGACAATCTTACTGGGTGCTTATTTGCCATCCATACATCTTCTTTGGTAATGTGTCTAACATTTTGTCTATGGTTTTATTTAGTTGTTGTGTTCTTATTACTAAGTTGTAAGAATTCTTTATATATTCGAGGTACAAGTCCTCTGTGGGAAATATGTTCTGCGAATATTTTCTTCCGGTCTGTGGCTTGTCATCATCACTTTCTCCTTTTTCTTCTTCTTTTGTTATAGTGTCTTTTGAAGAGAAAAGTTTTTAATTTTGATACAATCTGTCTTGTTGATTTTTTCTTTATAGTTTGTGCTTTTGGGTTATATTTAAGATATCTTTGCCAAATCCATTATCACTTGCTGGCTTTGAAGGTAGAGGAAGGGGGCTACAGTTCAAGGAATTAAGCAGACTCTAGAAGTTGGAAAAGGCAGAAAAATGGATGTATGCCTAATGCTTCTAGAAAGGAAAACAACTTTGTCAACTTGATGTTTTCTAGTGAGGCCCACATCAGATTTCTAATATACAGAACTTTAAGATAGTAGTATGATTCCATTTTGATTAAGTATTTATGCACAATATGTGTTTGTATGTATACTGACAGAATGTAGCCATCTCCACTAAAATGTAAACTCCTTGGGGCACCTCAGTGGCTCAGTCAGTTGAGTGCCCAACTCTTAAGTTTGGCTCACCTCATGATCTTACAGTTCCTGGTCTTGAGCCCTGCGGTGGGCTCTGTTCTGGCCGTGCAGAGCCTGCGTGGGATTCTCCCCACCCCACCCCACCCCACCCCCCGTCCCTCCCTTGCTTGTGCTATAAATTTAAAAAGAAAAAAAAAAAAAAAAGTAAGCTCCTTGAGGCCAGGGGTGATAAAACATTGTTTTATCTCAGTGTCTGTAAGAGTACATGGCAGAGAGTTGGGAGGGGGTCAATATAACTTGTTGAATTAATGAATTAATAATCCATAATGTTACCACATTTATATAAACTAACTATACAGGTATAAGTTATATGGAAGAGGTTGCATATTTTATATCCATATATGTATCTAAATGCACAGAACACTGTTTGGGAGAATATATACCAAACTGTTTTCAATGGTTATCTCTGGGGAAGGAATAGGATTGGGTAGAGGGAAAGTGAAAATAGACATTTACTATTACCTGATATATTTCTGAAATTGTATGTTCCTGTCATCATATATTATTCTTATAAATAAAAATATCAGTAAAGGAAATAATTACTGTCTCAATTCTGATCAAACATCTTTAAATTTGATTTGAATATCCTGTTTTACATCACTAAACACTATGTTTGCCTAGGAGATTTTAAGGAGACACAAATCAGTATTAAATAATTAAAACTAATGACGAAGTGACTATTATCAGGAAGTGCAAGCTGGACTTTGAACATGGCAGAAATAAATATGGGTGCATGGTGAATTTCATCATCAGGCTTTGGGAAAGATTCAGAAGGTAGTGTCAGAGTGTGTAGATCAGTAGGGTTGTAACGAGTATTATGTGAGAAGACACTAGAAGTTACTTCGTAAAGAAACTGGTAATCTGGTATCCAGGTATGAAATTTAGAAACTAGAGAAGAAAAATACACAATACTTCTGATGAACAGACTTATGAGTCATGGGGCAGCTTGGATGATTTTTGCTTGCTAAATTTTATGGGCCAGTAGTACTTACAGCAGTTGTCATATTTGGGGTCATTATAAAGTTTCCAGATGGCTCAAATTAGACAAAACCATTCCTTTTGATCAGCTTCATAATTGGTATTGATTGTCAAAGGTAAATGTATCATGTAATCATTCATATTTCATTTAAGAAGAGTTTATGGAATGCTTGTAGGACATAAGGGTCTGGCATAGGTTCTGTCAGGGAGGCAGAGATAAATCGGGTATGGACCCTCTTCTCTAAAAACAGAATCTTGGGAGATGAATCGAAGCAGGAATGTAAATTGCTATGAAAGGATTAAGGTGATGAAGATATAAGTTGTGAAGTAAGGCAGTATCAGTGTGACAGAATGGCAGGGATGAATGAGAGAGTAATTGAAGAGGGATTGGAAAGAGCATGGCCATTGATTGGCTATAGTGACTGTAAGAAAACTGCCAAGACTGTTGGATTCATTGAACACCCCAGGTGACTCTCTTGAGGGAGTGGCTTTAGCAGGATTTGCTTAGTTCCAAAGATTTCCTGGACTATAAATACAGCTACTTATTAATTATAATACAGCTATTTATTAAGCGGTGTCTGCAACCTCTATGGAAAGCAAAGGAACTATTTAAGACTCTGACCTGGTCAGGACAACTCATATTTTACTTATTTATCTCACTCACCAGCCTGCAAGGTCCTTCTGGGAGAGGATTCATAGTTCTCTATTGCTAGTATCTTACACATTGCTTGGTATATAGCAGATACTCAATTTTTACTTGAACACAAAAGCAATAATTGGTCATTAGGAAGAGAGACCATGACCAATATATAGTACTCCAATAAATAACCAAATTTGGTTTGTCTAGTAGAATGGATTTACATGTGATATTCATTTTACAGAAAGCAACACTGGGGTTGCATACATCCATTGTATCTGTTGGGCAGACTGCTCCTGGACAACTAGAACATCAAGTCTTTCTATGCCAGAACTTATGCTAATTTTCTGGGGGTATAGATTGATTATGATAAGGTGCCTTCTCCCAAGGAACTTAGAGTCCAGAGAGAGTTCATCGGCTGTACTAGATGGATGCAGAAGGAAACTACAACTCTAAAAGGGTGAGTATGCCCACATGTATTATTCAGGATGGGCTTGGTTATATTGTGGCCACAAGCAACCTCCATATCTCAGTGGTTCCCAAGGACAGTTTTTTGCCTACCCCACATGTCCATTTTGAGTTGGCTACAGGTATGCTCCACATATTCACTCAGGGACCCAGGCTGAACTGCTTATCTTTTTCATTTCAAACATTGCTGGTCATTGTGGCAGAGGCATGAATTGGCTTTTCTTCCTGGAAGTGACATATATCAATTCATGCATTTTGTCAACCAGAGCAGGTCATATGGGCACACCTGAGTTCAACAGGCTAAATGAATATAATCATCCCATGGGAATGAGTATTGATTAACAGAAATATAATCTATGGCATCATTCCTCTGCAGTCCAATTTCTCAACCCTAAGACTCCAAGTCTTAGATGAGAATCTTGAGACTTTAAGACATTTCTGGAGAACAAGGAATAGGTTACAGGAATAAAAAGGATGTTCTGAGAGAAGCTGGGATTGTTGGAGAAAATTCAAATAAAGGAAACATCAAGATAAATGTGAGAAGACTTTTAATTTAGTCATATACCCAATGGGGTAGTTGGTAGAGATGGTTGTGAAGTCACGGAATTTTATTTTTCTCTGCAGATGATATTATCATATGCTTGTCACGACTAGGCTATTACTGTGAATTTTTTAAAAGAAGAAAAATGAAAAGATTTTGATCTAATGTCATCTTTATTTCAGAAAAAAGATAAGAACACTAATTGTTAAGACTGACAAAGATTTAATTTCTAGTTGCATTGAGAGGAAAAAAATTAACAGACTAACAAAATTATAACCTTAACATGATTGAACTCATTACTTTTGAAATGTGGAGCAGATACTTTGTGTTGGTTTTTTAGTTTGTTTATAGAACTGGAAATGACTTTAGCATGTTAATATTTTATCAAATTAAAATTAATATCATTATGTTTTGAGAATCAAAATGTAAATGTAATGTAAATGCCGTTATATATGTGAGACTATATGCTTTATTTTTTATAAAAATAATAGATGCTTATTATCAAAATATCAAGCAACACAAAAAGTATGAGGAAAGAAAAGATTGCTTATAAATAACCTAGTATGATATTTGGTGAACAAGATGAATTGATAGTCAGAGAGATAGGTAGGTAGGTAGGTAGGTAGGTAGGTAGGTAGAGAGACAGAGAATAGTTTTATAAGAATGGGATTATCCTATGCCAACTATTAAAAAACATTTTATTTTATTCTAATTTACTAGATATTGAAATGCAGAATTTTTGAATTTTTGATAAATGTTTTTCTTCTCAAGAGATATTACGTCCTTAAAATCCTAAGCTTAAAGATTTTGAAAACCATCAAGACATTAGCAACATCACATTTGAAAGCTGAAATGTTCCAGTTTTTACAGTTCTCACTGATTTCCTGCTATGAAGGAAAAAGCCTTTAAATACTCTTATCCTCCCTTCCTCTCCTTCAATTCTATTTTTTTGTCCTGATTTTATTTAATTTTAATATAATTTCAAACTTATTCCAATGTGGCAAGAACAATGAGAGGCATTCCCATATACCCTTAACCAAATTTTTATATTTTACCTCATTTTATTCTCTATAATTTATACACTGGGGGCGCCTGGGTGGCGCAGTTGGTTAAGCGTCCGGCTTCAGCCAGGTCACGATCTCGCGGTCCGTGAGTTCGAGCCCCGCGTCAGGCTCTGGGCTGATGGCTCAGAGCCTGGAGCCTGTTTCCGATTCTGTGTCTCCCTCTCTCTGCCCCTCCCCTGTTCATGCTCTGTCTCTCTCTGTCCCAGGGATAAATAAACGTTGAAAAAAAAAATTAAAAAAAAAATATAATTTATACACTGTATATTATTTTTTCTAAACCATACTTAATACATAGTTAAATATGCACTTCTGAAGAACAAGAACACTTTCTCAAATAATCACAGTGCAATTTTCAAAAGCAGGAAATTTAACATGGATGCAATAGTATTATCTACTCTACAGTTCATATTCAAATTTTTTCAGTTATTCCAACATGCCTTTTACAGATTTCTTTTTCTTAGTACAGGATCTAATCTACAATCATGCATTACTTGATTATCATGTCTCTTTAGTCTCCTTTAATCTGAAGCAATTCTTCAGCCTTTTATTTTTCTTGATCTTGACATTTGTGAGTTTAGGCCGGTTATATTGTAAAATGTCCCTCAATTTGGATTTGTCTAATATTTCTTCATGATTTGATTCAGGTTATGCATTTTTGGCAAGAATACCACTGAGGTAATGTGCTTTCTCAGTGTATCATGTTAGAAGGCACAAGATGTCTGTTTGTCCCAATGTTGGTAATGATAACATCGATCGCATGATTAAAGTGGTGTCTACCAGGTTTCTCTTCTGTAAAGGTAACATTTCCCCCTTTTTAGTTAGTGAGTACAGTAAGCAGACACATTCTAACAGTATTTAATATCCCATGGCATCAAAATTTTGCCCACTATTTTAAGCATCCATTGATGATTTTCTATTTTTATAATTTCTTCTGTATTAGTTGGCTTTCTACCACAAAGAAGACTTTTATTTTATCCATCATTTATTTATTTTTTCATTGCAGTATGAACTTTTATGTTTTGAATTGTTTCTCTCTCATCTCCAAGTCCTAACCCCTAGTACCTGAGAATGTGACCTTATTTGGAAACAAAGTCTTTGCAGATTTAATCAAGTTAGGATGAGGTTATTAGGTTGAACCTGAATCCAAGATGACCGGTGTCCCTATAAAAAGGGAAAATTTGGACACAGATACACACACAGAAAAGATTGTATGAAGACACACAGGGAAAACACCATGTGAACATGGAAGATCAGAGATATGCATCTACTAGCTAAGGACTGCCAAATATTTCTGGCAAACCACCTATCAAGGTGCCAAGAGGCAAACAAGGATTTCCCTAGGGGTTTCAGAGGGAGCATAGCCCTGATAATGCACCTCAATTCTGGACTTCTAATCTCAAAACTGTGAGACAATAAATCTGGTTTTTCAGGTCACCCAGTTTGTGGTAACTTTATTATGGCAGCCCTAGGGAACTAATACAATATGTGTGGATTTTTATTTTATTCAAACAGTTGTAATCAATTACCATCATTATTTATTTTGATGCATTTATAGTCCCAGAGTTTGCTGGAAGGAGCCACTTCTAGCTGGCTTAAGCATGCTTTTGATATGACTCCATTGTTCTTGGAGCATTTCCTTAATTTTTGGCACAAGAAGATAGTCCTGCTCATCTTGTAATTCCTCTGCCCTAGGCCCCCAATTTTACAGCTAGGCAATACCTCTTTCTTTCTTTCTTTCTTTCTTTCTTTCTTTCTTTCTTTCTTTCTTTCTTTCTTTCTTTCTTTCTTTTCTTTCTTTCTTTCTTTCTTTCTTTCTTTCTTTCTTTCACTCTCACTCTATGTCCTTTTATGTCCCTATCTATTATCTATCTATCTATCTATCTATCTATCTATCTATCTATCTATCTATCATCTTTCCCCTGAGTTTATACTTACACTCTTAGTTTCAGTTTGACATCTCAGAATACATTCTTGGCTTCCTTTTCTTTTTTGTATTTGCAACTCCCTATGCCACAAGGAGAAATCTGGCTCTAATTATATTCAATATATTCCTCATTTGCTCAGCCCTAAAAAATATATATTTATTTGCCTAAACTCACACTAATTCATTTTAGAATTGCTAATCTGTACCACAGATAAAAGCAAATTTACTAACCAGAGGTCAATATTTGTATGTAGTTTTTTCACTTTTGGGGGGTGCAATTTATTATTATTATCTTAAAATTAATTAATTAATTACTTATTTTAAGTTTTTATTTAAATTCTAGTTAGTTAACATATATTGTAATATTGGTTTCAGGAGTAGAATTTAGTGATTCATCACTTAATATTACACCCAGCTCATCACAAGTGCCCATTTAATAGCCACCCTGGGTAGTAAAATTTTCTTTTTAATTTAACTATTTTTAATTTATATCCAAATTAGTTAGCATATAGTGCAACAATGATTTCAGGAGTAGATTCCTTAATGCCCCTTACCCATCTAGCCCATCACCCCTCCCACAAGCCCTCAGTAACCCTGTTTGTTCTCCATATTTAAGAGGCTCTTATGTTTTGTCCCCCTCCTTGTTTTTATATTATTTTTGTTTCCTTTCCCTAATGTTCATCTGTTTTGCCTCTTAAAGCCTTCATGTGAGTGAAGTCATATGATATTTGTCTTTCTCTGACTAATTTCGCTTAGCGTAATACCCTCCAGTTCCATCCACGTGGTTGCAAATGGCAAGATTTCACTCTTTTTGATTGCCAAGTAATACTCCATTGTATATATATACCACATCTTCTGTATCCATTCAACCATGGATGGACATTTGGGCTCTTTCCATACTTTGGCTATTGTCGATAGTGCTGCTGTAAACATTCAGGTGCATTTGTCCCTTCAAAACAGCATACCTGTATCCCTTTGATAAATACCTAGTAGTGCAATTTCTGGGCCATAGGGTAGTTCTATTTTTAATTTTTTGAGGAAGCTCCACAGTGTTTTCCAGAGTGGCTGCACCAGTTTGCATTCCCACCAGCAGTGCAAAAGAGATCCTCTTTCTCAGCATCCTCGTCAACATCTGTTGTTGGCTGAGTTGTTAATATTAGCCATTCTGACAGGTGTGAGGTTGTATCTCATTGTGGCTTTGATTTGTATTTCCCTGATGATGAGTGATGTTGAGCATTTTTTCATGTGTCGGTTGGCCATCTGGATGTCTTCTTTGGAGAAGTGTCTATTCATGTCTTTTGCCCATTTCTTCACAGGGTTATTTGTTTTTTGGGTGTTGAGTTTGATAAGTTCTTTATAGATTTTGGATACTAACCCTTTATCTGATAGGTAGTTGGCAGATATCTTCTCCCATTCCATCGGTTGCCTTTTAGTTTTGTTGATTGTTTCCTTCACCATGCAGAAACTTTTTATTTTGATGAGATCCCAATAGTTCATTTTTGCTTTTGTTTCCCTTGCCTCTGGAGATACGTTGAGTAAGAAGTTGCTGTGGCCAAGATCAAAAAGGTTTTTGCCTGCTTTCTCCTCGAGGATTTTGATGGCTTCCTGTCTTACATTGAGGTCTTTTATCCATTTTGAGTTTATTTTTGCGTATGGTGTAAGAAAGTGGTCCAGGTTCATTCTTCTGCATGTCGCTGTCCAGTTTTCCCAGCACCACTTGCTGAAGAGACTATCTTTATTCCATTGGATATTCTTTCCTGCTTTGTGAAATATTAGTTGGCCAAACGTTTCTGGGTTCTCTATTCTGTTCCATTGATCTGAGTGTCTGTTCTTGTGCCAATACCATATTGTCTTGATGATTACAACTTTCTAGTATAGCTTGAAGTCTGGGATTGTGATGCCTCCTGCTTTGGTTTTCTTTTTAAAGATTGCTTTGGCTATTTGGGGTCTTTTGTGGCTCCATACAAATTTTAGGATGGTTTGTTCTAGCTCTGTGAAGAATGCTGGTGTTATTTTGATAGGGATTGCATTGGGTAGTGTCGAAATTTTAACAATATTGGTTCTTCCTATCTGGGAGCATGGAAACTTTTTCCATTTTTTTTGTGTCTTCTTCAATTTCTTTCATAAGCTTTCTATGGTTTTCAGTGTAGATTTTTCACCTCTTTGGTAAGATTTATTCCTACGTATTTCACGGTTTCTGGTGCAATTGTAAATGGGATAGAGTCCTTGATTTCTCTTTCTGTTGATTCATCGTTGGTGAATAGGATGCAACTGATTTCTGTGCATTGATTTTATATCTTGCAACTTTGCTGAATTCATGAATCAGTTATATCAGTGCTTTGGTGGAATCTTTTGGGTTTTCCGTATAGAATATCATGTCATCTGTGAAGAGTGAAAGTCTGACCTCCTTCTGGCCGATTTGGATGCCTTATGTCTTTGTGTTGTCTGATGGCTGAGGGTAAGACTTGCAATACTATGTTGAATAACAGTGGCAAGAGTGAATGTCCCTGTCTTGTTCCTGACCTTAGGGGGGAAAGCTCTCAATTTTTCCCCATTGAGGATGAAATTAGCATTGGGTCATTCATATATGGCTTTTATGTTCTCGAGGTATGCTCCTTCTATCCCTACTTTCTTGAGGGTTTTTATCAAGAAAGGATGCTGTATTTTGTCAAATGCTTTGTCTGCATCTATTGAGAGGATCGTATGGTTCTTGGCCTTTCTTTTATTGATGTGATGTATCACGTTAATTGTTTTGTGGATATTGCACCAGCCCTGCATCCCAGGTATAAATCCCATTTGGTCGTGGTGAATAATTTTTTTTTAATGTATTGTTGGATCTGGTTGGCTAATATCTTATTGAGGATATTTACATCTATGTTCATCAGGGAAATTGGTCTATAGTTCTCCTTTTTAGTGGGGTCTCTGGTTTTCGAATCAAGGTAATGCTGGCCTCATAGAAAGAGTTTGGAAGTTTTCCTTCCATTTCTATTTTTTGGAACAGTGTCAAGAGAATAGGTATTAACTCTTCCTTAAATGTTTGGTAGAATTCCCCTGTAAAGCCATCTGGCCCTGGACTCTTGTTTTTTGGCAGATTTTTGGTTACTAATTTGATTTCTTGACTGGTTATGGGTCTGTTCAAATTTTCTATTTCTTTCTGTTTCAGTTTTGGTAGTGTATATGTTTCTAGGAATTTGTCCATTTCTTCCAGATTGCCCATTTTATTGCCATATATTTGCTCATATTATTCTCTTATTGTTTTTACTTCTGCTGTGTTGGTTGTGATGTCTTCTCTTTCATTCTTGATTTTATTTATTTGGGCCCTTTCCTTTTTCTTTTTGATCAAACTGGCTAGTAGTTATCAATTTTGTTAATTCTTTCAAAGAACCAGCTTCTGGTTTCATTAATCTGTTCTACTGTTGTTGTTTTTTTGTTTTTTGGGGTTTTTTTTTTGGTTTCGATAGCATTAATTTCTGCTCTAATATTTATTATTTCCTGTCCTCTGCTGGTTTTGGGTTTTATTTGCTGTTCTTTTTCCAGCTTTTTAAGGCATAAATTTATGTTGTGTATCTGAGACCTTTCTTCCTTCTTTAGGAAGGCCAGGATCACTATACACTTTCCTCTTATGACCACCTTTGCTGCATCCCATAGGTTTTGGGTTGTGGTGTTATCATTTTCATTGGCTTCCATGTACTTTTTAATTTCCTCTTTAACTTCTTGGTTGGCCCATTCATTCTTTAGTAGGATGTTCTTTAGTCTCCAAGTATTTGTTATCTTTCCAAATTTTTTCTTGTGGTTGATTTCAAATTTCATAGCATTGTGGTCTGAAAATATGCATGGCATGGTCTCGATCTTTTGTACTTGCTGAGGTCTGATTTGTGTCCTAGTATGTAGTCTATTCTGGGGAACGTTCCATGTGCACTGGAGAAGAATGTATATTCCTCTGATTTAGGATGAAATATCTGAATATATCTGTTAAGTCCATCTGGTCCCGTGTGTCATTCAAAGCCATTGTTTCCTTGTTGATTTTTTGATTAGATGATCTGTCCATTGCTGTGAGTAGGGTGTTGAAGTCTTCTACTATTATGGTATTACTATCGATGAATTTCTTTATGTTTGTGATTAATTGATTTATATATTTTGGTGCTTTCACATTTGATGCATAAATGTTTACAATTGTTAAGTCTTCTTGGTAGGTATACCCCTTGATTATGATATAATGCCCTTCTTCATCTCTTGATACAGTCTATTTTAAAGTCTAGATTGTCTGGTGTAAGTATGGCTACTCCAGCTTTCTTTTGTGATAGATTGTTCTCCATCCCTTACTTTCAATCTGAAGGTGTCTTTAGGTCTAAAGTGAGTCTCTTGAAAACAGCATATAGATGGATCTTGTTTTCTTATCCATTCTGTTACTCTATGTCTTTTGATTGGAACATTGAGTGCATTGACATTTAGAGTGAGTACTGAAAGATGAATTTATTTCCATTATGTTGCTTGTAGAGTTGGAGTTTCTGGTGGTGTTCTCTGGTCCTTTCTAATCTTTGTTGCTTTTAGTATCTATCTATTCATTTTTTTCTCCCCTCAGAGAGTCCCCCTTAAAATTTCTTGCAGGGCTGGTTTAGTGGTCACAAACTCCTTTAATTTTTGTTTGTCTGGGAAACTTTTTATCTCTTCTTCTATTTTGAATGACAGCCTTCCTGGATAAAGAATTCTTGGCTGCATATTTTTCTGATCAGCACATTGAATATATCCTGCCACTCCTTTCTGGCCTGCCAAGTTTCTGTGGATAGGTCTGCTGAAATCCTGATCTGTCTTCCCTTGTAGGTTAGGGACTTTTTTTCCTTTGCTGCTTTCATGATTCTCTCCTTGTCTGAGTATTTTGTGAATTTGACTATGATATGCCTTGTTGATGGTCGGTGTTTGTTGAATCTAATGGGGGTCCTCTGTGCTTCCTGGATTTTGATGTCTGTGTCTTTCCCCAGGTTAGGAAAGTTTTCTGCTATGATTTGCTCACATAACCCTTCTACCCCTATTTCTCTCTCTTCCTCTTCTGGGACCTCTATGATTCTGTTGTTTTTACTTTTTAATGAATCACTGATTTCTCTAGTTCTTAAATTGTGCTCTTTTCTCTTTATCTCCTCTTTTTTTCTGCTTCATTATTCTCCATAAGTTTGTCCTCTATATTGTTGATTCTCTGTTCTGCCTCATCCATCCTTGCCGCTGTGGCATCCATTCGAGATTGCAGCTCAGTTATAGCATTTTTTATTTAATCCTGACTAGATTTACTTCTTTTTATCTCCACAGAAAGGGATTCTAATCTATTTTCTACTCCAGCTAGTAATCTTATTATCGTGATTCTCAATTCTGGTTCAGACATCTTGCTTGTATCTGTGTTGGTTAAGTCCCTGGCTGTCGTTTCTTCCTGCTCTTTATTTTGGGGTGAATTCTTCATTTCATCATTTTGAAGGGATGAAAGGAATTAGTGAGGTAGAAAAAATTAAAATTAATAAAATTAATATTAAAATCTATTAAAATTAAGAAATTAAAAGCCAACACACACACACACGCACACAAAATCGAATAAATGATGCTAGATCCTAGGTGTGTTTTGGTCTGGGTGTTGAAAGTGGCTTGATAGATGAGAGAAAAAAGGGGACAAAAAAAAAAAAAAAAGGAAATCATTTGAAAATTTGAGAAAATGAATATACTGAAGTAGACTTAAATGAAATGATGGAAGTAAAATAGGATATGAAAAAATTTACACAAAAGGAAAAATTTTAGTAGAAAAAGAATTAAAGAAAAATATTTTTAATAAAAATTAAAAATAAAAATTAATTTTTTCTCTTTTGGTATTCAAGAAAAAGAAAAGAAACAAAAAAGAGAAAAAAGGAAAGAAAGAATGAAAATTGAATAGTTGTACTAGCTAACAGACTGAAAAGGACTGAAATTACCTCGTTTTCCCCCCAGAAGTCAAACTATGAAGTCCTTTATAGTCCATTAACTAAGCAGGTGCTGAGACTTGTGTTCTTGAAGAGTGAGGTTGCCACAGTTGGGTGGAGCTTAGTGTAATGGCTCCATTCTCCACTAGATGGTGCTGCTAGCCTAATGGGGTGGATTGTTGTGGCGCTTATAGGTGTGTATGCACATGCACGGGAGAGGTGAAAATGGCGTCCCCTAGCTACCCAGTCTCTAGTATCAGAATTCTGTTCTCCCTGATCAACAATCATGCACCTGTCCTTCATCTTCAGCTTCCGTCCACTCCCCGCTTCCACACTGTCTGTGACCAAGCCCCAGGCAGCACTTCCCTCCCGAGTTTTGTCTCAGATGTGGCTGCCTTTCCTGGCCCCGACTTCTGAGGGACTGTGGCTTTGACCCACTCCACCCCTCTGTGGAGGGTCTCACTGAGCAATGGCCGAATGCTGCTGCATCCAGGAATGCTTGCAGGACCGTGCTATTGCTGATGCCCAGAGACTGAGGCCAGGTGCCAGCCCACCCCAGAAAAAGTTTGTGAGACAGTGTAGCAGCAGCGCCTCAGGGATTATGGAAAAATCACAACACACATGGGATTCTCTCTCCCCCTCTCTCTCTACCGCTCTCTCACTTGTTCATGTCCTCTCTCTCTTTCTCAAAATAAATATATAAAAATAAAAAAATAAAAAAAATACAGTGATACAAACAAGTATTAAGTATACAATTTGTCAAGTTTTGACAAATGCATATGTGTATGTATTCCATATCTTTATCAATATACAAAACCTTTCCATTACTCCAGAAAGATTCCTTATGTCTGTTACCAGTTAATCCCCTCCCCATGGCAATATGTTTTCCAGTTTTTGTCACCATTGTCTGTGTGATTTTTAGTTGTAACTCCTTTTTTTATTCCTATGTTAGTAATTTTGTTTTCCTTTTTTTCTTATATTTTCTAGATTTATCAAGCATTGTTTTCCATTTCATTGATTTCTGCTCTTTATTTTTCTTTCTTGTTACTTAATTTGATTTTAATTTGTTAATTTTTTGCCTTCTTAAAATTGAAGCTTGATCATTGTAAACTTTTTGTCTATTATAACTATTTGACTCTATAAATTTCCATCTAAACACTGCTTTAGCTGCATCCCATAAATTTGGTATATAGTAATTTAATCATCATCCTATTAAAAGTATTTAATGATTTTTTTGTTTCCTTTAACTCATGTATTATTTAGAAGTGTGTTGTTTAATTTACAAATATTTGGTGGCTTTTTAAAATATCTTTTTTTTTTCATGGACCAATCTAAGTTATTTATTTAAGCCACTTCCTAACATAAGCAAAGGGATGGAAGATCAGTATACTGTTCATAATTTAATACAAGTAAAGAAGGTGAGCTTAAGGTCCCATATACTTTTCTGGTCCGTGTGCAGAGTCATGGTCCAAACCAGTGCTGTGGTCCCCACTGGGTTATGGCCCAGGTTCTCTTTATTCATCTTCATAGCGGGTCGAAGTGGATTCACATGAGAGTTATGGAATAGAGTATGATTACCATCTCCCCAGGGAAAGGGCTTGGACCTGATGCGGGGATGGGGGTAGGTGACGAACTCGGGTCTCTTGTGTTCTCCATGTTGTGACTTCAGGAAGACGTTCAGCATGCTCACTCCCACGCAGGGAAGAACTGAGCCCTCCTCGTTGTGGGTGCCACTTGACAGGGACAGCCCCAGCTGTGCCGGAGACCGACCTAGCAGCGGAGAAAACCGGGCATAGCCCCCATCGCCATTTTCAACCTGGACTAAAATATCTTATAACTATTGATTTCTAACTTCCTTTATGATTAGAGAATATACCCTGTAAGGTTCCAGACTTTTGAAATTCATTGAGACATTTTATGCCTCAGCATACAGAGATTATTTTGGTAAATGTTCTTTGTGTACTTGAAAAGAATATATATTCTGAAGTTTTGAGGTGTTCCATAAATGTCATTAGGACAAAGTGGGTAATAGTGTTGTTCAGCACTTTTATGTTCTTACTGATTTTTTTTAGTGTTTTCTTCTCAATAACTAAGTTAGGTAAAATGTACAGAATACATTTTATTCTGTAGCCAAATTTCCCCCAAGGAATAGTCTTTGGTATATATTTAAATAGATTAAAATTTCACCATCACTTCCCTTACCATATCTTATTTAATACTGATTTCTTCATTTAGATTTCTCATAGTATTATAGGTATTTTATTTCCTAAATTCTTTAAAATTTAAATATATCTGGCCTATTGTCTTTCATTTTGAATGGCAATGTGATTGGATATAACATTCTTGGTCACAGATATTTTTTTCTCCTAGGAGTTGAATTCAAGGGGGCGCCTGGGTGGCTCAGGCAGTTAAGCATCCAACTTCAGCTCAAGTCATGATCTCTTGGTTCACAAGTTTGGACCTCACATCTGGTTCTGTGCTGACAGCTCAGAGCCTGGAGCTTGCTTCAGATTCTGTGTCTCCCTCTTTCTCTGCCCCTGCCCCACTTGTGCTCTGTCTCTGTCTGTCTCAAAAATAAATAAACACTAAAAAAAATTATTTAAAAAGAGTTGAATTCAGTAATTGGATGATGTTGCGTAGATGTCAGAATATAGACTGATATTTTTTTTTTTCAGAGGTGACTTAATTTTTCTTTTTAGATATATATGATAAGGATTCTTTCTTTATCCTTAAATTTCAATAACAGGATTTGTCTTTATGTAGATGGTTTTGTGTCATTTTCCCTGGTATATGCTACATCTTTTTGATCTTCAGATTTAGTTCTTTCATGTTAGTATTCCTACATATTGCTAATTTCTTTCTATTCTTTTGGTTGGGTTCTCTGATACAAGGACATGGATTATCGTTATGTTGTGAAGATTTTATCTCTTTCACATCTTACAATTTCTTTGTAATTGCTTTAATAACTTGTCTTTTTTCTTTTATATTTAAAAATATATATGTATATTTATATAGTATAATATATACATATATTGCTTTTATATGAAATCATCCCAAGCCCTTCTTATTTACCATTAATTTGGATTTTTTTTAGCCATATGCTTGTTGTTTTTAACTCCTTTATAAGAACTTCAATGTTGTTATTTGATTCTTAATTTGTTGATCTGGGGTCTTCTGTGTGTTTAATTATGTTATTTTACCATTCCATCTTTGAATAGATATTCTTTTAAGTTCTTTTACGGATAAAGAAGTCTTGGGAATATTGCATTCTTTGATAATATTTTCTGAGTTCTTTATCAAGTTTTTACTCCGTAGGTTATTTGGTGCTTTTGAAAATTCTTTTTTTCTGTCGTATTATTATAAACTTGTCTTATAATTAATATTCAAATTACTCAAGCTTAATGTGTGAAGCTCAGTCTAGATCTTATATTTGATTTGACTTTTCTTTGACACTATTTTTCTCCATGTTTTGGTCTGATCAGTGTGGGGACAAAGTGTTGCTTTCTAGGTACCTTCTTAGAGCCTGAGGGAATGTGGGTGGAGTAGGCCGATCTCCCTTGATGTCCAGCATACCTACCCTGGGAGCCCTGCTGTCTGTGTTGAGAACCTGCTTAATATTCTGTACCAGGATCTATAGATGTATCATAATCCCATGAGCTTCAGCTCATTCCCCAACACACCACAGAACCCTGGGACATTGCAAGCTCAGCCTACTACTCATGCATTATACAGGAACTTCTACTTCTAAGAGTTCTTCCTTGGAATATTCTAGGGAACTTTATTCACCTGAGTCTCCTTTGCTCCAAGAGCACTGTTCAAAAATCTCAAGATTTTGCTGGCACACTTTGTTTCCTCAGTTCTGCTTTTAATAGGTTAGAAGTTGTGGGAGCAAGGTTAGAAGGGGAGCTCTGATAAACCAGAATCTTTTGTTTCTTCCCCTGGCCACCATTTTCTGAGTTTAGAAACCAAACCCATTACCCTGTCTTCCAGGTTACTAATCCTTTCTACGTCTGTTGTTGAACCCCTTTAGTGTATTTTTCAGTTCAGTTATTACATTCTTCAGCTCTGTGACTTCTGCTTGGTTCTTTATTATATTTTATGTCTCTGTTGAAGTTCACACTGTTTATCCCAGATTGGTGAGCATCTTTGTGAATATTACTGTGAACTCTATATCAAGTAAATTACTTACCTTTTCATCAAGGTTTTTCTTTCTGGGTTTTTATCTTGTTCTTTCATTTGGAACATGCTCCCCTGTTTATTCATTTTGTTTGTTTCTATTTATTGGGTTAACCAGCTATCTCTCCCAGTCTTGAAAGATTGGTAACAGAAAGACTGGGGGGTATGTTTCAGTATGATGTCTGTGCAGTGCTCTGGGATTGGTAGCCTGCCAAGAACTATCTCTCCAATTATTTCAGAGATTGTTTTAGTGTGTGGGGCCCAGAGATGCAAGAGCCCTGGCCATCAGAGCTAGGCATTCAAATGGCATCACCTGTGTGCTCTGTGCATATCCACCAGATATGTGGAGCCACTGGGGAGTGCTAGGCTGAGGCATGTCCAACCCTCAGGTTTAGCAGGGTGGGGCTTCATGAGAGCTCAGGGTTGGGGTGAGTGGTGCTAACAAGGTAGACGAAGAGTGTAAAAATGGCACCTGCCAGTGTCTCCATCCTCAGAGAGAGTTCCAACAGACCCTTGCTCCTGTGGCAGACACTTTAAGATAAGCCAGTGGATCATTTTCACATATGATCTAAGCACTTTTCAGCTTGCTGCTATTTTTAAAAGAAAATTTTAATTCCACTATAGTTAACATACACTGCTATATTAGTTTTGGGTGTACAATATAGTGATTCAATAATTCTGTCTATTTCTCAGTGCCCATCATGATAAGTGTACTTTTAATCCCTTTCACCTATTTCACCTATCTCCCTACTCTGGTAACCATCCAGAGTATATAGTTAAGAGTCTCTGTAGTTAAGAGTCTATTTTTTTGTTTTTTCTCTTTTTTGTTAATTGTTCATTTATTTCCTAAATTCCACATATAAATTAAAATATGGCATTTGTCTTTCTCTGACTGACTTATTTCACTTAGCATTATACTCTAGATGCATCCGTGTTGTTGCAAATGACAAAATTTCATTCTCTTTATGGCTGAGTTATATTCCATTATATATGTGTAGCACCTCTTTATCTATTCATCTATCAGTGAACATTTAGGCTGCTTCCATAATTTGTCTATTGTAAATAATGCTGCAGTAAATATAGGGGTGTATTTACCTTTTTGAATTAGTGTTTTTGTTTTTGGTAGTGGAATTACTTGATCATAAGTAGTTCTATTTTTAATTTTTTGAGGAACCTCCATACCATTTTCTACAGTTGCTGTACCAGTTTCTATTCCTGCCATCAGGGCACAGGGTTCATTTTTCTCCACATCCTTGCCAACATTTGTTGTTTTTTGTGTTTTTGATTTTAGCTATCCTGACAGGTATGAGATGATATCTTCTTATAGTTTTGATTTGCATTTCCCTTATGATGACTGATGTTGAGCATCTTTTCATGTGTCTATTGGTCATCTGGATGTCTTCTTTGGAGAAATACCTGTTCATGTCTTCTGCCCATTTTTTAAATTGGATTTATTGGGTTTTTTTTTTGTTTGTTTGTTTTGTTTTGTTTATGGTGTCAAGTTGTATAAGTTCTTTATATATTTTGGATACTAATTCTGTATCAGATATGTTATTTGCAAATACCTTCTCCCATTCAGTTGATTGTCTTTTAGTTTTATTGATTGTTTTCATTGCTGTGCAAAAGCTTTTTATTTTGATGTAGTCTCAGTAGTTTATTTTTGTTTTTCTTTCCCTTGCTCAGGAGACATATCTAAAAAAAATGTTGCTATGGCTGATGTCAGAGAAATTACTGTCTGTGCTCTCTTCTAGGATTTTTGTAGTTGGAGGTCTCACATTTAGGTCCTTGATTCATTTTGATTTATTTTTGTATATGATATAGGAAAGTAGTCCAGTTTCATTGTTTTGCAAGTAGCAGTCCAGGTTTCCCAATACCATTTGTTGAAGAGACTTGTCTTTTTTTGATTGCATATTCTTGCCTCCTTTATCGAAGATTAACTGACCGTATAACTGTGGGTTTATTTCTGGGCTCTCTATATGATCCATTGATCTATATGTCTATTTTTGTGCCAGTCATACCGTTTTGATTACAACAGCCCAGTAATATATCTTGAAATTTGGTATTGTGATACCTCCAGTTTTGTTCTTCTGTTTCAAGATGGCTTGGCTATTTGGGATCTTTTGTTTTCATACAAATTTTAGGATTATTTGTTCTAGTTCTGTGAAAAATGTTGTTGGTATTTTAACAGGGATTGTATTACATCTGTAGATTCCTTTGGGTAGTATGAACATTTTAACAATATTTGTTCTTGCCATCCATAAGCATGAAATATCTTTCCATTTCTTAGTGTCATCTTCAATTTTTTCATCAATGTTTTATAGTTTTCATAGTATAGGTCATACACCTCCTTAGTTAAGTTTCTTCCTAGGTATTTTATTATTTTTGGTTCAATTGTAAATGAGATTGTTTTCCTAATTTCTCTTTCTACAACTTAATTATTAGTATATAGAAATGAAATGAATTTCTACATATTGATTTTGTATCTTGCAATCTTACTGAATTTATTGATCAGTTTTAGTAGTTTTTTTGTGCCCTTTAGTGTTTCCTATATATAGTATCATGTCATCTGCAAATAGTGAATATTTTACTTCTTCCTGACCAATTTGGATGCCTTTTATTTATTTTTCTTATCTAATTATTGTGGCTAGCATTCCCAGTACTGTGCTGAATAAAAGTGGTATGAACATCCTTATCTTGTTCCTGATCTCAGGGTAAAATCTCTGTTTTTCACCACTGACTATGATGTTAGTTGTGGATTTCATATATGGCCTTTACTTTTTGAAGTATGTTCCCTCTAACCATACTTTGTTGAAGGCTTTTATCATGAGTGGGTGTTGTATTTTGTTAAATACTTTTTTTGGATGTACTGAAAAGATCATATGGTTTTTATCCTTTCTCTTGTGATGTATCATGTTGATTGATTTGCAAATACGGAACCAGCCTTGAATCCCAGGAATAAATCCCACCTTTTCATGGCGAATGAATTTGTTTAACATATCGTTAGATTTGGTTTGCTAATATTTTGTGGAGGATCTTTACATCTATGTTCATCAGAGATATTGACCTGTAGTTCTCTTTATTTTTGGTAGTGTCTTTATCTGGTTTCAGTATCAAAGTAATGTTGGTTTCCAGAATGAATTTGGAAGCTTTCCTTCCTCTTCTACTTTTTATAATAGTTTGAGAAAAATAGGTATTAACTCTTCTTTAAATGTTTGGTAGAATTCAGCTGTGAAGCCATGTGATCATGGACTTTTCTTTGTTGGGAGTTTTTTGATTACTGATTCAATTTCATTGCTGGCAATTGATCTGTTCAAATTTTTTATTCCTTACTGATTCAGATTTGGGAGGTTATATATTTCTTGGAATTTATCCAATTCTTCTAGATTGTCCAATTTGTTGGCATATAATTTTTCATAATATTCTCTTACAATCCTTTGTATTTCTGTGGTGTCAATTATTTCTCCTCTTTCATTTCTTTTTTTTCTCTTCTTTCATTTCTGACTTTATTTGAGTCTTCTCTCTCTCTCTCTCTCTCTCAATCTCTCTCTCTCTCTCTCTCTCTCTCTCTCCTTCCCTCCTCCCTCCTCCCACCTCTTTCTCTGCTGAGTCTGGCTAAAGGTTTATCAATTTTGTTGATCTTTTCAAAGAACCAGCTCCTGGTTTTGTTTATCTGTTCTGTGTTTTGTTTTTTTTTTTTTTTTAAGTTTCTACTCTATTTCATTTACTTCTATTCTAATCTTTATTCTACTAGCTTGGGCATTTGTTTGTTCTTCTTTTTATACCTTCTTTAAGTGTAAGATTAGGTTGTTTATTTGAGATTTTTCTTGCTTCTTGAGATAGGCCTGTATTGCTGTAAACTTCTCTCTTAGAACAGCTTTTGCTACATCCCAAAGATTTTGGACTATTTGTTTTCATTTTCATTTGTCTCCATGTATTTTTTTAAATTCCCTCTTTGATTCCTTCATTGACCCATTCATTGTTTAGTAGCATGTTATTTAACTCCATGTATTTGTTTTTTTTCCAGATATATTTCTTTTGGTTAATTTCTAGTTTCATAATACTGTGGATGGAAAAGATGCATGGTATGATCTCAGTCTTTCTAAATTTGTTGAGACTTGTTTTGTGGCCTAATATGTGATCTGTTCTAGAGAATGTTCCATGTGCACTTGAAAAAAAATTCTGCTGTTTTGAGTTGGAATGTTGTGAATATATCTGTTAGATCCATCTGGTCCAATGTGTCATTCAAAGGCACTGTTTCCTTGTTGATTTTCTGTTTGGATGATCTATCCATTGATGTAAGTGGGGTTTTAAAGTCCCCTACTGTAATTGTATTACTATCAATTATTTCCTTTATGTTTGTTATTAACTGCTTATGTTTTTGGGCCTCCCATATTGGGTGAATAAATATTTACAATTGTTATATCCTCTGGTTGGATTATTTTCTTTATGATTATATATTATCTTTCTTTGTCTCTTATTACAGTCTTTTTTTTTAAGTATTTTGTCCAATATAAATATTGCTACCCCAGCTTTCTTTTCACTTCCATTTGCATGATAAATGCTTTTCTACACTCAACTTTCAATCAGCATGTGTCTTTAATTCTGAAATGAGTCTCTTGAAGGTAGCATATACATGGGTCTTGTTTTTTTATCCATTCATCACACTCTGTCTTTGATTGGAGTGTTTAATCCATTTACATTCAAATTAATTATTGATAGATATGTACTTATTGCCATTTTGTTACTTGTGTAGTGGTTGCTTTTGTGGTTCTTCTCTGTTCCTTTCTTCTCTTGCTCTCTTTTCTCACAGTTTGTTGGGTTTTTTTTGGTGATATACCTGAACTTCTTTCTCTTTATTTTTTGCTTATAGATTACTGGTTTTTGATTTATGGTTGCCATTAGGTTCGTATATAATATCGTCTGCATATAGTAGTCTATATTGAGTTGATGGTCACTTAAGTTTGAACCCATTCTTTACTCCTCTCCCCCATATGTTTTAAGTATATGGTGTCATACTTTACATCCTCTCATTTTGTGAATCCCTTAACTGATTTTTATAGATATACTTAATTTTTGCTGCTTATGTGCTTCCTACTTTTCTAATTTCTACCTATGGTCTTGCTTTCCTCTCAAAGAGTCCCCTTTAACATTTCTTGTAGAGCTGGCTTAGTGGCCATGAATTCTTTTAACTTATATTTGTTAAAGAAACTCTTTTTCTCTCCTTCTGTTTTGAATGATAACCTTGCTGGATAGAGTATTCTTTGCTGCACGTTTTTTTTCTTTCAGCACTTTGAATTTATTATGCCACTCCCTCCTGGCCTACAAAGTTTCTGTTGAAAAATCAGCTGATGGCATTATGGAGTTTCCCTTGTATGTAACTATCTTCTTTTCTCTTGATGCTTTAAAAATTCTCTTAAGCACTACTTGTCATTTTAATTACTATGTGCCTTGGTGTAGATTTCCTTGGGTTGATTTTTGGGGGACTCTCTGTTTCCTTCCCCAGATGTGGGAATTTTGTAGCTATTATTTCTTCAAATAAATTTTCTACCCACTTTTCTCTTTCTTCTCCTTCTGAGATCCCTTTGATGTGAATGTTATTTTGCTTGATGGTGTCACCAAGTTTCCTAATCTAATGTATTTTCAGGGGCATCTGAGTGGCTCAGTTGGTTAAGTGTCTGACTCTTAATTTTGGCTAAGGTCATGATTTCATGGTTTGTGAGTTCAAGTCCTGCATTGGACTCTGCACTGACAATGCAGAGCCTTCTTGGGATTTTCTCTGTCTCTGACCCTACCCTGCTCATGCTCTCTCTCTCTCTCAAAATAAATAAACTTAAAAAAATTTTCTATTGTGTTTTTATTGTATTTTTTTTTCCCTCTCCCCTCTTTGGCTTGATTATTTTCCATTGCTCTCTCCTCCAGGTCACAGTTTTATTCTTATGCTTCCTCTAGTCTACTATTTATTCCCTCTGGTGTATTTTTAGTTTTAGTTATTAAGGTCTTTATCTCTGATTGGTTCTTTTTAATATTTTCTATCTCTTTGTTAAGAGTCTCATTGAGGTCCCCCACTGTTTTCTCAAGTCCAGTGAGTATCTTTATGACCATTACTTTGAATTGTCTCTCAGGCATATTTCTTAACTCCATTTTGTTTAGGTCTTTTTGCTGTGAATTTGTTCTGTTCTTTCATTTGAGACATATTCCTCTGTCTCCTCATTTTGTCTAACTCTCAATATCTGTTTATATGTGTTAGGAAAGTTGGCTACATCTTCTCTTGAAAGTAGTGGTCTTATGAAGAAGAGGTCCTGTAGTGCCCTGCAGTGCAATGTCCCCTGTTCACCCGAACTTGATTCTTTGGGGGTGTCTCCTATGCATGTTGCTGCACCCTATTGTTGTGGCTGAGCTGCTTTTGCTTTGAGTCCAGTCACTGCAATGACTCTCTTTGCCTGTTGTGGGAAGGGTTTAGTCCCTGTGTTATTAGTGGGCCAGTCTGGGGCTGCCTTGGGCTTAAGTTGAGTCACACCAGGCATTTGCTAGAGATGCAGTAGGACCAAACTGCAAGAGAACATGAGAGTTTGTTGCATGGTACCAGCAATGTCTGTGCCAAAGGGTAACTGCGGTAGCTGGGACTGAGGAAGGCCAAGTTGGAGAAGACAGAGCCACTGAAGTGTATGGTAGCAGGACATTCAGTGTTAGCAAGGTTTGTGGTCTGCTCTGGGAGGAGACCTGGAGCCAGGTCTCTTGGAAGGGGTGTGTCCACAGAAGAACACGTGGCAAGGTGGACTGTTATCAAGCTACATAGCAAGTGTTGGCACCATGATGGCTTTAAGCTGGGAGGTGGGGGAGGAAAATGGCACCTGTCAGCTCATTTGTTCCTGGAGAAGTCTCCCAAAGATCCCTGCCCTACCAGCACATGCTCTGAGATTAGTAAAATCATATTCCTCCTGTATACCCCCAGACATTTAAAAAAAAAATTTAGAGAGAGAGTGGTGGGAGGGAGAGGGGCAAGGGAAAGAAAGAATTGTAAGCAGGCTCCATGCTCAGTGTAGAGCCCAACAAGGAGCTTAATCCCACAACTGGGGATCATGACCTGAGCTGAAACTAAGAGTCAAACACTCAATCACCTGAGCCACCCAAGTGTCCTCACCCAGGCAGTTTTAAAACTGCTGCTTCTATACTGTATCTTTTTGGGGTTGTTTGTTTGTGCTATCTTTTTTAGGGCAGGGTCTTAATTTCCTCTCACCTCTCTGGCTCTCTCATTAGCCTGCTGATTTTTAATGTTCCAGGTTTTAAGCCCTGGTGATTGTAAGAATTTGGGAAATTTGGCTCCTCTGGTTTTCTTTTATTTCTTTTTATTTTCTTTATTTAAAAAAATTTTAATGTTTATTTATTTTTGAGAGAGAGAGGGAAAGACACAGTGCGAGTGGGGGAGGACCAGAGAGAGGGAGACATAGAATCTGAAACAGGATCCAGGCTCTGAGCTGTCAGCACAGAGCCCGACAGGAGGCTTGAACTCACACACTGTGAGATGATGCCCTGAGCCAAAGTGGGCCACTTAACTGACTGAACTACCCAGGTGCCCGGCCCTTCTGGTTTTCAAGCCAAATGTGGAGATTCGTCTTCCCTGTTCTGTTGTCTAGTGTGAGAGTCTGTTTCTTTCCCCTCTTTGTGGCTGCAGTATCCCTCCCTCCCACAGACAGTCCTGTGGGTCTGTTTAGCTCCAGTCCATGTGTCACACTTCTTACCCTTTTCAATGTGACCTCTTCTCTACATTTAGCTTGGAGAGTAGTCTGCCAGGTCTTGGGTTGTTTTCTGGGTTATTTACACTGAAGTGGCTATTATCTGGTTGTATCTGTGGGATGAGGTGAGCTTAGGGTCCTCCTACTCTATCATCTTCCCCAGAAGTTCAACTTACTTCTTTTGCAATGGATCTCAGAGTAAGTGGTTCCTTCCAAGTGACAAATTTTTGAGTGGAGTCTTACTTTTTTTTTTTTTTTTACAGATCTTTGAGTTTCCTTGATATAAGCCCCATTGATTTTCAAAGCTAGACATTTTGGGGGCTCATGTCTCCATTGTAGATCCCGAGGGTTGGAGTGGACTGATGGACTTGGACCCCTCATTCCTCAGGAATGTATTCTGTGTTTGTGAGATCCCTCCTGTTCATGGGTAACCATGCCAGGGGTGGGAGTTTTGGCAAGCCTACATCTCTGCTTTTCCTACCCTTCTTGATGTGGCCATTTTATTTTTTGTTGTGCAGGAGATAGCTATTCAGTTAGTTTTCAGGTCTTTTTCAGAGACAGATTTTTCTATATGTAGCTGAATGTTTGGTGTGTCCATAGGAGGAAGTGAGTTCAGTGTCTTCCTACACTACTATCTTGAAACACCCTCCCATTTAATTAAGTTTTAGACTGCTGAAGATTTTGCATTCTCTGAGGTTGACTGAGTGCACATTTAAAAAGCCAAATAAATAACTGAAATATAGCAAGTGGCAGTTGACTAACTTCCAATAGTTACTATAATTTACACAATTCTACACTAAAATGTATTTTTGTATTCTACATAAAGAAAGGGAACCAAGTAAATGAAGATTAGCCATTTAAAGCAATCAAAGAAAGAAATGACAAAGATAATTTAGAAGCAATTAGTCACTATAAATGATAAAGATATCAATAAAATCACCTTTTTTGTGGAATCATTAATTAATGGATTATTCTTTTTATGTGAAGATGAATAAACTGCAGTCCCTCTACTTGAGGCTCTCACAATATGGAAAGAATATCAGACTATTCTTCCAAATAAGGCTGGATAAAGTGTTATGAGAGTTTGAAGAGAGCAATACTAGGTTTTTTGGAGACTAATCTTGATGATGAAAGCTAACATTTATATAATGCTGACTATGTGACAAATCCTGGAAAGCCTGACTCTAGAAGGTTTATTCTCAGAGCTGATGGGAACTTGCCCTGACTCCTGTATAGAGGTTGTCTCACACTGCAGCCTGACAGTAAGCTTTAGTTCTCAGTTAAGGAAACAAGAAATGCTCCTGTATATTCATTCAGAAAGGAGGTCTTTGCCTTCCTATTTCTGATGGAAAGAAGAAAGAGAAGCTTAGATTACTCAGACTCTGATTTTCTGATTTGTGTTCTCTAAGTGTGAATGTAGAAATATACTTTTCTTGGAAATGGATAAGAATAAACAATCAAATTTAAGAAAAGTAAGAGACTCTTGAAACTTCAGAGGTGTGAACTTGTAAGTGAGCATCTTGGCTGCAACAAATGAGTACTGGTTTCCTGTTTTGGACTACCTACTCCAAGGCACTGAGAAAAACAGTGGAGAATGGAAGAAGCACTAGAAGAGGGACATACGACCCGTTGGTAATCAAGTGACAAACTGGTAATCCAGGCATCAAGTCCAGATGAAAGTAGGATTTGTGAACATATGGAAAAGAAAGCAGTAGGTTCACTAAGTCACACCAAATAAGTTAAATTTTCTTTTGTGTGTGTGTGGGTGGGGGGGGCGGGGAGGCAGGAATACTAGTTTGGTAGTTCAGGAGACTGCACTAAACACAGCATATGCATACTTCAGGATTGCATTTGGCTGTCTCTCTTGAACTTTTCTTTAACAAAATGAAGAAAGGTGTGCCTTGGTGGCTCAGTCAGTTAAGCATCCCACTTCAGCTCAGGTCATGATCTCATAGTTTGTGAGTTCAAGCCCCACATCAGGCGCTGTGCTGACAGCTTGATCCTGGAGCCTGCTTCTGTTTCTGTGTCTCCATCTCTCTCTGCCCCTCCCCTGCTGATGCTGTGTCTCTCTCGGTCTCTCAAAAATGAATAAATGTTAAAAATTTTTTTTAGTTAAATAAAATAAAATAAAATAAAATAAAATAAAATAAAATAAAACAAAATGAAGAGTAACAGGATGTCTGTACCAGGAAATGTATTTATAAATGGCCAAGGAAATAACTGAACCTCAAAGAAAGCTAATTAATGGGTCGTTAATAACCTTGATGAATAGTTCTAGAGTCCTACCACGTTAACTGGGCCCTTGTCCTGGTCAATAACTGACAAAGTGTTTCATTTAGTGTCTATTGTGTGTCAGGCATTGTGCTGAGTGTTAGAATAATATTCATTTACCCATTCCAGGAACTGTACTCAACACTTTATGATCTTATTTTATTCTCCCAACAATCTTATCAAATAGGTATTAATATCTCCATCATTTGTACGAAGAAATGGGAAGTTGGAGAATTTGATTAGCCTGACTAAGCTTGGCCACACAGCTACTGAGTGGCAGTTCTCAAATGTAAACCTTGGTCTGTCAATTTTTCTTCACTGCCTTTTTAAAAAATTAATGATTGGAACAAGAGAACAAATCAATATGCATATAAAATGAATGCAAAAGATATATTGACATAGGAATGTGCTTAATCACAGAATTAGTATCCAAAAGAATTTTAATAGGCTGGAGCAAGTTTAATCAGAGAATATTTAACAGAGATGCATGTGAGATCCTGAGCTGGGTCCCAAATATCCAGCTGCACAGGGCAATGTGGCTTAGCAGCTGTGTAAGCTTAATGCGATTCAATAGTTTGACATAGCTGCCCTAAAAGTGAATGAAAATGGATGCCACATTTGTACAAATCAAGTATTCTAAACAAAGAGATAGATTATTCTGTTTTATTATAGAGTCTGTGAGTAGTTCTGGGCAGCATACCTTTGAAAGGACATAGACAGACTTAACCAGTCTTGTGAAAGGATTCAGCGCTATTTTTTTTCTCATTCTTTTGACAAGTAATGTTTTGGAGTGCTTACTGTGTGTCAGGCATTGTGTTAGGTACTCAGGAAATGGCAGATTATCAAATAACCCTCTTGTAGTTTACATTCTTACTGAAGAGGCAAGAAATAAACAAATGAACCAATGAATATGTCTGATAATGTTAGATAGTAACAAATTCTGGAAGAAAATAAGGCAGTGTAAGGGGATAGAGAATAGATGAAGGCTATTTCAGATAAGTTTGTAAGGGAAGTATCTCTGAAGAGTGGCCATTTGATCAAAGACTTGGGATAGCTAAGAGAGGGCATCGTAAGTGGAAGAAAAGCATTCCATGCAGGGGAAGAAGAAAGTGCAGAACCCTGAGGTGGGCGTTCACTTCATGTGGTCTGAAAGGAACTCAAGCATAGCCACTGTGCTATGTTAGCAGACAGTGAGGGAGGAGAAGCAGGACTCTGCGCTGTCACAGAGGTCAGGTGAACAAGACATTTCAGGAAGGACAAAGTGACTCAACACGAGCAAGATGAGAACAGAGAGCTGATCATTGGATCTGGCAATGTGGTTCTCACTGGGGCCTTTGTTGTTCCTCATGAGAATTAGCTGAAAGAGTCTGAAGACATCAAGGCTTGGGAAGACAAGTCTTAGAGCAGTGTGATTGTGAACTGTGTGAATACCTCCTGAAATCAGACCCCTAGGGACATGGAAACATGGAATTTGCATTTTTAGCACTAAAATTTTTTTCTCCACCCTGAAGATTGAAAACTGCTATAGGAACTCCCAGCTGACTTGAAATATGTACAAAGTTGTTCTGCATCTCCACTGAGGGGCTGATGCACAGAGGCTAAAAGTAGACCGATTTCTGCTACATATGAAATAGAACTCTCAAATGCTGGTCATCTTAAAGCAGAATGAGTTGTTTGTGACAGAAAAACTTTCTTTTCAATTGAAACAGAGACTGGCTAACCACTTTTTTGGGGGGAAATCGTTTGGAGGGAATTTAAATATCATGTGGGTTGGAGAGAGTGTTGTACTAAGTAAACTTCTAGCCCTGCGGTTCTATTGTTCTGAAATGCAAACAGCGAAACCCCCTGCTCCAAATAGCCAGAAGGCTACCTCCGAATAGCCTCGTCTCTGTCTGATTTGACTCCAAAAATGTAGGAAAAAGACATTTCTATTTTGTTGAGTTCCAGGATTAGGGTTGTCAAGTGACCATGAAGCAACATCTGTTAACTGAAAGAAAGGGAGAGAATTAAGATCCTACTGAACAATGGCAAAAGAAAGAAATTAGTAATTGAGAGTGTGTTTTATCAATATTTGCATGTTTCCATTGTAACATATGAAGAAAATCCTGGATGTCTATTCCCTTGCTGTTATTGGATTTATTATTATTATTATTATTATTATTATTATTTATTAAATTGGGGCAAAAGCGTAAAGTCAGAACAGATATCTTGGATTTGTTAGCAAATGAGATGTTCCAAATTTTGTGTCACACAATTAGCTTGGTGGGTTTCTTTTCGCTGGCCATAACATTTCCTGCGTGCAGCAGAGCCTGGGCTGTGGACCTCCTCATTTGTTGAAGCATATGCAGTATTGTTGAGCTCACCACACAGCTGTGGGGGGAAAACGTTGCTCACCCTAAGGTTATAACCCCCCTTTTCTAAATTACTGTTTACTGATGTGGGAGAAAAGGACTCCTGGCATAGCTCAATAATTACTCTTGGCACAGTTCAATAATTAATGAAGTGTTAAAAAGACGCTGCTGAAGTTTGTGCATCTGCTATGGAGGGTATGAAAGTACAAGAAACTCGCCTGCGTCTCTAAGTCAAAGACACACATGGCCTTCCCTGTCCTCCCAGGAGAGGACCCAGTGGGGAGTGAGTGCAAACGAATGCTCTAGTGGAGGAGAGAAGGGGACTCTTACTACCAAGCTGTCGCCACATTTCTGAGAATAGAGAAGCCCAGAGTGCTAGAGTTGTAACTGTTCAGTTTTTTTTCTCCCCTATGATTTACAGGTAGGCCCTTTAATTTGTGAGAGGAAATTTGTATGCAGCAACAACTGCTCTTCTCTCTCTATTGGTTATACTATAGCACTTGTTAAATCAGCAGTTTAAAATAATTTAATGATGGTAGTGCAACAGGGACAAGCAATTACTGCCACTAGTGTGGTGTTTACCTCCTAAAGTTTTAGGAGGTTGCAGGCTGGCATCTTGCCTAGTGAATAAGATATCAAGAGTGCTTTTTTAGCTGCAAAATTAACAAAGGAAGGAATAAATATTATTTTTCCCTCAAAGGACCTAGTTTGGAAAAAGCCCAAGGATTAACTCTTTGTGCCTCAGTCTGATTTCACAGTGTGTCACCTCTCGCACTTGTCCTCATCAATCACTGACATAGGACCAGGCCTCAGACAGGCCTCTGGGCTTTCCCAGGAATCCCTGCTGCTTGGCTGGAAAGTCGGGTCCAGGCCAAGGGTTTCTGAAACACAGCTCAGGTACAAGCTGACTCTAGTTTCAGGCCAATTTCTTAAGCGAAGGGTCTTTGGTAATATGTGGAACAGAAAAACATGTTGGGAGAATGAGTTGGTGTTTCATTCACCTCCTTCCTCCACCCACCCCCTACTCTATCCCTGAGTTATTTAAGTTCTATTCAGACTAAAAGGAAGAGAGTTGACAAGTTCTGTTTTATTAACTCTACTCTAGTTTGGTGGGTGATAAACTGAATATTGTTCTCTTTCTCTTTTTTCCCCCAGTGTTGTGTGTATACATTTCTTAGTGGCCAACATTTCTCTATCTGACAGCTAAGGGGGAGTATAGGGCAAGGAGTAAACCTTGAGGAATTAAGGTGCACTCTGCCCTATTTTTTCCCCCTCCTCTTTAATATGAAACTGGTTACAGGCACATTTTTTTTTTAAACCTCTCAGCAGGAATTGCAAAGTTTTCCCGGGTCATCACCTAGCAACAAAACCCAGCAAAACATTCGCAAAGCAGTTTTTGCAATGCAGCCATCACTGACTGGCAGAGCTGACTTGTGGAAGGCTGAATTTGCTATGGAGGGGAATTGAATGCTTTCTTCTTTATTCAAGTAGAATGCTGAGATGTGCAGTCTGGATCCTGCCTGAACCAAATTAATGTACATTAAAGAATAAACCATAATGCCCATTGTGAATGAGAGGTCGGAAGGATTCAACACAATTTGATGATGGGCCAGTTCTTACTGAAACTATTTAAATTGAAGTTTTAAAGTAGTTGTTTTAAATAAAGCAATTGGAGATTGATATAACTCTCCCTTTATTAGATAAAATATTCTGAGGACTTTTGGGTAGTGTAAGAAACCTTAAGTCTATCGGGTAGTAAGTTCAGAATTCAACAGAAGATTACTTAGCCTCTTCCCTGAAAATAATAGTAAAAATCCCCCTTCAGAAGGAGGGGAAATCTGCTTTGTCTGGTTTTGACTTCAACTCAGAGTTAGCAGCCAGGCATAATGTCTATTATCACTAAGAAAATATGCTACCCTGGAACTTGGCTATAATATCCATCTGAAGGTCTATGCTGTGGCTCTTTTTCCTTGGAAGTATAAGAATCTTACAACAAGATATAAGAATCTTACAACAAGATCCTTTTGCTTTGCCATATACTTTAGAACCAAAAGACTGAATGCAAGCACATCTTATTTCAATTATTTTTTTCTGTAGTAGCATATGTGGAGACTCAACTATATCAATGATCCAGGCACCTAGATCTTGACTTTCAATATTCAGATGGGGCCTACCGTGTTCATACCTCTATTAGTAGTAAAAGAGTTTCTTTAGCGTGGTACTTCAGGCAGAAAGCAAAAGGGTTTGTTGAGTGTGATTGAAACCTCACTCTTTAATAAGTATGTGCATGAAGGACGTGAAATATGTTCTCATATCAGGCTTCAGTTCTTGATCATTGAGGAACTCGTGAGACTAGTAACCTGGTGGGGAGATTGTTGTGCTCCAGTTTAAATTCTCCGTTCCCATGTTCCCATGTTCTTGTGGCGGCCTGGGATGCCAGTTCTCCTTGAGATCCATTGTTACTAATGACAGAATTGTTCTAAACATTTGCCCATGTCCTTGCACAAAATGTAGCTTTTAAATACTGAATACTTCTCACATGATTTGTGTAAAAGGCTTCACTTCCCTCCATTATGCTCTGTGAAGTGTTGGCTGTCTGCTTTAGTTGTTCTTCTCTCTTTAGGCTGAACTCTCTGACAACTTTTTCTCGGCCACATCGGTGTCTTCTGCAACTGTGGGAGCAGTGTTGTAAATCCTTGCTACAAGGATTCCCAAGTATGGGACAGTGCATCAATATCAGCTGGGGACTTGTTATAAATATAAAATCTCAGATACACCCCCCCACCCCCACTCCAAGAACTGCTGAATTAGAATCTGCATTTTACCAGGTTACTCAGGTGGTTCATATGCACATCAAAGATTGAAGAACATTGTAAATCTTTCTGGTTCAACAATTTGTTTCCTGTTGGGAATTCTAGCCAAAAATGAATCTTCCTATTGGCATTTCCTCTAAAACATGAAACACTTCCCACACTCAACACTACGCGAGTGAACTTCGAGGCTGAGCCATAGGAGCAACAGAGAGACTTGAACAAAGATGTAGAGATTGCCCATGTATTAACTGATACTCAGACAGGACAACCCAGTGGGTCCATGTGACCCAGCAAACTATCAGACAGTTTTCTCTACCTTGTACATATTATTGTTCCCCATTTTCAAGAAAATTCTACATTTTGTCTTATATTGTACTTATTTATGACAACTCTCCAGTAAGATGAAAAACCTCTTGAGGCAGGCTAAGTACTCATATTTCTCCTTCACATCCCATAGTCCAGAGCTTTTATTATAATAGAAACTCAACAAATGATGATTGCATTGAATTGTTAACATTGCCCATAAATGCAGTATGTTTGAAAGGGTTATGACATTACCCTTTCTAGGGAAAATGAGAAGGAACTTGATAATGACCTAACATAAAGCACTGAGAGGCAGGTCTGCCTTGGTGGCTCTACACATTTGAGTCACTTTGCAAATGGTACAGTCTGGTCCAAATTAATCCTTCCTATTACCAAATAGACCAAGTCTTCAAGATATTTAGGAAAGATACCATAATTTGGGGTCATCCTTTTGATTTGGGTATCCAAACATTTAGATGTCCATCCAAAATGGTCCCAAAGAAGGAAGAACCCCTAAAAGTGGAGGAAATATAATTTTCTTGAATCTGTTAATCCTTTTGTTCAGAGGTGTGAAAAACCAGAGTTGGGACCTTGGAGTATGAGGGGAAAGGGTTTATTACGTGTGGAGAAGATTGACATTTGGGAAATAATTTTATTTGTGCTGAACACTGAAGAATATATTGTGCTTCTTCACATATTAGTTACCAAAATCTGTAGGAGTAAAATTGTTGACTGTAGAAAATATAATCCTATTTGAGCTTTTCTAATTCCTGGTTTACCCAATAGATTACACAGAGGAGGTGCTGACATTTTGGGAGTATGAAATAGCCTATTTTAATTTATATGAAGTTTTATAAAATTTGTGAAGGGTAACATCCCTAGAACTCAGTCACATTGCCCGCACATTAAGGTTTATGTGATACATTGGCAATTTGAATTGGTAGTGGGAAAAAATGAAAATGAGAATTCTGTCATGTATAATATTAGGAACACATACTGGGGAAAGGAAACTAAGCATAAAGAGTCAACTTAGTTTCACCTCACGGTAAAAGCAAGAGGTAAGATGACATTTAAAGGTTCACACAAATTATTGCATACATCATCTTTAAAAAAACCCAGATGGCCAGATGGGAATTTTTATCCTGGTTTCATGGAAGTATAAATTTCTTTTAAAGGAAGAGTTACAGTTACTAAAAAATGCAGCCAGAAAGAGTAAAAGCTGTATTAGTTTCAGAAGCACGTAATTTCATTTATAACCGAAGGCAAATTTGTCACTTAATTAGTAATTCTGACACAGGTAAAGGGGAAGACAGCTGCTTTTCTAGGCATTTTATGCCTCACTGGTCCCCGGTAACCAGATGGCATTGTTGTTGCTGATGGATGAACCATAGAAGATGCGGCAGAGGATCCACCCCCACCGAACTCCTTGAAATAGCAAACTTGTATTAGGAATCTCACAAGGAGTAAGCTCTCTTCTGTGTTCATCCAGGCCAGGTTGGAGTGGAGAGAAATGCTGGAACCGAACAAGTAACTTTGCCCTCTACACTTATGGTGTGTCTGAGGAGAACCTACAGTTAGTAGGTAAATGAGAAGCTGCATGCACCAGCCTTCTTTTGTTTAGAAAAATTCCCAATTACAAAATTATTCAATAATGTTGCACCTGCTTTTAAAATGAGGAGAAATCCCATTTATTTGTCTAGCATTTTAGAATTTTCTACTTGCATTTTCATTCTTTGTTTTCTGACCACTGACAACAACTTGTGGAGTAAGGTAGGGCTAAGATTATTATTTCTGTTTGTGAGATTGAGAAACTGAGGTTCAGAAAGGTCAATTTAGTTAATCAAAGTCTCCAAAGCTAATTACAAAACGAGGACTAAAATCTAGTTCTAGATTTCCATAGTTAATGCTTCCTCTAATACAAAGATTATGCAACAAATAGATGAAATGATGATCATTTGCACTAGTAATTAAGGAAATAGAGATGAGCATATCAAAAGTTTTGTTGTCAATTTGGTAAAAGTCAAGAGAGTTAATTTTCATTGTTGACAAATATATAGAGAAACATACTTGTTGGTATTTGGGTAAATAGATGCAGCTTAAAAACTTTTATATATTTTTTTGAGAGAGAGAGAGAGAGAGAGGGAGAGAGAGAGAGAGAATGCATGGGTGGGTCAGGGGCAGAGGGAGAGGAAGAGGGAGAAGCATGCTTTGTGCTCAGCTGGGAGATCATGACCTGAGCTGACATTAAGAGTTGGATGCTTAATCAACTGAGCTACTCAGGTGCCCAAAACTTTCATACTTCTTTTTTAAGTTTATTTATTTATTTTGAGAGAGTCGAGACAAGGCAAGTGGGGGAGGGGCAGAGAGAGAGGGAGAGAGAGAAAATCCCAAGCAGGCTTCACACTGCTAACACAGAGCCTGATGCAGGGCTCGGACCCATGAAGCCATGAGATCATGACTGAGAATCTGACACTTAACCAACTTAGCTGCCCAGGAGCTCCTTTTGTACTTTTTAACATAGCAATTCTACTTCTAGTAATCCATCCTATAGAAAGAAATCATGTTTGTACATAAAGATGTATGTACGATGATGTTGATTGTTTATATCAATAAAAAACTGCAAATAACTTGAAACCCCTAATTTGGGAATTATTAAATGATCATGGCATATCTATATTATAAAATGCAATGAAATTATTTTGAAATAATCAGTACATATACTGATACCGAAATTTCCCAGACATGCATATAAGCAAATGAAGCAAATTGCACACCCATGCTTAAAGTTTAATTTATTTTTTAAAAAATGGTGTATGTGCACACACTTGTATAAAACACAGACGCATAGAAAAAAAGATCTGTGGCAGCACAGACCAAACTGAAAACAGTGGTTGTCCATAGTGGGAAGAGTGATGTTTGACTTTTACAAGAATTCTTTTTTTTTTTTTTAATTTTTTTTTTTTTTTACGTTTATTTATTTTTGAGATAGAGACAGAGCATGAACGGGGGAGGGTCAGAGAGAGAGGGAGACACAGAATCCGAAACAGGCTCCAGGCTCTGAGCTGTCAGCACAGAGCCCAACGCGGGGCTCGAACTCACGGACCGCGAGATCATGACCTGAGACGAAGTCGGACGCTTAACCGACTGAGCCACCCAGGTGCCCCAAGAATTCTTTCATAAGAATTTGTTTATGCATCATTATAAAATAAAAAGTGTTTGAAAAGAAAAGTTAACTTCTGGGGCTGTCTTCATTTCTTGATGGCTTCCTAGATAGCTGCCTCTCTCACACTGACTGATGACTGGAGTCATTCCTGAACCTCAGCAAGAGCTCAGCTTGATGCCTCTAATCCAGCATCTCCAGTATCTTTCGGTAGGGAGAGATCCTGACAGTGACCTTTCAGGATCATCTAGACTTTCTATCACTACATTATGAAGGTCTTTACCAACCTAGCAATATAATTCCACGCTGATTTTTTTTTTTAACCTCCACTAGACCAATGATTTCAAAACACTTTTGGCCACAAAAAATTATATTCAGAAGCCCAATGCATGGGAAGGCAAAAACAGAGCTGCTTTGGTGGAATTTGAGGGTGGTTGAGGGCGTCTTCTCAAACCCCCAAAATTGCTTCCAAAAAACACCTAGGGCTCCAGAGAGCAGTTTGAAAGCCACTGACATTATGCCATTTTATAAAGAACCAGGGGTCCAGTGAAGTGAAGTGATTCAGCTGAGATTACATAAATGCTAAATGTAGAGTCAGTCTTTGAATCCAGATATTCTGCACCCAATTCTATTGGCTCTTCCAGAATGGTGATTCATCTTTTAGGCAACTCTGATTAGTTTGGCTTTTTCAAAAGCCAAAATCTGGACTCCGATTAGTCCAGACTTTTTCAAAAACAGAGAGGGCACATAACATCTCTACAAATGTTATAATAGTGTTTTGTGTGTGTGTTTGTGCACACCTCTCAAACACCCTTTATGATTAACTTCTTAATTATCTGAAAGAGCTCCTCTAAGACCACAAAGCAAATTTTACTTTTTTATTTTAGGAGATGAGATGGTAAAAATTATTATCATTGTACCTTGTGTCATTTTGTAATATTTAGATGGTACTCATGCTATTCCACATTGAGCCATAATGACCCAGTGCTTAACAATGAAAGCTGTCAGTGTGCAAGCCTCCCTGCTGTCCTAGTGCCAGTGAGTTGGGCTAGTGAGACTTTACACTAACTGATTAGGCCATTCTAACTCATGGTTACTAATTTTCACCCACATTGGAACTATGGGTGGTTTACAGGTTTAAAGTGATGCTTTCAACTTGTTTTCTAGTTGATAGGCAAATTATTCAGCATAGTAAACCACCCTTAACCATCATAAGTCTTTTTTTTTTTTAACAATTAGAATAATGCAAATTCTAAGACCAGGATTTGATCTGTATCAAGTGGAATAAAATGTTCCATTAACTGTGGCTAGTGTGGCTAAAAGAAGTTAATCTCTTTAAGCTGAGAATGCTAAATAACATTAGCTTTACCATATAAATATTTCCCCCACCCAGTTCTACTGAGATATAATTAACATATAGCACTGTGTAAGTTTAAGTTGTACAGGATGATGATTTAACTTACATATATTGTAAAATGATTGCCATAGCATATAAATCTTTTCTTTTTTAGAGAGAAAGAGAGAGGGGGTGCAAGTGAGTGAGGGGCAGAGAGAGAGAGAGAGAGAGAGAGAGAGAGAGAGAGAGGGAGGGAGAGAGAAGCAGGGCTTATACCCAGGGCTTGTGATTTTACACGAAGTGGGGCTGGAGCTCACCAGAAATGGGGCAAGAGCTCACCTGAAGTAGGGTTCATGCTCACCTTATGCGGTGCTTGAGCTCACCTGATGTGGGACTCAAACTCACCATGTGAGATCATGTGAGATCATGACCTGAGCTGAAATCAGATGCTTAATGACTGAGCCACCCAGGCGCCCTAGCATATAAATCTTAATATCATTATTATAATCATCATTGTGATTTGTTAAGTGCCCTTTGCCAGTCTTTGAGAGCGAAGGATAAGACCAGGAACATCACTGTGCTATAGTGGAGAGAGGGCCAAGAGATAAAGACTGTAGATCCAGTTCCAATGCTTGCCTTTCTGGGATTCAGTTTCTTAATGTACGAAATAACGGGATTTGACCAGATCAATGCTATTGAATCTGAGCCTCTAAGAATTTATAAAGGAAACAATGAGAAACTGGGGCCCATTTTCAGGATTTCAAAAAGTTTAAGTGAAAGGACATGTTTATATTAGTTGAGGCCCTACAAGGGAATTAATGCATTAGCCATGTAATTAATTACATAAATTCATTAATTTTAAATATTGATGATTGACTATGGATTTTACTATATTGTATATTACAATTTTATATGAATAAAAGTGAGGAAACAATCTGTTACTTAACAAATAAGATCTGCCCAGAAGAAAAATTCAAAACACAAAATATATGGGATGTTTAAGTATTTCTTGGTGGTGAAAATTTGGGAACCCCTGGTCTAGAAGATCCTTAGGCATCTTCTAAGAGGACCCCAATGTTCTGTGACTCCCAGTATTTATGCCTTTATGTAATTGCTTCCCCTCGAGTGTGGCCTGGATTTATTGACTTCCTTCTAATGAATAGAATATGACAGAAGTGAAGGGATGTCACTTCTGAGACTGGGTTATATAAAGATTGTGGTTTCCTTCTTGAGGGCTCTCTTTTGGATCATTTGCTCTGGGGAAAGCCAGCTGCTGTGTCATGAGGTGACTCTGTGCAGGGACCCACATGAGTGGGTTTGGAAGCAAGTCTTTGAAGGCCTGCCAACAGCCGTGTGAGTAAACCTGGAAGCAAATCCTCCTACAGTGGGGCCCTGTAATGCCAGCAACATCATTTGACACCTTGACTGCAGCCTCATGCTAAACCCTGAGCCAGAACTATCCATTTAAGCCACTCCTGGATTCCTGACCCACAGAAACCGAGAGAACCAATGTTTGTTGTTTCCAGTCCCTAAACTTGCCATAGTCTGTTGTGCCACAATAGATAGCTAATATGGACCTTTTGCCTTTCCATGTTTTAATTTTCAAGTACCTTAAAAGGGCCGTTAATAAGGATGAGGGATAATACAAAGAGAGGTGGTGACTACTAAAAGTAAGCTAGGGGCGCCTGGGTGGCTTAGTCAGTTGAGCGTCTGACTTTGGCTCAGGTCATGATCTCACGGTTTGTGAGTTCAAGCCCCGCATTGGGCCCTCTGCTAACAGCTCAGAACCTGGATCCTGCTTCGGATTCTGTGTCTCCCCCGTTCTCTGCCCCTCTCCTACTCATGCTCTGTCTCTCTCTGCCTCAAAAATAAAGAAACATAATAAAAAAAATTTTTTTTAAAGTAAGGGAAAAGAAGAACAAACAAGAACAGGAAATATCACATAGGCAAAAGGAACAGCTTCCTCGAATACCACAGAGTATCTCCTGCTTTTGAAGAAGTTGAATGAGTACAGTGACCCACCATTATCTCTTGTGAAGTGTCTCTACTCCAGACACAGTTGGGTGGGGATTGTGGTGATAGCCACAGAGAGATTCTCCCTCCCTGCCTCTCTCCCAAAGTCAGACCCTTGGCCCACAAGTTTCTTGTTTTCTTTCATAGATTACCAAGCATTATCATCATAGTTTATGGAGAAAAGCCATGCTTTGTACTAAATATTAGCTATGTTTTCTGTAGTATTAGTGTGAACATTACAAAAAATGATAGAGGAATAGCAGAAGCAGGAAAAATTCTGTGAATTAGGACAGAAGTCTTTATTTCTTTACTTTTAAATTATGTTTATTATGCCTTTTTAGCCTTTGTTAAGAAAATGCATGAAAAAGTAGGAAAAGGAGAAAGAAAAGATAACTTTTAAAAAGAAAAAAAATAAAGAGAAGATGGGAAGATTTCTAGTCAGGATGTCTCAAAAAGTTTCTATTTTTTTTTAATGTTTATTTATTTTTGAGAAAGAAGAGAGATAGAGCACGAACAGGGGAGGGAAAGAGAGAGGGGGAGACACAGAATCCAAAGCAGGTTCCAGGATCTGAACTGTCAGCAAAGAGCCTGACACAGGGCTTGAACTTACAAACTGTGAGATCATGACCCGAACCAAAGTCAGATGCTTAACCAACTGAGCCACCCAAGCGCCCCAGAAAAGGGACAAGACCTTTAAAATGTCAAAAGAGTTACTGTATTAGTCATGTCAAGACGCCATAACAAAATACTATAGACTGGGTGGCTTAATTAACAGAAATTTATTTTCTCACAGTTCTGGAGGCTAGAAGTCCAAGATCAAGGTACCGACTGATTTAATTCCTGATGAGACTCTTTCTTGTTTGTATTCAACTGTCTTCTTGCTTTGTCTTTACATGGCCTTTCCTCCATAGGCATTGAAAAGGGGGGGATCTCTGCTGCCTCTTCTTATAAGGGCACTAATCCCATGGGATCAGAGTCTCACCCTATGATCTCATTTAACCTTAATTACTTCCTTAAAGACCCCATCTCTAAATACAGCAACACTGTATTAGGGCTTTAATATCTAAATTTTGGAAGACACAAACATTTATCCATAACATCAACCTAGAATTCCACATACAGCAAAAATATCCTACAAAATGAGTTAAAGACATATTAAGATAATCAAAAGTGAGAGAATTAACCATTCGCATTACAAAAATATTGAAAAAAAATTAAAGCTTAGAGAAAACAATACCACATGGAAACTAATGTATACACAGAAGAATGAGGAGTACCAGGAATAGAACATATTTGAGTAATATAATAGTATTTTTAATCATTTAAATAAATTAAAAAAAAACATTTTTAATGTTTATTTATTTTTGAGAGAGAGAGAGACAGAGCACGAGCAGGGAGGGGCAGAGAGGGAGGGAGACACAGAATCCAAAGCAGGCTTTAGGTTCTGAGCTGTCAGCACAGAGCCTGTCACGGGGCTCAAACCCACAAATTGCGAGATCATGACCGGAGCTGAAGTCAGAGGCTTAACCGACTGAGCCACCCAGGAGCCCCTAATCATCTTAATCTCCTTAAAAGATAATTTAATGTTTAAAGCATAACAGTGTATTAAGGAGATTATAATATATGTGGAAGGATAATGTATGACAATATCACAAAAGGCAAGGCAGTGGTAAAGTGGAAGAATACTGTTGTAAGGATCTTGTATTGTACATGAAGTGGTATAATGTCCACTTCCATGGACATGCAGACCATAACAAGTTAAACATGAATGTTGTAGAGTCTAGAGAAAATATTAACAATTAAAACAGAGTTACAGCTAATAAGCCAATAGAGGGATAAAATGAAATCATCAAGATCCCAATCCCAAAGAAATCATAGCATGGCAAAATAGTAACAAAGATAAATAGGACTAATATAAAACAAATAGTAACATGGGACATTTAGAACCAGCTGTATCAATAAGTGCACTATATACTTTGATTAAAAGAATAAATAGGGAGGTTTTATAATGATTAAAAGATCAATTTGTGAAGAAACCATAACAACCTGAAATGTGCATACTTCTAATAATAGAACTTTATTCTACTTGATTAAAACACTCTCCGAACCGAAAGAAGACATAGTACATTGCAAATTAAGAATTTGAATTAAGAATTAAGAAATTTTAACAATTCACCCTCCCTAATTGTTGGAAATTAGAAAAAAATAGAAAGCATACAGATGATATTAACAATACTACTAACCAACCAATTTGCATTTTCAGAACAATCCACTAAATAGTAGCAGAGTATATATTCTTTTTAAGTACACATAAAACATTATAACCAATGTAGACCATATTCTAGGTCAAAATCCAAACTTTAACAAATTTTAAAGACTTGAAATCCTATAAAATGTACAGCTTTTTGTATGTCAATTACACACCAACAAAGTGGTTTTGTGAAAGGTAACTATCACTAAGGACTAGTATAATAATTTAAACATAAAACTGATGATATGTACATTGCTTATTGATATGGTAAGTTGTCCATGACTTTTCATTAAGTTAAAAAAAAGGTGAGAAAACTGTTTTCATTTTGAAGTCTAAAGTCCTTTAAAACCCATTCAATTGTAAATGGCTGTTAGTGTGAACTGCTACTTCTGAGCAGTTGGGAATGCTTAAAGAGCAAAATGTTGAACATCGACTTAAAGGAAATATTTTTGACTAGGGCCTCCCCTGGGTCCCAGTAATCAGTGTTGACTTGAGCTTCAATGTAAGAATAAGCTGGCCAACCAAAAATGAAATGAAATGAAATGAAATGGAATGAAATGAAATCAAATCAAATCAAATGCAATCAAATCAAAGAATAAAAATATTAACCATATATCCATTTACTAGGTATTTTTTTCTAATGATTAATAAAAAATGATTTGCACATTAATTTCCAGAATTAAGTATTAGGTTTTGAAGTACTTGGGAATATGCAAAGAAATCCATTTGGCATCAATATGCTGATTTCCATTTTCCCCCTAAGTATTTATATCATTACTACTTGGATAGTAAAAAATCACTCTGGGAGCATGGCAAAAATGTTTTTTCCGGTGTTTCACCCAATGCTTTGGGTACTTTATTACAATGAAGTAGGATCATAATGGTTTGACATCAGGATAAAATGGAATAAAGAAAAGTCACTATGAATGTAATGGAGTTCTTAGGCGTTATTAAAAAGAAAGGAGATCCCCTCCTTCTCATATTTCCCTAGGTTTAATATTGATAACCTCCTGATTTCCAGTTTTTCATAAATGGGAAAGATAGAATTGGCAAGCATAAAATCCATAATTTCTAGAGGTATACCTTTGATTATGTTTAGTCTGAATCAAAAGCAAAGGGTGTACATTGAATCATTCAAAAGAAACTGGAAATTGCATACTTCAAGCACACCTTTCAGTGGTCTACTTCTGTCATTACAGTATTAACAAAAGACTCTAGGGAACTGGGAGTCATATCTACCTACTTTCTTGGGAAGAAAATCTAAAATGAAAAGACTCAACAAAAGACTATAAGATGGAAGGAGATTGTTGTGAAGGAAATGTCCTGGATTTCTTTTTTTTATCTGTTGCTAAGGAGCCCAGAACCCAGCTTACACAAAATCTTTCCTAGATGTGTTGCTACTAATAACCCTAATTGCAAGTCAGGTAAGATATGCAAATGCATCTTTTTTTGACATCAGGTACACTCAGGGAGCATATCAGCTCAAATTGAAGATAAAATCCCGTGACCAGATAAAACAAATAAAGCATATATATTTTGTGATGGATATGCGTGATGAAGGTAAAAATGAAATGAATAGGTCACCTAAAGTGGAACAGATGAAAGAATACTTTAGAGTTCGTAAGAAGTTTTCCTTGCAAAAAGATCAAACAATAGTTGAAAGTATATTTAAAAGCTGTATTGTGGTAGAACTTCTATTCTAAAATTCTTCTTTAGCTATTACATTTGAAAACACACATTAGCTGTTAGGTTAGCATCAATAACAAAATGACCACGGTCTCAGTAAGGATGAAAGGAAAAATAAGGACTTGTTGTAAAACACATCCTTAACTATATTTGCACCTCTGGTTCATTGACCTTGAGAATATAGGTCTTTTTTCTTTACCATCACAGACAGTTCCATCCTCTGGAAGAATGGACCTCTAATGTTTGGCTAGGTGTATCCAGGACTTTTTCTTTGAAGACACTATGTTTCATCATAATGAGGTCTTAATTGGATTTATCTCTGTCATTTTCTGATCATCCTGGACATCTTTTAAAAAACAGATTTCCTTTTAAACAAGAGTAGCATAAAACCACCACAACAAAAACAAACATACTGAGTAAAACTCATTTGACAATTTTAGTCACTATGTTTTAATTTTTCAGAAATCATCTAATTACTTTTTGTTTACTTCAAAGAGACAAGGTAGGACAATCAGCCAGCTTACATTGATCTGAATAAACTGACAGTTTGTTTCTCTCAGCTGCTAATATAGATTTAAAAGGACTTGAAATGAATATATATATTGGAGAAATTATGTTGGATTATATCACATGTTCAGAAGATCTCTAGGTTTATAACTGACAATATATACAGGTTTGAAATCTCTGTGGGTCACACTCTAAGCTCTTGGCCCGTGTGTTCAGCATCTGGGGTGGGAAATTAACATATGCTTCTTCTGAGCACATCTTTATATTTGTGTTAATCAAAATATTTATTTATTTTAAACTCCTTCATGGGAAAGACTATTTATTTTCTGAGATTGTATACTTTCATTGAGTTTTTTTTTTTTTTAAATGAGCTACAGGGGCACCTGGGTGGCTCAGTCAGTTAAGTGGCCAACTCTTGATTTTGGCTCAGGTCATGCTCTCATGGTTTGTCAGTTCAAGCCCCAAACTGGGTTCTGCACTGACAGTGTGGAGCCTGCTTGGGTTCTCTTTCTCTCCCTTTCTCTCTGCCTCTCTTTCTCTAAATAAATAAATAAACTTAAAAAAATAAAAAATGAACTGCAGATCCTGATATCTTGATATACTACATTGTCAGTTTCCTCTCTCAATCTTTTCCTTCTTGTACTTTCTTACCTCTTCCCTGTTGATTTTGTTTTTCAACAACATGACAAACAGGATCATAAATTAATACCATTAATTCCTTTCCTTCTCTGTCCCCTCTTCACTTGCCTAGCCTTTTTAGTCATCAGAAGTGGTAAGAAACCCAAGACTTCAAAAAAGCATTTTAAAGTAGCAGTAATTTATTCATAACTTAGACTCTTTTTTAAATGTAAAACTCATTTCTGAAACACACACTTTGTGACTGACATGTCACTTCCCTAAGTTGTATTCTAAGAAAACCTACTCCTGTTTTAATTGGCCCTCCCTTCCCTGACTGATTTGAGGGTTGCCACACATTCCAATGATGAAGTGACATGACAAGAGCTTTCTAGGAATGTTTTGCTCTGTATGTAACAGATTATTTGAGGGCAATTGGAAAGGGTGTTGAGTAAAAATAAGAAAAATGAGTGAAATAATTTAGGAATAAAACCCATTTATTTGAGTATCTGCTTTGTACCAGAAGCTTTATATATACTTTTCCATTTAACCCTGATGATAACCTTATAAAGTACATATTGTTACCTTTTTTCATAGTTCAGGAACTGGAGGCACAGAGAGGTTGAGTAATGTACAAAACAGAAGATCTGGGATTCAAAGCAGGTAAACCTGACCCTGAAGCCCACGTTAATTCCATGTGACAGACTTAGTAGCAGGAAAGCAGTGACATATTTTATTTTTTATCAGTCGGGGAGTCACATGGACCAGCCCCTTCTCTGTCGTTGGCCCCAGCTTCTGCCAGAAAGTCAGCAAGGATAGGAGCAATAATTCAGTGGACCAGCCCAATTATGAAAAAGGAATTACTGTATCAGCACTCAAAAATACTTGCATATCTCTGGAACATAAATACTCTTTAGTGTTCATAAACTTTTTATCTCATTTAACTTATACTTGTAAGAAAAGAGCACCTATCATCTTAAGAATTTTTGTATCATCTGGTGGTTATCTCTGACCTATAACAAATGAGAAAAATTCTTTTATTACATTTTTCGCTGGTGAGAAGAATAGGACCTGTGGGTTCACATAGTCTTGTTTTGCAATAGTTTTCAAGGAAGAAATTGGGGGGAAAGCCAGGGAAGGAGGAAAAAAGCTCACAGAAATGTTTTTGAGTGCTCACACAGTCTCCTTAATATTCACATGACACGTGGGGCGCCTGGGTAGCTCATATGGTTAAGCGTCCGACTTCGGTTCAGGTCATGATCTCACGGTTTATGAGCTCGAGCCCCGCATTGGGCTCGGTGCTGGGAGCTCAGAGGCTGGAGCCTGCTTCGGATTCTGTGTCTCCCTCTCTCTCTGCCCCTCCCCTGCTCAGGCTCTGTCTCTCTCTGTCTCAAAAATAAATAAAACATTAAAAAAAATTCACATGACATGTATTCAGCAGCAGTTAGTACATTAGCTGGGTTTCAAAAAAGGAATGAATTAAAGGATGTCTGTAGGATAGGTAATGATATATAGTGAGATGTTGAAGAATCTGAAATTTTATCCTGAATTTGTGTCTCTGCCACCATTGTGATTTGTTGAGACTATACCATATCATGTGACATGACAGAAGAGACGTTTAGAAAGTAAATCTTAATTATTGTACATTTATTCCATTAAATATCCTCATTCAACTTTAATTTCTGAGACATTTGCTAGGCACTGAAAGTGAAGCATCCTTTGCCTATTGGATGTGAGTTGAAGGAGGGTACATATTCTGGTCCCATTTGTCGGAGACGGCTCCATGGAGGGCATGGAAAAGACAAACCAAGTAATTACCATTTATACTATTGGTGATCCTCAGGGCATAGATACCGTGTAATAGGATGTATATATAGTATTTTTTTATTTGGGAGGCAAACCATCTCCTTTTGCTTCCATCAACAATTTAGATACTCCATGGAGAATACTAAGAAGACCTGTAACTCAAGCACTAGTTTTAATAGATATGTAAGTTAGCTCCTCACATGCAAGTCAGATGAAAAAATTTATAGAAAGCGGGCAATAAACTTAATAAGGTGTTATGTAATATGCAGAATAAATATTAGTACAGTACATGAACCTAAATGACAGCAACAAATTATAAAGCTTAGCATGCAATTAAAATCACTAATGGAACACTGTACAGAGAGAATGTGTTCATTTGTAGATCAGTCAAAGAGCAGCTATTCTGGTGTCAGAACCACCACTTGAACTAATGACACCCTCTTAAACTTATTTTTAAACACACTCTATCTGTCATGCAATAGCTACACTTTATGGATGACTTCAGTTCAGTCTTTTAATGTATATACATACTAATAAAGTGTGTCCTCGAGGCAGAATGGTCCTCATGGCCAGGAAAGAGTCTTCAGGTCTATGTTCAAGTGAATTTTTCTGAGGTCAAATTTATGGACAGACAACAGTAATAGTATATCTACTAGTGACTAGCATACTGACAGGGTCTTATATTTAAAATTTAGGAAGCAAGAATTGACTGAAATTTGTCTGTTAATTGATCCTGTTGCCTTGACCACTATTATGCCCTGAGTTTTTGTTTTTGTTTTTTACAAGCTTATGCTTTCTTGGAACTGTGCTCTTGTGCATGTAATTCCATCTGTCAATATCATTCCTTTTATCTTCAGGTGTACAAATCTTACTCCTCTCTCAAGACCCAGATTAAGTGACACCTCCATGAAACTCTCGCTCAGCGCTCCCAGTTGGAAGCAATCTTTACTCTGAACTTCCATAGCATTTATTTGTACCTCACTAGCACTTTCCACTATCTACATTTGGTATTATGTGATTGTTAGATATTTTGCATATTTTAATAACTGTAAAATACAGATCATATTTATCATTGCTAGTTTTATAGATACTTCATCCCTTATTTTGGACTGAGAGAGGGGAGAAGCACCCCAGTATTAGGTATGGAAGCAAAGGAATGCCAGCTTTGGTTTACAAGCTACATATGAACATTTACTGAAAGCTTAGCATTTAAGTGGGATATTGGCACATAGAGATACACTATGTGTTATTTTAAAAGTTGACATCTGTCAACTCTCTTGATGAAAGAAACATTTCACATAAATGAAAGGAAAGGTTTAAATCCATGCCCATACTTGAATGGGAGAAAGGAATGATCTCCTGTATTCAAGGAGAAAAAGCTTCATGATAGGAAAAAAGGAGAGAAAATTTAGTGTTGATATTGAATTTACTCCTTGTCAGAAACAGGGAGCCTTCTGGTTTCTGTGGCCATGGAGGTGAGCCACTATGATTCCCCATCAGGAGAGAACCTGATGGGGAGTGTAACTAACAAACAGTCTCTACATGTTGTAACTTTGGGATCCACCACAGCCTTCAACTCTAAGTTCTTTTCTAGGGCTGCTCACAGCTTCCTCTTCTAGGAAGCAACACAGCAGTGGTTCTATGAGTGGAGTGCTGTAGACCAGCTCATTTCTGCCTAACATGGGACTCCTCTAATGGGCAGGAGCCTCCTCTAAGTAAGCTTTTCCTTCTTATTCTCGCATGCTTTATCTTTCACAGCAATTTATTTCCCCCTATACATCTCTTGTGCTTCTGTCTCCATCTTCATATGTGCTTCAAGGAATAGCTGAACTGACACAATCTCAGACTAGCTATCCTACTGAGCAACCATGATGGCAAAATTAGACCTGGGTACTCACACTTATGAATTCATTCATTTATTTAATTTGTTTTACAAATATTTTTGAGCATTTACTATGTGCTAAGTACTTCTGTGCTAGATACTAGCAATGTAGGAATGAAAAAGGCAGACAAGATTGACGTTTTGAATAGAATCTACATTTATAAGGAAACTGATTAAATGCTTATTGTTTTCCTCTTATTTATTGTCCCATAAGGCTGTGTAGCTCATGACGATTTCTCAATTCTTAGCAACTTAGAGTCTAAAATGTTTCTGTATGTCCTTCTCCTTTTTCTACTTTTCCTTCAGCTTCGTTTTCTTCCTCCCTCCCTCATTCCCCCTCTTCCTTCTTCTATCCTTTCTTTCTTCTCTCCCTCCTTCCATCAGAATAATTAATAACATACATTTATAATGAGGGAAAACTTATAGATGGTAGTACGTTAGGAGATTGTACCTTAAACTCAATTAAGGCAAAGCACATTTCAACTTGGACTGGATTAAGGAATGTGTTGATACATTACCAGCACAGAACAGTAGAAAAGAGGGAAGAAATTGGGGCTGTCAAAATCTGTGATTGGCGTGTATCTGACTTCCTTTCAGAGGGGCTGTTTTTTTGCATGTGGGGAGAAAATAATACCATTTGCATTTTATTTAATGCCCAATTTGTTTACCTTTTGAATTTATTTTAAAAAATGAATTATCTTTTAAAATATAAAATGGTTAATATTCCTCTAAGTCAGGAGTTGAAAAATTATGGCCCATGGACCAAATCCAGCCTGACGCCTATTTTTGTGAAGTTTTGTTGGAACACAGACATGCCCATTCATTCAGGTACTATCTCTGGTTTCTTTCATGCTACAACAGTAGAGTCAAGTAGCTTTGACAGAGATGATCTGGCCTGTAAGCCTAAAATATTTACCATGAGACCTTTTATAGAAAAAGTTTGCTGACCTCTGGTCTAAGTATTTCCATTCTGCTGACCTGGTTAATGTGAAAAAACTTATGGCTTTATCAAAAAAGTATCCCAAAATATAAACATTGATTATGTATTTAATCACACTCTAAATAAATCCATAAGCTTAATACATTTTATTCTTTGAAATAATTTAAACATCCCTCCCCAAATAAAACAAACATGCAAAGTATCACAATGACTACAAAATATCATAGTGATGACAGAACTGTTACACTAAAACTACTTACCAAAGTACTAATGCCATGGATTTGAGTTTGTTCCTCAGTACCTTTGTTGATATCTTAATTTTAATTTTATGCTTTTCTCAAGATGACCTTCCTTTTTTGCTCTAATTAAACAGACACTATTTCTAAAATTGCAGTAATCCTCCTAGTTGCTATAATATTACCAGACGCCAAGTGGGGGGAAACAAAACTAGCTGAGATCTGGATTGATCTGGAGATCAAGATCTGGATTGATTCCTGATGAGGAGAAAACTGGACAGCCCAAGTTGAATGAAACCTAAGTCTGTGATCATTGAAATCCTTTGTAGGCTGAAGTGCCAACGTTGGTAGTTAAAGCAGAATGTTAAAATTCTTGACTTTTTCCTTTGTTTTTGAAATTTGGAGTGCCTCCCCCGAAATTGGGTGTTGTTTTACTATTACGATATACTACTCTAGTTTTAATAATCCTGGAACTGAATTATATACCAAATTGGTATTTAATTTTAATTAGTATGGTCATCCAGAGGTTTTTATTCTACCAGATGTCAAGGGATCAGGCATGCTGGGTTAATTCTCTTCTTTGGAATTTTGGTCTAATTATTTATGATGTAACACACCACGAGCTTTTTTAAAAAAAAAATTGTTGTGTGTGACCATGAAGAATGATCAACTGATAGACTCTTCTTATGGTTGGTTATTATCTGTGACCACTGGTTTTAATCAGTGCTTATTGTTGGTACTGTAACTACCTTTTCTGGATCCATTTGACTTGTTTATAGTTTCCTGTGTTTGCTCTTTTCTACAGACACAGGTAGAATCAGGTACATAGCTGTAATTTAAAAATACACATATCTTTATAGAAATAAGACAAAAATGCCCACTTATACCAACACATCCCTACTTATTAAAATAAAAATACCATTTATACATTACAATTACTTTTGAACATCTTTTAAATTTAAATTATTTTTTTCTTTTTAGTGCCATAATGAATTCTGCCTTCCACAGAATCAATTGCTCTAATTAACCATAATTGGGATTATATTTTTGTCTGGTTTGGGGGTTTGAATTATCACAGCTTGGTAAATAGTAGCTCCTTCAGCTGGATGTGTTGTCTTTTCAGCATGTCCTGTCATCCTAGGAAGACTCTTGTTCTTCTATAACAATAGGATGTATCATCATCATCCTAATGTTTTTTGCCCTAAGACATGAAGTCAGGTACTTTTCACTGAGTCTTGGTTCCTTTGAGTGTGATTTGAAACCATGAATTGTGCTTTATGAGGGTTCATGAAGGCAAGTTGTGCATACAAGTGCTGCTGCTGCAGGTGAAGGGCTTTTAGTAGCAAGCCTGGGAAAGATATTTTTAAGAGTATGAGCTTACATCAGATCTTTTCTAAATTAAAATTTTTAGTAATATAAGTGTTCATGCCGCATTGGTACTATACAAATTGAATCACACGAATGGGTTTCATAAGCCAAGGCTTGTTTCTATTCAGTATGAATATTCTCTGGCTATGGTGGGATCTGTAGTTTTGACCCACCCAGCAGCCTTTCCCCTTTTTTCGTTAATAGTACTCCAATTTTCCTTCTGGGGAATTCACTTCCTTCCTTCCTTACATGCTGTCCAATATGATAGTCATGTGCACTACCCCACTCTCCTTAGACACATGTCTGAGGTAAGAATATTCCTACCTTCTCAGGAGTTGAAATCTTCATTGAGTGAAGATTGATACAAAGCATTGCAATCTGTGCTTCTGATGGCCATCTCCTGAAGACATAGTCTGTTAATGCATATTTCCTAATTTCCTGGAGCATCTTGGATTCTATCCTTCCAAAGGATTGTTTGCTTTTTAATCAGATTCTGTAATTTATTTTACTATTGTTAATTATTATTACTATTACTTTGCTGAGTTAACCGGAGTCTATTGTCTGTCACCTGTGACCAAAAAATCCTAAGTGATACACTCATCTTGTGGGTGGGTATGTGGGTTGCCAATAGCTTCTAACCATGGTAGGTAATTCTAAAAACTATTTGCATAGTGATATGATCAGTTTATTTACAGAAGATTTCAGTCAGTAACAAGGGATATGGGGAAAAAAGTGGGTCTTTTTTATTTACAAAATAAGAGGGTTTTTTTAAGCCCATTTTTTCTATTTATTTTATATATTTACATGTACAAGTAGTCTTAAAGTTATTTATTTTCTTCTGAAAAAGACAGATGACTCATAATTTATCATCTTCAGAAAGAACCAAAGGCCTTTTTTGAGGAAAGACCTACATAACTTTACCACCTGTCTCCTAGCGTGGGAGATTGCATACCTTGTATATATTACACAATTATATAATACAGTTATTTGGACTCTGTCTTCATAAGGGAAAAGACAAGAGGTAGCTTTGGGTTGTTTCCCTTGATGTGTTGGTATGGAGATTTATTTACAGATGGTGAATTTAGGCCATCAAGTGTTTGAACTTGTCTGAGTTGAACTATATGAGTGTTGTGTTTTCTCCATCTCTGAAGTGCTATTCTCATTTCTTGTGTTTGGTAAGTGATAATGACTGACCTTGAATTTTGCTGGGCTAAAATGCTAGGGAAACAGTAAACAATAGCCATGACTTCTTGAGATCACAGTCTAGGTTGAGTACACTTTGTATTCTTCATCACTTTATTATTGGTTCAGTTATTGGTTTTTAAATTGTCAACTCAATCTTCAGGTCATGGATAGTCAGCCATTCCAAATCATAGCTACCATAAATATACTATAAGTACTTAATAAGTATACTATACCAGGCACTGTATTAGGTGGTTTGTAAAAAGTGTGTTCTATTTTCACCAATATCCTTAGTAAGTATTGTTATTGCTATTTATAGGCAAGAGGACTGGCATTCAAAGTTCCATGATTTGATATGTTTCCCTACTCTACTTTTTGACAATTTATTCAAATGAAAGATACCCTGGTCCTGCATATTTGTACAGAGTTTTCACATAAAAGCCTTGATAAATAATGGAATAAAAGCAAGACATGTACCTATTTAGCCCTTCTTTCAGTCATTTTCAGATCTCAAACTCTACCCTTATTCTTTTATCACATCCAGCATCCAACACTTTTCCAAGTTAGAAATCTAAAAGTCACCCTTGGTCTTTCTTTCTTTTTTATTTCTTTTGTTAGATCAGTCATCAAGTCTTGTCAGAAGTATAATTTGGATATGACTATTTTTCTTCCTTCCTGTTATCATCACTGTAGTTCAGTTTACCATGATCTCCTTCTTTCAATGATAGGATTACCGCAATAATAGTCTAGCTATTCCTAAATGGGAATATCTCAGGTAATCTATGCTTATGCAGGACGATTGGAGCCATGTGTTTTGGGGAATGATTTGTGGTCCTAGAGGGGTATAGAACAGGGTGGGGCTAAGTGAGAGTGGATGGATGATCACAGACCTGGATGAGAGAGCATCTATGGGGCAAGAGTAAAGATTGGGGTGATTTAGTGGCAGGCTAGAATCATTATGGAACCCTTTGAACCAAGTCTGAGAGATTAAACTGATAAGCAGGAAATGGAACCAGTTTTGGATTCCAGGCATAACAGCTCAGTATGCCACAATTGAGACAAGGTGAAGGTATTAAGGGAACAGTGGATGCCAGCAATATACGAGGAGAAAAGAGAAGGATAACATCAGAAAGGTAAGGTAGCTACTTTTGTAACATTTACCATGTTCTAAGTAGGACATGTTTGTTGAATTGTATACACTACATTTTCATTTATATGGTACTTCCCTGGTTGAGGGTAGACTCAAAGTGCCTGGGGCAATATAGACCTTTAGATGCTAAGGGCTTGAAACCTAAGTATTAATTCTATGAGTTTTGTCATGCTCTTTGGCCATACCTTTTCCTTAACTAGAGATTTGAAAGTGGCCAATATTGTGCCCAAGTAGGTTGGGTCATGCCAGTTTTTCATGTCCAGAGGCAGAATAAAATATAAGTAACAGAGTTATAGATAGCCAGACTAGGTGAGATTTTTAAAAAGATAAAGTGAAAGAAGCTAGCTGTATCTGAAAAAGATCTCAAAAGCAGAGAGATCCATCGTTGCCCTAAGTGAAATAATGTTAGGTGCAAGCCACAAGGCTGAGGCTTTTGATTTTTGCTAAATGACTATGGATTATATTTACCCAGAGTCCCAGTTCATTGTGTAGCAGATAGGGTGTTGGGGGAGACGTAAAAGCAATGGATTCCCTATCAAATAGCACACTTCGCCTGGGAGAGAAACGTTATGGGTCTCTCACAGCCAGGATGAAACAGTATTTCATTGAGAACGTTCTCTAAATTCACAGGGAGCCTGATTTCTAAATTGGTTTCAATTAAATATATTTTTTCCCTTCTAAGAAAACAACATACACCTATAATCTCTCCTAACTATTGGCACATCTGTGATGCTATAGCACTCCACATCTTCCCAGTGGCTGCAATTACACACATCAAATTTCAGGATGACTACAAGGTAAGATTCTAGAGGTAAAAGGCTACCACTTATGGTCCCTATTTTGCTCTCATGTGTCACAGCCTTTTATTGTCGGGAGTTATTTAGAGAAACAGTCATCAGCTAACAAAACCATCTGTTAGTTAACAACAGCAAAATATGAGGCTATTTCAAAATGGCATGGGGCATTTCAAGTTAAGGGCAGACGGGTGCCAACGATTTTTTCCCTTCAGTCTTTCCTTGTTAAAAAAGAATGCATTTGTTATCAAAGCCAGTTTGGCTAATGTGCTTTCACCTCATACATATCTAGAAATCAAAGCTGCCTCTAAAGTTATTTGAGGGTATGTTCTCCCTTTGGAGCCCATTTTGCTCCAGTCATGCTAATAGGAATTTCATGTGTGTGTCAAGAAGACAATATAGCCTTTATGCAATTCAACCAACACGTCCTACTTAGAACATGGTAAATGTTGGGAAAGCAAAAATGGTCTCACTGGCCAGATTTAGTAAAATTCTTCACCTCTGTACTTTTCTGCATGACTCCATTACTTTTTCCAGCTGGGAGAGGCGGGGTGGTGGATGCAGAATCTCCTTACTCCTCCTTTTCCCTCAGCCAGATAGTTTCCCAAATCAGCTAAATATAACTCCATTTATTGTCATGCTAAAATGTTCTATTTAGCTGTGTTTAACTGGATATCATGATTCCATGGGCTGACCTTTCGCTCCTGGGAAGTCGTTTTAAATTCAATCCCGGCAAAGGAAAATCCTTCCAATTCGTTGGCTGTGAAAGGTCACAAGTGAAATGTGTTTTGATGGTATCTGCCTATGGTTTAATTCGCAGTAAACCTGAGCACTAACTGGGCCTCAATTGTGCTTTGTCTTGGGAATCTGAGTTCTAAGAAGCCTGGGAGAGCTGAGTGGGAGATGTGGGGCTGAGTAGCCGGCATCAGCCAAGGGTACACAAAGGTACCAGCTGAAAGGTGAGGTATATGGTGCTAAGTTAGGTCAATGTTGCCTCCTTTCTGAGCTGATGGGGGATTCAGACTAAAATATATAGTTTCTCTCCCTGTTTCATTTGATCTCTTTAAGAGGGACATTTCCCACTTTCTGGGAGGCAGAGAGGGCTTAGGGTGAGATAGGGAAGGAACTAGAAGTGTGTGAACCAGTCAAGGGGAAATTGGAGTATCCTGAAAATTTAGCCATTTTAGGGTTCAGAGCATAAACTCAGTCTTCTAAGTTTGACTATTTCCCTTTTACAACCTTTCTTTTCACAGTTCAGTAGCTGGTCCCTCACCATCATCATTATGCTGATTTTTAACTGCAAAAAAATACTTTTATTAAATCTTATCAAAGGAAACCCCCCCTTAAAAATCATATTTTACCAAGCAATAGTAGGATTTATGTCAGAAAATTTTAAAGAGTTCAGTAGATGGGATATTGGGATGAAGTTCCTAGATTTCTATTTTGTTTTGTTTTTACACTAATTCAACTTTTTAGTCACCCTGTGCTATAATCTTTCAGTCAACAAGTACATTTTGCAGTTAGAAAGAAGCCCAAAGAATAGTTTGTCCTTTCTACCACCCCATTGCTCTCTTGTACACATACTATTCTCAATTCCAGCAAGTATTCAATGTTCCCCAAACACAACTTGTAATTATATTCTTCCATGTCTGTGTTTATGTTGCTCCCTCTTTCTGAGATGTCTTCATGTTTTCATCAAAGTTTTATTCATGCACAAAAGCCAAAACATCACCTCTTTCTGTAAAGCTTTCAAAAGGTTTCCTCTCCCCACCCTGTGGAGAAGGCAAGCATGGCTTCCATAACACTCTATCTATGTATCTTTTATACTTTGTTCTGTCATGGCACATCTGTGTGTCTTCCACTCAACCCAGCTGTCTGAGGGCAGGAGCTGGACAGCTTTCTTCATCTTTATATCCCAGTGCTTAGCTCAAGAGTTACTCCAAGAAGAAGAGTCTTTAGCCTCCCTATCACAAGTATGAGCAGTCAGGCCTTTGATATCAAGGTGAAGAAATGAAATGTTTCTCATATCAAATGTACTTTGAGAGTTCTTAGCGGCCACAGGATGAAACAGAAAGCAAACACTCATTCTCTAAAAGCAGTAAGGGCAGTTCTCTGGTAATAAATGAGAAAAACTCTGCTTCCTTTTCCCTTCTTCTTGGTGTTGTCAGTTTTTCCTGGAAATATCTGGTTGCAGGGAGATCTCTTAGAATGTCAACAGAGATCAGATGGGGAGAAATGGCAGTGGCTCTAAAGGTAGGGTGGAGGGACTTCTATTTGACCTCATTTTCCCAGCTTCTCATTTTCTTTTCCATTCCTGGCTCTATCACCCAGCCAACTGTAGGCCAGCTCTGATTCCTGAGCTTTCTCGAGATGATCAAACAGTATATAATATATAGACCCCTGAGGTAAGCCATGTTCTATAGAAAGGGCATTCTGTGATCTAGTCACAGTTGATAGGCCATGTTCCATGCCCTGTCTCTTTTGCTTACCATCAGTGAGATCTGGCATTCAGTGAACCAAGGAAGTGGTCTTGAGTGTCCATGTCTGTCCCAAATCATAGCACTTTCTGTCTCTCCTCAAGATGGGGCCATTCTTTGCTATTGGTTTGACCCATTATACCTGCCATGATTTTTGGTTGCAAGAATTCAGTCAGGCTGGTTTAAGGAAAAAAGCACCCCATATCCTGGTAGATCAGAGACACTGGTTTGAATGCTACACAATTAGAAACAACATCCAATTATGCTACAAGGGACTTTGTTGGCAAAAGTGCCACTCCTGACATCTCATGACTCAATTCCATAACTCAACAAACCTTGCGCAGCTATCACTAATCACGTAAGGGACTAGATAGACACCAAGAACTCCACCCCTTCTTGCCCTCTAAGACTTAGATACATTTGCTACATATTCTGTAGAAGGTGAATATCACGGCCTTATTCACATTGTTTACTTTTTAATACAAGTCTCACATGGCTGCATTTGATTGGTGAATACTAGGTCTCATGTGCACATCTTAGCAGCTAAGGAGTTGGGAGACTTGTTTTCTTGTTTCTACCTTGAGGAGGTGAAATTCATGGAACAGAAAGTTTCCAAATATTGCAAGGGCTCTCAGAATGTGCTGAGCAACTAGAAAATGTGACAAAAATCTACTATCTCCTGTAAGACACTAATATTTTTATTTTAACTAATATAAAACAATATGACATGATTATATCAATTTCCTCTGTCTGGTAACTTAGTAGTATGTGAAACTTTTTTCTGGGGTTTGGGGCACAGCTCACCTTTCCCATCTCTGACATCTCTCTTTCTTAATTAAGGACCTTGCTCTTTTTTTACCTTCATCACATCATCTCTTCTCCAAAATTCATTCTCCCATCTATTAGTGGGGAACTTGGTGCATGGAACATGTCTTCTTCTACTGGTGACTTTTGCTTGGGACCCAGATACCATCCTTTGTGGCCATGGCCCAGCCTTGAAATGGTTCTTTCAGTTGCCAATACTTTTCTGAGCCACACTTCTGCTCATGACTGTCTTTGAATGCAATATCATTGATTCTTTCGGCTGCCCTTTAAGGCCAACCACTACAGTCAAGTGAGTTTGCCCTAGACTTAACATTGAGTCTTTGTGAGAAGGTTTCTGCTCTAATATAGCATGATTTTTCTGCATGCTGACTCTGTCCTGACAGGGGTCAATGTACCTTGCTTGTGGAAGGTAGGCATACATTACAGAGAACTGCCAATGTAGATTTCTCAAATTAAAGTAAATTCATCTTGTCTAGGTTTCAGATAGGCTGGTAGCTCCTCAATGTCTAAAATCATGCCTTAATCATTAATCATCTCTGTATTCCCAGTGCTTAGTATTGTATCTGACATGCAGCAGGCATGCAATTCATTTTGGTTGAATGAATGAACAAATGAGTGACTGCTGATTGCATAAAGACTACAGTATCTTTCAGCGTCACAGACTGATCATTCATTCATTCATTTAGCAGACTTTTTTGAGAAGTTGCTTTTATGTGCAAAGCATCATACTAGATACCTTGGAAATCTGAAATAGTCCTAATATTGCTAATAATTACAACCACAGCCAACATTTATTATATACTAACTAATTGATAAGCACTGAGCTGCTTCATGAGCATCCATTCAATTCTCACAACAACCTTATGAAGCAAACATACTATTATTGTTATTCCCATTTACAAGGGAAAGAGCTGATTCCCAGAAAGGTTAAGCAAATGAAAACTAGTTGAGGGATATGTTTACATAGTCAGGTTGGGAAGGTACAAGAGCCATCTGGAATGTCTTAAATATCACGGGGCAACACATTTGCAGTACTCAGATTCCATTCAAAAAGCTCTTGAGTGCTAAATGGATACAGCTGTGGAATCAGAATTTACCTGGTGACCTTTAGGCAACCTGCATTTTAGCACTAAGAAACTCTGCTTTATTCATTCATCCATTCATTCAACAAACATGAATGGCATGCTTGCTGTATGCTAGGAACTGTGCTGAGTATTGGGGGTGGGGTGAGGGGAGCTGGGAGAGGGGGAGATGTAATTAGATCATTGCAATTCAAAATAAGAGCTACAATAGAGGTGTGAACATACTTCAAAGGAATAATTTCAACATTTTACCGTTAAGTATGACATTTGTTGTCGGTCTTCTGGTTACCTTCTACTAGGTAAAGAAAGATACTTTTATTCCTAGTTTGCTAAGGATTTTTATTTTTCTTTAAATCATGCATGGATTTGCATTTAAGTATTTTTTGTTTGTGTATTCAGATGATTTTTCTACATTTATGGAGATTATTGTCTTTTACTTATTACTGTGGATATATAACCATTATATGTAATGTAATATTTTTAATATTAAACCAACCTTGCATTTGTGGCATAAAACATACTGATATCTTTGTAGATCTATTCAAATTTTCTTTTATCTTTTAATTTTTAAAATTCTGCATTCACTTGCTAAGTTGTATATTTGCAGGACTTATTTATTTCATCAAAGTTTTTAAATGTATTAGCATAGAATTATTCAAAGTATTAATTTATTATCTTTTCATTTGTATGGCATCTCTGGTTATGACCACTTTATTAATATTGTTTGTTATGCCTTCTCTCTTTCTTCTTAATTTTTTTGTTTATTTATTTATTTTGAGAGACAGAGCTAGCGAGCACAAGCAGGGGAGGGGCAGAGAGGAGAGACAGAATCCCAAGCAGGCTCCATGCCATCAACGTGCAGAGCCAGACGTGAGGCTCAAATTCAGGAACACTGAGATTATGACCTGAGCCAAGATCAAGAGTCAGAGCTGAACTGACTGTGCCACCCAGACACCCCTTTTCTTGATGAACATAACAAAAAAGCTTTCAATTTTATTTTAGTCTTTTAAATGACCTTACTTTGACTTGGCTTAATTCTAAATATTTTCTAATTTTGTGATATATGTTTTACTCATTAATTTTGAATCTCTTTTTCTTTAAAAATTTTTTTAAAAAAATACTTATTCAGTTTTGAGACAGAGACAGAGTGCAAGCAGGGGAGGAGCAGAGAAAGAGGGAGACACAGAATCCGAAGCAGGCTCCAGGCTCTGAGCTGTCAGCACAAAGCCCAATGTGGGGCTTGAACTCACGAACTGTGAGATCATGACCTGAGCCAAAGTTGGACACTTAACCCACTGAGCCACCCAGGCACCCTGCTGAATCTCTTTTTCTACTGTAAGCATTTAAGGCTATGTTTCCTTCCAAGAAAACCTCAAGTTTTGATATGTTGATTTGTCATATGTAATTCTTTTGAAGTATTATATAATAATCTGATTTCCATTATGATTTCTTTTTTGTCATGAACTTTTTAAAATGTATTTTAGAATTTCTAATGGATAGATTTTTATTTTGTTCTTTTTGGAAAGTTGTATTTATTACATTGTTCCCTGCTGATGTGGTCTATAGAGAGTCTTTGAAATTTATCAGACTTTCTCGGTAGCCTAATCCACGGTTAATTTTTGTAAATAGCCCTTGTGTGTTCAGCAAGTAGTTGGATACAGTGTTCTATAATATGTCCTTTAGATTAGATTTGTTACTTATGTTCAAATCTATATCCTTGTTCTTTGTTTGATTGATCTATCAATTACAGAAATAAGTGTGTCAAAGTGTATGAACATACACATTTTTCTTAACAGACATTTCAATTGTGTATTCATATAGTTTGAAGCTATAACATATACCTAAGAGTTTAACATTGTTATATGCTCCTGGTGAACTGAAGCTTTTGTTATTACGTACTGACCATTCTGATTTCTGAAATGCTTTTTACCTTAAAGTCAGTTTTGTATGATGATATGGTTATACCGACTTTATTTCAGTTGGTGTTTGCTTGGAAAGAAATGTTTACAAATGGTTGACAGTGATTAATGCTAGACAATGAGACGAAAGATAATTGTTATTTTCTTTATGCTTTTCAGTATTTTCCAAATTTTATTTAATAAGTATATATTACTTCTGTAAGTAAGAAAAGTTATATTTAAAATTAAAAAATTTATTTTAATGTTCATTTATTTTTGAGACAGAGAGAGAGAGAGAGTGCACATGTGCACACACAAGCGAGCAGGGGAAGGGCAGAGATAGATGGACACACAGAATCCAAAGCAGGCTCCAGGCTCCGAGCTGTCAGCACAGAGCCCCATGCAGGGCTCGAACTCACAGACCGTGAGATCATGACCTGAGCTGAAGTCAGATGCTTAACTGATTGAGCCACCCAGGCGCCCCTATATTTAAATTTTTTTAATTAAAAAAATGAGTGTCACAAGAGGTCCTCCTTTCTGAACAGGCTTAATGCTTTGGGGCCAGATTCTCAAACAGCTAAATATGCATACAACAGAGTTTCTATGTCCATACAGGCAGATTTTAGCCCTGAAATCTGTATGATGGATTATAGGTCAAGAAAGAAGGCCAAATAGAGCAATATTCTAAAATGCCTACTCTTATCAGGGGAGATGAAATGTGAAGTCTCACCTAACCCTTTCAGGAGAACTCGTTGCCCTCTTCTGGATTTTCATAGCTCTAAAGATGCAAATCTAGCAGTCACCACTCATACCTTGTGGACTTTGGTTTGTTGGGGGCAGAACCTCTTTTTCTGCATGAGTCCATGCCGTAAGCCAGCAAGGTCTATCAGATGGGAAGCATAGTTTGCTGGAAGCAAGATCGAGCCACAGTGCATGGGCAGGTATCTGGGATTATAGGGCTGAACTCCTAAACTGGACATGGTATCTTTGGGACCCAGTGTTAATGCACAAGACATGCTGGCCAATGGTGCAAAGGCAAGCCAGTATTTACTAAATGGAAACTTCTTCACAAACACTAATCTTTGTAACAACTGATGATGAATGAAGTTTGTCCCTGGCTGCAAATCGTATGGATTGTGTTGCTCTACCTGTTCCAACCTCTTCTGGTGTGCCTTCCTAACCTAGAGAGACTGTGCAGCTAAAAATGACATTTCCCACATGCTCTTGCAGCTATAATTTTTGATGCAGTTTCAGTTTTATCACTTGCACTCTCATGAGACTTGGATTAGTCATAGGGTTAAATATAGGGAGAGAGATTAGACATGAGACATCTACATTGTTAGCAAGGAAGATGCCAGAGGTTAAGTGGTTCTAGGGGCTGGAAGCTATACCTGGAAACAAGCCTGAAGCCTAGTCATCTAGCCTTTCCAATGATTTGAAAAGCTACTCATACTTAGTAATAAATTCCTTTTTTAATAAGTTAGAGATTTTGTTGTTTGTAGCTGTACTCTGACAAATACACCCATTGTATAGCAGAGAAAACTGAGATAGAGCCAGGAAGTGACCTGCTCAAGGTCACACAGCTAATGAGTGGTAGAGATGGATTGTGAGCTTAGGTCCTTTGATGCCAAGTCAAGTAGTCCTTTAGTAGCAGGATAAGCAGTCCTGTCCTTCAGTAGCAGGACTCAAGGAGTGGGCCATGGAAGCCTCCAGGAACATTGAGATGGTACTGAGAAACCACACATGCAGATCCAAGGTCTGGGTTCACAGTGACACTTTGACAACATTACTAGGTAGAAGCTGCTGCCAGTCTTCATGGACCTGGGCCGGAAGTAGGTGGCTTTGCACCAACCTCACCCCCATTATTTGGTCCTTCCTATGGTCTCTTAGGCCTTTCTACTAAGTATATTACTTGCCCTCCTGTATTTCTGTGTTAGCATTAGGATCCCACACAGTGTGGTTGCTCATTCACCCGTGTCCACATTATACTGTGCGCTCCTTTACTGGTCTTAGAATATTTTGTTGTTTCAAAACTTTTTGAGGATGAAGGAGGAAGTAATGTACCTACATGTTGATAGGCAGATAAGCAAATATTGTATTATGATTATCAGATTACTCTTCTGTCTCCTACTAAACTGTCTAATGTAGATATCCAGTCCATATTTGGCCACTGTTGTCTCATTTATGGCTCTTCTTCTATTTTATAATTATTTTATTGGGGGTGGTTATGTTTGTTTTCTTTTTTCCATCCTAGGAAATAAGTTTCATAAAATCAGGTTTCATGTCTGTTTTGATCAAGGTTGTATCAGAAGCCCCGAGCCCAATCCTGGCACAAAGTATTTGAAAATGTTTACTGAGTGCATGAATGAGTAAATAAATGAACAGAAATCAGGAACCATATTTTGTTTTTTCATCTTTGTAATTTGGCATCCAGTTCAGAACCCACACACTTAGAGGGTGCAGATTTATTTTAATGGAACAAGTGGCTAAAGTACATATACACAACTTACATTCACAAAGGCAAATTTATTTATTTATTTATTTATTTATTTATTTATTCATTCATTAATTCATTCATTCATTCATTTATTTATTAAATTTTAGTTTGTTAACATTTAGTGCAATGTTGGTTTCAGTAGTAGAATTCAGTGACTCATCATTTACATACAACACCCAGTGCTCATCACAAGTGTCTTCCTTAGTACCCATCACCCATTTAGCCTATCCCCCCTCCTTCCCTCCATCAACCCTCAGTTTATTCTCTATAGTTAAGAGTGTCTTGTGTTTTGTTTCCCTTTCTTCTCTTTCCCCACTTCCCATGTGTTCTCTGTTTTGTTTCTTAAACTTCACATATGAATGAAATTGTATGGTATTTGTTTTTCTTTGGTTGACTTATTTTGCTTAGCATAATACATTCTAGCTCCATCCATGTTGTTGCAAATGGCAAAATTTCATTCTTTTTCAAGCCTGAATAATATTCCCTTGTATATGTGGTATATATATATACATACACACACACACACACACACACACACACACACACACACACACCACATCTTCTTTGTCCATTCATCAGGTAATGGACATTTTGGCTCTCTCCATAGTTTGGCTATTGTCAGTAATGTTGCTCTAAACATTGGGGTGCATGTACCCCTTCAAATCTGTATTTTTGACAAATACAAAATTTTATTTTTTTCTTTTCAATGTTTTCAAAACTGGGAGCTATGGGTTGTTCAACATTTACCTGCTATTTATTCCACATATATCTGTAGAGTTAGCTGATAAATTAACAAAAATAAATAAGAAACAAGCCTTTCATGGTTTCAATTTTAGCAGGGGATCCAGCATATTCTATATGCTTAATACATTTTCTAAATGAACAAATAAATGAATAAGGGAATGTCAAATTTCTGGGCCTTGACATTTATCACTTTTAGGAAATAGGGCAACTGTAGCTAGACTGCACTGATTGAATGCACCAGGCATCCTTGTACACAGGCAGTATTTCTTAGATGGTGTTCTCTCTGACTGTTTCTTCTTTGGCTGGTTATGGAGAACAATAACAAACAATAACTTTGTCTCTGAGTATTGCTGGTGGGCCTGAGCACCGTCTTTGGACACCACTCACAGAGCTGAGGCACTCACAGGAGAGAGAAGAGGAGAATGAGAAAGTGAGATGAAAAGAAAAAAAGGAAATGAGAGAGGTCAGATGATGAGAACAAGGGAAAGAATGGAAGAGAAGATTGCAAGAAATGATAATGACAATGGACAATGCTGGTGACAACTGCCAGTTATTGAAAGCCTTGCATAGAGATTCTATGTTTTGTTCAACATATACATTATCTCTAATCTTCATAGCCAAGCCAACAATGTCAGTAACATTTATCATTTTTATGGTGCAGATGAGGAGACAGGCTCAGAGATGTTATTAAGTAACTTGCCCAGTCACACACTACTGAAAAGTAAAGCCAGGATTTGCTTTCAAGAGTGTCTGGCTCAAAGCCATCATATGTTCACCTCGTGGGGAATGGCAGAGATCTACCACCAAGAACTGCATGCTTCCATGGGGCATTTGGATTACAGACTTCTATAGATGGTCAACTTCTTACTCCAGGTGGGATATGTAGATATCAACACTTAAAAGTAGATATTGGGGCACGTGGGTGGCTCAGTCAGTTAAGTGTCCGACCCTTGGTTTTGGCTCAGGTCATAATCTCATGGTTTGTGAGATTGAGCCCTGTCTTGGGCTCTGCACTGACAGTGCGAAGCCTGCTTGGGGTTCTTTCTCTCCCTCTCTCTCTGCCCCTCCCTTGCACTCTCTCTCTTTCTCTCTCTCAAAATAAATAAACAAAAACTTAAGAAGATAAGGTAGATATCTATCTATCTATATATCTGTGTGCTTGCACACATGCATGTGCACTCGTGGGGGGCATACACACATATGTGCACACACACACCACACACGCAGGACCAGAAAAAAAGAAAAGAAATATTTGTTAATTTTTTGTGTATACTTTGACCAAAGGCTTCTGGAACAAATACTTAACAGAAAAGAGGCTTAATGAATGACAAATAGGGTAATATTCTCAAATGCCATAATTCCAGAAGTAAAGTAAAACCCCTGAGTCCAGCCTCACCCCCCACATGTAGTCAGTAGAGAAAACAAAGCCACATAGACCAAAAAAGCAACAGGAAAATAACAAACAAAATTGAGGGCCATATAAATATTTTCTGAATGTCCATTCCCCAAAGGGTTGAGGTCAGGCATATGGTTCTATTCACCAAACCCTAAACAAAGGACTTAGGCTATTTTATGCCCTGATCATTATTGTTGGTTAAATTAAAGCCCGATCAAAAAAGTGTAATGGAATATTAATTTCAGTTACTGTAGCTAATTGAAAACATAGCAGGAGTTGTGACTATGGAAAATGGAGTGAGAACACTCAGATGCACGTCCAAGCCTAGCCTAACTCTTTTCAAGTTGGGCAGTAGCATATTTTTGAGAAATGGCCATTATCCCTAGAGTCTACCCTTAAGTGCATTAGGAGAAATATTTGGCTTGGGAAAAAAGAAGGCAACTAACTCTCAGCTATCAGCAGACTTCAAAAATTCAAGTTCATTTTAAAAACTATCAGTTACGGGCGACTGGGTGGCGCAGTCGGTTAAGCGTCCGACTTCAGCCAGGTCATGATCTCGCGGTCCGGGAGTTCGAGCCCCGCGTCAGGCTCTGGGCTGATGGCTCGGAGCCTGGAGCCTGTTTCTGATTCTGTGTCTCCCTCTCTCTCTGCCCCTCCCCCGTTCATGCTCTGTCTCTCTCTGTTCCAAAAATAAATAAACGTTGAAAAAAAAAATTTTAAAAACTATCAGTTATTAATTTGTTCATATGAAAGACAAAATATATATAATCCCTGCCAAATGAAGAACTGCATGGTTTTCATCTCGCTGTCCCCAATTTGAAGCTTACATCTTGGCATCTAGGGGATGTTCATCAATAATTGTTGGATGAATGTGTGTATGATTGTTGACGACCTTTGTTTATTCTGATAAATGAGAGGGCTCTCTTTCTTAGACAACTGACCCTCTTCCTAAGTGAAAGTGCAGATCAGCAAAATTTGGGAGACAGAAGACAGCTCTACTTTAGCTTGATATACAAATCTGAAAGATGAAGAATGTAAGCAGGACTTTTTGTCTGTTTTGTTCATTGCTATATTTCCAGTCCCTAGAATAGTATCTGGTACATACGAGGTACTCAATAAGTATTTGTTAAATTAATGAATAAATGCTTAACGTGGAGTTAGGAGGAGAGAATGAGTTAAGCAAAGGAGGCAAAGTGGAGAACCCAGATCTTCACAGTGTATTTTATGTCTCTGCTGAGTTACCAATTTTCAAACACTAGGCATACTCTTATTCAATATAAATATAAGAGTTCCCTCCTCAAATCAGTATAATCTGCCTTGTGGGATTAATCAGTCTTCTCTTTATGAACACGAGGGACTAGGGTAATGTTTTAAAGCCATCAGTTCCAGCAACTTAGTGAAAGTTGCTCTACAATCACTTAAGATGCATAGGGGACATCTTAGGGCGATGCCAGTCATTTTCATGTTACAGGAGAATGGTGTGTCCTTAAGGAGAATTTGTATTAGGTTTCTGGGCTTTGTACTCTCAACCTCCATTACCTACTTACACTCGTTGATTTTTCCTAGAAGAGGCTTCTTCTACTCATTTTTCTTAAAGCAAAGATACTTTACTGATTATCAAAGGCCAATGACGCAGAGGAGGTACATGAGAGGCCATGTTTAAGTAGCACTGAGAGAAATGTTCTTATGAAGAATGCTCCTAGGATATACCCTTAATCTACACTTGACAACATAATGGAGAGAAACACTAGCAAAAAACAAGCTGGGTGCACTTTAGCAGGAGTAATTTGTATGGGGTAGAAAAAAGTGTCATCAATATTCAATGGTTACCCTATATGGCATCTGACTTTTCTTTATAAAGCGACTGTGTGTGGTATTCTGTGTATGTGGGTGGCATTATTTTGGCTTTTTCAGGCAAGTATATATATGTTGTTTGTTGTCTTCTCCTTTTGTTATATGCTTAACCATCAATTTAAAGGGGGAAAAGACTGTTGAAACAACATTTATTTTCATTTAGACAAGTACCACATTTTCTGAATCCATTTTGAATTTGGTTCCAGTGATGGAAAATTGGTAAAATTTTGCATAGAACCACAAATTTGAAAAATTGTTGCAAAGTTTAGTGTTCCCCTATTGTCTCATGATCATACATGACAGCCAAAGTCATATATACTTTTGAACACATCTCTTTTGAATTGAATTCCCAGAACTGTGGTACAAAGATGTAGGCAACAATTTTCACATAGTAAGGAAATGTTCAGTGGGCTTTTGCATTTTGTTCTACCTCAAAACTATTTGAATGTGACTCTTTTGCATCACTGGGTGAAGCTCTTGGGTGTTAGTAGACACAATGGGGCTCTCTTTAACAACCAAGAGGAGGGGAGAAGTCATAAGAGGGCAAGCAATAACGCCAAGGGGAACATGGCTTATGAATGCAAAACTTACAGTAGAACTTTAGATAGGAAAAAAGTTGACAATGCAAGTTAAAGCTGGCCCCAGGCAGCAATAACTTACTGTTGTGGCATTTATTTGGCTGATAACCCAGGGTCTTGCTGAACTTGCTAGTACAACAGAGGTAATCTTTATGGAAGAATGAACTACAATAGCAGTTTGCAGTAACATTATTTGATCTTTCTCTTATGGAAAATGACCTTGTAAGCTCCCCCAGAGCTCCAAGTTTCAACTTTCTGCTGTGGCTTAGCAGCCGAAATAGGTATCTTTCTGTATATCCCCAAAGATTTTTCCAGTAGGTAAAATCCTGCTGGCAGTAGAGTGAGTGATAAAGGTTTAATGTGAGAGTCGATCTCATGGTGTAACTGAACTGAAAGTAGATGGATTAGGATATTTACATTCTGAGAGGTAAAATGACTTGCTCAAGCTCACACAGCCAGGTGACCTGCTTCAGATGCCATGTCAGTAGCTATTATTCGGGAGCTAATTAAACAGGCTCAGATCAAGATGTCTCAAGATAGAAGAGGATTATGAAAAAGATTAGAATGCTTTTCTGAGAAGCATGGGTGTCATGAAGGCAAGAATCGTATTGAATTATTTGTAAAGACTAGCTTTTCTTTCTTTTTCTTCTCTAAGTAGGAATGATATTAATGGAAATTAAATAATTTTGTAGCTGAAAGTCTGAAATTTACTCTCCATACCCCATGTCTTCTATTCACATAGTTTCAAATGCTTTCTCATGAGCTCTGGACCCATATTTCCAATTGCCTCATGGAAATACTTCAGTCTGCACTGTAGACACCACAATCCAGCACCCTCTAAGTTGAATTAATTGTCTCTCCTCCAAACTCAGTTCTTAGTCTTATATTTTTGATTCTGCTTAATAACTTCACTATACACCTGGTCCTCCATGTCAAAAATTTAGAAACAATCTATAAGTCTTTCACCATTGCTACTTGTAAAATTGTCATCAAATTCTCTTGATTTTGCTTCTTAATCAATTTCCAATCCTGTCTTTTCCTTTGCCTGCCTACTGTCCCTACTGTGATTTGGCTACTCATCATTTCTTAATCCTGGCTGATTAATATCAGTCATGAAAGTTGCTTGGGAAACTATAAACAATGTGATATGATAGTTTCTGGAACCCATCTCTCTGATGAGGTGACGTTTTGGCCAGATGACAAGAAGCCACCACAGGATGATCTGTGGGGTAGAGAAGTTCCAGGAGGAGAGGCAATAATCCATAAAGACCCCAAGGAGAGAGCAAGCTTGGCGAGTTTGAGAAGCAGAAACAAACCCAGAGTGGCCAAATCATGGTGAGCCAGGGAAGGATACAGGTGTATGAGGTCAGATACTATACAGAGAGAGTCTTAGTCCGTGGAAAGGAGTTTGGATCATTATAAGTGTCACGACAATTCATTGGCCATGGAGAGAGAAGAGACATCATGGCTCTGGGACATTAGTGACAACATCTATCAAAATGAGGAAGTTTAGAGGAAGGGCTAGTTTGATGGGCAAAGAGGATTTTACTTTGAGGACTTAATCAAGGGCTCTGGAAGAAATGTGAGTTTACAGACTGAGGAATTTGTTGCCTGAAGGTCAGAGTAGATACTGTCATTCTGATGACATTACCAAAGAAGACAGTGAAGACCGATTGTAAAGGAGAGGGAGCTAAAGAAGAATGCCAAGGATTAAACTTTGGAGACGTGGCATTGGTGCTAGAGAAAGAAGCCTCAAAGGAAATTTGTAAGGATAAGGGAGAGCTGGCCATGTTCTCAGACATAGGGATGGGGACACTGCAGAAGAAATAAAAAATACTCTTATGAGTCACGGTGGACGAGCAACATAGAGGCTTTAAGAAAGATGAACTATCAAGTTGGGGCTGTCTGGCCAAGATAGGGAGCATATACAGATGGAAAGAACTCAAGCCAGCTACATGTACTGGGCCCGGCTAGGCCAGCCAGACAGGCCAAGGCCCAGGTCTGTTTTGGTCAAAGACCAAAGGAGCAAGGAGCTCATGCTGAACTGACCTTCCCCAGTGAAGCAGGCCATAAGGTCATGTCCTGTGAGTGAGGTTAAGTTGAAGGAAGTCAAGGGGTGGGCCTTTGAGGATGAATGTTGAAAACAGCCACTGTGGTTCCCTATAATGATTAGTCAACAAGGGATGTGTAAAACCATTTCTGAGGATCAGTGAGAGCTCAGCTGAGGTTAGAAAGCATTGCTTTATGGCGGCCTAGTTTCCATGGTTTCCTTTCTCATGCAGCCTGGGAGAGGGAGTGAAGAAAACCAATTATTGTCTACAATACGTCTAGGGTAAGAAGTTGTAGTTTGATGTTAGAGGCTACTATATATTTTTTTCCAAGGGGCAAAATACTATTTTGAATTTTGTAGGAAAAAAGTGGAAAGATTATAGATCGAGTTGAATTTTTTTATTTTTCTATATTAAAGAAATTGTATGATTCAGTCCAATTTCAAAAATCTGTAAAAATTGGAACCAAAGTTTCACATTAAGAAGCCTACAGTGATTTATATTTAACACTGATTTTCAAAGAAATTTGAAAACGTTGGACCACTTGTTATAGTGATTTGGGCTCTTATCTAGAAAGCATGTGCTTTGGAGACCAAGAATGTACAAATAAATAGTAATGGTATAAGGCAAATTTCAAATTTTTTGAGTGACACATTAACAATGTGAAAGTTTTCCACTGACTGATATTTTAGTGTCACACCCCCCAACAAACCTATAATTAAAGTTATTTTGGCATTTTCATCTCAAATCCCTGCTTTTGGGGGGTGGGCGGGTTATAATTTCACTTTTAAAATGAGCTTCCAGATACAATTTGACATAAAACACAAAGTCTTATCCTAGCAACAATTTCCCCTCCACCTTTCCATCACGAAATATAGGAATGTGTGTCCTGTCAGTTTTAAAAGTTATAAAGGTTTTTAAAGAAGGAAATTGAACCTTCGTTCATTTGTTTGTTCAGATTTGTTGACCAGAGTATACAGGTGGGGACTAAAGCCTGGCTACAGTACAATCCATGCAAACAACAGGCATCTATAGCATACACCAGTTCTGGCAGCAGGTGCTTGTCTTCTTTAAAAAAAAATTTTTTTTTCAACGTTTTTTATTTATTTTTGGGACAGAGAGAGACAGAGCATGAACAGGGGAGGGGCAGAGAGAGAGGGAGACACAGAATCGGAAACAGGCTCCAGGCTCCGAGCCATCAGCCCAGAGCCTGACGCGGGGCTCGAACTCCCGGACCGCGAGATCGTGACCTGGCTGAAGTTGGACGCTTAACCGACTGCGCCACCCAGGCGCCCCGTTTGTCTTCTTTTAATAAGAACATTAATTGATTTGTATTTTTCTGTGAGAGAAATAATACCTGCCCAGTGATTATTCCCAGGAAGAGAGTTGGGGCCTATGGCTACATATTTTAAATAACATGAATAAGTTAAAGTGAAAGCATCAAAATAAAAACAAAACTCAAGGCAATCGAAGGAGGATCATCTCTCTTTTTGTACATTGTTCTGTTCTCTAAATCTTTTAAGCACAGAAATTTTAAATGGAATTCTAATGGTTTCCTTCCCTACTGATTTATTATATATATATTTATATGTATTTATTTTATATATACACATATATGTATATAGATGTGTATATGTACACATATATGCCATATATATGTATTTATAGATGTAGTGTGTGTGTATATATACTTATAAATATCTTGAAGAATCATCTTCTGGGCCTTCTCCCCCCTTGAAAATGAATTCTGACCTAGGATGGGGGAAGCTTTAGAGACTTGTGAAGCAGGGAGTTAAATTCTTCACTGGAATTCAGAAAGTAAAAGGAAAGTGCTTGGGAAGAAATCTTATGCTGAGGTGGGGGGTCATAGAGAGGGCATTCAATTCTCTTAGGAAGGTCATGGGGGCAGTGGGAGGGGTCACGGGCCTAGGATCACTTGAAGAATGCCATCCTTTAAGTAGATTTTAGGCATATTACTGGTTGAGAAGCATCAATATGGTCTTTCTTGCACAAACAATTCTAGGAAATGCCTTCCAAGACATTTTATGGCCCAGGGTAGGAGTGAGGAGAGGGGTGAAAACTCAAACAACCATCATTTATTCCCATCAGAATAAGTACTGAGTCATATATAAAAATCCTTTCTAAAACTCTTGGTCGTTTTATGTGGGTGAGGACTTCACTTTTCCTCAAGAGAGACATTTTCCTTGTCAACCTCTTTCCTGCTCTCCTTCCCCAAACGTGCACAACTTAATTTCCTCAGAAATAATAGAGTCTGAGCTGCGAATACTTCCAGAGGTTCTACAGCTCCCTCCTCAGATGTTAAAATCCTCTGGTGTTAAAAAAAATTCTCTAGTGTCACCCTAACATACATAAATATGAAAGAAAGGAGCAACATCAGGGACTAGTACGGAGCTACATGTAGTGCTACTTAATGCACTTCTTGATAAACCTTTATGGCAAATTAGAAGTTTTCCATTTCCCCAGTCGGCTGGCTGTAAGATGTTGGGAGGGTTTCTTTTTTTTTTTCTTTAACATGCAGCTCTTAAGAATTTGTAGCTATGTATTTTTAATACTGTCAATAAACAGCTTCCTCAAGACTCAGAGGGGCAATAATGGAAGCTGTTAACAAAGTGTGAAAAGCAATGGGCTAGCAAAGGTTAATCACATGGCTGCCCACTAATGACCTCTACAGCCCTCAGTTTAAACCCAACAGCACTTGTAAAGACCAATCACGTGAATAATTTCCTGTCTGAGGTAGCCTTTATGGTTAAGAATAAAAGCAGAGCTGATTGTGAATAGAAAGCCCCCGGCAGGGGAGGTGGTTATTATTTTTAAGCTGATCTAAACACCTGGGTTTCCCACTGGACCCTATTAAACTTCCTCCATTATGTCTAAATATTTCAATCATTTCTACAGCAGTTGTGAATTTGTGCATTACTAAGGTAGGCAAGCACTAGGAGAGAGGGCATGCTGACCAATGGTGAAGAGCCCCTTCCTCAAGGTGATGACCATCAGGTAGGAAGAATCCCAGACTTTGGGAAAGGATTTGGAGGGGTCATCCCTCCCTCTGTAGCTCCCCAGCCCCACCCGGCCTCAAGGAAGACCACACGTAAAGCCATTCAGACCAAGACAATTTTACTATTTTAAAGGCCTGTAGATGAGGAGATTCCTTGGCTTGCCCTGGTAACACATTTCAATGTTTAACAGCCCTCACCATCAGCCAACAGTTTTCCCATATAAAGAACTTAAGTGATTTCTGCTGTGGGTTAGACCCATTTTCCTGCCCTGTCTTTGGATGGCTGCATTTTGTGGATCTTTCCACATTTTATTATAGATTTGGTTAAACATTACTCTTCTCCCAATGAAATTGCTGTCTTTGAAGATTTTACTTTCTACCTCCAGTCTTATAGATCTGACCATATTTAAGCTGGGAGCTTGACTAAGGCTCTTCTCTAGTAACAATGCATTTTGTAGGTTCATGGCAAGGACAGGATTTAAAAGCGATAATAGGGCTTTAAGATTCCAATTTGGTACCTAGAATTCGGGTGATCAGTCCACACTCTTACCACTCCTTGTTTGCAACAGCTCATATCCCATTATATTATTTGTACAAATATCTCTTTTCTCAATTGTATTATAAGACCCTATAAAGGGCAACATGTAGTAGAGGAGTAAGAATGAGATATGTGGTCAAATCTAAGTTCAAATTTCACCTCTGGTACTTCTTATGAGAGCTTGGTTAAGTTACCAACCACAATACAATTCAATTTTTTGAAAGCAATACCTACTTCTTAGAGTTGCTATAAGGAGAAAATTATGTATAGTCCCTGAAATTCAGTGGACACCCCATATGTTAGTCCTTGTCCCTTTCTTCTTTATTAGCAACCTTGAATCCAGTATGGTACTTTGTACTTGATATAGATCCATTTGAGGCACTTAAATTTAGTGTATTGGAGATTATTTGATTCCAAGTAGTGGACACACAACTTCAACTAATTTAGACAAGAGGGGGTTTTACTGTTTCACCTAGCCAATCAGCAGGAAATGCTGCAAGGGCAGTTAGGTCTCAGCGATGCCTAGAAACAGAGACTCTCTGGAGTGGTCACCAGGACAATCATCTCTGCTCCTCTTCCCAATCCACAGCCTTATTTCCTCAGACCAGCTGCTATTTGGAACATGGTCATCCAACGTCTCCCCACTTTGCAACTACAGAAAAAGCCAAACCTTTCTGATCTCTAGCTAGAAAATCATGGGCATAGGATTCAGATTGGCTTAGATGGATCAAGTGCTCATTCCCAAACCCATCAACTGAGACTGGGAATTGGGAGAAAGAATTCTAATTGTCACGTTCTATCAAAATCATATGGTTGGAAGAGTGGTAGGGTTAGCTCCCCCAAAGAAGAGAGCACGTTTCCTAGAATAGAAGACAGTGGTGGGAAGTAGAACAATACATATTTACTTCACTAGAAATGCCAGGGGACCTCTCTTCATCTATGCCTTTCCTGCCACAGAGGTATTATTCATATTTTCATAGCCAGATGACCTTGGCAAAAGATTTAAAAGAGGGTATTTTTAATGCTTTCTCTTGGCTGGGCATTGATAATGACAATGATGGTGATGATGATGATAAGAGCAAGAAGATTCTTGACATTTGTACAATGCTATAAAAATCTGCCAGTTTCCAGATCATTCTAGAGCTACCCTAGCTGGTCTAGAGCCTTTGTGGTATAACTGGAGCAATCATAGTTTCCCAGTAAAAAATTGGGATACAAATGATGGTGCTTTCCCCCCTTCTTTGTGCTTCTCTGAGCTTTTCAAACTTATTGCAATGAACAAGCATAATTTCTATAATTAAACAAGTGCTGTTAGAAATAAATGGGACTTGTGGTTTTATGCATGAATTCTCCAACCTCATTTCCACCTTCAGGCCTTTCCACATGCTTCTTTCCATGGGCCTAGATTTTCCTCTCTCATGGATGTTTTTGCTTCACTTTCCATGGGTTTCAGCTGAAATATCATCTCCACAGAGAAGCTGTAACCAGAGGCAGGTTTTGTGGGGGCTGGAGCTTATATACTTTGGGGGTTCTCTTTAAGAAAAAGAATACATAAGCCAGTCAGAGAAAGACAAATATCAATCTTATGATTTTACTCATATGTGGAATTTAAGAAACAAAACAGATGAAAGGGGAAGGGAAGGAAAAATAAAATAAGATAAAAACAGAGAGGGAGGCAAACCCTAAGAGACTCTTAAATATAGAGAACAAATAGGGTTGTTAGAGGGGAGGCAGGTGGAGGGGGTGGGCTAACTGGGTGATGGGATTAAGGAGGGCACTTGTGACGAGCACTGGGTGTTATATGTAGGTGATGAATCATTAAATTCTACTCTTGAAACCAATACTACACTATATGTTAACTAACTTGAATTTAAATTTAAAAAAAAGAAAAAAAATGAATACAAAATTATAAACATAAATTTATACTCAAAAGTGACTATTTATTTAGAATAAGAAAAGCCATCACAAATAATGAATTTAGAAATGTATCTAGTACCATAAATACTGCTTTAATAGTTTTTCCCTGCATTCTATGGCTACATATCTTTTTTATTTTTAACTGAGATATAATTGACATGGTTACATATCTTTTGATTGTCTTTTCATGTGACAATGATATTGTAATATTTTTCACAGTGAGACTAGAGAGATAATTTAGTTTTCCTCTAGCATAATAACCAAAATTTATTTTTCATTTTATTGTTTTAAGTTTATTTATTTTGAGAGAGAGCGAGAGAGCATGTGAACGAGTGCAAGTGGGGGAGGGGCAGAGAGTGAGGCAGAGAGAGAATCACAAGCAGGCCTGACTCGGGGCTCCATCCTATGAACTGTGAGACGAACTATGAACTATGAACCTGAGCCAAAATCAAGGGTAGGATGCTTAACCGACTGAGCCACTTGGGGGCCTCCAAATTTAGATTTTTAATATTGACAGTTCAGAAAAGTTTATTTCAGCTTCACAACCTTTTTTAAAAATTATTATTAGTACTGCCATGCAAATGTTTAGTACTATATTTTCACACAGGGCAAAAGCTTTATCTTGTTCCCTGCATTTCAGATCTGGTTTCTCCCCACCTACCTATCTACTTTTAGTGCTGGGCAACAGAGGACACAGTCATATTAGGGGACCTTTTAGACCTGCATTCTGTGTCTTCCTGCTTGTAGAAGCTGGTAAAAAGGCTGGGAGGAGTGTTCTTGGAAACCTTGCATACATTGGGACCCTCCCAGTAACTTAATTATGCTTTGTAACATATCCCTCCACCCTCCCACCCACCCTGGCAAAAGAAACTTACTTCCATCTCAATTTTCCCCTAAATAGATCTCCCAAATGCCCCTGGCTCTCCAACTGCACACCACATAAGGGGAAATACGACCTGAAACCAGAGTAGAGAGAGACCATGGTCTTAACTGACTGCAGTGAAAATATCTTAGATTTGCAAACTTCACAAAAATATGTAGTCATATGAACACTCTGCAGGGCTCCCCCCATCTCCGAGACCCTTGAAAAAGGTTTAAACTTCCATTCGTTTCAAGGTAAATCCACCTTCATACACAATTCAAAAGGTAGATTCCTTTGCTTCATAATTTACTTTTCCCTTTTAGCTCCTGGCATGTTTTAAAATTAACTATTAAATCAGCATGCCTGCATGTTAATATCTGTCTCTCACTCTAGAATTACATGCTCTATAAGAGGGTACTACATGTGCATTCACACTGCTGGACAACAAGAACTGTGGTAGTGCTAGCACGTGCTCAGCACTCAGGAAGCCTCAGTTAAAACAACAAGAAGAATGAGTAGACTCAAGGGACAACAGGATCGAATACTGATGTTGGTTTCCATCTTTATACTTCCTCCCCAGCTGCCCAGGGCCCGGGCTCTAATCAAGTCACCTCACCCTGGCCCACCTTTTCCAGGCTGCACCTGGTTCCAATCCCTCAACCATTGGAGGCCCATGATTAAAATCTATCTGTCTTTCCCAATTTCTTTTTCCCTAAGGTCAAACTGTCTTCTGCGGGACCAGAAAGCTTATATGATAAATTATTGTGTTAAAAATAGTAATTTTTTATGATTTATAAGGCACATTCCCAAGGATGATGCTAATATGCTAATGAGAAAAGGCAAGTGAAACATAGGCATTTTACAAGGGTTTTCTGAAGAAGCCATGTCTAGCCCACCCCTACCCCCATGACAAATACACACAAACAGACATAAACTTGACAACGGCAAGAATTTTGAGTTAGTTTTGAAGGAGGGAAAAGATTTTGGGGAAAAAAATTATTGAGAGGGCTGGGTTGTGTAGATCTATCTGGAAGTCACACTTTGTGGGAAGCCATCAAGTTCATCATGTCTTGGTCCCTGTTTTAATGTCCTGATTCTGCCACAGTTTATGTTTGTTCTCTTTGATTTGGAGTTCAGGACTTTGTGACACTATTTGAGGGATGCACAATCTGGAGAAAGATGGAGATAGCTTAATTTTCAACATTTACTTCCAATACTGTCTCGCTTCATTTTTATTGGCTTTACAGGGCTAGTAAAATGAATGAGTTATGAATGTTTGCTTGAACTGCATAACAGAAGCACCAGATCTATGTAAGTCCACACTACAGTGAGTGGGAGGTCTAGACCCTGAGCATGCTGCTCCTTCCCTGCCTCATGTTACCTTCGTATTTATGTCTCCATCATGTATCTGAGGGCTGACTTGCAGAAGAACATTCTACATGCATGCATCCAATTTCATGATCATTTGTTAGTGCATGAAGTAGTCTCTGGCTTAGGCATGAGGGATTCTGAGATGAATAGGACAGAATCCTGCCATCAAATTTCTTACAATCTAATGGAAGACAGGTGTAAATAAATAAATTACAAAATGATGCCCAATATGTGCAATAGAATATTGAAACAGAGATGGTCTGGGAGACAGACTAATGAATTTAGGCAGGGATGGGGTAGTGAGGAAAGCCTCTAATGAGGAAGCAACATGGGAATTTTACATCTGGTGGGGTTGCCAAGAGCACTGGATGGGTCTCGTTCTCCCACATCTTGGCAATAAGACGACCCATATGGCAGTATCTCTTCACCAACGATAGGAACCAGCATGCAAGGAGAGACCTCTGTTTCAGACACTGTCAGATTTTGACATTTATAATCTCATTAAATCCTCAGAACTCTTTGAGGATTAGTAATCTTCATTTTGCAGATGAAGAATGTGACGTTTAGAGGGTGAAACTTGCTCAGGGTCATACGGCTGCTATGATGCAGGAGCAGGACTCTAATTCAGGTGGGTCTCACTCTGGGGCCCATGCTCTTGACCAAATAGCATATGAGGGAAGAGAGGCCTTGGATACTGCACTTGGCACTTTAGACTTCTTACAGTGCCTTCCCCTTTTTCCACTCTTTGGAACCTCTTAAGCAACCTGGGGATGGCCCAACCACTGGAAGGATGTTATCATTCTATGCGAAGACAAGGAAAATGTCACACACTTAGTAAGAGATAGAGCTGGGCCAGTACCCAGACTGTTTGACTTCTAGTTTAGTGCTCTATTCACTACAGAATGAATGGAGTCTGCCACATGCCAGAAGTTATTGCTGCTTTTTCCACACACCGCCCCTCCCTTCCCCTGTCCCACCCTCCCACCACCAAGTTTCCTGTACTTGATTTAACAAATCCAAAGAAAATTTCTCTACACAGCAAGGTAGGAATGGGGAGGAGGAAGGATCTTTTCTTTCCTGTGCCTGGGGGGTGTGAAGAACCTATCTTATATTATTTCTCATAAGTTATCCTAATGAAAGGAAGAATGTGGCCTATGATGTCATCATCTAACATGTCACTGCAGAAAAATAGGCGGTGTTAAATTTTAAAGACGCAATCAGAGGTGTGTCCCATGTGGGTGACCCATCATGTTTACATCTGGGTGGAACTGATAATGGTATAAATATTACAGAATCCCAACAAACCTCAGGTTATTATCAATGCATTTGGATGATTTATGGTTAAAACATGTGCTATAAGTTATTGTAGGTTGAAAGATTCACAATACCCCTTAGCTAATAAGGGAAGACTTGCTGCTACCTTCCAGGCAGTATCTCTAAGGATTTTGTCTGGCAAAACTACCTTTGTGAAGCTAGCCTCCTTCCAGGGTCCATGGTCTTTCCGTTGTCACTCCAGTAAGGAATTCCAGATCAAACCTTTACCAGGAACAAACAAAAATTTCTTTTATGTAATTTGGCTTTCAATAGCTAAATCTTATTATTTTGAAACAGATTACTGTTACTCTTTCCCTGAGGATTTGACAGATTATTGCTTAAGGAGTTTTGCCCCGAGGAACATGCAGGGGAGGCTCAAAGTTCATTTGCTTTTCTCGCTCATCTGAGGTTGGGTTAGAAGCATTGTAGATAGGAAAAACATATGGGAAAACTCTGAAGGAAATGCGCCTTCTCAGAAGGCCAAATTAAAGCACAAATAAATGCAATAATACATTGCAAGTGCTCAAGGGGATATGAAAAAGCAGGCATTGTACTAATACACGAGAAAAGCTTTAGAAATTGTGAACTGTTACATATATGTTAGTATTTTAATAGCTCCCTCCCATCCTCACTTCTGATGTCACCCCCTGAAGAAGGATATTTGTCTCCCTGACCACTCTTCCACCTGCCTTAGAGGCTGGAGATTACTCATCTGATAGCTCCCCACCTAGCACAGCTGTGCCTGACACGAAGCAGGTATTGGATAAACATTTGTGGCATGAATGATCAACTGAGTTAAGCCAACTTTTGGATCTTAATTCTTATGTGAAACCCTATTATTGAGAGATTGGAGAATACTTTATGATAAAGGCCTTTTTAAAAAAGTAAGCTTGGGCAGGGGGTGCGTGGGTGGCTCAGTCAGTTAAGCGTCTGACTTCGGCTCAGGTCATGATCTCATGGTCCGTGAGTTCAAGCCCTGCGTTGGTCTCTGTGCTGACAGCTCAGAGCCTGGAGCCTGCCTCGGATTCTGTGTCTCCCTCTTGCTCTGCCCCTCCCCTGCTCACGCTCTGTCTCTGTCTCAAAAATAAATAGACATTAAAAAAATTTTTTTTAATGTTAGCTTGGGCAGACCAAATGCTATCTGTACCACATGGAGTGCCACAGTGCACATTCGTTTGTTAAGTAATTGCTCAGAGACATTTCGCCATGATGTTTGGTCAACTTTGTTTCATCCAGCAAGTACTAGATTCTGACCAGAGAAGCATGCTGAGGACCAACAAAGTAATGTCATATTTGAGGAAATGCTGTTTTAAAAGTTAAATAAAAATATGAGATGTCATAAGGCATAATGGACGTCAGATGAGCGCTATATACTCTACGGTATAGATTTGTAAAGGAGAAAGATTCATGTGGGATGGTCTGCAAAATCTTCCTGAAGCAAAGCAGAAGCTCGAAGGCCACGTTCAATCTGGCTTGGTGGGGGGTGCCGTGGTACAATGATTTTTAATCTTTATTCCTCCTAGCACTGGACAGGACACGCTTCCGTTAACAGCAGTGTCTCACTATGCAATGGGGATTTGAGTTCAGGGAAAGGAATTTTGTGTAGCCTAAATAACTGGCCTTCACCTGGTTTTCCACTGAGATTCTGAACCCTCACCTCACATGGCACACCTTGAAAAATACTGGGTCTTTAAAGGTAAGTGAGTGGTCAAAACTTCCAGGCACTCCATAACTGATAATTCACTTTTATTCTTTTAGACTCTTTGGGATTACTTAAGCCTAACTGAAGAGCTTCCATGGAAACTGTGAATTATTGGGAATTCCCTTCTTTGGGGATTTTATTCGTGGCAGTGGGAGAGACATAGAAATCTCTTTGTCTACTACTTGGTGCAAAATGTATTACTGGTCTTGTCTGGTTTTACCCACAGAATCACAGAGTTTCTGAAAAAAGACTGCTTTCTTTTCAACTCTCAATTTGTAGATGAAAACACTGAGACCAGAGAAAGCAAGTTATTTCCTTAAGGCCACACTGAGTTATGTCTGGGACTCTGGACTCCTGCCTCCCAGATTGAAGTCCCTTCCTCATTTGCATCAGGGAGGGACTCGCCCCAAATCTGGCCTCATTCTGCTATGGGAGACAAAGCTTCATCCATTCCCCTAGGGGATGCTGGCTGAAGAGAGCTGTGAGCAGTCTCTGAACTTCACTGCTTTCACAGGTTACCACAACAAGTGCAGGCAATTTCCACTTCCATGGTTGACAAAATTGTCCATTTTTTTTTTTCATATTTTACCTAAAGCTTGCAGACTTTTAAAAGGGGCATATTTTCCCTGGGACTGATGGGTATATCTAATGTCCCTGGCTCGAGTTCCTTTTGAACTCTGATTTATTTATTTTTTAAATGAAGTGAAGAAGAGGACTTTTTTTTTTCTTTTTATTTAAGTAGAGTTGGCATACAATGTTATATTAGTTTCGGTTGTACAACTTAGTGATTTGACAAGTTTATGCATTGTGCTATATTCACCACCAGTATAGCTACCATCTGTCCCGTTACAATATCACTGACTGTATTCCTTATGCTGTGCCTTTTATCTGGTGACTTACTCATTCCATAACTGGAGGCCAGTATCTCCCTCTTCCCTTTACCCATCTTGCCCAAGCCCTCCACCTCCCTCTCCTCTGGCAACTGTCAGTTTGTTCTCCTGTATTTATAATTCTGGTTCTGTTTTTTGTTTGTTCATTTTTTTTTAAAGATTACATTTATGAGTGGAATCATATGGTATTTGTATTTTGTGGTCTATCTTATTTCACTTAGCATAATACCCTTTAGGTCCATCCGTGTTGTCACAAATGGCATGATATCATCCTTTTTATGGTTGCATAATATTCCACTGTACGTATATATGTGTGTGTGTATATATATATATATATATATATATATATATCACGTTTTCCTTATTCATTCAGCTAACAATGAACACTTAGATCATATGGTATTTCTATTTTTAATTTTTTGAGGAATCTCCATATTGTTTTCCATAATGGCTTCCATAATTTATATTCCCACCAACAGTGCATGAGGATTCCTTTTTCTCCACATCTTTGCCAATGCTTATTTATTTATTTTTTTTGTCTTCTGACTTTAGTCATTCTGATAGGTGTGAGGTGGATTTCCCTAATGATGAGTGATGCTGAGCATTTTTTCATGTGTCTGTCAGCCATCTGGATGTCTTCTTTGGAACAATGTCTATTCTGACCATTTTTTTAATTGGATTGTTTGTTTTGGGGGGATTGATTTGTAGGAGTTTTTTTATATATTTTGGATATTAACCTCTTATTGGATATATCATTTGCAAATATTTTCTCCCATTCAGTAGATTGTCTTTCTGTTTTGTTGATTATTTCCTTGGCTGTACAGTTTTTTTATTTTGATGTAATCCCAATGGTTTATTTTTGCTTTTTTTCCCCTTGTCTTGGAGACAAATCCAGAAAAATATTGCTATGCCTAATGTCAGAGAAATTACTGCCTGTGTTCTCTTCTAGGATTTTTATGGTTTCATGTCTCACATTTAGGTCATTAATTGATTTTGAGTTTATTTTCGTGTAGGGTATTAGAAAGTGGTCCAGTTTCATTCTTTTACATGTAGCTGTCCGGTTTTTCCCAGCACCATTTATTGAAAAGACTGTCTTTCCCCCATTGTATATTCTTTCCAATATACAGGATATTGTATATTGGATATATACAATATACTGTTCTCTATCCTGTTCCATCAATCTATGTGTCTATTTTTATGCCAGTATCGTACTGTTTTGATTACTACAGCTTTGTAGTATATCTTAACATCTGGAATTGTCATCTTCAATTTCTTTCAACAGTGTTTTATTGTTTTCAGGATATAGGTCTTTGACCTCTTTGGTTAAATTTATTCCTAGGTATTTTGTTCTTTTTAGTGCAATTGTAAATGTCGTTTTTAAATTTCTCTTTCTGCAACTTCACTGTTGCAGAAACATTTCAGCTCTGTTTTTGACCCAAAGTTGTATGGTTTCTAAAAAGGATAACTGCCACCGTGGTTCAAACCACCCAATTGCTCAAATTAGTCTTTGAAAATATGAATGTGGTGACACGTTTTATGTTCATCCTCCTGCTCTTGAACTCTTGCCTCCCTTTCTGTGATTCATTTATATTTTCAGACTCTAAAGAATGATTTAGTTAATTTTCATGTCTTACTAATTTGCAAATTTCACTTTCTTTTTATACTAAATTGTCTTTGTATTAATGGCAGAGATTCATGTTGAGAAAAATGCTTCCATTTCAAATATATTTTATTTGTATTTTGTCAGATAACTGATATATTTGGAGACTTTTTTTTGAAGTCTAGAAAGTTTCAGAAACTTGTTCCCTCCCATTTGTCCAGATTTCTGCTTAGGTTGATGGGTAGAATAAATTTTCAATAAAAGAGAGAAGTGTTTCTAAGAGCCTCAAAGAGAGAGCCTTACAAACGCTTTCCCACTTTTCAATATGAATTATTTCCTTTTGACTTTTTTAAAGCAAGCAGAGACCAAGCCAAGCTTATTTGGAAGTCAGTCTGAAAATAAGCGAATCTGGATCTCTCTAACAACAACAAAAAAGGCCTTTTCTGGGGCACTCAAGCACATCATTCACAGTTGACTGTGGGTGATTCTACAGTGTGGATACAAACATATATGATAGGTCATATGCTCAAAGACCAAGTAATAATTGTGTAGTGAAATATTTTATCCCTATGATGGAAATAGAAATACCTCTAAAGTAAGAATTCTTAGGAACAGAAATTGTAGTTTGCACAGTGACCCAGTTTGAGACATGGGCTTTTATTCTTTTTCTGGTATGTGTGTGTGTTTTGTTTCAATAAATCATAAAGAGTTTTTCTGTAATACTGGAAAAAGGTCTTTGTACATTCATGGATTTGCGTGAATGTGTAGGAAAAACCCTCATGTAGAGTCTTCTCACTTCTTTGGTAAAGGCCTGGTCGAAGCCACTTTTCTATAGTCTTCTTGATAAGGAAGGAAAACACAACTTCAAGCCAATGTTAGGGAGGAGTTGTCTATGCTCTTTAGCAGCACACGCTTACAACTCACTTTAGAATAAAGTGTAGTGCAAACACCTAATTTTTACAGAACTGCTTGTATTCCGAGTTACTAATTAAAAATCCTCACGCTCTCCCTTCTTTTCCTGTTCAAATCTGCAAGGTTATTTAATTGAAGTCCTATTTTGTGGGTGCAGATGCATGATGTGTTTGAATCATCAAACAGATTTAGTGTGTTTTGATTGTTGTGTGTGCCTCATTGCTATTCCCAGAATGTCGAGCTGAGCTTATGCTCCTCGGGAAGACTTAGACGCCTGAAACAGTAAAAGAGTCCTTTCTTCTCCCGCCCCTTCGCCCCCCATTTTCGTTGAAACTTTGCCAATATCAGATCGAGCTCTGTCTGTTGCTGCATTAGAATGAAGTTATTCCCTCCCACTTATCGCCCCCCTCCCACCCCCTACCTTTCCCTTTGCTCTCCAGCTCCACGATTTTCTCACAAAGTGGCGGGGAGTTGGGGGGGGGGGGCGGGAAGCGTGGAGGGCTCCCTTGCCGTTATGGAGGAACTTTTTAAATTTATTTTTATTTTTTTTTTTTCTGCCTTTTCCTCCTCTCCATTTTCTCCCTGCTTCTTAGAGGTGGTTTTTGGATTGGGGGCTGTGAAAGGGAAAAGAGAAGGAGCCTGTTTTCCTCTCGAGGTGAAAACAGCCTTGGAACCGGCAGGTGCACGGCCCCGAGCAGCTGCTTGCGACTTGCAAGCTGAAGCGTTGAGCTCCCCCCTCCAAGCCAAGAGCACTTCATATAATCCTCTCGTGCAATTCACACTGTAATTGCAGAAACCCCGACTGCTAGGGCTCATCTTATTATTATTATTGCGATTATTATTGTTATTGTTGTTGTTGTTTTTCACTGATAACAAGATCTTCTGCAAACAGGAACCCGTCATGTTAATTAGCTTTTTGTGTGAGATGAGCTGCTTCTCCAGAAGCAAGATTTTTTTTTTGTCTTGCTCTTAGCCCTGTTCCCCTGCCCCCCCTTCAGCCTTTACCCCCTTGAAGGCCACTCAGGGAGTAGCGCATGTGGAACTTTTATGCAGTTCTATAGGCCCTTTTATTACCCCGCGGGCCTCATCCTCTTTTTAAGAAAGACGCCGGTGGTTAGGTGCCGGCAATGAAAATTATTTTCTTGAACACCAGCTTGTTTTCTCAAGGTTCTGCTTATTCCTTTGGTAATTATGGAACTAAAGGATTCTTTTTTTTTTTTTTTTTTTTTTTGGTTGACCCACAAGTGCTGTAGTCTATGGAACAATCATTTCATGGTTCTGAGGAAGAAAGGGCCCGGAATAAAAGTATGAGGAGATTCCATTTTTTTAAATGTCCTTAAAAATGCTTAGAGAATTAGTGAAAACGTTCTTATTGCTGATTTAAAGAAAACCTGGTATTTTGAGGAGCAGAAAATATCTAAAGTATTACTGATACCTAAGTCTAATTTTGACCTACAACTTTGGCAAATTTTTTATTGTTTACCAAAATTCATCTATTCATGACCACTGTTACTATTTTTTTAAATCAAAGCCACACATTACCTGTACTACTATTTAAGTTAATATTTCCTTTTGATGGACTTAACTTTTAAATGTAACTGGGTGGCAAGGGAAACTCTTTACTATGAAAACATCCCTACTATAAGTGTTAAACAAATCTGATAGGCTCTACAGAGACCATAAGTACTAAAGTAAACAAATGAAGACAGTTGTTAACATAATTTCTTTTGTGTTGGAGGTGTCATAAGGTATAGGAAAGGTGTTCAAGATTAGCACTTAGACTTTGTTGTCACTATAGGCAGAAGGAGTAAAGAGAACTGAAAACAGAATCACTTCCTCACTGACTTTGTGGACCACTGGTATCTGATGCCATGCTAGCATACCCCCAGTTTGCCGATCATATTGCGGTGGCATGACCTCTGGTGGCATGTCCACATGTCCTGCATGTCCTACACTTTGGGAAACACCAGCCCATCCTGTGGCTGGTGGCTCAGATCGCCCAAAATCCATCATGGTTATTTTGTTCTAGAATGGCTGTTTAGGGGCGCCTGGGTGGCTCAGTTGGTTAAGCGTCTTGATTTCAGCTCAGGTCATGATCTCATGGTTCGGTTCGGGAGTCCGAGACCCCTTGAGGCTCTGTGCTGACAGCGCAGAACCTGCTTGGAATTCTCTCTCCCCCGCTCTCACTCACATTTGCTCTCTCTCTCAAAAATACATAAACATTTAGTTAGAATGGCTGTTTTTTGTTTTTATTTAGCTCTTGGTGTATATGAAATCTATATTTCTAGTAAAAGAGAGATTTTTAAAAATCTGTCTTTCAGGAGAATTAGAGTCTAGTAGTGGAATTTGTCAAACATTGAGCATAAGGAACAAAAGTTCTAATAGAATGTCAAGGGGAAAACTTGAGCAAAATCAGGTTCCAGGATCCATAATGGAAGCCAGAAATGGGCATGAAAATGGGGTAAAAAATCTAGAGAAAGTGGAATGCACATAATACCAAAAAAGAAGGGAGATGGGGTATTCCAGGAAAAAGTGTTTGTGATCTGAGCTGACATTTTGAAGTTTCCCTTTACTGGCATGTGATGTGCAGGAGGGGTGACTGGGTAAAACACTGGGTCACATCAGGGTAGAGGACCATTTTAGGAAGTGGAAAAGCACTTCCTAAAAGATTAGTATGAGTCGTAAGACCCAGTGAAGAAAACTGCCCATCTCACCTCCACATACACGCACACACTTCAGAAGTACCAGGGTTGGAAAACCTCACAGTTTTTCTTTTCAACGTTTTTTTTTAATTTTTTTTTATTTTTTTATTTTTTTTATTTTTGGGACAGAGAGAGACGGAGCATGAACGGGGGAGGGGCAGAGAGAGAGGGAGACACAGAATCGGAAACAGGCTCCAGGCTCCGAGCCATCAGCCCAGAGCCCGACGCGGGGCTCGAACTCACGGACCGCGAGATCGTGACCTGGCTGAAGTCGGACGCTTAACCGACTGCGCCACCCAGGCGCCCCTGGAAAACCTCACAGTTTTTCTTAACTGTAAATCAATCTTTTTAAAGCTTTATGTCTCAGACTCTTCTGCACAACCAATCACAACTTCATTACGTAAATCTTGCCGGTTATTCCTTATAGTTATATGTTCTTTATCTCCCCACAGTGCTACCCTGACCCTCCGTGTTCCTCAGCATTTAGGGTGAAAGGGACAAGCTTGAAGGCACTTAAATAAGCTAGCACATTTTTCTTCAACAGAAACTTAGTAGCTCGGTTTGGACAAGTCGGCAACATCCATGCCTTTATCCTCTAGGACAGTAGGGCAAGAAGGTGAGTGTCGATGTGCTCTATTAGGTCCCTAGTGGCTAGTTAATGGCAGTTTCCAGTGTTGGTGCAGTATATTAAAAATGACTTTTATAAACAATATGCTTTATGTTAGGTGCTGAAGATGATTGATTATATGAATTAGTGTGATAGACATAACAGAAATCCATTTAACAAGTATTTACTGAGAATTTAATATGTGAAAGGCTCTGTGCTCAGGGCTAGGGGTGTCCCTGATAAAACAGCCCCTGTCGTCAGGCATTTATTATTTGGAGTACGGCAAGCAAGCACATAACCTATAATATGCATGGATATTTGAAAAAAACCTCTGATACAGGTGAGGACTGCACTGTCATGGGACATATGAGCTGGCCTCTAACCAAGTCTGCAGCCAGAAGATGATCCCATGTTAACTGAGAACTTAAGGCCAAATAGGAATTAGCTATGGGGAGTCTGAAGGGAGAGGTTCAGGGAAAGTGAGAAGAAGAATATTCCAGAAAAAAGAGAACCCCAAAGGCCTGGAGGTAAAGGCAAATATAGGGAGTTTTGAGAATTTCAGTAATACATCACAACTGGAGGTTGGGTGGTAGGTGGCAGGCAGGGATGAAAATTGAGACTGAAGACTGGAGAGGAGAGAAAGGACTGGAAGGCCATGTGAAGGAGTTTCGACTTGATGGACTTGAATGAAGTAGGGAGCTCATGAAAGAGCGAAGAGCACAAACTGAAACCTGGGAAGAAAGAGACTACCCTGGGAGGGAAGGGACACGTAAGCAATGGCATGGCACCGAGGTGAGGGTGAACGTGGCCACACTGAGCCTGAGGGTGCTGGTGTGTGGGTTATGTTGTTGGCTTAGACAGGAGCTCACCTCACCAGGATCACTAGAGACTGATTCTGAATGTGCAGGTGGTCACCGTGCCAGCAGCGCGGACCATCCAAGAGGCTCAGCAGCGCGACAGTGGCTTAGGGGTAGGACCCTGCAGAGGGGAGGGCAGGAAGTAGGGAAGCCTTTTTATTTCTGATCAAAGATGGTAACTTTGGAAAATAGTTTGGACAAAGCATTCTGGATTCCTTTCCTATTGTAACATCTCTGGTATATTTCATTTATCTGTCGTACCTTGAAAATGGGCCCTTAATGCTAAGGGGAATAAATTCCCACCATCTGGCAATGGTATTAATAAGAGATAACATTATTGGAATACTTCCCTTGGGCCAACACTATGTTGAGCACTTGGCATATATTATCTCATTTAATCCACCCCAACTTGATGAGGTACTTACTATATCTTCATCTCACAGATGAAAACACTGAGGTTTAGAGAGGGTGAATAACTTCCATAACGAAATGGTAGAGGTAGGATTTCCACCCAGGATTGATTCCAGAGCCTGACCTGGAAACCAAAATGCCATAGTTAAGGATGTAGATGGACACTGAGTCTAGTGAATATCTGCATACACGGGTTAGCACTGAGGAATGTATAGAATTGTTTAATCATATTGTACACCTGAAACTAATATAACACTCTATGTTAAATATGATTCAATAAAAAAAATTAGACATTTTTAAATGAAAAAAAAAAAACTTGTTATATGGATTTTTGGTTATTTTCCCCCCTGCATCTTACTCTTGGAATTTTGCTTCAAGAAAAATCTTTGATTAATAAAGGGTTCTGATTACTTGTTTCCAGTTAAACATGGTTTTATTGAACAAGCAAAAACAAAAGGGAATATAAGCAGGGCATTTTTTCCAGGTTTTGCTATTTATAGTTTTGGATGCTTAAATTTGCCAAAACAGTAAGTAGGTTTTTTATTTTTATGTTTCACATATGGAGGTCATGCACTCTCAAAATCCTCATACTGGAAAAGATTCACAGAGTTAATCTACATTAATCTCTTAGTAGCCATTCTTCTCCACTGACAAAACAAAATGTGTTATAAGAGTTATTATAGCATCATAGTAATGGAAAGTGGAAAGGATTTCAAGATCAGCACCTAATCTACCCCCTCATTTTACACATGAGGAAGCCGAGGACCAAAGCACCTAAGGGAATTAGATGCCCAAAACCACAAAGTGAATCAGGTATCAAACTTGGTCCCTTAGCCCAAAGAAAGGCTCACTGATTGCTAGACCCTCTCACCCAGGACAACAGTTTTCCCGGGGTGGGGGGAGTTAACATGGTACATCTTCCTAGAGTTTCACTTTTATTCTAAGATTTTAAAAGCAAGCAAGTGAGTTAAATAGTAATTTAAATCATTTTTATATTAAAATGAACATGGCCATATTGTGGAGTAAATCATAGCGATTTAAGAAACAGGAGACTTCAAAGAAATGTCCCTTCTTGCAAAGGAAGGCAGGGTAACAAGGAGAGGGGCTGCCTCAGCCTTTACTCCAGATGTCTTATGGTTCAAATGTACTCTCTTCGCCTTTAGAGATTTTTCAGAGGGAAAGTTTTTTTTGAGACACTCTGGGATCTCTTAGGTGCGTGATGGACAATAGTGGATTACCAATGAATAACACTGCTCATAATTATGCTGTTAAATGACACAGTGAGATGTCAGAAACATGCTTTGCAGTTTCCATTAATATATGATTTAAAATTGTCTAAATACAGGTTAACAGATCCTTTGATGCAATAGATTTTAATTTTTTATCTGAGAAATTCAAATTTTAAGCTAATTTCAATAGATAATGTACTTGATTAGTTAGAAATGTGTTACATGAATGAATGCATTTTGCTCTAAAGGTTATCTTTGAAATGATGTGAATAATCTGCTTTATGCCCACAAGTACTATGAATGCTAACACTTCATTCTTAACTCATCTAGTTGTCATTAGGTACAGCAGCTGATACAATCTTCCATTAGGCAGTCAGAACTGTGGGTGGTCTTGGAAACTATACCATATGAACTGTAATACACAATAGAGTGAGTTAGGGATTTTTTTTTTCAGCTTTAACACTGAATCTTGCAGTTCCTATTGGTTGAAATCGAGCAAAAGGCTACAAGAGGCCTCATTTTAGCATCAATCTATGCTGATGGGCAAGAGCTGAGTTCTTCATATACTCCTCATTGATTAAAGAATTAAAATTTACTGGCCATTTTTTTCCTATTTAAGTTGTTTATTTACCTAGCTAAAGGAACTTAAATGGCAGTGCCAGCAAACAAGAGACAGTTGGCTGTTTACATTTTTAAGCCAGATGCTAATAAAATAAGATACTGAAAAAAAAATACAATCCATTTTAACTGTACTTGTGATTGAACCAGCACGAAGTAAGTTTCAGTGGGACATTTTGGAAGTGTACCACACAATTCACATCAATACCAAACTGTCTGTGCTCAGTGTGGAGTTATTATAAAGGGAGTTAATTCATAATGTTTGGAAACTTAATACCACTTTAAAAAGCCTAAAACTTAACAGCATTACATATTCTTGAGAAATTTCTTTATAAAAAATACTTTAAAGTGCCTTGAAAATAACATGCGCTCAATAAATAGCTATTGATTTGAGTTCCATGAGAAATATAGGGCACTGGAAGCCCAGAGTGGAAGGAAAATGCAAAGTAAATTAATAGTTTTGTGTTCATTAGGTGGGAATGGAAGCAAGTGGTGTGGTCTTAACAACTCAAGAAAGAGAAGTCTGCTCACAGATCTCCACAAAGGTAGTCATTTGTTAGTCTCAAGAGAAATATTCTTTTTAAAAAACTGATCTTTGTATGTATGCATTTAAAGAAAAAAAATCTTTCAAAACACAATTGGAATGACAAGCAAACTGTCTTTCATTTGTGGTAAATGAGCTACAAATGCATGCACTTACAAAACATTTTTTAAAAATATTCAAATGACAAATCTGTAACCACAGAGAAGTTGAGACAGAAAAATGCTACTTTTTTTTTTTTCCTCCCTGGTATAAATGGTCCCCCAGTCGTTTCCACTATAGTCTAGAGTCCTTAATAAAGAAACCACAAGCTCTTCTCTGGGTTGAAGCATTTTAGCTCCCCGCTTTAATTTCTGTTTTTAGTCCAATAGGCAGACAATTAAAAAAAAATGTTCTAGCTCTCATTCTATTTTGTTTCTTAAAATCTCTAAAATCTTAAAGGGCTGTAATTATCACACTGTTCCTTTTGTACCCTCTATCCCTACCTGCTAAATTACTTTTGTTTTTTAAAGGCCTAGCCCTAATAATTCAAAGTTCAACTGCTCTCCCTCCTTTTTCTTTCTTTTTCTTCCTCCCCCACCCCTCTTTCTCTCCCTCTTCTTCCTTTCTTCCTTCTTCCTCCTCGACTCCCTCTTGGCCCCCTCCCCCTCTGCCCTGTCCCCTTTGGAAGCCCCAGGGATGACACTGTTCATTGATGCACCCCCCTCATTAGCATCGCTGCAGCTTGGCTCAGTGGCTTCAGAGGCAATCCGTCATGAGAAAACTGAAGAATGTGCCCCATTTGCATGATTCTGTGCCAGAATGCAACTTTTTCTCAGCTGTTCTTTGTGTAATTTCCCCTTGAGCGTTCAACTTTCCCATGAAGTCCTAGAAATCATATTACGGATTTCCAACCTAATTGAAATGCTCCTCAGATGAATTTTACATACTTGCGTCCTTCCCCCACAACAACTTCATAGTTCTTCATAAACAGAGCAAATTAGCACATAAAAAACAGGTTTCGCCTTTTATTGTTTTGAAATATAGGGCACATTAAATGAATAATTTTGCTTTGAAAGTACAGGGGTACACATTATATGTGCAAATGTATATTTATTACACATGTCCAAATGAAGCCACAACACGAGTAAATACTTAGGCAATCTCTGCTTCCTCGTCACTTAGTGCCACTGCAAACCACATTTTGTAACCCACTACAGAGAAACCCAGAGCAGAAACGTAGCAAAATGCTGGACGAAGTGCTCACTGTTTAATAAAGAGAACTTTCCATGGAAGTCAGGGAGATTTGCTTTGCAGCTCTTGGATGAGAACATTTTAACAAATAAAGGAATGAATTCGTAGCTGCTAACTAACTGCTAATTAAATAAGTATTCTCACTATTTTTTTTCATAGGTAAAAAATGATGATGACAACACTGAGATATGCAATTTGTTACCAAGATTTCCATTTCCTAGAAATTAAGATAAATATAATGCGCTATAATATACGTGACGCCCCACATTCCAGAAGAGAAAAGGCTCCAAGAAAACATGTTCATCCCATTGCATTTGAATTTACAACAACCCAAACCAATGTATACACACACACACACACACACACACACACACACACACACACACACACACA